>NC_139607.1:92877458-93477458 GCF_964270895.1 Podarcis filfolensis | reverse complement strand
TGCAGGATGTTTTGAGTATTAAGATTGGCAGAGGGGGTTCTTCTCGTAGTTAGGAAAGAAAACTTAAATAATGCAGGCAGAGTCCATAGAGAAAATGTATCCTGATACCACTTAACAACAACAACAACTACAACAACAATTTATTTGTACTCCGCTGAGTTTCCCCAGCCACTCTGGGCGGCTTCCAACAAAGATTGGAAACTCCGTCCGCAACTGGAGTTTAATAATAATAATAATAATAATAATAATAATAATAATAATATTTCTGCTAGCTCTGACCCTTTGAAGAAATTGTATGTCTCTTAAAATCTCAGAGCTTAGAAATTTAGTGGAATATAAATACCTAAAAGAACACAATTAAATACCTGAAATAAATAAAACCATTGAGCAGTGATGAAATGGGAACATCTGTACCTAACCCCCTATCCAGAAGCTGGACATGTAACATTTCCTACTTGAAAATGTTGACTTCCCAACTTTCAATTCCTATCTTTTTTAAGAGCAGCTCAGTAGGCAGGTGTGCCTTGAATGAAGCATTACTATGTCGGAAAATGATTACCTGTAACATTTCTGCCCAACGTCCTTGCAAAGAAACAGCAACAACCTCCCAGTTAGGAACCCTAATTCCTCCATGGGAATCAGTCAAAAAATCCTACCAGGAAGGGGGCGGGGGGATGTCCAGAATTGCAAGGATTCCTTCAGTGCCAAATTTCAGAATTACAGCAGGGCATTGCAGATGGCGATATGGATTTGTGTGTGCTTGCGTGTGTGTGATTTTAAGTTGCACTGAAGGAGCCTGTTATGTTGAGCCCAGAGGAAGATGAATTGATTAGCAAGCAGATATGATCAAAGGTAAGCAGCAAGCATTCCACACCCTCTACATTGGTCTAATTCTTTTTTAATTAATCTGACCCTGAAATGACTTTTCTCTTTCAGCAAAGATGTTGGGTTTTCTGCCCCCTGTTCCACTCGCTACATTATTGCTGCCTAGGGTCTTTGTACAGGAACGTTTCAGACCCTCCAAATTTCCCTATTTACAGAAATCTGGATTTACAGAAGTCGTCCCGGTTTCTGATTTGATCCCGGAATATCCCGCTTTTCCTTAGGACATTGCTATTTTCATCGGAGAAATGTTGGAGGGTATGGATTTACGCGACCCCTGAGCCAAGGAGATAATTAGCTATACAACCTTTAGGAGACATCTGAAGGCAGCCCTGTATAGGGAAGTTTTTAAATGTTCAATGTTTTATTATGTTTTTATATATGCTGGTGGTCAACAAAAGAAGCTCAAAGACTGTCTCAAGGCAAATCTAAAAAAATGTAGTATAAACACCAACAACTGGGAAACACTGGCCTGTGAGTGCTCCAGTTGGAGAACAGCCTTTACCAAAGGTGTCATGGGCTTTGAAGACACTCAAACTCAGGACGAAAGGGAGAAACGTGATAAGAGGAAGGCATGCTTGGTAAATCCACACCGTGATCAACTCCCACCCGGAAGCCAATGTCCCCACTGTGGAAGGACGTGTGGATCCAGAATTGGCCTCCACAACCACTTATGGACTGATTGTTAAAACCGTGTTTATGGAAGACAATCTTACTCGGCTACGAGGGATCGCCAAAGGAAGAAGAAGAAGAAGAAGAAGAAGAAGAAGAAGAAGAAGAAGAAGAAGATATATTGGAAGCCACCCAGAGTGGCTGGGGCAACCTGATCAGATGGTTGGGGTATAAATATTATTCCTATTCCTATTCCTATTCCTATTCCGATTCTTATTAAATAGGACTTTCCTATTTTCATTGGTGAAATGTTGGAGGGTATGGGAATTCTGAATACCATTTGGAGATGCACACACACATATCCTCCAGACACTGATTCTCACCTTGCTCTAGAGAGGGGAAAGGAGGGCTGGATTGAACAGTGCCAGTATTGGAGGCTTTGTAGCCTCAGGCTGCTGGGCTTTGCAGAACAGCCTAATAAACTGGCCACCAGAAACGTTTCACCCACTCATCTTATTAACCAGATTCCAGATGGCCCAGGCGAAGTTGCAGGGGGCAAGAGGCTGGAGTCTCAAGCAATTTATTGCCCACAATATAGGCAAAGGGTAGGGCAAGGAGCAAGGGGAAGGCTAATTTGTTAAATCATAAAAGTGATTAACAGTGGATGTAAACCCTGTGAATAAGGAAACATGGCGCTGCTGGCTGCAAACAGCGCAGCAAAGCTTGCAAAGGGCTGAGGCTCAAAGAAGTGAGACTGGTACGGAAAATTGGAGATAGATTCTACCATGTTGCTGTGATCTGATGGAGCTGGGATGATGCCATAGGTGGAAGAATTGACTCTGCAACAGCCAATCGACTAGGAACAACTGGGAAGTCTTGTGATGCCTTGCGGTCTCGTGCATGATTTCTGTTAAGTTGTGGGTGAACATATCAGATGACACAGTGATTCTTCAAACAGCTCTTGTTTATTCACAGGCCAGAACAGAACTGAACTGAAGGGTTCAGTCAGCCTGCTTATATAGAGCTCCAGTACAACGTAACTGTAACAATTTTCTAAAACCATCCAATCACTGAACGTCACTTTCGATCCCTTATTCGCATAACTATCTACAGTATCCCCCTGCTGGCCGAGGGTGAGAACTTCAGTACATAACAATTTCCACCCTGCTTCTAAATTTCTATTTCAAAACTACAGGCTGAGGGTGCTACAGAATAAACCTGTTAATTGAACATTCTTCTGGATTTGTTCATGGGGCGATTAGACGGCAGTAGCGATTGATTGAGCAGCCACCCTTATTTGTTTATGGGGTGTTTGTAGACAATGTTGCATCGCAGCCCGTGTTGCCCCACACTTCCCAGTGTGTTTCCACACTGCTCTGCTTACTGCAAAAAGACCGGAGTTTTTAGGAAATGGATTTGTTATGTGTTCAACTGTAATTGGCCAGCCTTGAATTTGCTGGCATGAGACTGATTCCCAGTCAAAAATAGAGACAGTCTGAAAGGGGCATGACTTAGGAAGAAGAAGCAAAACATGAAAGAAAGAAAGAAAGAAAGAAAGAAAGAAAGAAAGAAAGAAAGAAAGAAAGAAAGAACAAGCAACAAAATGAGAACAAAGTAAACAAATGCAGTAAGGCAGGAAAACTGTAGAATTGGGTATTGCCCTGAAATTTATCATTCCAGAGCATTATGAATAGACTCTGTCTATAAATTTATTTGGCTGTTAATATTCCTACATTATTTTATAGTAGCATAGAAAACTTAGCTTATATTACGTATTTTATTAAACCAGTCTGATAACAAAGGAGCTATATTCCTTTTCCAGTTGGCCACAATACAAAGAACAGCAGCGACCAGAAGATTAATGACCATTGCAGTAGGGATTAAATCTCTCAGGTATCTCAATAGTAAAACCTTTGGATCTTAAGATAGTAAATAACTAGTCAGAGCTCTGATTAAATGTGGGATTTTAACACAAAAGAATTATGGAGGGGTTCCAAAATATGTGCAATTTCTTTTCTTTTGGCCTTGCATTGTCCCTCCAACAATTGCTTTGTACAATCCAGTGAATTTTACTTAATCCGTATATTGTTAAATACCACTGTTGCTGAGATTGCACCATATTTTTCAGGAGGAGAAAGCAGCCTGAAAGATGTCTGAAGCCACTACAACTTCAGTTGGCTGTGGGAGAGAAAAGGATTACAGATTCAGCTACAGTAGCTTTGGATGGGGGAGAAATTTGGTTTGCTTCAAATTTTAACATAAGCCTACCTTACTTCTAGGGACGCGGGTGGCACTGTGGGTTAAACCACAGAGCCTAGAACTTGCTGATCAGAAGGTCGGCGGTTTGAATTCCCATGACGGGGTGAGCTCCCATTGCTCGTTCCCTGCTCCTGCCAACCTAGCAGTTCAAAAGCACACAGTGCAAGTAGATAAATAGGTACCACTCTGGCGGGAAGGTAAACGGCATTTCCGTGCACTGCTCTGGTTTGCCAGAAGGGGCTTAGTCATGCTGGCCACATGACCTGGAAGTTGTACGCCGGCTCCCTTTGCCAATAAAGCGATATGAGCGTCGCAACCCCAGAGTCGGTCACGACTGGACCTAATGGTCAGGGGTCCCTTTACCTTTACCTTTACCTTACTTCTAATTTCCCCCCAGAATAACGTGAACCAAAACTCAGCTATCCTTTAAAATTTGCACTTCCCTGAATTTTGGGGTGCAGTTCTCCAACAAATAATGCTTGCAAAAATGTGTACCTCGCAAGAAATTTGTACTAAAATACGAACGAATTTTCAAATTTCCACAATTGGAAGCAGTAATGCTTCTGAATATGGGTCCCGCTTGTGAATTCCCCATTGAGGCATCTTTTGGGGATGCTGTGAAGTCAGGATACTGGACTAGGTGAGCCACTGGCCTGATCCATGTTAAGTATAGTAATTTAATACACTGAAATGGTAAATGCTTGTATGCAGTACAGTGGTACCTTGGGTTACATACGCTTCAGGTTACATACGCTTCAGGTTACAGACTCCGCTAACCCAGAAATAGTGCTTCAGGTTAAGAACTTTGCTTCAGGATGAGAACAGAAATCATGCTACGGCAGCGCGGCGGCTGCGGGAGGCCCCATTAGCTAAAGTGGTGCTTCAGGTTAAGAACAGTTTCAGGTAAAGAACGGACCTCCGGAACGAATTAAGTACTTAACCCGAGGTACCACTGTACTGTGTGTTTAAATCTGACTGGTTGGTAACTGAATTCTAGAGAGTTCGCTAGTAGTTCTCATGGGATTGGCCATGGGTAGGCAAATTAAGGCCCAGGGGCTGGATGCGGCCCAAATTGCCTTCTCCATCCGTCCTGCGGATGGTCCAGGAGTCAGCATGTTTTTACATGAGTAGAATGTGTGCTTTTATTTAAAATGCATCTCTGGGTTATTTGTGGGGCATAGGAATCCGTTCATTATTTTTTTCCCCAAAATATAGTCCGGCCCCCCACAAGTTCTCAGGAACAGTGGACCGGCCCCCTGTTGAAAAAGTTTGCTGACCCCTGGGATTGGCTAACGAATTTTTGCTGGTAGTGCAGCTTTCCGGTAATACAGTTCTTGGGTAATGTGAAGATTGTCAGCAATCCAGGGAGGTTTTTCTCCCCTCTAGTGTTGCTACCAGGAATCCTCTATCTGGAGCTAGCGGGGCTTGAACCGGGGTCCTTCTGCATGCGATGCACACCCTCCGCTGTTCAGCTACAGCCCCGCCGTCACTGTGAAATAAAGGGGCTCCCTGATCCTTGCTGCTTCTACATCTGTCTGGAATTCCTCTGCTGCTCTCGTCCAACGCGCTAATGTTTACGACCAGTTCTGTATAGCCGCGGGGGCCTCGGCGTCCTGCTGAGCCAGGTGTGTTTCACAATGGTAAGCTAATGGACTTGAGTTGTATGGGGATGAACTGATATTCCCCTTCACTATTGATATGCAACACATTCCTGACCTAGAAAATTAGACCTGAATTTCAATGAAAAACGCCGCCCGGCTCCCAGCAAAGAAAGCAGAATAAATCAGCTGAACTGCTGGTAGCTGTTTACTGAAAATGTCAGGGCGTTTTTGCAAGTTGCACTCAAAGTGCCTTTTTAGTTTCTCTCTCTCACTTGTGAGCGGCACGCATGCGTGAACGATTGTTATGTAGTTTAGCAAGTGGCAGAATCCAGTTTTTAAATTGACAGAGTGTTTGTGCGGGATGGCGGATTCACGGTCAGATTCCAGCGTTGGTGCCGGGTGCCAGGAGGACATGCAGAATGGGACTGGAGCTGTGATGGAAAAGGTATGTCGGATCCTGCAGGAAGCAGTTTGGGGATGCTGGAGTGTTGACCAGTAAGCAAGGAGGAAGTCAAAGCCCATCACACCAGACTCTAGGGAGGACGTGGCAGAGGTGTGTCAGGATCTGGTGAAATGGGTAAAATGTATTTCATGACACAGGCGCTAGGCTGCCCCCAAGACTGGAAGGGTGCGACATGCACATGTGACATCACAAATACAACGTGTGATGTCACACATGTCTCCCAGCACCATGCAGGCCTGTGGAACCTTCCACTAGCTGCGGGAAGGCATGTTGGAGCCCGGCGGGCTGTGGAATATTGAATACTGAAATACTTTATTGTCACTTGTACAACTTGTATACAGTGAGATTACACGAGCACCCCCCACTCAGCTCTCTTAGTCTTAATTCCCCTCGTTTACTGACGCACACCCACCAAACCCGAAAGTCACTTGCCCTGTTGTTATCTTTTCATTCAGCAGCCTAACAGCCCACAAATAGAAGCTGTTCTTTACCTTGATGGAGCGACTAATCATGCTTCTATATCTTCTGCCCGAGGGCAGGAGATCAAGAAAGCGCCGGCCAGGGTGTGAATCATCCCTGAGAATTTTCCTTACTCTCCTGAGGCAACGTTCTTCCTCTATTTCATCCAGCGGATTCACGGGACAGCCCATAATATCTTGTGCTGTATTCACCACCCTCTGTAGGCACTTCCTATCAGATGATGCCAAACCAGCGTACCACACCGTGATGCAGTATGAAAGGACACTTTCTATTGTTGACCAGTAGAAGGAGATCATCAGATGTTGAATGACATTGTTCTTCCGCAATACTCTGAGGAGATGGAGTCCCCAGCCCAGCCCCCTCCTTGAAAATTTGGGGGGTCCTCAGTCCAATGCCCCCCTTAAGATGGCTCCCTTGTTTCATGAGCACCACTTTGAGACTGCCAACTGGGACCAGTTACTGGGAGTATGGCTGCCACCCTCTTTCTGGGCATGATTCAAAGCACCGGTTATGAACTGTAAAGCACTATACTGTATAGCGTGAACCCAGCCTACCTATAAGAACCTGCCTGGACACCAAGATCCCATGATGCCCATTGGGTGACCCTGAGCCACTCACAGCCTAAGCTACCTCACAGGGTTGATGGTGGAGATTAAAAGAGGAGGGAGAGAACCATGTATGCCACCTCGAGCTCCTTTGTGAAAATGAAATAAGTAAACGGATAAAGAAAAAGTTTATAAAAATACAAACACCATTAATATGGATATCCCTTATTTTCCAGAAGGATGGACTGCATTTCCAGCAGACCTTAGTCTGTGATGTTCTGCATGTATTCCCATCTTTTGCCTTTTTACCCTGATTTGTTTCAACTGGTTTTGATTCTGAATTTTAAATGGCGGAAGGCTGACCTGTGACCTGCTGGTGTGCATCAGGGGATCATAGAATCTTAACATTGTAGAGTTGGAAGAGACCATGAGTTTCACCATTCTAGTCCAATCCTCTGCAATGCAAGAATCTTTCTCCCAACATGGGGCTTGAACCCACAACGTTGAGATTAAGAATCCCATGCTGAGCTATCCCCTTTTATGAATAATGATGAATAACAATTTGTGTTCAATACAGTCATATCTGGGGTTACAGCCGCTTCAGGTTGCGGTTTTTTGGGTTATGCACCCGCCGAAATGCGGAAGTACTGGAACAGGTTACTTCCGGGTTTTGGTGGTCGTGCATGCACAGAAGTGCTAAATCACGCTTTGCTCATGCGCAGCAGCACCGAATCACAACCTGCGCATGCGCAGATTCACCACTGCAGGTTGCAAACGCTGTGGGTTGCAAACGTGCATCCCGCACGGATCACGTTCGCAACCTGAGCATCCACTGTATTGTGCAACTCATCTTGGGACGCATAGGAGCCAACTCCTAGGGGCTGAGGTCCCTTTGGCCCCCTGAATAAAATATTTGCAGGCCTAGGCCCCCCACAAAGTTGGTGGGCATTGCCTCTTATTATACTACTTTTGATGAGCCGAGTATTTGCCGTCTCTGACCCTCTCAGGCATCAAACCAACCTTCTATCTGTACAGCAGTACCAGATGATTATTCTGTTACTGTGCCACATCATAGCAGCTTTTTAAAAATGTTTTCAGGAACAGACGAGATGAATTCAAGAGGAAGGGAAAAGACAGATGTACTGCTCTCAAGTTGGCCTGCTTATTCCACTCTGCCCTCTCCAGCCAAGGGCATCTCCTTAAAATATTACTCAGAGCTCTTACGTAACAGCGTTAAGTTTATAGGGCATCACCTCCCCAGTGCAGATTCTGCCATTGCTCCTGGTTGTGCTTCTGCCCACCAACTGGCGCCCAACCCTGGGCGAAGGGAAAGAAAGCTAACGGGGGGAGGAGGGAATTACGAGAAATTCTTGCACAGACAAACACCCATCTGGAGAGTTTAATTGCCATAACCGTATCAACATCTGCTATAGAGTTTTGTTTTGTTTCGTTTGGGGGAAAAGAAAGAAAGAAAAGAAATGGAAGCCTATCAGAACCTGACAATGTATCGCTTGCAATCTGGACAGATTCACCTTGTGGCCTAACATCGCAAATGGACCACACGTCTTCCTTGGCCTGGAAAACTCCTGTCAAGTATCTCTAGACAGCGTTCGCCATTAGACAGCATTCCTCCAGTCCCTGCATCTCTGTTCCAAGAGCATTTTAATTTTAAGGGCAAATGAGAAGCCAAATAGCGGGCAAATCTGACACAGCTTACACCCTTTAGGAAGGAAGGAAGAATTGACCAGCTGCCCAGTTTAGACTCAGGACAGATAAAAGGAAGTGGTTCTTTATAGGGCGTTGTTTTGTTGTTGTTGTTGTTGTTAGCCACTGATCTGTCTAGGTTGCCCCAGTCACTCTGGGTGGTTCCCAACAAAATATTACAACACATCTAGTTTTTATTGGTTACGGTGATGAGTGGTATTGGCTTAGGCATTGGTCCTACCAACTATCCGGCTTCAGCCTGTTTGCTTGAAGACTAGGAAGGGTTAACCACCAGTAGGGGGAGTCCTGCTGATGCACATCAACTAGGAACTCCCCCGGGGTCACCGCTTGGGGGCGTGCCTTAGGCCCTCACCTCCATAGGCTTCGGACAGGGCCACACCCCCCTGGAATCCTTTATCGGACTACCCTTCAATATGCGGGGCAGGTGATGGCGCTTCCTCCCCTCTTCCATCTACAAAAAATACCAATACCAATGCCTAACCGCCAATACCAAGAAAGTTGTGACGATTTGCTACGAGGTAGGCGAAAAAACCAAGTGGCTAGTGCCAATTTGCCAAGTGGAAAAATTCCTACCAGGCCCCTTAACGGCGACCAACCAAGGTCCATAGCAAGGTCTTAATAAAAACCTAAAGGGCGGGAGGGTGGGAAGCCAGAGGAGCTGCAGCGGCAAAAGAGGGAGATCCTTGGCTGCGCCAATGTTAAATAGCGCAAACCACGCCTCCCCCCAGGCCAGCCGATTGGCTGGCTAGGGAGATGACGTAGCCGAGGATTCCCTCAATGGTGCAGAGGCTGGGAGCCAGCCCCTGCACACGTGGGGAGGGCATGAAGCCCGCAACCCCACCTCCTCTCGAGCTCGGAAGTGGCTTTGTTAAAATTTGTTTACTGCCCTATACCCGCAGCTCTCAGGGCAGTTCACAACATGAAATGGCAATATAAAAACACAAAACGCATAACGAAAACAACCCAATAACCCACCCTCTTTCAACACATTTTAAAAGGGCATCAGATGCCTACCAAAGGCCTGGTTAAAAAGGAATGTTTTTGCCTGGCGCCTAAAGGTGTATAATGAAGGCACCAGGCGAGCGGAGAGCATTCCACAAATGGGGAGCCCCTGCAGAAAAGACCCCGTTCTCATGTTGCCATGATCCGGACCTCTCAAGGAGGAGGCACATGAAGAAGGCCCTCAGAAGATGATCTCAGGGTCAGGGGTGGTTCATATGGCTATGCTGTGCTTCCATGGTTGGATGCAGTAATGCTTCTGAATGCCACGTGGTGGAGGCTGCAGGAGAGGAGAATTGCTCTTGTGCTCATGTTCTGCTGGTTGGTTTCCCATAGGCATCTGGTTGGCCACTGCAAGAATAGGATGCTGAGCTAGATGGACCACTTGCCAGATCCAGCCAGGTTCCTGCTATGTTCTCAGGAGCATATTATGCAGGGATATAGGAACCAGTGGTGTCACAAGGCGGGGTGGGATGGGGCAGTGTGCCTCGGGTGCCATGTCTGGAGGGGTGACAAGAAGGTACCCCGCGGGGTGCTCGCCCAGGCGCGGTGGCACGAACAGCCATCGTGCTGCCGCATGTGGAGGATCCTCCAGTCGTGGCTGCAACTGCGAGCAGAGGATCCCACCGCTGTCCATACGGCATTTGAGCGGCAGTGGCGGCGGCAAACTGCTACATACAATGCATACGATACGATATGATACAATGCGATAACCTTTATTGTCATTGTCCCGTACAGAACAATTAAATTGAAAAATCTACATAAGACATTCAAAAACTAGCAAGCCTGCTATCCCAGCTATCCCAACCTGGTCAGCCCCCCAAAAACTCTGATACCCCATTTTTAAATACAATATACTCCCACAGAGACTCCTTACACTGTGCTGAAAACCAAAATCGCATTTAGATAGAAACTGTTTCTCAGGCGGCTAGTCCTAGTCTTTAGTCTTTTCTTCCAGAAGGCAGAAGGTGTGCACTATCCTGCGCTATCTCTGCAGCTTTATTAAGGCACCTGGAAGCACAGATTTGATCCAAGGTGGGAAGAGTGCACCCAATTATTCTCTCCGCAGTCGGTGTGTGCGGTGTCACACACATGCACTGTACGCAGTGTCACACACATGCACTGTACGCAGTGACGTCGCACATGCTCTGTACATAGAGGTTTGCCGCCGGCGCTGCTCGAGCGCTGTACAGACGACGGTGGGATCCCTCCATCGCCGCTACAGCTGCAAGTGGAGGGTCCCTCTGCAGCCGCGATCAGAGGATCCCACCACCATCCGTATGGTGGTCGGGCGGCGCCGGTGGCAAACCGCTACGTACAATGCATGTGTGGTGTTGCACACATGTGCTGTATGTAGTGACGCCACACATGAAGAAGAAGCAGAAGAGGAGGAGGAGGAGTTTGGATTTGATATCCCGCTTTATCACTCCCCTTCAGGAGTCTCAAAGCGGCTAACAATCTCCTTTCCCTTCCTCCCCCACAACAAACACTCTATGAGGTGTGTGAGGCTGAGAGACTTCAGAGAAGTGTGAGTAGCCCAAGGTCACCCAGCAGCTGCATGTGGAGGAGCAGGGAAGCGAACCCGCTTCACCAGATTACGAGTCCACCACTCTTAACCACTACACCACACTGGCTCTCTCTCACATGCACCCTACGAAGCGACGCCACACATGCGGTGTATGTAGCAGTGCAACGCGTGCACAGCCGGTGGTTTGCCCCGCCCCAGTGTAGGTTTGCCTTTGTTCGCCCCTGAGAGGAACATAGGAACCTGCCTTATACTGAGTCAGATCGATGAGCCCTTTATCTCAATAGTGCTTGTACTATTGACAGCCTGTAACTTGGACCTCCGTTCCGCAAAGGGAGGAGCTGCCTGTGTGGGATTTGGTGGTGGCGGTAGGATGTGCCGACGAGCAACGAGAACCCATTAAACATGTGGCAACAAATTGATGACAACATCCAGCAAATGGAAATATGAACCCCGTGGCATACGGATAAAAGAAGCAGCATCTGCAGAATGTGTGCGGGAAATTGCAAATACAATTGCAGCAATTATGATTATAGCATTGTGGATGCTCTTGCATTTAATTACCATTTGTCATTCTTCTCCCGCAATGGGGATGGACAGAAATGGACCGCAAACTATGTTTCAAAAGACAAGCAATCTGCACTGTGAATAGGAGCCTCCTTTATGTGAGCACAATGGGCCCCCGTTTCCCAAACATGGCAACATCTCGAAAGCCATTTTGACGACAAAATGAATGTGATGTGGGGTGGAGAAAGAAATTAGCCAGTTTATTATTTCATCTAAGAACATGAAGAGCTTATTAAGAGCTATTATGAAGGTTGTGTTTTTTTTAAAAAAAAAGTTCTTTTCTAAAATTACATTTAAATGGAAATGCTTTTATTAGAGTTGACTTTAGGGAGAAAGAAAGAAGGTTGATCTTCCATTTTTGCCCATATCTTTCCAGCTGCCATTGGACTGTATCTCTCATCATTCCATTGGCCATTTGCCATGATAGCTGGTGCTGGTCTGGAGCGCTAGGGGTTCCCCATGCCCGTTTGAGGCAAAAAAATATGGGTCACTTGTTTTCTGCAATATTCCTTGCAATGCAAGCTCAAACACTCCCCCCCTTGAAGAAAAGTCCTGCAGATGCAAACTTCAAATGGCAAGGAGAAAGTTTAGAGCTAGATGTCTCCTAGAGATGCTATTTTCAAGAAGACAAGAAGAGCCTGCTGGATCCTACCAAGGGCCCATCCAGTTCAGCATCCTGCTTTCACATTGGCCAACCTGATTATGATGATGGATATTTATTAAATTTATATACCGCCCTTCCCAAGTGCACAACCAGGGAGTCATTTTGGACTCACAGCTATCCATGGAGGCGCAGGTCAATTCTGTGTCCAGGGCAGCTATTTACCAGCTCCATCTGGTACGCAGGCTGAGACCCTACCTGCCTGCAGACTGTCTCATCAGAGTGGTGCATGCTCTAGTTATCTCCCTCTTGGACTACTGCAACGCGCTCTACATGGGGCTACCTTTAAAGGTGACCCGGAATAATCCAGAATGCGGCAGCTAGACTGGTGACTGGGAGCGGCCACCGAGACCACATAACACCGGTCTTGAAAGACCTACATTGGCTCCCAGTACATTTCCGAGCATAATTCAAAGTGTTGGTGCTGACCTTTAAAGCCCTAAACGGCCTTGGTCCTGTATACCTGAAGGAGTGTCTCCACCCCCATCATTCAGCCTGGACACTGAGATCCAGCGCTGAGGGCCTTCTGGTGGTTCTCTTGCTGCAAGAAGCCAAGTTGCAGGGAACCAGGCAGAGGGCCTTCTCGGTGGTGGCACCCACCCTGTGGGATGCCCTCCCATCAGATGTCAAAGAGAAACACAACTACCTGACATTTAGAAGACACCTGAAGGCAGCCCTGTTCAGAGAAGTTTTTAATGTGTGACATTTTAATATATTTTTAATCTTTGTTGGAAGCCACCCAGAGTGGCTTGGGAAACCTAGCCAGATGGGCGGGGTACAAACAATCAATTATTATTATATTATTATCATCCAAAGGATCTGAGCCCAAGAGCACTCTCCCCTTCTGTGGTTTTCAGCAGCTGGTATTCAGAAGCGCAACTCCCTCCAGATGTGGACACAGAACATAGCACATCATGGCTAGTTGCCGTCAATAGCCCTTTTCACCAAGTGGGTTTGTCCAATCCTCTTTTCAAGTCAAGTTGGTGGCCATCTGTGTGTTCCATAGTTTAACTCTATGACATATGAGGAATTACTTTCTGTCATAAAAAAAACAAAGATCATGGCCACTGGTCCCATCACCTCCTGGCAAATAGAAGGGGAAGAAATGGAGGCAGTGAGAGATTTTACTTTCTTGGGCTCCATGATCACTGCAGATGGTGACAGCAATCACGAAATTAAAAGAAGCCTGCTTCTTGAGGGAAAAGCAATGACAAACCTAGACAGCATCTTAAAAAGCAGAGACATCACCTTGCCAACAAAGGTCCGTATAGTTAACGCCATGGTTTTCCCAGTAGTGATGTATGGAAGTGAGAGTTGGACCATAAAGAAGGCTGATCACCGAAGAATTGATGCTTTTGAATTATGGTGCTGGAGGAGACTCTTGAGAGTCCCATGGACTGCAAGAAGATCAAACCGATCCATTCTGAAGGAAATCAGCCCTGAGTCCTCACTGGAAGGACAGATCCTGAAGCTGAGGCTCCAATACTTTGGCCACCTCATGAGAAGAGAAGACCCTGATGTTGGGAAAGATGGAGGGCACAAGGAGAAGGGGACGACAGAGGACGAGATGGTTGGACAGTGTTCTCGAAGCTACCAGCATGAGTTTGACCAAACTGCGGGAGGCAGTGGAAGACAGGAGTGCCTGGCGTGCTCTGGTCCAGAGGGTCACGAAGAGTTGGACACGACTAAACGACTAAAGAACAACAAATCTGTCCTGAATCTTCCAGCATTCAGCTTCGTTGGACGTCCACAAGTTCTAGTGTTGGGACACGGGGGAAATCTCAGAGCGGCTTGGCTGGTCAATGCTCCTACCTTGCCTGGAAGACACACAACAGGAGAGCTATTTACTTAAGCACAACATGGTGCTGTTTCCTTACTCCAGGCATTAATGCTTTCTGTAGCTCTCGCTTGTTCACCTCTGCTGTGATATGAAGCAAAACTAAGATAGCTATTGTATTTGTAGTTAAAAGACGGGCGCTTCCTCAATTCCTCTGCCTTACTGCACAGCTTTAATAATACATTTTTTAAAAAAGAAGAAGAAGAAACCATTTTTTCCCAAGCTTAATCTTTTCAGGGTGCATTTTCCTGGCTCCTGTTGACAAAAGCTTTTTGTTTTAAAATTATCTATAATTGAAAGACCTGCTCCAGAGCCCTCTCACAGCAGCAAAGCAAAGCAAGGTCCCGCGACAAATCTTATCGCTTTGCCCTAAAGAACGAGGGAAAGCTCATTCCCAAGAGATGCCCTGCTCTTCCAGTCCTTTTTGCATTTCTGTATTTTAAAATGGAGGAGGAGGAGGAGGAATCAAAAGTTGTTTTAGCTGCTTGCTACACCCAGCCGCAGATGGGAAGAGGATGATGAAAACTTAGCCTGGGAGGACTCTTTGAATCTGTATAATCAGATTATGCTAATTTCCTGAAATCCCCATTTCCAAAAGCTAACATTTATCATTAGCGTGTGTGCTTGCTAATTGTTTTATGGCCTGTCATGAGGGCGGAACGCACATTGGAAACCTTCTCTCTCTATCTCCCACTCACTCACTCTTTCTCTCACATACACACAAAATTCAGAATATATCAAGACTGCTTTTGTTGTGCTTGTTTTGTTTAAAGAGACAGTTGTCAGATGCGCCAGGAGACGATACTTCACGGGAGAAAGGTTTGCTTATAAAGATGTTGAGATCACTCCGTCGTCGTTACCAGCGATGGAGAAATCTGTCAATTTTGGTTTTTCTTGGTTTCCCGCTTTCCCAGATCAATAGGCAATACTGTGTGAGGATTGCTAGGAGTGCATATGCCCATTCTAGGCTGGTTCACCAGCTCTAGCCATTCCTGGACCAGGATAGCCTGGCCTCAGTTCTCCACACTGCAGTGATCTTCCACTTTGACTACTGTGACACACTCTACATGGGGCTGCCCTTGGAGACGGTCCACAGACTGCCACTAGAGCAGAATGCAGCTGCTAGGTTGGTAAATGGAGCAGCTTGATGGGACTGTGTGATGCTGGTCCTTGGAATTGGGTGCCAATGAGAAACCTGGCCAAATTCAAGGTGTTACTAGTAGCATATAAAGCCTTTTAGGGTGCAGTAACAACCACCTTACACCCTACGATTGGAAGGTGAGGACTTGTTGCACTGGGGCCTGCCTGGTTGGCCTTGACCCATGAGAGGGCTTTTTCAGCCCTGCTCAGAGTAGACCCATTAAAATGAATGCACCTAAGTTGGTTGTGTTGATTCATTCCTGTGGCCCAACTCTGAGTAGGACTAGCATGGGATGACGTCCCTGACAGCTGTCCAAGGGTATCACATGCTAATGTGAGTCCTGTCCCCAAACGGTTTTTCTATGGTTCTATCTCGACTCCCACCGCTGCCACTTTAGCTTGGCTGACAGCCCTGGATTGCTCTCAGATGACATCATCCTCTGGTGCCAAGCCAAACAGAAGCCCTTGATGAGGGGTGTGGAGAGGGAGCAGATGGCTGACAGTGGCAGATGGTGCACTGCCTTTATTATTTAAATAAATGTCAAGCTTCTCTTGCAAAAAGATGGGGGTCCACTTTCCCCCTGGCACATAGCCTGGGCTCCCACTCAAACAGCCTTCACACGTTACATTTCTTAAAAGTGTATGCCTAAAAAGGACACAATTGGTTTTCTTTAGACATGGGGGAGAACTGTAGCTCAGTGGAAGAGCATATAGAAGGTCCATCTTTGGCATCTCCAGGGAGTCAGTGGAGACAATCCTGATCGGTGTAGACAATATTGATAGAGGACCATCTAGTCTGGCCCCATGCAATGCAGGAATCTCAAGTAGAAGGTTCATGACAGATAGCCAACCAACCTCTGCTTAAAAACCTCCAGGAAGGAGAATTTACCACCTCCCAAGGGAGGCCATTCCACTGTCAAATTGCTGTTACTGTCAGAAGGTTCTTCCTGACATTGAGTTGGAACTCCTGTGTTGTAATTTGAATCCATTGGTTTGAATCCTACTCTCCAAAGCAGAAGAAAACAAGCTTGTTCTATCTTCCATGTGACAGCCCTCTAGATACTGGAAGATTGCTATCATATCTCCTCTCAGTTTCCTCTTATCCAGGCTAAACATCTTTAACTCCCTCAACTGTTCCTCATCAGGCTTGGTTTCCAGTCCCTTGATCATCTTGGTCTCCCTCCTCTGCATACATTCCAGGTGGTCAATATCCTTCTTAAATTATGGTGCCCAGAACTGGACACAGTTTTTCCACTGAGATGGACCAATATTTTCCACTTTAATATATATATTTTCTATCACGTCAGATTGTTTTGCAATAGCGGGTTGATGAGAAGCAGAAATGAATACTCAGTATGGTTAATTAAATATGATCCCCACTTTTGTTGCTGCCAGTCAGTTTAAGCAAATCTGAGATCAAGCCATGTTTCTGTGTGTTCGTGCAATAAAAAGGCCCTCAAGGATATGTCCCATGCTGCTACACATTTAAAGAGGATGCAAAAGGTAAAGGTAAAGGTAAAGAACCCCAGAATTCTTAAGTCGAGTCATAGGTGACTATGGGGTTGTGGCGCTCATCTCGCTTTCAGGCCGAGGGAGCCGGCGTTTGTCCACAGACAGCTTTCCATTTACCTTCCCGCCGCAGCAGTACCTATTTATCTACTTGTACTGGTGTGCTTTTGAACTGCTAGGTTGGCAGGAGCTGGGACAGAGCAATGAGAGCACACTACCGTCGAGCGGATTTGACCCGCCGACCTTCTGATCAGCAGGCCCAAGAGGCTCAGTGGTTTAGACCACAGCGCCACCCGCGTCCTAAGAAGGCTGCAACTGACTGTTGAGTGCACCTAGTGCCACACCTGTTTCGTCTCTGTGGAATGTGTGAAATGATCCTACAGGCGACACTTCACTGGGGACCATTTTCCATTGACCAACGATCCCACATCCTGGTTTCGCTAGCGGGGCGCAAAGGGGACAACCCTTTCCAGCTTTTGCTCCACAACAGCTGGGATAGAAGAAGCTGCATTACTCCAGGTCAGACTATTTGTCCATCCAACCCAGTGTTGTCTACTCTGAATGGAAGCAGCTCTCTTTCTCCAGACCCTGTGGGGAGGAGTTGTGGTGGACTGCGCGGCCACCCACTCTCCTCCGGGGACAGGGGATCCCAGTCACGTCATCAACCAGCCGGCCAATCCGGTGGATGGTGGGGGCATGGCCGTGAACATTTAAAGTTAGGCATTGTTTGACCTTATGATAGAGAGGGGAGGTGTGGCCTGTCGGAATCTCCATTCGGCCAAGCCGATAAGGCCTCATCTTCCTCCGAGCCGAGCCTTTGAAATCGCCTCTGACATGTTTAATGACCTGAGCCTTTGATAAGGCCTCAAGCACATTCTATCCAGCGGAGTTTCCAGCAAGCATGAGGAAGTGATGAGATTTATGGCTACATTATAAAGAGTTTTATTTCTAAACTACGCGGAACAGAAAAGACATCCTCTCTCTATGAAAGCAGAGAGCAACTGAACAAAGGAAACAGGAAACCAGTAGCGTCACATCCTGTCTCCCCTCCCGCGAGACTTCCAAGAGTCTGGACTGTCTCTGGAATGTAAACAGAGTCCTGTGACTCCACACAGCTGCTCAGTGATAAGAACAGAAACTAACATAGCCATCACCTGCTTCTCCAAGCTTAAGGGTATTCCGTTAAAGGAATCCTGGGGTGTGGACCTTGTCTGAAGCCTGGGGTGGGGCTAGGGGCCATGCCACGAGCCTGACAGGAACATCTGGGGGAGCTCGAGTTGGTCTGCATCGATGGGGCTCCCCCTTCCGGTGGTTTACCCTTACTGGACTCCCTGTGCAATGCGGAGGAGTCAGATATAGTCAGATATAGTCGGATATAGATATAGTCAGATATAGTCGGGTCCATTCAGTGCTTAAGCCAATACCGCTCACATTCTGTAATTGATAAAGTTGTGGCCAAAATTTGCCCAATAACATTAACCTAATATCTGTGTTTTGGTGTGTTTTATTCCATACAAGGGGGTGGTTGTGGGGTCTAGACACGCAACTCTACATTGCAGCTAAGGATACATGCTAAGGAATCATCATGCGATGTGCTTCTCCCATTCACCTCTTGTTTTGAGTATCATGCTGAATACCGTGGAAATCCCCTGCACACAAGCCAAACTGGGGCACTGCCAGTAGAAAATGCTTTATCCCAAAGCATAATCGACACATGCTTTAAAAGCTGGCATTCGGAAAGGCTTGCCTTGTACCTGAAGAACCATATGGTCAGCCCACGGAGCCAAACCATTTAAACAGATGGGCCTCATTTGTATCCGATTTCTAATTACTGTAATCTCAATGACTTCAGGTGGAGGTGGCTTTTTCCTTCTTAAAAATATATATACATATATATTATTATTAGTTGGGGGTGAGTGGGACATGATTTGTCCCAGATGTTAGGAAATATCAGTTTCTTGAGTTGCTTAAGCATGATGGACTGTAGCACAAAAGGGTTTAAAATTTTCAGGAACAGATTGTGGAGCCTGCTAACATTCCTAACCTGTTTTGTGACCCCCCTAAAAATAGGGAAGGGGTGATATTACCACACCGACCCTCCCCTCTTTTTTTACGATGGCAAACTATTTTAATAGGATGATTCAAGTGTGGCCACTTTGGGGCTGGCGCCATTTAGTTTCTCCCATCTTTTCCCATGGATTGATGGCTAGATCTCTCAACATCTTCCCATGTCAAATTCGCATGTGGTTATTCATAAATCTGCCCTGGCTCATTTCTGCATTAATCCGTGCTTTTTCAAAGTGTGTTTTTACATAGTTTTAAACGAATACGCAAATGCATATTTTTACACAAGACACCTATTTTTCCCTCAGTGTATTTCTAAACACATTTCATCCTAATATATGCCATTTCTGACACATTTGGTTACATTTTTGAACTAGATTGCAAAACTCGAAGTGTGAAACCCAAAGCGTCATTACATTTTGATCTTGTATTTATGTCATTTATTTATTATTACAACTCTGTCCCGTCTTTCTGCTAAGCCCCCCCACCCCATTTTATCCTTACAACCTCCCAGCGAGGTAGATTAGGCTGAGATGTGAGGACTGTATAAGGCAGGGGTCAGCAAACGTTTTCAGCAGGGGGCCGGTCCACTGTGACTCAGACTTTGCGGGGGGCCGGACTATATTTTGAAAAGGAAAAAAAAAAAAAAGAACGAATTCCTATGCCCAACAAATAACTCAGAGATGCATTTTAAATAAAAACACACATTCTACTCATGTAAAAAACCAGGCAGGCCCCACAAATAACCCAGAGATGCATTTTAAATAAAAGCACACATTCTACTCATGTAAAAACACCAGGCAGGCCCCACAAATAACCCAGAGATGCATTTTAAATAAAAGGACACATTCTACTCATGTAAAAATACGCTGATTCCCGGACCGTCTGTGGGCTGGATTTAGAAGGTGATTGGGCCAGATCTGGCCCCCGGAGCCTTAATTTGCCTACCCATGGTCTAAAGGTCCCCCCATGAACTTCATGGGAGACTGGGGACCTGAACCCAGAACTCACAGGTCTTAATCCAGCTCTCTACCTGCTACATCGGACGCGGGTGGTGCTGTGGGTTAAACCACAGAGCCTAGGGCTTGCCAATCGGAAGGCCGCTGGTTCGAATCCCCGTGACGGGGTGAGCTCCCGTTGCTCGGTCCCTGCTCCTGCCAACCTAGCAGTTCGGAAGCACGTCAAAGTGCAAGTAGATAAATAGGTACTGCTTCGGCAGGAAGGTAAACGGCATTTCTGTGTGCTGCTCTGGTTCACCAGAAGTGGCTTAGTCATGCTGGCCACATGACCCGGAAGCTGTACGCCGGCTCCCTTGGCCAGTAAAGCAAGATGAGCACCGCAACCCCAGAGTAATCCGTAACTGGACCTAATGGTCAGGGGTCCCTTTACCTTTACCTGCTACATCACACTGTCTCTCTGAATTGCAAACAATAGATTTAAACATTCCAGGCTCATTATCAGATACTGGCCTCCAGGAAGATAGAGATATCATTGATGCTCTGCTCTTGCAGACCGCCCCCCCCCCAAAAAAAAACCTTCTTATTGGCAGCAGTTGCCCAATCCTCTGTATATTAACTTTTGGCCCCTCTCTCTGAGTTATATTTTGTGCAACACACCAGCAACTTAGCATCTTCATGGCTCCATGGAGAGCCATCCATCTCATTTCCTGTTTGTCGCAATGAAAATAAAGCCCTAAATCCACTTGCCTAAAGCATATCCAGCTCTTATGCTCTAACACAGGAAACGCTTCCGTTTTAAAATGGTTTTCTTCTTCCTAGTACATTTGCTCCTGCTGCTCCAGTCCTTGGAGCTGGCCAGATTGAATCCAATCAGAATTCAAGAGCAAAGACTGTTCACCCACTTGAAATGCCTATTCTGCCCCCTTAATGGAAATTTAATTCAACTGAAACTCAATTCCGGAATGGGTTGCAGCTGTAGGAATGGATTATGCAGCCTACCCTGGGAGAGTACAGGGTACAAATGGTGGAGGGGTTTGGTTGGCCATCTTTTTGCACAATCCGGTACTCTGAAACTTATTTGTGGATCAGAATCTGACTCCCACTTGGATTATGCACCAGGTTTTGCAAATATATTGTTTGCAATTCAAATGGAGTGCATTCAGATGGCAGTTTATTCCATTTTCCTGATGTTTCCTTACCTGATGATTTCCGCATTTTATTTGAGCTTTCAGATGATGTAGAAGCTACCATACTTTTCTGTCTATAAGACATCCCCATGTATAAGACGCCCCCTATTTTGGGGGACTCAAATTGAAGAAACTGGGGGGAGATGGCACAGAGCTGTTGAGCTTTTTTTGCAGAAGATTGCCCGGAAAATCACTCACCCACACGCGTCGTAAAATCCTCCTCCCATCTGTCCCATCGCCGGCAGAAGCTGCCAATCGCCTGCCCCACTGCCGGAGCATCAGCCAATCAACACCACCCATTGATGCAACCAATAACGTGCACAATAGCTGCTGTTAGCCTTGGCAGCAACCAATCAAACATCCACCCTATGAACTACCCATGTATAAGACGACCCCCACTTTTTAGCATGATTTTTAAAGGGGAAAAAACATAGTCTTATACACAGAAAAGTATGGTAGTTTTGGAAATCTAGTGGAAGTCTAGCATTAATTTCCATGTTGATTGCTTCCAGGAAAAAAAAATCCTGTGCAACCCGTTGACCTGGAAAATGGCAGGATTTTTGTCTTGATGAAACTTGGGGTGGTATCCTGGCATACTGTTCTTTCCCATCATTTAAAATTTAGATGGCAGCATATCAATCAAAGAGCTACAATGGGACAAAAACACTAACATTATAACTAGGAAAATTGACTTACGTACTAGCATGGTGTTGTGAGTAAAGTGTTGGTCTAAAAAAACCTGGGAGATTTTATTTGTATTTTGAAATTCGTTATGTCTACTTAAAAACAGCTTAATTTTTTTAAAAAAATTATAATAAATATACTATATTTTAAGTGAAGCATTCATTTATTTATTATTTCATAAAATATATACCTCGCAGGCTTCGAACCCAGCTTGCATTCCCTCTTCTGTTTTACCACTGCAATTTCCCCCTGAAAATAGCACTATTTCGGGGTCGTGATTTCATGCGGTGCCCCCCAAATCTGTGGTTTCTGGGCACCGTGCCCAAAAAAGCGCTTGGGGGAGGAGGGGAAACCACAGTGCGAAATCTTCTGAGATCATGGCAACCAAAATGGCCATCATGCCACCACACTAAACAACGGGAAGATGGCATCTGGGAAGATGGCGTCCCGTATTTTGGCTTCAAAGTGTTGGAAGGTAATGAGCTGCCAGGGTTGGGGGAGGTGTCCAAAAAAAACTCCCTCAATGCTACTTTCTGGACTTACTCCCAGAGGTCAGATCAGAACCGCTGAAATAGGTCCACCGATTCTCATTCCCCAGAATCAGTCCAGGAAGATACACGGTCAATGGTATCAAAAGTCAACAAGAGATCAAGTAACAGGAGCGAGGCTGCACTCTCTGAAAAGGCAATCCGTCAAGTTGCTACAATTAAGCAGCATACAAATTCTGTTAAATAAATGAATAAATATAAAGCCAGCCTTAGTAAGAACTCTCATCAACCAGCATGAGAAAGCCAGTTCAAATGCAGCAGAAATCCTTTATCACCTTCCAGCCCCTTAAAAACCGGTTGGTCTTTGGCTGGTACGAGACAGGCTCCCTCCTTGTGTCACATTAGACAGGTTTATCTATAATTTAACTAAATGTTTCAGATGGGATTTGGCTTTGCTATGACACTGGATATTGTGGGAAGGCAACTTGATCTTCTGTTTAATCCAAGTCCTTCTCCAGCCGGAGTCTTCCTTGCCGATAATGAGGGAGAGAAACGTCTTCATGTTCTTTCCATCAGAGAAGCATTCTGGACCCACGAGCCTGCAAAATCCTCACAATGGTACAATCTGGGGTTCCGGTTCTTCTTCTTTTTAAATGCACAACTCCTTGGGAAAACAGCTCTCCTTTAAGAAAACAAACGGATTGCGGTTTGAATGATGTAGGGGTTCGGTGGGAAGAAGAAAACTCGAAGCCGGGGCAAAGATCCATCCCAAAAGTAGTTTTTTATTGCTTGCGGTGCCTGGCTAGAGCAATCCAGGAGATTTACTGTTCAGAATGATAAGCGGATAGGGTTGCAGAAGGGGGGCATAATATAAGAAAAAAGGCAGAAAGGTGTTCTTTGAGCAGGTGAGACCTGACATTGACCAGACACTCCAAGTCAGATTTCCGAGTGGGGGTGGGACTCCTCCCCCATCACTTAAGCTCAAAGAGTTTGGTATGACCTCCAGCTCACCCATCAAGGAGCAGGCTTACGTTACATACCAGAGCCGAGCAATTGTCTCAATAACAACCACCCAGGCTTGGCTGAACATCTGCTTTCCCTATTTGAGCCTCCTCTCCCTGCCCTTCCTTGCTTTCTTTGCCCACCTTTTAAGATTAACCCTCAACCTCGCTTTATGATGACTCTTTCAAAAGGATAGATGTACAAATGCGTAACTGAAGCCTCTTAACACCAGGTAAAGGGACCCCTGACCATTAGGTCCAGTTGCGGACGACTCTGGGGTTGCGGCGCTCATCTTGCTTTATTGGCCGAGGGAGCCGGCATACAGCTTCCGGGTCATGTGGCCAGCATGACTGAGCCGCTTCTGGCGAACCAGAGCAGCACACAGAAACGCCGTTTACCTTCCCGCCAGAGCGGTACCTATTTATCTACTTGCACTTTGATGTGCTTTTGAACTGCTAGGTGGGCAGGAGCAGGGACCGAGCAACGGGAGCTCACCCCGTCGCAGGGATTCGAACCGCCAACCTTCTGATTGGCAAGACCTAGGCTCTGTGGTTTAGCACCACCCATGTCCCAGACACACACCCAAACCCTTCCTTCTTCCCAAATGATGGTTCTTCATTATCTATCTGTTCCCATGGAGGAAAGGAATAAAAGTAAGCCTGTTTCTCCATCGGCTGCCCTCATTGCTACCATGCTTCCTTCTTCGGGAATCTCTCTTTCCCCATATTTTTTGTACTGCCATCACACAACTTTGTGCCGGTACCATTTCCCCATGATTTCGTAAGTTGGACTTCTGCAGCGCGTTAGCTATGGGGCTGCCCATGACAGCTATTTGGAATTATTATTATTATTATTATTATTATTATTATTATTATTATTAATTTGTATAACCCACCCATCTGGCTGGGTTTCCCCAGCCACTCTGGGCGGCTTCCAACAGAAGATTAAAAATACATTAAAACATCAGTCATTAAAAACTTCCCTAAACAGAGCTGCCTTCAGATGTCTTCTAAATGTCATTTATTTCTTTGACATCTGATGGGAGAGGGTTCCACAAGGCGGGCGCCACTACCAAGAAGGCCCTCTGCCTGGTTCCCTGTAACCTCACTTCCTGCAGAGAGGGAACCGCCAGAAGGTCCTCGGTGCTCGACCTCACTGTCCGGGCTAAACGATGGGGGTGGAGATGCTCCTTCAGGTATACTGGGCTGAGGCCATTTAGGGCTTTCAAGGTCAGCACCAACACTTTGAATTGTGCTCGGAAACATAATGGGAGCCAATGTAGGTCTTTCAAGACTGATGTTATGTGGTCTCGGTGGCTGCTCCCAGTCACCAGTCTAGCTGCAGCATTCTGGATTAGTTATAGTTTTCAGGTCACCTTTAAAGGTAGCCCCATGTATAGTGCATTGCAGTAGTCCAAGCCAGAGATAACCAGAGGATGTGCTACTTTTGCGAGACCATCCACGGGCAGGTAGGGCCTCAGCCTGCGTACCAGATGGAAATTACACAATTGTGCAAAGCAACGTTTTTATCTTATTTTCACTGATATATGCATGCTTAATCACACCTTGCCCCGATTAATGGCTTTTTGTACACCTTACTTGATTGCAGGCAAAATTTGGAGGACTGCTCCTCTCAAAGGATGTCAGTGTTTTGGTTCATGTACTGTTCTGGAAAATGAGAATTGGGGAGGTGAATTGAATTCCCCCCCAGCCCTATTCTTAGTTACTGGTAGCACCAGTTCTGAGGCTCGGCTGGTTTCAGTAGACTGAACTCCATAATTTCATAGATCCCTTTGGCTTCCAAACAATGCATTCAACACATTTTAAGCCAAGAGTGTGAGAAATTGCTCCGTGCAAAGGATGCCCTTAACTTGTCCCTCCCTCAGGCATCCCACTCGACCTCTGCTCCCCCTTCCCTTCAAATGCTGAAGGGGGGGGGGAAATATGTTTGGGTCATCCATTCTCCTCTTATTGCCGTTTCATTTAATTGTCTTTAAGGAATGCCTCATTGATCTCATGTTTCCCAGACACATGTCTTCCTTGAGAAGCAGCAGGGAATAAAGCAAAAGGGCAGGACCGGGTTCAGGGATATGAAAGAGCATATGTAAGAAGATTGATTAAACAGAAAACAGAGAGTTCCCCTTAATTGGTGATTGAGAAAGTCGTTTGCCCAGTAATTGGCAAAAACAGAAGGAGTCACAATAGCCTCCGCGGTGCGTATTTGCATTGGGAGAGGGAGGGGAAAGGAGCGAGAAAAAACATCCCAGCAGCACCCTTAATGTGCATGTTTTATTGCTTGCTGTGTTTAATGAATTCCCTACCGGAGTGTTTCTTTAAAAATAAAATTAAACCGGTGGTTAAATCAATGCAAACAATTAAAAAAATCGCCCCTATTGGAGAGAGCACTCACAAATGTGGATTGTTGTGTTCTGAAAAGTGGTCAATGGATCTGCTTGCAACCATCTCAGAAGCGGGGCAGTGACTGGATAGAATGGGCTGCAAAGATTGGGGCCCTCTGCAATATTCTAGGCTGTGTCCTCAAAATCTTTTCTTTCCCCTATTGAAACTATATAAGTAGGGCCAGAGAACCTCAGGATCAGAGGCCAAATGTGGCCCTCATATCTGGCTCTTAGGACAGATTGTCCTCTGAAGAATTTTATATAGTGAGAAGAAGGGATGTGGGTGGCGCTGTGGGTTAAACCACAGAGCCTAGGACTTGCTGATCAGAAGGTCAGCGGTTTGAATCCCCATGATGGGGTGAGCTCCCGTTGCTCATTCCCTGCTCCTGCCAACCTAGCAGTTCGAAAGCACGGCAAAGTGCAAGTAGATAAATAGGTACTGCTCTGGCGGGAAGGTAAACGGCGTTTCCGTGCGCTGCTCTGATTCACCAGAAGCAGCTTAGTCATGCTGGCCACATGACCCGGAAGCTGTACGCCGGCTCCCTTGGCCATTAAAGCGAGATGAGCGCCGCAACCCCAGAGTCGGCCATGACTGGACCTTTACCTTTACTTAGTGAGAAGAAAGCAGGCTGTATTTTTCCAGGTCAGCTGACCTGCCCCTCCCACCCTCAACCAACAGTATTTCCATCTCATCTAGGTTAAGTCTTGTTTATTGGAATCTGATCCACTGCTACCCTAAGTTCAGGATGTACAAGGCCTCCGTTGGATTTGACAAAAATGAGAGTTACTGCTGGCTATCTATATTGGTGACCTTCCCCTCCCCACCAAACCAAAAATTCTATACCACCGCTTCTAGCAATTTCATGAAGATCAGGAGTGAGGAATCTCTGGCCCTAAAGTTTTTGCTGGACTCCCCCTTCTACCATCCCTGAGCGTTGGCCATGCTGGCTGGGGCTGATGGGAATTATAATACAACAGTATCCAGTGACTCATCCAATGCCAATGGTGAAAAGCAACAGGCTCCATTCCATACCCTACACACACACATCCAAGTGCATGCCTGCAATATGCATACACATGCAATGTTCTACATTGGGATGGGGAACCTAGATGTTGTGGAATCCAACTGTCATCAGGTTCACCTTGCATGGCCAGGTCAGGGATGATGGGTGCTATAGTCTGACCATAGGTTTCCTGCTCCTGATCTACCTGAAACCATTGGGTGACATTGCCCAGATCAACTGTACCATCAGTGCTTGGAGGAAACCATGTGAGGTCCTATGCCCAGCAGGTGCTCCTGATCAGCTGAACAGGAGTGACCAGCACAACCTCCTGGCTAGGGATGGGCAATATCTGGTTTTCAGGATCACAATATATCACCAGCTAAATAGCACGATATCTCGATATATCACAATATATGTCTGCGGCAGCGGAGGGCCTTGCTGGGCCTCCCCATGGCGGCAGTGGGTCCTGCCATACCTCCCTGCAAGAAATATCTGAGCTCAGGTTAACCTAGGTGTACCAATAGATGAAGGTGCCTGGGCCAAGATATCAGTGAAGACTCCTATAAAGACAATTTTGGCCAGGGGACAGGGAATGTTTCACTGGCACCGGGCTCCAGTCAAGCAATCTTTCATTCCCTCTGCAACTTCATCCCAATGCTGGTGGGGCAGTAACAAGAGATGGACCCTCATACATTGATGATGGGAGCATAACAAGCTCCCTGGGCTTTGGCAAGGCGTTTTTGATGTCGTGTCTAATATTATTGGTCAGACAATGAACTCCAAGCCTGCTCTGGTCACTTGTCACTAGATGCCAAATATATAAAGACCTAACTGTCATGCTGTTTACTGATACCTCTTTAGAGATCATTTCCCATTTGAAAAACCCGCAAAGGTCCATCTCTAATGGGATGGCAAAGTAAAGTTTGGATCTGGCTAGTTGGTGGCCAAACTGAACATGATCTTTTTGATGAGGTATGCGCTGTGGGTTAAACCACAGAGCCTAGGACTTGCTGATCAGAAGGTTGGCTGTTTGAATCCCCACGATGGGGTGAGCTCCCGTTGCTCGGTCCCTGCTCCTGCCAACCTAGCAGTTTGGAAGCACGTCAAAGTGCAAGTAGATAAATAGGTACCGCTCCGGCGGGAAGGTAAACGGCATTTCCATGCGCTGCTCTGGTTCGCCAGAAGCGGCTTCATCATGCTGGCCACATGACCTGGAAGCTGTACGCTGGCTTCCTCGGCCAATAAAGCAAGATGAGCACCGCAACCCCAGAGTCGGCCACGAATGGACCTAATTGTCAGGGGTCCCTTTACCTTTATGCTCCGTATATATCGGTCATGTAAATACAAGTGACATTAATGGTAAACCTGCAACCACTCATACTTACTGATGGAGAGGCCATTTCAGGGACAGTTAAAGCCACGGCAATGGATTCAATGATTCAGTTATCTGAGTGTCTCTACTCAGTTTTCCTTCTTATATGTGCCTGCAGCAAGCATGCAGCACTCTAAAAGCTTAGTTGGAATTGATCAATGCTATTTTACTAAGAAGTTAATATTACACTCTACATAAAAAAGTCCAAGCCACTGTTCTGTGCCTCCTCATTGGTTCGGTGGGCTTTGCACAGGAGAACATCTTGATGGAGCATGTCCAAATTTCACCATCAAACAGCCATGCAAACCATCCAATATCAGCCTTTCACCTTGTAACAAGCTGGTTTTTATTACCATACATCTGTAAGAACTTTGCATATTGAATGTACTACTACTTCTTTTTGACTTTATATACCATAGATTAATGTACACCCCCTGAACAGTGGTCTGTTAACACACCTCATTAAGCTTCAAGGATACTGACTCCTTATTTGGAAATAATTGGGTTTATACAGCAGAAATATTATTACAAGGCATAGGTATTTATATATTTAATGGGATTCGGATTATAAACTCTTGTTCTTGAACCTAATCACTCCTTATACGGAGAAACAGATGGATTTGGGAATAGACCCTGCAGTTGGATAGATCTTCAAATTTCGATCTCACCCATATTATGATTCAATACTGAGCTGGGCTGAATCCTTCAATCCATTATTTTTTCAGGGCTTCATGGGGTGGAGCAACAAGAGAAGGCCCCAGAAAAAATGGGGCTGTGCAAAAGAACCCACCCCCCTCCTTTTTGTGGCATTTAATGCATTGTGGCTTGCAGCTATTTTTATTGATCGTAGTTTAGTAATTATTTATTGTAATTGTTAACAGTGAATTTCTTTTTATTATTTCATAGAATCGTATTTGCTGATGTTTTGAGAGTTAATTTTATTGTGTATTCTATTCTTATACAGTGGTACCTCTGGTTACGTACTTAATTCGTTCCGGAGGTCCATTCTTAACCTGAAACTGTTCTTAACCTGAAGCACCACTTTAGCTAATGGGGCCTCCCGCTGCTGCCGCGCCGCCATCACGCGATTTCTGTTCTCATCCTGAAGCAAAGTTCTTATCTCGATGTACTATTTCTGGGTTAGCAGAGTCTGTAACCTGAAGTGTATGTAACCTGAAGTGTATGTAACCTGAGGTACCACTCTAGATGATTGAAAAGTACTTCATTTGATATAAGTCGTTCCATTTTAAAGTTATCTTTTATTATGACTTGTTGTATTGGATCAGATTATTGTAGGTAGTTCTCTGTTGTATATTTTGTTGCTGTAGACCACCTTTAAAGGTAAAGGTAAAGGGACCCCTGACCATTAGTTCCAGTTGTGGCCGACTCTGGGGTTGCGGTGCTCATCTCGCTTTATTGGCCGAGGGAGCCGGCGTACAGCTTCCGGGTCATGTGGCCAGCATGACTAAGCCGCTTCTGGCGAACCAGAGCAGCGCACGGAAACGCTGTTTACCTTCCCACCGGAGCGGTACCTATTTATCTACTTGCACTTGACGTGCTTTCAAACTGCTAGGTTGGCAGGAACAGGGACCGAGCAACGGGAGCTCACCCGGTCGTGGGGATTTGAACCACCGACCTTCTGATCGGCAAGTCCTAGGCTCTGTGGTTTAACCCACAGCGCCACCCGTGTCCCTAAACCACCTTTACTATATAGTAAAATAGAAAAGCGGTATACAAATTAAAAGTGTTTCAGCTTCTCATGTTTTTATGTTCTTCTCTTGTTGTGTTCTTAAGTTTCCATAGAAGAGACTTGGTGAGCCCTCAATCTCTGGCTAGGAAAATGGGCTTTGACTTTTGAAAGCCTGTCTTTCCTCTGCCTTGTGGCTGTGAAAGCAATGCTCAGCACCTCGGCAGCTTTGTGTTTGTTCAGGATGTGCTGTGTTTTGCAAGCTGTTAACACGCAAGTCAGCATTTCCCAAAGAATGATGCATGCAATATTTTAAACCCTTCCTCTCATGCTCTCGAAGCAGTGGATGATTACATTTGTAAATTGCCTTCTGTGTCTCCATGTGTTGTTCTTGCTGCGGGCGAGAGATATTTTGAGGGTTTCCGGAGCACCCAGTGAAAAATGAATGATAACCCTTTTGTCCTTCTGGGAGAGTTCAGCATGTGTGGTTTCCCCCGTTTGTTAACATAAACCCTCCGTTAAAATCTCTTGGTTATATCCAGGTGCTTTTTGTACACTAACACTTCACCACCACCTTGAATTCTATGGCAACGTGTCCAGAAATGTGCTGTTATGTTTAGCCACATTGATTAAGCAATATGGTCTTACCTTAAAGTGTCACCTGATCATAGCTGTCAACTTTTTCCTTTTTTTAAAAGGGAGAATCCTATTCGGAATAAGGGAATTTCCCTTAAAAAATGGAAAATGTTGACAGCTATGCACCTGATAGGGAGCAGGGGTTCAAGAAGAAAATGTGAATGTTCCTGGACAGCTGGTGATGAACAAGACCTGTGGAAGGGACATAACCAGTGCCCACTCTCTTGGGGGCCCCCCAAAAAAATTAAATGGGAAAAACTGGATGTACGTTTCCAAAATGTAAGATAAAAAACAAATACAATAAAACCTACATACAGCAACAGTGTTTTGTGTTGTGTAGGCTCCTATGGTGTAAGTCATGGGCCCTGCCTGCTAGCCTGCTCCCTAAAATATCACAGGTTTGTTCATTTCTATATATAGGGTGCTACATTCTGCATGTGCAAATGGCTTGAGATACCTATTAGGTCCATAAATTACAATACAGCATATATTCAATACAAAAAACAGTGACAATTTGTTGTTGACAAAGGACAGCTGGACATATAAAGGGCCCCATTACCTTCAGTATATAGTGCTCCCAATGCAGTATATAGTGCAATAGTGCTTCAGGTTAAGAACTTTGCTTCAGAATGAGAACAGAAATTGTGCTCCGCCGGCGCAGCAGCAGCGGGAAGCCCCATTAGCTAAAGTGGTGCTTCAGGTTAAGAACAGTTTCAGGTTAAGTACGGCACCCCCATTTGTGGGGGGCAAGCCAAATTTGTTGAGCTTTTTTTTAGGGGGGGCAGCTTGGAGTTGTTGAGCTTTTTTGGGGGGGCACACAACTCAGAGGCTTGGGAGGGAACCTGTGCACCTCGTGTGAGCAGCATGCATGCGCTGTGCCAATCCCAGGCACGTAGGAGGGCGGAGCCGGCCGGCTGCCTCAGTACCTTCAGCAGTACAGCCTGCGGAGCTCCGACAGGCTCTGCTCTGCTCGGCAGTGGCTGTCGGCTGGCCTGGCTCTTCAATCCTTCAATTCAGTCCTGAGAGATCTACATTGGCTCCCAGTACGTTTCCAAGCACAATTCAAAGTGTTGTTGCTGACCTTTAAAGCCCTAAACGGCCTCAGTCCTGTATACCAGAAGGAGCGTCTCCACCCCCATCGTTCTGCCCGGACACTGAGGTCCAGCTCCGAAGGGCCTTCTGGCGGTTCCCTCCCTGCGAGAAGTGAGGTTACAGGGAACCAGGCAGAGGGCCTTCTTGGTAGTGGCGCCCGCCCTGTGGAACGCCCTCCCATCAGATATAAAGGAAATAAACAGCTATCTTATTTTTAAAAGGCATCTGAAGGCAGCCCTTTTTTAGGGAAGTTTTTAATATTTAATGCTGTATTGTTTTTAACATTTGTTTTTTTTTCTTTTTTTATGAAATATTTATTGAAGTTTTACAAAAACACATATACAAAAACACATAATAAAAGAAAAAATAAAAATAAAGATACAACATATAAAAGCACAGAAAAAATAAGAAAAATTAAAAACAATTCCATTTTTCATAACTTAAAACTCATTTGCTTGTTTCTTTGACCTCCTCACACCTCCCCTTCTTGTATTCCAATTTAAATAATCAAATCAGCAAATCCTTACCCTCTTTCATTTATCTTAACTCTATATCTTAACATTTTATAACTCTGTATTTTCATCCATTATCAGTTCATTTTTGCATATTCTTATTGACTTTGTTGCCAATACCACTTATTTCCAATCCAACATCATTTTAATTATGTTTTTGCCTATTTATAACCCTTTTTTCATATTCTCTTAAAGCATTACAGCTGGAAACCACTTAATTTCTATCCAACATCATTCTAACATTCATTATTGTTTTTAACATTTGATTGGGAGCCGCCAGGAGTGGCTAGGGAAACTCAGCCAGATGGGCGAGGTATAAATAAATTATTATTATTATTATTATTATTATTATTATTATTATTATTATTATCAGCAGCAGCATCATCAGCATCATCCCTGGACTCCAAATCTCGGCCCCAGACTCTTGTCCTGGCACCCCTGAGAGCCTAGGGCCCGGGTGCCCCACACTCCTAGCACCTATGGGTAATCCGGCCCTGTCTACATGCACAGCCATGCATCCATCTCAGTCTTCCAGCTAAACAAGCAAGATGCATTATCAGAAGTCAAGGACATATTCCAGACAGGCAATAACACTTGAGGTGTGAAGGGCATGGGGAGTTTTTGGCCCTAGGTCTGAGGTTCCCTACCCCAGTATAAAACATAGAGGGGGTGAAGTGTACATGGGTTTCTATGAGGAGAGGCAGACTGATTACAGCAAGAGATTTTATTGAGCTAGCAGAACAGTCAAACAGGGGCAAAGCAACTGCTTATATGTATTTCTGAAGGCCTGGGCCACTCCCACTCTCAACGTGATTGGTTGTCTAAACCCCCCAAGTTGTGAATCATAACTCAGAGCTTAAGAGCCCATGTCAGTAGCCCAAATCCTGACAATACTATGTGATTGGATATCATGCATCGAATCAAAACGCAGGGCTCAGAATCCTATTCCAAATTCAAGCTCAGGCAAACACAGACCACTGCACACATAACAGAGGGAACCCAGGCAGAGGGCCTTCTCGGTAGTGGCACCCACCCTGTGGAACGACCTCCCACCAGATGTCAAAGAGAAAAACAACTACCAGACTTTTAGAAGACTTCTGAAGGCAGCCCTGTTTAGGGAAGCTTTTAATGTTTAATAGGTTATTGTATTTTAGTGTTCTGTTGGAAGCCGCCCAGAGTGGCTGGGGAAACCCAGCCAGATGGGCGGAGTATAAATAATAAATTGTTGTTGTTGTTGTTGAACTATAATACCCATCATCCCCTATCCAACATTTCTCCGGTGAAAATAGGGACATTGTTATCATCATTTACTATTTATACCCTGACCATCTGACTGGGTGACCCCAGCCACTCTGGGCAGCTTCCAACATATATAAAAACATAATAAAACATTAAACATTTTAAAAACTTCCCTATGCAGGGCTGCCTTCAGATGTCTTCTAGAGGCTGTATAATTCCTTATCTTCTTGGCTTGGGAGTCGCACAACTCCATACCCTCCAGTATTTCTCCAATGAAAATAGGGATGTCCTAAGGAAAAGTGGGACATTCTGGGATCAAATCAGAATCCAGGATGGCTTTTGTAAATCTGGGACTGTCCCAGGAAAATAGGGACACTTGGAGGGTCTGTGATGGGAGCTGGGGCCACAGGTTCCTCATCCCTAATATACCTAAACAATGATTATTAGTTTATGTATTAAAATTCTATCCCACCTTTGCTCCTAATGGAGCCCAGGGCAGCAAACACACAAATGAGAAAACCATTAAGACATCTAAAAAAAATCCCAGTACAGATGAAGACCGGGAAAGTATTGTTGGAAGAGGAGGAAAGACAACAGGAATGGTGCCTGTCTGATATTTAATGGGCAGGAATTGCGAAAGGCAGGGGCCAACACACAAAAGGCCCAATTGACATGTTGCGTGAAACAGACCTCCTGATATAATGGTATTTGCACTAACCTGAAGAGTGTGGCATATAAGGGATAAGAGTATCTTTCAGGTATTATGGCTCTCAACCGTCTGACAATCTCTGGGGAGGCGGGAAAACAACAGGCTTCTTTCACCTGGGCATTGCTACCCCTCCATCCAAGGTCAGAGAAGTGAGAGAAGATTGTAGCTTTTAGACATAAAGCTGTTCAGCCCTCCGAAAGATGACTAACATTACGGAGTGCCTTTTATCAGTGCAGTACAGTTCCGCATAGTTAAAAGAATGATGAGAGCTGAAGTTATTAGGATTTTGTGGGCTGGCTATTCACACTTTGCACTCCTTAAAAATCAGGTGGTGGGTGGTTCCTCCCCCCTTTAGTTCAGCCTATTCTTAATTGATTCCACCGAGAAGGAAGAAGAGGAGAAAGAACCTACCCAAACTTCTCTTTCAAATCTAATAATTTAGGACAGTAAGAGCTGTTCGACAGTGGAATTTGCTGCCAAGGAGTGTGGTGGAGTCTCCTTCTTTGGAGGTCTTTAAGCAGAGGCTTGACAACCATATGTCAGGAGTGCTCTGATGGTGTTTCCTGCTTGGCAGGGGGTTGGACTCGATGGCCCTTGTGGTCTCTTCCAACTCTAGGATTCTGTGATTCTATGATTCTAGGAGCAGCCTTGCTAGATTACACCAGAGGCCCAACTAATTCAGCTTCTTGTTCAGTTAAAGGTAAAGGTAAAGGTACCCCTGCCCGTACGGGCCAGTCTTACCAGACTCTAGGGTTGTGCGCTCATCTCACTCTATAGGCCTGGAGCCAGCGCTGTCCGCAGACACTTCCGGGTCACGTGGCCAGCATGACAAGCTGCATCTGGCGAGCCAGCGCAGCACACGGAACGCCGTTTACCTTCCCGCTGGTAAGCGGTCCCTATTGATCTACTTGCACCCGGGGGTGCGTTCGAACTGCTAGGTTGGCAGGCGCTGGGACCGAACGACGGGAGCGCAGCCCGCCACGGGGATTCGAACCGCCGACCATGCGATCGGCAAGTCCTAGGCGCTGCGGTTTTACCCACAGCGCCACCTGCGTCCCAATAATGGAATAGGACATCCCTATTTTCATCAGAGAAATGTTGGAGGGTATGCCCTTGAGGTATTCTCTCTGCTGCCACCTGCCTGCACATCACAGTATCACAACTGTCTGGAACTCAGCCCTGGTTGAAATTAACTCATGGCTCTGAATCTTAAAAACCAGTATCGGTGATTATTGCATATAACGTGTGTGTGTGTGTGTGTGTGTGTGTGTGTGTGTATTCAAGCTCTCAGATGAGAAGTGGTTTTCTTTCTTTTTTTGACTGGGTCCCTTAATGATCAGTGAGGTTGAATAGTAGCGAGAATGCATAAAGTCCACCAAGCCAATTACAGAACAGCGATAAAGTCAGTGGAATACACGTTGCTGTTATCTTTCCCTGGCTGCATGATACCTCATTCTCTCTGGCAGAGAGGAACGGAGCAGGAAACGAACCCAGCATAAAGCCATTGTCACTGAAAAGTAACGGGAGCCAGGATCGGTAACAAATGCCAGTCTATTGTTTCTTCCATATTCAAGGCAATGGGATGGGCATCTGGGTCATGGTTTGTCTACGGAAAGAGCTCATTAAAAAGGGGCATTATGTAAGGTAAAAGGTAAGATTAAAGAACCCCAGGACGGTTAAGTCCAGTCAAAGGTGACTATGGAATTACGGTGCTCATCTCGCTTCAGGCCGAGGGAGCCGGCGTTTGTCTACTGACAGCTTTCTGGGTTGTATGGCAGCATGACTAAACCGCTTCTGGCACATGGAACACCGTGACGGAAACCAGAACGCAAGGAAATGCCGTTTACCTTCCCGCCGCAGTGGTACCTATTTATCTACTTCCACTGGTGTGCTTTCAAACTGCTAGGTTGGCAGAAGCTGGGACAAGCATATGTCCCATGGTGATACACGTTTAAAGAGGCTGCAAAAGGTAAACGTAAAGGTAAAGGACCCCTGGACGGTTAAGTCCAGTCAAAGGTGCGGCGCTCATCTCGCTTTCAGGCCGAGGGAGCCGGCGTTTGTCCACAGACAGCTTTCCAGGTCATGTGGCCAGCAGGACTCAATTGCTTCTGGCACAACAGAACACCGTGATGGGAACCAGAGTGCATGGTTTCAAACTGCTAGGTTGGCAGGAGCTGGGACAGAGCAATGGGAGCTCACCCCATCATGGGGATTCGAACCACTGACCTTCTGATTGGCAAGCTCAAGAGGCTCAGTGGTTTAGACCACAGCAGCAGATCGGTATTGTTGTGTATTCCTCACCCACATTTCAGGTTGTGTTGTGGCTAATCCTCAGGGGAACTGATGGCTGGTATCCATAGATATAGATGGCCATTAGTCACAGTGGTTATGCTCTGCCTTCACAGTTGGAGGCAGCAATGCTTCTGAATACACAAGAGGGGAGGGTGGGCTTTTGTGCTCAGATCCCACTTGCGGGTTTCCCACAGGCATCTGGGTGGCCACTTATGTCCAACTCAGAGTCATTCCAAGGAAGTCTACTTAACTCAATGGGCCAACTCTAAGTACAGCTTAGTTGGACAGCCACCAATATTTCTACCCAACTCAGCGTTCTACGCAGGGCATTTTCTTTATTTTAGTTCAGGAAGAATTCTGGATATCTTAGAGATTTAGCGAGGAGGGAGAACGGGCAAGATTGCACCTACCTTTGAAATGCACCCCACTCTCATGTAGGAAAAATGGGGAAGCAACTACAGTGGTACCTCTGGTTGTGAACGGGATCCGTTCTGGAGGCCTGTTCGCAACCTGAAAAGAACACAACTCGCGTCTGCGCACGCGTGGGTCATGATTCGCCACTTCTGCGCATGCATGTGCCATCATTTTGCATGTCTGCACATGCGCGAGCGGCAAAACCTGGAAGTAACCCGTTCCGGTACTTCCGGGTCGCCACGGAACACAACCTGAAAACGCTCAACCTGAAGCAAACGTAACATTAGGTATGACTGTATACTCTCCCTTTTTGCTACTCCCCATTGTGGCTGAAACTCTTGGGGTACCAAAAATTGATCCCTGTCCTGTTTTATACCGTTTGCTGTCATTCATTGCTGAATGATTCACCAAGAAGGTGGAATTAGGCTGCAACCGTACACATGCTTCCTTGGAAGTAAGTGTCACGCACTCATGTTCCGGATAGACATCCTTTGCTGGATGAATCTAACCATTTTGGATTTCTCTCAGTTCCTCATTTTTCCAATTCTTAAGTCCAGCTGTGCACATTTCCACATGTTTGCATCTTTTTGGGGAATCAGGAGAGAGGCTTCTTGAAAATTCATCAGGATTTAGTGAATTTTTTTCCTAATACTGTATACATATTTTTGTATGCAATTTTGCCTAATATACACATTTTTGCACCTTTAGCCAAGTATGTACATTTTTGAACATGCTACTTGGCTGAAGAAATGCACTGCAAAATTCAGAGAAGCGAAATTCTGAAGGATGGCTGCATTTCAGTTTCCCAATGGTTTTGGAATGTGAAAATTTGGTAGGTTTCCCTTCAAATGTGAACTGAATTGAATTTCTGCCCAAACCCTAGTTAGCAGGCATACCTATTTGGTTCGTAATTATTATTATTTTTTTTTAAGGTAAGGCAGGCCCTACATGATGGATTTCTGTTTTATCTGTACAAAATTGGCCTAATCAATCAGAGGACAATTCATCACTTGCTGCTGCTGTTAGGAATGGTGATTTAGTGATTTGTTATGAGTTGCTGTCCTGTTGTTTTAAGGGATTGCACTATTTTCTGGATTTTATGCCTTCTTTCCATCTCGACTGATTTTGTCGCGAACCTCCTTGTGGCTTGTGCAATGGGTGGTGCATATATCACCTAAAGAAATAAGCAGTGTTAAGTGTGTGATCCAGCGCATAGCTGTCAACTTTTCCCTTTTCTTGCAAGGAATCCTATTCGGAATAAGGGAATTTCCCTTTTAAAAAAGGGAAACGTTGACAGCTATGATCCAGGGGATACTCTCCAACAGGTGCTTGCAGGACTGAAGGCTACTCTCGCCCAGCTCAGAGTTACAGTGCAAACCTCTGCATGCTTACCTTGGAGAGTAGTGTGTCACCTGGTGGGGTGGAACTGCCATGCTAACTTCCTGTCAGGCTTTGGGGACACAGCTTCCTCCTCCCCTTTGGCCAGAGATAAGCAGGACAAAGCAAAAAGAGTCGCTTACCATATAAAGAGTCTTTAATGATCACAGCAAAAGAGCAAAGCAAAATACCTTCAAAATGAAGGTATTCCCATTTAAGGTTTCCATCCACTTCCCCCCTAGTCACTTCTGCGCTTTGCAACCTGATCTCGCAACCACTGTGCTTTTTGTGTAGCCAACTTATCTGCTCTACGTCTCCCTGCACTGATAGGCTGGAGACTTTACAGCGAGAGAGAGAGCGTCTTTTAGCTCTCTCTCTCTCCCAGTTCTTCTTCACTTTGCTGTTCACTCCTCAGTTCGTTCCAACTTTTGTCTTCAGAACTATTTGTTGTTGTTTAGTCGTGTCTGACGCTTCGTGACCCCATGGACCAGAGCACGCCAGGCACTCCTGTCTTCCACTGCCTCCCACAGTTTGGTCAAATTCATGTTCATAGCTTTAAGAACTCTGTCCAACCATCTTGTCCTCTGTCGTCCCCTTCTCCTTGTGCCCTCCATCTTTCCCAGCATCAGGGTCTTTTCCAGGGAGTCTTCTCTTCTCATGATGTACACAAAGTATTGGAGCCTCAGCTTCAGGATCTGTCCTTCCAGTGAGCACTCCGGGCTGATTTCCTTAAGAATGGATAGGTTTGATCTTCTTGCAGTCCATGGGACTCTCAAGAGTCTCCTCCAGCACCATAATTCAAAAGCATCAATTCTTCGGTGATCAGCCTTCTTGATGGTCCAGCTCTCACTTCCATACATCACTACTGGGAAAACCATAGCTTTCACTAGATGGACCTTTGTTGGCAAGGTGATGTCTCTGCTTTTTACGATGCTGTCTAGGTTTGTCATTGCTTTTCTCCCAAGGAGCAGGCATCTTTTAATTTTGTGACTGCTGTCACCATCTGCAGTGATCATGGAGCCCAAGAAACTATACCCCTCTGCAATCCACTGATCCAAATCTATACTGCTCCACTGCTCCTGGGCAGCTTCATGATCCTAGCCAACAGGGGGAGGGGAAGGCCCCCACCATTCCTCATCAGAGCAGCACTCCTCAGCCTGGTCTCTGACACTTCCCGGAATATTGCTTCCTGGGGTGGAGATGGCAGGGAAGTTGGCGTGGTGCAGATGCATTGGCAGCACCAGTCCTGGTGGTGTGTTTGCACCACACCAACCTCCCTGCCGCCTCACCCAGCCTGGTAAGCAACAGTGCCTCACCTTCTGGGAAGGTGACATAGCAGCTCCACCTCAACCAGGCTTCTGCTTCTGCTTGGGAATAAGCCTCACTGAATACAGTGGGACTCCCTTCTGAGTATCCGTTCATAAGCTTTGGCTGTCGATCCCCGTCAACAAAGGACCCTTGTTCTGCCGTTCCCCTGTGGCATTGCATATAAACCCCACTGAAAGCGCAGGAATAAAGTCATTGTTAAACAAGGAAGTGACAGATCCATCAAAGGAGGCCTTTTCGCTCCCTCCCCTCCTCCCCCTACACCCGCGTTTTTGATAGGTGTCAGTAGACTTTGATGAGTGCGGAGGCGAGGACTCTTCTCCAGAAGGATTTTAAAATCATCGTATTGACATTCTCTGAAGCAAGATGACTCTCTAAGTCAGGCTGCTAGAGGAGGCTTTTCTTGACAAAGGATAGGGAATTATGCCGTGCCTCTCAACAGCATTATTTACAGCTGTTCGGTGTGCAGTGAGCAATGCCACCAGGCCTTCGAGAATGTCAGGAACTGGGTGTTAAATATCAAAGAAGCCCCGGATTCAGGAAAGGAGCAGGACGTGTTTCCTTCTCCACGTTCATTTTTTTTTTTAAGTACAAATCTGTCTGGAGGCCTTCTTCTCCCCCTTGACTGTGCCTCACTATGTCACAGAAACATAGGGAGCTGCCTTATACCGACCATTGCTCAGAACTGCCAACACTGACTGGCAGCTTTGTTTAATTATGTCTGACTCTTCATGACCCCATGGACCAGAGCACGCCAGGCACTCCTGTCTTCCCCTGCTTCCCGCAGTTTGGTCAAACTCATGCTGGTAGCTTCGAGAACACTGTCCAACCATCTCGTCCTCTGTCGTCCCCTTCTCCTTGTGCCCTCCATCTTTCCCAAGATCAGGGTCTTTTCCAGGGAGTCTTCTCTTCTCATGAGTATTGGAGTCTCAGCTTCAGGATCTGTCCTTCCAGTGAGCACTCAGGGCTGATTTCCTTCAGAATGGATCGGTTTGATCTTCTTGTAGTCCATGGGACTCTCAAGAGTCTCCTCCAGCACCATAATTTAAAAGCATCAATTCTTTGGCGATCAGCCTTCTTTATGGTCCAGCTCTCACTTCCATACATCACTACTGGGAAAACCATAGCTTTAACTATACGGACCTTTGTCGGCAAGGTGATGTCTCTGCTTTTTAAGATGCTGTCTACAGTACTCCATAATTTTCTGGAGAGCTGCTAACAGGCACCATTTCCCTCTTATGTATGCCAGTTCCTGACATCCCCAGTCTACTAAAATTACTAAATATTACAGAAGCAGGAGTTGGTGAAATGCTGCCTTATCCCAAAGACTGGAATGACAGAGGTAGGGTGGACAAATCTGTTAATTTATATTTCTTTCTGTTTCCCAGTCTTACGTTCAGTTCTTCCAATCTGCCCATCCATTTATGATTTTCTAAAAATCCAGCCCAAAGTTCCCATGCAGCTTCACAAGTACAGTGGTACCTCGGGTTAAGAACTTAATTCATTCTGGAGGTCTGTTCTTAACCTGCAGTACCACTTTAGCTAATGGGGCCTCCCGCTGCTGCCGCGCCACCGGAGCACGATTTCTGTTCTCATCCTGAAGCAAAGTTCTTAACTTGAGGTACTATTTCTGGGTTAGCGGAGTCTGTAACCTGAAGTGTCTGTAACCTGAAGCGTCTGTAACCTGAGGTACCACTGTATTTTATTTAAGATGCACATGGTTGGGGCAATTTTGTTGTTTTTCTGCATATCTTACCAAATAATACAATGCATTTCTGTACATTGTTCTTTACCTAATGTGGTGCATATATCTACATTATTTTCAGTGACATTCCTGCATTGCAGGAAGTTGGCCAAATGACCCTCTGTAATTCTACGATTCTAACATATGCAGTTTTATGCACATTTCCCCCTTGTGTGTGCATTTTTGTAAGCTTTTTCTGTTGGGGGAAGGGGTGGATAACAGCATCACAAAATCACAAAAAGTACACATTTTAATGGGACGCAGGGTGGCGCTGTGGGTTAAACCACAGAGCCTAGGACTTGCCAATTGGAAGGTCGGCGGGTTGAATCCCCACGACGGGGTGAGCTCCCGTTGCTCGGTCCCTGCTCCTGCCAACCTAGCAGTTCGAAAGCACGGCAAAGTGCAAGTAGATAAATAGGTACCGCTCTGGCGGAAAGGAAAACGGCATTTCCATGCGCTGCTCTGGTTTGCCAGAAGCGTCTTAGTCATGCTGGCCACATGACCCGGAAGCTGTACACTGGCTCCCTTGACCAGTAAAGCGAGATGAGTGCCGCAACCCCAGAGTTGGTCACAACTGGACCTAATGGTCAGGAGTCCCTTTACCTTACACATTTTAAAGCTCACATAGATGCATTCTGGTTTGTGTATTGGCTGGATGTGCCTGAGTCAAACGGAACCAAATGTGTCCCTCATCCTTACCTGCACTAGGGAGCCGAGGTTTCGCCCCCACTCCAAATGTAGACCCTGAATGTATCCCGGTACTTCATAGGTAATCAACACGGTGCCTTATAGAGGTTGATGGACTCCAACTCCCATCATCCTCAGCCATTGTGGCCAGTTGCTGAGAAGCTGGGAGATGGACTTCAGCAACATCTGGTGGGCACTGCTTTGGCTACACCTGCTTTAATTATCCCTAGGCCGCATTCACAGCCTACATTGAAAGCACTATGATACCCCTTTGAACTGTCATGGCTTCCTGCAAAGAATTATGGGAAATGAATTTCGTTAAGGGTGCTGAGAGTTATTAGGAGATTCACTATTCCCCTCACAGAGCGACAATTCCCAGAGTTCCCTGGGAACATTGGTGCCAACTCTATGGCACTGAGGACACCTCAGCCCCACTCCCAGCATGTGGAGATGGGGCTGAGCCCCCTAATCTTGAGGGGCTGGGCCTTGTCGGGCCTCCCTGCAGTGGCAGTGGGCCTCATCGGGCCTCGCAGCCTTTTCTGACACGTGTGATGTCATGTGTGTCACACGTGTGATGAGATCCTCCAATGTCAGGCAGAACTTGGTGCCTCTGCCTGGGAAGGGGGGTTGACTGTCAAATTTTAACTCTGTAAGGAGAAAGGGGGGCTCCTGCCAACTCTCTCCCTTTTAAATAAATTTTAAAACTGCTTGCAGTACTGAGCGAAGCACCATTCAAGCAAACAATGACCTGAGGTTTCTCCCATGTCAGAGATATATATATATTTCCTCTACCAGTGATATTCAGTTTATGGCAGAAGCAGCAGCTTGTTCCCCTTTGACAATAACTAGGCAAAGAAACCCTCCAGTGGTTCTGAAAGCAAGGGCAGTAAAACGAAAGGCGTTGTGGCGGTGTATGTTGCAACTAAAAAACCGTAAAATATTATGGAATCTCTAAAATTCAACTGCTGGAAGGGTGATGTGCAAGGTGCCCTCAGAAGGTGTCGATTATATCTAGACGGTGCTCAGTAAACTTGTCTAGCTTTCAGTTCCAGTGTTGGAGCTTCATCAGCAACCACAGACTAATTATTACTGCTGGAGAAAATAATATAGATCTGGAAATTCAACTTGGGTTTTTAACTTCCAAAAACCTAGCTGGCTTTTCATTTATTTGTTTTTAAACTTCTGGCCACTTCAACCTGAAGCAGAGGATGAATTAGTCCTGAACCACAGGATTCAGTAGTATATATATTAGGGGCCTGCACATTAAAAATGCTGGTCTATATCTGAATGGCTCTGTGCTTTCTCTGCTTTGATGGGTGTTTTTGCTTCTGAGCCTTTCCCACCCAAAAAGAGCTCTGTGTTTCTCTATTCATGAAAAGGGGGCATCTAAAAACTGTCATAACTCCCTCCCACCTTTGGGCTAAAACCAATAAAAATTACAGGCACAGGGGTCTCTCCCTAGTGGATTAAGCCTGCCAGATTGCAGGCAAATAGGTCTGGGAGTTTTTAAAGGGGGTGGGGGTTAAAGTGGGGCACTTTTCTCCATGATCCCTTATGAACAGGGAAGGGGCTTGTGTCTTAAACCTTAAAATAATTAAGCGGTAGCTGAGTTGTGTGTGCTCCTGCTTATTCATTTTCAAAAACATTTTGAAGCTCCGCACTGGTTGTTCTTTCGGGTGGTTGTTTGCATACTTTAGAGGCCGTCCACTAGACAGTTACAGGTCTCCAATAGTTCTTACACTGAGAGGCTGTCAAGAAAGGCAGCTTAATTGATTAGCTGATAAGTTGGTGAGGTTGTAGAATGAAGTCGTGTTTGTTCATTAGGTGGGAGCTACTATCAGAGTGGGAAGCGGGTGGCACTGTGGGTTAAACCACAGAGCCTAGGACTTGCCGATCAGAAGGTCGGTGGTTCGAATCCCCGTGACAGGGGGAGCTCCCGTTGCTCCGTCCCTGTTCCTGCCAACCTAGCAGTTCGAAAGCATGTCAAAGTGAAAGTAGATAAATAGGTACCGCTCCGGCGGGAAGGTAAACAGCATTTCCGTGCACTGCTCTGGTTTGCCAGAAGCGGCTTAGTCATGCTGGCCACATGACCCAGAAGCTGTATGCCGGCTCCCTCGGCCAATAAAGCGAGATGAGCGCTGCAACCCCAGAGTCAGCCACGACTGGACCTAATGGTCAGGGGTCCCTTTACCTTTACCTTAATTTCAGCGCAGTCTTTAGCATATGTGCTGCCGGGGTGCAAAGATCTGCCTGGCACCCCCAAATTTAGTTTAGCCCCCAAATTAACTTTTATTATGATGTAAGAGTTAATTTCTCATACACGGCACCGCTGAGAATGACAAGCGCCACTGCTGGTGCAGCATGGCTTTGGTAAATGAGTGCAGAAAGTTGAAAGTCCTTTAGTAAAACAGTAGGTATGCATTTCGGTAATACCTAGGTATATATGTATTTTGTTTTTCTAGCTTGATCAAAATTATTTATTATTTCATAACAGGTAGATAGTTAAGAGCTTAGACGGCTTCAGTGGCGGGCGCCCCCCCATTCGGCGCCCTGGTGCCCTGCCCCCGTTGCACCCCCGAGTAAAGACGGCCTTGGCTACTCTGTTCTCGGTGTGTTACTATCATAAAGCGTGACAAAGACAATATGGACAATAGCCATGCTTTTAAGTAGCAAGTGGTGGTGTTTATGTCACAGCTCACAGCCAATTCAGCCTCACAAAGGGAACTTTGTTTCTTTATAAAAGTATATACCACCTGTTCATAAAATATTAGATTTCTGCTGAGTAATATAAAGACATTTATTCAAGAGATTCCTGAAAATCAGCAGCCTGGATGCCTGCTGGTTTTTTGTGGGAAGCAAGAAATCAGGCAGTCCTTACGGTATCCATAGGGAGAACTTTCTGACAGCAAGAGCTGTTCCACAGTGGAGCAGACTTCCTCGGGAGATGGTGGACTTCCCTTCCTTGGGGGTTTTTAAGCAGAGGATGGATGGCCATCTGTCTTGGATTGGGTGGGATTCCTGAATTACAGAGGGTTGGACTAGATGACTTTGGGGGTCCCTTCCCACCAAAGGATCTGGATCCAAGCTGTTCTGGGCATTGTATATAAACACAAGAGCCTTGAACTGGGCCCAATAACATATGAGCAACCAGGTTAAAGTGTTGACATTTCACTAACATACCTAATTTGCTCAGAAATACAGTCATACCTTGGGTTAAATATGCTTCAGGTTGAGCACTTCGGGTTGTGCTCCACAGCGACCCAGAAGTAATGGAATCAGTGGCGTAGCGTGGGTTGTCAGCACCCGGGGCAAGGCAAGTAATTTGCGCCCCCTAACCCGTGGATTTGCGCCCCCTAACCCGTGGATTTGCGCCCCCTAACCCGTGGATTTGCCCTAACCCCATATGTTGCGCCTGGTGCGGCCGGCCCCCCCTGCACCCCCACGCTACGCCACTGAATGGAATACGTTACTTCCAGGTTTTGCCGCTTGTGCATGCGCAGATGGTCAAAATGACATCATGCGCATGCGCAGAAGCGGCAAATCGTGACCCATGCAGGCATGGGTTACGTTCGCTTCAGGATGAGAACGGGAATCTGGAACGGATCCCGTTCGTATCCAGAGGTACCACTGTAGTGCATTAACAGTTGGAAACAAAACCCTGGACAGAATGGACTCTCCGCCTAAGCCATCAAGGGAACGGTGCATTCTTACTTGAAACAGCTTACTGGGTTGAGTGGTTTGACCACACTAGATTCCCAACAGGTGGATCATCTGTTCTTTAGTGGGAGGGAAGTACAGCATGGTGCAAACAAATTGGCAGGAGTGCCTGACTGGCTCTGCTGATGCTTTTGCACTGCACCAACCTCCCCGCCACCTTGACCATCCCTGTCCTGGGAAGCAACAGTGACCCATCTGCTGGGAAGCTAGCAGAGCATCTCTGCCCCACTGGGCAACCCTGTTCTGATTTTTTTTTACTTTACTTCCCCATTCCCAATCAAACTGTGACAGCTTTTTCTTGGACCAGCCAAGATTTGTGTGTCAATCATCCCCTTGCCCCCCCCCCCTCCTGCACATAGGAATTAGTTACCCGGTCTATCTGTGGAAATTCTCCGTCTTAAGAGGCGAATCTTCACACATTGCGATCAGTTATCAGAATTGCCAAGTGACAAGATACATTAGCGGCAGTGTAATTTTAGGTCGTATGCTAATCTGCCATTGCCTTGGTAACAGAAAGATACATGGATGGTTTTTGTTGATGTATGAAGCTATTCCTCCCGGATAACGATGCGAGCTTGGAGATTTCTTCTCCCCCCCCCCCCGCCACCCCCAATTAAATTGCTGACATAACAGTGAGCCTGAAACTCTTAGGCCCTAGGTCATACCTTGAATGTGTGGGATGAGTCGAATCTCACCCCTCCCGAGGTAAGCCGCAGCAGCTGGAAGGAAAGAAAGTGGAAGGCCACTGTGGGGGCTGATTGCAGATAATTAAGTGCTTCTCCAAAGTGCCATGTGTGTAGGAGTTTATGAGAAAAGGGAATGTAGATCATAGTTGTCCTGGGAAGGTGCAATTATGGAAAGTTTGATTTCTGTAATGGAGCCGGAGTGGATAACCCCTATCACAGACTATCGTTGGCTTGTTTGGGGGGAATACTCTACTTGACTGTAAAGGACCCATCTACCATGGGAATTTCACATCTTGTCTATCAAAACGAATGCAATTTCTCTGCAGCTCTAATTAAACAGTAATCACTTATTTTAACGGTGCCAATGGATAATCCACCTCCTGTCTGAAATTAGGGGAGTAGAAACATACTTAGGAAAAATTCTCCTTCCGTTATTCATCAGGAGTACCTAATTTTTCGGCCAGCTTCCTTGATCATGGAGTCACACATTTGTGTCTTTTTTTTTCATCTGTTACTTTCTTTTGCCTGCCCTGTATCTTCCAACATTCAGCTTCGTCGGTGTTGGGAGTAAAGCAAAAACGCTTGCAATAAGTTGTCCAAACCAGTAGGGCGGCGATAGGCAGAAGGTCAACCTGTTCTTCCTCCTCTATGATTTCTTCTCTTTGCAGGAAGTACTTGTTGGTAATGTAGATCACTTCCTTTCAGGTTTTATTTCCTTCCTGCTTCTTCCTGCAATTCAGCCAGTATGAGTTAGCAGGTGCTAGTATGAACTTGGCTCCATCTTGCCCACATTTAAAACTTATGCTTTGATTGCCACAACTAATAAATGTAGCATTTTCTTTATCCCTTCAACCAGCAGTTTTACCATAATGTTTTTATCTGCATTCTGCTACAATATATTAACTCCAACAACTCAATGGATTTTTAAAAAATTATATATTGTTGTTACCCACCTTGGACACTTAACACAGACACGCAGGATTCAAAGTTGCTTAATATGTGGAATCATATAATTGTACAGTTGCAAAGGACCCTGAGGATCATCTAGTGCAACTCCTTGCAGTGCAGGAGCCACAGCTGAAGCATCTGTGACAGGTGGCCATCAAACCTCTGCTTAGAAACCTCCAATGAAGGAGAGTCCACAACCTTCTGTGGAAGTCCATTCCACTGTTGAACAGCTCTTACCATCAGAAAGTTCTTCCTGATGTTTAGTTGGAATCTCCTTCCTTGTAATTTGAACCCATTGGTTTGGGTCCTCCCTTCTGGAGCTGCAGAAGATGATGAATGAATGAATAGGACGGGGATGATAAGAGATGCTCTCCAAACTGGCCATAATTATGAGCGTTGGTTCCTCAAACTGTCGAGATTTTTAGAATCATAGAATCATAGAATCATAGAGTTGGAAGAGACCACAAGGGCCATCGAGTCCAACCCCCTGCCAAGCAGGAAACACCATCAGAGCACTCCTGACATATGGTTGTCAAGCCTCTGCTTAAAGACCTCCAAAGAAGGAGACTCCACCACACTCCTTGGCAGCAAATTCCACTGTCGAACAGCTCTTACTGTCAGGAAGTTCTTCCTAATGTTTAGGTGGAATCTTGTTTCTTGTAATTTGGATCCATTGCTCCGTGTCCGCTTCTCTGGAGCAGCAGAAAACAACCTTTCTCCCTCCTCTATGTGACATCCTTTTATATATTTGAACATGGCTATCATATCACCCCGTAACCTCCTCTTCTCCAGGCTAAACATGCCCAGCTCCCTTAGCCGTTCCTCATAAGGCATCGTTTCCAGGCCTTTGACCATTTTGGTTGCCCTCCTCTGGACACGTTCCAGTTTGTCAGTGTCCTTCTTGAACTGTGGTGCCCAGAACTGGACACAGTACTCCAGGTGAGGTCTGACCAGAGCAGAATACAGTGGCACTATTACTTCCCTTGATCTAGATGCTATACTCCTATTGATGCAGCCCAGAATTGCATTGGCTTTTTTAGCTGCCGCGTCACACTGTTGGCTCATGTCAAGTTTGTGGTCAACCAAGACTCCTAGATCCTTTTCACATGTACTGCTCTCAAGCCAGGTGTCACCCATCTTGTATTTGTGCCTCTCATTTTTTTTTGCCCAAGTGCAATACTTTACATTTCCCCCTGTTAAAATTCATCTTGTTTGTTTTGGCCCAGTTCTCTAATCTGTCAAGGTCGTTTTGAAGTGTGATCCTGTCCTCTGGGGTGTTAGCCACCCCTCCCAGTTTGGTGTCATCTGCAAATTTGATCAGGATGCCCTTGAGTCCATCATCCAAGTCGTTGATAAAGATGTTGAATAAGACCGGGCCTAAGCTTGATCTTATGAGGCTAACAAAGGAGACCACAAGTAATTGGGCATCACAGTGACCCACAGACAGAACTCCTCCCTGAACAAGCACTTATCAAATTGCAGATCCAGTCGCTGCCATTTCCTGTGAAGGGTCAGGACCTTCCCTTGTCCCTGACAAAGAAGATGGCGACAGGTGCAATTGGTGCCCCAGTTAACCAAACAGCTGGCTAATAGCAGGGTTTGTGGCCGACAAAGCTTTGGCTGAAGACAATGGAATGAAAGCTCTTTTCTCAGAGATCTTGCTCCTCTATGACTGTTTGTTTTCATTATGTTCAACAGCTGGGTCTTGCTTGACACAGCTCTCCAGGCCCTCCCCGTCTCCATTTCCAACACACTGTTGCATTAGAAGACATTGATTTCACACCCTCTGTTATTTTACAGATGAAAACAGGGCTACTCTTGGGCATTCATGTCTACAGTGGAGACAAGTTCTTTTCAGCTGTGCTCAGACCCACAAACAAACTTTTCACAAAACCCTTCCCTGCCCCTCAACACCTGAAAAGGACATAAGAAGCTTTAGATGGCTGAAAATAATTCTGTTTTCCAGAACTGCAGTTTAGTTTCCCGATTTTTGTTTTGAAAGCTGTAGTTTTGTTTTTGTTTTTAACCATGACAGTTCTATGTATATTTGTTTTGGGGACTTTGGCTATGCATTACCTTTCCGTTTTATTTGCATGCTGCCTGGAGGACTTTAAAAAACAAATCAAGCAGGTTATAAATTTTCTAAATAAATAAGAGGCCTGCTGAACCAGAACAAAGGCTCACCTAGTTCATCATCCTGATAGACCACCCAGCTGCCTTATGGGAAGTGTACGTGCAGGACATGAGCACAATAGCAGAATCTTGTACCTCAGCATTACTGCATCTCCCTGACATGCAAAAGGTCCCAGGTTCCTTCCCTCACATCTCTAGGTAGAGGTGGGTCTATAACCCTGGAAAGAGCCACTGTGAGTGAATGCAGACAATACAGTGGTACCTTGGGTTACATACACTTCAGGTTACATACGCTTCAGGTTACAGACTCCGCTAACCCAGAAATAATGCTTCAGGTTAAGAACTTTGCCTCAGGATGAGAACAGAAATTGTGCTCTAGCAGCGCGGCGGCGGCAGGAGGCCCCATTAGCTAAAGTGGTGCTTCAGGTTAAGAACAGTTTCAGGTTAAGAACAGACCTCCGGAACGAATTAAGTACTTAACCCGAGGTACCACTGTACTGAGCTAGATGTACTAATGGTCTAATGCAGGTATAGGCAAACTCAGCCCTCCATATGTTTTGGGACTACAATTCCCATCATCAATGATGACTGGCCCTGTTAGCTAGGGATCATGGGAGTTGTAGTCCCAAAACATCTGGAGGGCCGAGTTTGTCTATGCTCCTATGTTCCATGTTCCTATGTCCCAGCGACGGCAGGAATTTTGGGTCCAGGCAGTGTTTATGTTCCCCCCTCGCTCCAGCAACATTTAACAGAGGGGGCACCTCAGAGAGCAATTTGCTGATCTCTCTGAAGCACCTCCCACCCTCCTTTAAATGCTACCTTTCCATCAACAATTCACCTGGCCGGCCTGCCAACCACGACGCTTGCCTGACTGCTGGTCTGTTATCACATTGCAGTTGCTGTGGCCACCTGCTGGTGGCCATTGAAACTACAGTGTGATGCCTACAACAATATTATATTACACACACACACACGTATGTATGTATGTGGCAAATTTATTTCAGTTCTTGGAAAAGCTGCATTAAAAAAATCATTTGAAAAGATAATGTCCATAAGAGTAACTTAACTGAGGATAAAGGTAAAGGTAAAGGAACCCCTGACCATTAGGTCCAGTCGTGACTGACTCTGGGTTTGCGGCGCTCATCTCGCTTTATTGGCCGAGGGAGCCAGCGTATAGCTTCCGGGTCATGTGGCCAGCATGACTAAGCCGCTTCTGGCAAACCAGAGCAGCGCACGGAAACGCCGTTTACCTTCCCGCCAGAGCGGTACCTATTTATCTACTTGCACTTTGACGTGCTTTCGAACTGCTAGGTTGGCAGGAGCAGGGACCGAGCAATGGGAGCTCATCCCATTGTGGGGATTCGAACCACCAACCTTCTGATCGGCAAGTCCTAGGCTCTGTGGTTTGGTGCACGTATTCTTCTAAATAACTCAGAATATTATAGATGCAGTTCTCTTCTTTTACCCACAGAACAAACCTGAGCTGAGCTGCGGATTAGGGTGCAAGATAGTAACTGGCCCAATGTCACCCAGTGAGGAGGGGCTTGAACCCAAGTCTCCCCAGTACAATCTGCTCTGTCACACTGTTGTCAAACAGATGGGTTGCAAGGCTTGTGGCATCATTAGAACTCCAGTTCCATAGAAGCTCGACTGATGCTAAGTTTAGGCAAGGATAAAAATAATAGCAAGGCCAGACCAGCTTATATAAAATAGTAAAAATAGGTGACAGTATGAATCATCTTTCTCTGTGTTATGATGATTTTTTTTATTTTTTGCTCACTAACGGACACGTACAGATGAATATAGCACACAGCTTGAATGAACATAGGATGCACTGAAAGTTCTTGGGTTTGTCCCATTTTCTGTAACTAAAAAAAAAAAAAAGAAAGAAAGATGAAAAATTCACATTTAAAGAGTACAAATTTCTAGGCTTTCTGTATGCTTTGCCATTCAACCCAGTGAGGTGAGAAATGGACAGGAGGATTTTGCTGGACTGGTCAGAAAGGTCTCTTTGTAAGACAGTGGACTTAGCTGGCCACTTAAGTGTCATCATCAGCATCCCAAAAGAATCGGCTAGGTTGCAAGAGCTACAACTAAGTGATGGTGCCCTCTGAGTAAATGGGTGGGACTTTCCCCCCAACCCACCCCCAATCCAGGGTGGCGGTTGGAGGATGGATGGCGGCTAACAGATTGAGGTTGAATCCTGACAAGACAGAAGTACTGTTTTGGGGGGACAGGAGGGGGGCAGGTGTGGAGGACTCCCTGGTCCTGAATGGGGTAACTGTGCCTCTGAAGGACCAGGTGTGCAGCTGGGAGTCATTTTGGACTCACAGCTGTCCATGGAGGTGCAGGTCAATTCTGTATCCAGGGCAGCTGTCTACCAGCTCCATCTGGTACGCAGGCTGAGACCCTATCTGCCTGCGGACTGCCTCGCCTGAGTGGTGCATGCTCTAGTTATCTCCCGCTTGGACTACTGCAATGAGCTCTATGTGGGGCTACCTTTGAAGGTGACCCGGAATAATCCAGAATGCAGCAGCTAGACTGGTGACTAGACTACTCACTGGGAGTAGCCGCTGAGACCACATAACACTGGTCTTGAAAGACCTACATTGGCTCCCAGTACGTTTCCAAGCACAATTCAAAGTGTTGGTGCTGACCTTGAAAGCCCTAAACAGCCTCAGTCCAGGATACCTAAAGGAGCATCTCCACCCCCATCATTCTTCCCGGACACTGAGGTCCAGCGCCGAGGGCCTTCTGGCGGCTCCCTCGCTGCAAGAAGCCAAGTTACAGGGAACCAGGCAGAGGGCCTTCTTGGTAGTGGCGCCCGCGCTGTGGAACTCCCTCCCACCAGATGTCAAAGACATAAACAACTACAGTGGTACCTCGGGTTAAGTACTTAATTCGTTCCAGAGGTCCGTTCTTAACCTGAAAGTGTTCTTAACCTGAAGCACCGCTTTAACTAATGGGGCCTCCTGCTGCCACAGTGCTGCCGGAGCACGATTTCTGTTCTCTCTTTTTTTTAAATAATTTTTATTAACCGACCAATCAAATCAAATCAAATCAAATCAAATCACATAAATTCCGAATTACAAAGCCGAATTTTAACTTTTTTGTTGTTGGGGGGGACCCATATTTCAATTTCCGAAGTGGATTCCAATAATCTTCTTGCTGCTGCGTTAATATCCACAAATCTGTCCAAATAATGTTCATAATTCTAACCGGTCCTCTCTTGCTGTTCTCACATCTCATCTTGTTCGTATATTTTTCTTTTTTTCTTTATGATCTCTTCTGATAATCTCCTTAAGCAGGTAAACACCAGTTATAATCCTGTGTGAATTTTCCGTTCGTCCAATCATCATGTCGAGATGGTTTCCATATATCATCACTTTTGTAAATAAAAGCTCTCTTTCCATCATCAGTCTCGCAAAACTGTCGCCTTCTTTAGTCCCTCTGTGGAGGCTCACTCACAATATGAAAACAAATCTACTCCTCCTCCCAGACATAAGTCTTTTGACAGAACTTGCCAAAATGGCGACAGTATTTTTTACTGCGTCATTCCAAAGCTCTTATACATTCCACGGTCTCCTTAAAACATGCTTTGGTTAGAAAATTATCTCCACACAGTCTTAAATCCTCAGCTTAAGTCATTTAAACGGCATTTCTGACTTGTGACTTGTGGGGGGGGGGATTCTTGGTTAATCACATAGAGAAAAGAAAGGAAAGTTTTTCCCCTCCCCCATCCAGTCCCGTTGCCGAACATACCGAGCCTTGGTGTGTCTTCTCATGATTTATTCCTGTTCCTCCGACCCGTCTTGTTTCTCAGAGATCTCTTCGGTTAGCAGTCTTTACTCCCCATTCTTCCTTGAAATATGTGCATTAGCTTCCTCCTAATTGTTTCTTTTGAAGTTGCTGCAGCTAGAGGCGCGAATCAGAGACAGCGTCCAGGAGTGCCGAAGTCCGCACAAGGGCTTTCTGCCTAGGGCCCCCACCCCCTCAAATTCGGGGGTGGTATAGGGCACAGCAGGCAAGGGCAGTCCCCCCCACCCACTTGGGGGGGCAGGGAGGCTGTTTACTCCCATCACAGCCTCTTAATTACCTCGTGTGGGTCGGAGAGATGTTATTGTCCGCCATCTTCCGATGCACCCCTAGTGGCCCCCCTGCACGCTTTCTGTTCTCATCCTGAAGCAAAGTTCTTAACCTGAGGTGCTATTTCTGGGTTAGAGGAGTCTGTAATCTGAAGCGTATGTAACCCGAGGTACCACTGTACCAGACTTTTAGAAGACATCTGGAGGCAGCCCTGTTTAGGGAAGCTTTTAATGTTTAATAGGTTATTGTATTTTAATATTTTGTTGGTAGCTGCCCAGAGTAGCTGGGGAAACCCAGCCACATGGGCAGGGTATAAATTATTATTATTATTATTATTATTATTATTTAGCTGTTAAGTAAAAGAACAATAGAGGCAGTGTTCCTGTGTGAGCTGAGGAGGAAACAGGCCAGAATCTGGAGACACCAAGCCATGACTGTTCTGTGCTGGAACCAAGACTGTGGCTAATGGAGAAGCTACATCTGTTGGGGTGTTGATGTTGTGAGCCCCTCCATCTTATGTGTGTAAATACAAACACATCCTGAAGGCACCACAGTCTCCCTTGACCTTAATTGCAAGGAAACCGAACCCCAAGTAATTGCCAGGAACCCCTGGATTCTCACAGCTCAGAGATTGGGGTTGTGTGCAACATTTTGGATCATTGCAGGGGGTTGAACCAAATGGCTCTTGGGGCCCCTTCCTGCTCCCATGATTCTGTGGCATTGGAACCGGGAACGTGCATAACTGCCAGTCGCTCTTCAGGGTTAACACAATGCAGACCAAAGCCTGGAGCTACACGGACGGTAATTGCCCTCTGAGCTCTCATTTTGCAAACGGTTTCCCTTAACAGCAGCCCTTTCCTTACCCATCAGCACTTGATCTTTGCTGGGTCACAGTCAGATTTACAGAGCAGAGCGCGAGCTCCTGCCTGTCTCGCAGTGCATAAAGAATTCTGAAAAGGGATTATATTGCAGATTTGGCCTTCTGTAGAGTCATAACATTTAAAATGCCATTAAACCTGCGCTTTCACTTCTCTGTAGGCTCCCGTGTCCCACGGCTTGCAAAATTTCAGTATCTGCAGGGGTCCCCATTGTACTCAGAGCTCTTTGCAAAGCGACATGGGCTTTTCCACAAAGCCATTATGGAGGGAAATGGGGGAACGGCGCAGGCCTCGATTTGTGTTCCTTTATAAGAATTTGGCGTGACACTTATTTATATACCTTATTATGCATTGAAGTCCCCGGTGATCACTTTTCGCAGCGCTCTCGCTGGCTTTGTATTCTTAACCGCCTGACGTCCCAAAGCACGGCGGTTTCAAACTATTTAAAAAAATAGCAGGAAAATTAAATAAATCCTCACGTGGTTTTAAGGATGCCAGGACAGGTTTCGGAGGCTCTCTGAAGAAGTTAAAGCAGGGCTGCATTTCCTTCATTGCAAAAAATGGGTGGGCAATGAATGCAAAATTCAGCTTTGTCCTGTAGTCTGGTTTCTATATATACTCACACAATGGCGGAGTTTCATGCTCCGGCACTGGGGGGTGGAGAGCAGGTGGGGGCAGGGCTGTCGTGCATCCCAGGGATGTGGCGCACTGCCCTCAGGGGCGTGGCACGTGTCCTGGGGGTTTGGCACGCTGCCTGTGGGGGCATGGCGCCCAGCATGAATGGGGGGGCAGCTGCGATGGCACCCCATCGGGATCGCGCTGCCGGAGGCAGTGTGCTCCCCCTGTCCGCCAGTGTACTCACACGCCCCTCTTGTTATCCTCTGCCCAGGCGAGCAAGAGGTTTTGTGATGGCCTGAGATTCGGAGTCGGATGCTGAACCTGAGGTATCCCAGCCTGCACAGGATTCCCTGCCTCCAGAACCAGCTGAGCCAGGGCTGGGGCATGAGCCTGAAGGGGCCTCACCTGTGCTGGATCCTCAGGTGCAGGCATCAGCTGAGTCTGCTCTGGCTCCTGAGGTGGTGGAGGACCCATTGCCTGCAGGTGCTCCACTCTCAACCCCACTCTGGTGGGAAGGTAAACGGCGTTTCCGTGTGCTGCTCTGGTTCACCAGAAGCGGCTTAGTCATGCTGGCCACATGACCCGGAAGCTGTACGCCAGCTCCCTTGGCCAGTAAAGCGAGATGAGCGCTGCAACCCTAGAGCCATCCGCAACTGGATCTAACCCTTTACCTTTACCTTTAAGGAAAAGCAAGACATTCCAGGATCAAATCAGAAACCAGGACGGCTTCTGTAAATCTGGGACTGTCCTTGGAAAATAGGGACACTTGGTGGGTCTGCAGATGTCGTCTAAAAGCCATGTAGTTTATACCTGTTAGTTGTTTTCCCCTATAGCAATCAGCATGAGTCTCCTCTTAAAACTGGTTATTACTAGTTTTGTGGTCATGCTGTACCTGAGCGTTCGTGAAGCTGGCTTTCCTGATAATGGATATTGCAGAATTTCTGCCTCAGCAGCCCACAAGGGAATGTGACCTGAAAGGTTTTCCATCCCTAATGTTGAGAGGCCCCCAATTAGCTCCTCATTAAAAAAAAATCCTTGGGCTTCCTCAAAAGCTTTTCTATCGTGGGCATTTTCCGTGTGATCCTTGAACAAAAGCATTCTCCTTGAGCAGTCTCCCCAGGTGTGTGTGGGAAAGAGTCGTCGTTTCGTAGCCACCTCCATTTGTTTCCTCTCTTTCCCCCGTCCACTGTCTCATAGGTTTTACTCGGTGCCTCGGGCGAGGCCTTAATAACGCCAGGCCTAGTCTCCTCGCACTATTTATGTTCCTAAATAGTGGAAACACAGGAGCGAGATTTTCTTCTTCTTCTAAGAACTCATAAATCGCTCCCAGAAGCAATAATAAAAGAGACATTGCAGCGGCTGGGTGATTTGGGGACACGCAGAGAGAAATGTAAATAGTTTGAGAAATCCTGCGCGAGTCTGCTGTGTTGTTCCTAAGAGAACAAAGCATTTATGTAGCTCTTCATAATGTGGGTTTTTTTTCCAGCGCAATGCAAAAGAGTCATTTTGGGGTTTTGTTTCTTAAAGAGGGGTGCGGGATGCTGATCTAAGTTAAAGAGAACGCAGTGAGAAAATGACGCGGAAGTTCAGGAAGTCCCTGGAGGTCGGGAAGGGAAGCTGAATGTTGGCACATTCAGGCAGACTAAAGAAATACCTTTGTGCCTTGTTCACCTATGGAACTCACTCCCACTAGATGTGGTGTTGGACACAAGCTCAGATGGCTTTAAAAGAGGATCTGACAAATTCATGGAAGGTAGGGTTATCGATGTCTACCAGCCATGATGACTATGCTGTGTCTCCATGTTCGGAGGCAATTAATAATAATAATAATAATAATAATAATAATAATAACAACTTTTATTTATACCCTCCCCTCCGGGCAGCTAACACCAGTAAAATTACAGTAAAAACATAATAGGAAAAAAACCACCACAATTTAAAATACAGGTTAAAATGCAATTTAAAATGCAGCCTCATTTTAAAAGTAGCCCATAGATCAAGACCATAAGGGGAGGGAAACATAAGGGTCAGACTGAGTCCAGACCAAAGGCCAGGCGGAACAGCTCTGTCTTGCAGGCCCTGCAGAAAGATGTCAAGTCCTGCAGGGCCCTGGTCTCTTGTGACAAAGCGTTCCACCAAGTCGGGGCCAGTACTAAAAAGGCCCTGGCCCTAGTTGCGACCAATCTAAGCACCTTGCGACCTGGGACCTCCAAAATGTTGTCATTTGTGGACCTTAAGGTCCTCCGTGGGGCATACCAGGCAACAATACTAGTTGCTGGAAACAGGGGAACGTCGCAAAAATGGAATAAACTGCCATGTGAATGCAGTTTCTGAAGGAACACTCCCACTTCTGGGTTCCAAAGTGAGACAGACGCTAGCGACTGTGTGCATTTACTTCCTTTCCCCAAAAGAGACAGGAAAGAGTTTTATGATAAATCTGGCCAACACGAGTGGCTCAGCCGTTTTGGCAGAGAGAAGTTTTGATGAATGTGTTTGTAAGAAAAGGGACATGACAGATGCAAGGATGTAATGTCAGGCAGGAAGGGGGGGTGGGGAGAGAGAGAAGATGTACCAGTTCATAAGAGATAGTCACATTTTATTGCTTTTCCTAACAATCCTCTGTCGGCTTTCACATCCAATCTTTCAAGTGCTATCTTCAAGTGTTGGGGTAGCTTGATTGTGAATACTATTTCCAATGTTCAGAGGTGAGTGCTGCCTCTTGAGAGGGAGATATCAGAAAGCATGCGGAAATATATTTATTGGGGGGGGATATAACCCCCCAGTGATGGCTTAGTATGCTTAGTGGCACCAGAAAGCTGGCTGGCTGTTGGGAAGAGTAATGGGAAACGGAATGGACTGTTCTGGAGGAAGGTGTGACTGGCTGACTGAAGCACTGCACATTCCGCACTGCAACATTTTGTTGCAGCTCTGACGTGTACTTTCGTAATGACAGTTGGCAGGAATCAAGAGGAGCCTGATGTACACAGGACAACTGAGAAAATATCAAATTCATACTTATAATTTAATAATTTTGGTGTGGCATTAGCAGTTGGCATTGCCAGGGCCCCAGTGATGCATGTCTTGGGATCATAGCATCATATAATGGTAGAATGGTAGAGTTGGAAGGGACCCCATGGGTCATCTAGTCCAACCCCCTGTAATGCTGGAATCTCAGGTAAAGCATCCATGACAGATGGCCATCCAACCTCTGCTTAAAAACCTCCAAGGAAGGAGAGCTCACAACCTCCCCAGGGAGTCTGCTCCATTGCTGAATAGCTCTTACTGTCAGAAAGTTTTTTTCTGAATGTTTAGTCGGAATGTCCTTGCTTGCAACTTAAAGCCATTGGTTCAAGTCCTACCCTCCACAGCAGGAGAAAACAAGCATGCTCAGTGGCGTAGCGTGGGGGGTGCAGGGGGGGCCGGCCGCACCGGGCGCAACATCTGGGGGGGGTGCTCGCCGCCTCCGGAGTCGCCGAAGAGCCTCGGGCGCAGGCTGTAGTAGAGCCCCATGTCTCGCGGAACCGACGAGCTGTGCGCGCGTCGGGGCTGAAGGTGTCCGGCAGGCAGCGGCTCTCAGCGCTCGCCGCGGCCCCCGCGTGTCAGGGCCACGGAGGGCGCGCCAGGCAGCCCCTCCTCACAGCCCCGCCGCCACTGCTGCTGCAGCTGCTGGGCCATGTTGCATTTTCCTCGCCTCTCTGCCCTCCTCCTCCGGGCAAGCGACGTCGTTTGGGTGGCAGCGCCAGCGGCAACTCGCCTCAGATCACCTGACACGGACCCGCCGCCGCCGCCGTGGCTACCTTACTGTAAATACCCCAGCCCAGGCAGCAGCAAGAAGAAGCTGGCAGCGGCGGCAGGTTAGGGGTTAGGGGGCGCAAATTACTTGCCTTGCCCCAGGTTAGGGGGCGCAAATTACTTGCTTTGCCCCGGGTGCTGACAACCCACGCTACGCCGCTGAGCATGCTCCCTCCTCCATGTGACAGCCCTACAGATATTTGAAGATGGCTCCCATATCTCCCCTCAGTCTCCTCTTTTCCAGGCTAAACATACCTAGCTCCTGTTGGAAGTTCTCTATTAGGGGAGAACGTGTTCCAGTTGCTTTCATATATAAAACTGTGATTATTTTTATTAGTGGTGCTATTATTCCCAATCACTATGATGTGGTTTATGTGAAGCCATTCATAACTGCAAATGAATACATACATACAGCCTCAATTGAAGGAAGTTTTAAAATCTGACGAAGCAATCAAGCAGCACTAGGCAGCTGGGTGTTGAAACCTCTCCTTCCCTAGAGACCCTGTCAGGTGTTGAGATCGGCAGAGGCAGCCATCTTGGTTGTATCACTGCCCTCAGAAGCTAGAGTAGCGGCGGCTTGGGGGAGGGCCTTCTCTGTGGCAGCCCCTCAGTTGTGGAATCCCCTCCCCACAGAAGTGTGTCTGGCTTCTTCACTCTATAGCTTTTGGCAGATGCTGAAGAAACACCTCTTCCCCCTGGCCTTTGAAACCTGAGATGTGTGTTTTCAGGACTCACCCTAATCCTGGGACTGTCCTCCATTTTGAATGTCTTTCATTTTGAATTTTGAATTGTTGGAACCAACCATGGGAGCTCCTGATGAAAGTTGGCTAAATTATTATTATTATTAGTCATTATTATTATTTTCAGGATTCTGGATGTGCAGCTGGAAATCCAGCGACCACTGAGCCTAAGAGGAGACCACACAGATCAACTCCTCTGTGGCTGCTCCCGGACTTTGGAACTTCTTCCCTAGGGAAGTTAGACTGGCTCAGTCCTTGCTGTCCTTCTGGCTGGGACGTGAAGACCATCTTGTCCCAAAAGGCTTTGGGGAACTGACTGAAAGGACTGGTATTGTGCCGTTCTTATTTTTAACTGTAAGCCACTGCATTTATTTAGGTTGTTGTAATAGTGCTGGTCGTATAGTTAAATCTATGGTTTTCCCAGTAGTGATGTATGGAAGTGAGAGCTGGACCATAAAGAAGGCTGATCGCCAAAGAATTGATGCTTTTGAATTCTGGTGTTCTGGTGAGTTTGACCAAGCTGCAGGAGGCAGTGGAAGACAGGAGTGCTTGGCATGCTCTGGTCCATGGGGTCACGAAGTCGGACAGGACTAAACAACAGCAACAAAGCCACCTTACAGGGAAAAGGCCAGAAGGTTGGCCTTTAAACATCTAAGTTCTTCACATGGGGTCGGAGAATGGGAGAGGTAGGCTAAGGCCAAACTTTGAAAAGGCTCTGTTGCTTCCCACTACTGCTGCAGCAAATCCCACACCTGGAGCTCTCCATTGTCCTGAAACGCCTGTCCTAACTTTCCCCCATGGGCCTTGGGATAGTGGAGGGCACTTTGCAGGGAGGCTACACAAATGACTTATGCACACACAGAGAATTTGCCCAGCTCTAACATTAAGTGAATTCTCACGCAGACGATTACGAACGAGCGGCGCTGGAAGCGGAATGAAGACAAAGCTGCCTTCTCTTTCAAACATTCGCTGTTTGCTTTCCTCCCCATCAGATCAGTTTGTCTTAGACTATCAGAAGGCCTATCAGAAAGAAAGAAAAGGTGGAAACCCAAATGTTTGTGTGTGCGCGCAAGCTCTTCCCTTTGCACGGCTGCCGACTCGGTTCGCGTGGCATTAAAAGGTGTCATGTCGCATCAGGCCGTACATCAGCGATATGATAATGCAATGAGACGTGCCAGATGTAGATAGCAGGAATCCAATCTGAATTCATTTGCATACCCTGATCAGAGATATTAAATGGCTGGGAGTGCAGCACAAATCCAGGGCGAGCCATTTTGGAGAACAAGGACATCCCTAGGAGACAAGGAGTAAGCGGAAGTTACTCTGCGAAGTAAAACGACAGGTTGTGGGGAGCGGTGAGCATAAAAGCAAAGGAGGAGAATGAAGGGGAGTGCTAAGGTAGTACTTTACAACTTCAGAATAGGAAAGAATAGAATCATAGAGTTGGAAGAGATGCTGAGGATCATCTAATACAGGCATCCCCAAACTCGGCCCTCCAGCTGTTTTAGGACTACAATTCCCATCATCCCTGACCATTGGTCCTGTTAGCTAGGGATGATGGGAGTTGTAGTCCCCAAACAGCTGGAGGGTCAAGTTTGGGGATGCCTGATCTAGTCCAGCTCTTTGAAATGAAGGCATATGCAGCTGTCCAGGATCGAACCTGCAACCTTGGCATTATCAACACCATTCTGTAACCAACTGAGCTACCCAGCTTATACAGTTATGCTCTACTTTTTAGAATGAGTTGGAGAACCTCTGGCCCACGAGCCGCCAAGCATAATAATAATAATAATAATAATAATAATATATGGTAAAGGACCTCTGGACGGTTAAGTCCAGTACTTTTTTCTGGGGGGATGCAGGGGTACGCATACCCCTAAACATTTTGTGAATCTAACGGGAGGAGAAACTTAAAAAAAAAAGTTTATTCTCTAGCACGGTGATCTCACTGTATACAAATTGTACAAGTGACAATAAAGTATTTCAATTTCAATTTCAACCCGCAATTCCCATCCATGGGTGTTCAGGGACATGCTCCCTCTGATTTAAACAACAGTCACCAAATGCCTCTGGACACTCAGGAGAAAAGCATTCCCTAAGTACACAGGAAGAGTATGCTGGATCAAGCCAATGACCCATCTAGTCCAGCATCCTGTTCTCACAAGGTCCAGATGGATACCAGTTGGGAACCCTCAAGCAGGATCTGGGCACAGAAGCTCTTTTCCCTTCGGTGGTACCCAGCAACGGGCATTCAGAAGCATCACTGCCTCCAGCTGTTGAGGCAGACCATAGCTAGGACGGCTTTCTCTTGTGGTTTGTCTTCAGCTGCTGGTCATCAGAGGTGTGCTACGTATCAAAATGGAGGTTCGATTTAGCTATCGTTGCTTAAAGCCATCGAAAATGCCTAACCCCTTCTGCATGGATGAAAGCATTTCAAAAACATCACCTAAGCTGGTTCCCAGATTTTACGTTAGAAAATCCTGTCCATTAAATTATGTGCCGTATGAAGCAGTATTTTCCCCCTTTTTCTTTGGCCGCCGGTATTATGAGAAGAGGAGGGTGTGTGGTGGATCCATCTCTCAACACCATAAATAGTTTTATAAACACAGGCCTTCCCTGGGCCCCATCACTTTCTGCTGAAATAAAACATCCCCAAACACTTCAGCGCTTTTCTTTTTTCCTTGAGGGAAAGGTGAGGCAGCCCCTTGATCATTTTACCAGTATAATCACACTCACAAATATTTATATATCGTGTAGATCAGACTCTCCTTGTAATTGCCAGATCTGACAAACTCTTAATGTGAATGGCGCTGTGCTTTGATTTGACTTCCATGGCGTACATTCACAATAGCTGCATTTGAAATGCCCCTTTCCCCCCCCATCTGCCATCCCCATGGAAATTTTTATTTTATTCTTCCATTTAGGCTGAGGTCTTATTCTCACAAACCTTGGAATCAGTACTACTGAACTTAGTGGGTCTTCTGAGTAGGCATATATAGCATTAAATGGTTAAATAGCTGTTAATTATTTAATATTCATTCATTCATGTAACAAGATTTATAGACTGCTTAATCAAAAATAACAGACTCCAATCCGTATGCATAAAATAGTAGTTTGCATGCAAGCTATTGTGGAACACATGAAATTGCTAACGTCCATAACGCATACCTCCTTTGCATGCAAAAGGTCTGAAGTTCACAATCAAGAAAGACACCACACTAAAGGAAGGTGGATTGGGAGGTAGGAGGAAATAAGCAAAGTCAGACGTGAGTTGATAGTTACATCAGGCTTCCTCAACCTCAACCCTCCAGATGTTTTTGCCCTACAACTCCCATGATCCCTAGCTAGCAGGACCAGAGGTCAGGGTTGATGGGAATTGTAGCCTCAAAACATCTGGAGGAAGCCTGAGTTACATCTTTTGAACTACTCTATTCCATCCCCCAGAGACATCACCTTGCCAACAAAGGTCCATATAGTAAAAGCTATGGCTTTCCCTGTAGTGATGTATGGAAGTGAAAGCTGGACCATAAAGAAAGCTGATCGCCGAAGAATTGATGCTTTTGAATTATGGTGCTGGAGGAGACTCTTGAGAGTCCCATGGACTGCAAGAAGATCACACCTATCCATTCTGAAGGAAATCAGCCCTGAGTGCTCACTGGAAGGACAGATCCTGAAGATGAGGCTCCAATACTTTGGCCACCTCATGAGAAGAGAAGACTCCCTGGAAAAGACCCTGATGTTGGGAAAGATTGAGGGCACAAGGAGAAGGGGATGACAGAGGACAAGATGGTTGGACACTGTTCTCGAAGCTACCAGCATGAGTTTGACCAAACTGCGGGAGGCAGTGGAAGACAGAAGTGCCTGGCGTGCTCTGGTCCAGGGGGTCACGAAGAGTCGGACATGACTGAACGACTAAACAACGACAACATTCCATCCCCCTCCCTGATCATTTTCCATTTCCCTGCCACCAATTTCACATACATCCTCCACACAAGTTGGCATTTTGTTGGCCACTGAGCAAACCTGGGCATCATTGGGCTGTCTGGGGATATTCCTCCCACCTCGCAGGCATTTAATTTGTGCAATTGCATACTGACCAGCCCCCAAGCACACAATGCTGCGATTGCACAAGTTAAATGTGCGCCAGTTGTGCGCCGACTGCATGCATATAAAATGGAAGCGCATCTATGCTTCTGTACCATTCCAATTGGGGGTCATGGTGTGCCTTTTCCCACCACGAGCAATCGCTTTGCCAACTGCTGCAGGTCCTGAGTCAAAGTTTACACTGGAGGCAGGAAGGGCGCCAACAAGGCTCATCATCCCACTTGCACAACGTGCACCGTGACTCACGAGCTTGCACGCCCGTCTTTGAGGGACAGCGTCAAATCAGTTCAGTTGCTAATTTGTCAGAACCAATCACCCTTCTGAGTCATAATGAAAACTCGTTTTATTTTTAGCCTAATTTAATCAAACACGGCAGCCAGGTCTGGGGGTGTTGCATGTGTGCCGGAGTTTCAAAGAATGCACAGCGCTCCTGTGTGGGCAGAGAGAAAATGTGCCCCCCCCCAAAAAAAAATGCACACAAAACTCTCCTGTGTCTAAACGGGCTTCTCACATTGATTTCAGAACTGTACCCCTGTACTGGTCTATATTAGTCAGCTTATGTGCAGAGACGCATTGTCATTTCAAGAAAATAGACCTTGGAAGTATATCATTGCAAGATCTTGTGATGGTTTTATTTTTTGTTCCCAAAGCCACCTGCAATCTACAAAAACCTTAATCATAGCCCACAGGCTGAAACTCTGGACAGCTTGCTTTTCTTAACGCAGTGTTGTGTCTGCACCAGTCAGTGGAGCAGATAGACTACACATCCCATAAGGGGGGAACACATTCCACAAGACAAAAGCTGCAGTCATAGATGGAGCGAAGCATATTAAAGCCCACTGAAATCAGTGGGCTGCCGCATGTTTAGCTCAGTTTTGGATTGTGGCCAACATAACGATGTACGACGAAATGCTTATTATAGCATACGCAGATTGGAGAACGTTCATGTGAAATCATGCATCTGCTGCAATTTATGCCTTCTCAGTAATAACAGCAACAACAATAATTACTACTATGGTCTGTCACTCTCAAAAAGTTGGAATGGTCAGCTGATAAGCGCCTACTAAGTTTTTAAAAAAATATATATTTTATTGACTTTTACAATTTTATAGTGAACATAGTTGTCAGCATCGCAAGAAGAAATGTGTAAATCCAAATCTCCCTCCTCCCTTGACTTCCCTCAATTTCCTCTTCTGGTTTGTTTTGACATTAGCTTCTCCTGCTTATTTTATTTTACCTTATTTCTGAAATCTTTTACCTAAATGTTCTTATATTCTTACCATTTTTATACCATATCTTTTCAAATTGCATCTTACACTTTTTATTTTATTTTCCCTGTTATTGCTCCTTAACTTTAACGTTAGTTTTCTTAATTGCAAGTCTTTACTCAAACGCTGCTGGTGAGTTCACTTCTCTACAGTATTTTTGTAAGTACATCATAAACAGTCTTTTTTAAAGTCTCGGTTGTCCTTGTCTCTGAGTTTTCCCATAAGCTTCGCCATTTCGGCGTGTGCCTACTAAGTTTTTTAACCAGTTCCACTCCAGTACCAAGGGCTGGTGAACAAACTTTTAATCTACCAGTCCTCCATATAATAATCAGATAAAAGGTTGGTGTATCACTCCATGGACGCCAAAGGATAATTATTTCAAAATGGGTTGGCGCACCATGCACTCAGCAGTATGCTTCTAACATTCTCTCACATAACCCTCCCCATGAAAACCCACCAGCCTTTTAGTGCAAATTTCTACCCATATATAAAAGGTAAAGGGACCCCTGACCATTAGGTCCAGTCGTTACCGACTCTGGGGTTGCGGCGCTCGTCTCACTTTATTGGCCGAGGGAGCCAGTGTACAGCTTCCGGGTCATGTGGCCAGCATGACTAAGCCGCTTCTGGCGAACCAGAGCAGTGCACGGAAATGCCGTTTACCTTCCCGCCGGAGCGGTTCCTATTTATCTACTTGCACTTTTGACATGCTTTCAAACTGCTAGGTTGGCAGGAGCAGGGACCGAGCAATGGGAGCTCACCCCGTCACGGGGATTTGAACCGCCGACCTTCTGATCGGCAAGTCCTAGGCTCTGTGGTTTAACCCACAGCACCACCCATGTCCCTTCTCCCCATATATACACACTTTTAAATGCAATTTTGCCTACTACCTAATTGATGCAATTTTGCAAAGGAGAATAGAATGCATTTTTGTATGCATGCACATTGCTTGGCCAGAGCAGTGCGAACTGAGAAATTAAGGGATCTGTGAATTTTGAAGGGCGGCTGTGTTTCAGTTTCCATATTGTTTTGGAAAATTCAAATTAGGTAAGTTCCCTTGTTAAAGGCAAACTGAACTGATTTTTCTTCCAGCCCCTACTCAGAAGTTAAGTCCCAGTGTCTTCAACACATCTTACTCCTAAGTAAGTGTGTGAGGATTTCAGCCTCAGATTAAACATTATGCAAAATAACATTCTTGTCCCACAGGGATAGCCTTTGATTGCTTAACTCGGATAGAAGTCCTGCTGTATTCAGTGGGACTTAACTCCACTTCTACTTCTGTTATGCCATGCTATGTTGAAGGAAGATAAAATGAGGCCGTCCGCCTTCTCATTTTCTTCCCTACATCTCTCTGTGCCACCCAACGTCCACGCCGGCCTGCTGTGCAGAGACTAAAAGAAACAAATATCTCCTAATAGCAAGAACGGGGGGTTGGGGTGGGTTGGAATAATATATGCTGCAGCACAAATGTGCCAGAGGCTTTTATACATATATATATATATAAAAGAACCACCAAGGGCATATCAGAATGTGATAATTAGTGTTCTTTACAGCACACATTAACCGACTTTGCAGAGAAACGTGTGACAGAGAAGTTAACACTTTGGCCCCAAAAACATCAGTTCAGGTTTGAGCACAACTGTTTTCTGAGAAGGTGCGACAGTGACAAACATCCCTGAGAAGGTGATGCATGACAAACAAGTCTTCGACGTGCCCGAGTTGTAGAGGCAAAACCCCATTCAGGTAGAGATGGATGGAAATTCCATTTGATGATGATGATGGTGTTATCATGGTAAACAGTCATTGCAAACCCTAATAACAATGGTGATAACCATATATAATATATATATATATATATATATATATATATATATAACAATAATAATAATAATAATAATAATAATAATAATAATAATAATAATGTTTATTATTTATACCCTGCCTATCTGGCTGCGTTTCCCCAGCCACTCTGAGCGGCTCCAAATAGAATATTAAAAACACGATAAATACATAATAAAAAAATTCCTTCCAGTAGCACCTTAGAGACCAACTAAGTTTGTTATTGGTATGAGCTTTCATGTGCATGCACACTTCTTCAGATACAATAAATACATGAAACATTAAAAACTTCCATAAACAGGGCTACCTTCAGATGTCTTCGAAAAGTCAGATAATTGTTTATTTCCTTGACATCTGAGGGGAGGGCGTTCCACAGGGCGGGCGCCACTACTGAGAAGGCCCTCTGCCTGGTTCCCTGTAACTTCACTTCTCGCAGTAAGGGAACCGCCAGAAGACCCTCAGAGCTGGACCTCAGTGTCCAGGCTGAATGATGGGGGTGGAGATGCTCCTTCAGGTTTACTGGGCCAAGGTCGTTTAGGGCTTTCAGGGTCAGCACCAACACTTTGAATTGTGCTTGGAAACATACTGGGAGCCAATGTAGGTCTTTCAGGACCAGTGTTATGTGGTCTAAGTTGCTGCTGCCAGTCACCAGTCTAGCTGCCGCATTCTGGTTTCACAAAAAGCAGGTGCTGCACCTCTGAGCAAGGCTTCGTCCAGCAATACAGATTTACAGTCTGATCCAATCCATGTGTACTCACTGAGCCTCTTGGGCTTGCTGATCGGAAGGCTGGCAGTTCGAATCCGCATGACGGGGTGAGCTCCCGTTGCTCTATCCCAGCTCCTGCCAACCTAGCAGTTCGAAAGCACACCAGTGCAAGTAGATAAATAGGTACCGCTGTGGCGGGAAGGTAAATGGCATTTCCTGGCACTCGTTACGGTCCTCCGTGTGCCAGTAGCGGTTCTGTCATGCTGGCCACATGACCCGGAAAACTGTCTGTGGACAAACGCTGGCTCCCTCAGCCTGATAAGTGAGATGAGCGCCACAACCCCATAGTCACTTTTGACTGGACTTAACCATCCAGGGGTCCTTTACCTTTTACCTTTTTACTCAGGAGTCCCACAGAGTCACTTTGGAACAGTCATCAAAGAAAGGGGGGGAATGTCATCTCTTTTTCATGTAAAATGAGAACCATCATAGTGATCCATAGTTAAAAGTAAAAGGTAAAGGTAAAGGGACCCCTGAACATTAGGTCCAGTTGCAGACAACTCTGGGGTTGTGGCGCTCATCTTGCTTTATTGGCCGAGGGAACCAGCATACAGCTTCTGGGTCATGTGGCCAGCAGTAGAAGTCGGCAAATGTGTCCTGTTTTCTGCTCTTCAAAATATGGCAACCCTAGAGAACGTTAACGTTTTCATATAGCCTTCAACTCCCCCTGCCCCATCAGCTGCCCCATCCTTAAGGGAAAGGAATCCTGTATCAGCTTCCACTATGATCAAAATGGATGGGGAACGGATGTCCAATGAAATGTAGCAACCGATGAAATATGGGTACATTTAAGGGGCTGTGTTTATGGTAATAATAATAATGATGATGATGGTGATGATGATGTTATTATTATTTATACCCCACACATCTGGCTGGGTATCCCTGGCCACTCTGGTGACTTCTACCATATATGAAAACATAATAAAACATAATAAAACTTCCCAATACATGGCTGCCTTCAGATGTCTTCTAAAAGTTGTCTACAGTCATACCTCGGGTTACAGACGCTTCAGGTTGCGTTTTTTTGGGTTACAGACCGCTGAAACCTGGACGTACTGCAACTGGTTACTTCCGGGTATTGGCAGTCGCGCATGCGCAGAAGCACTAAAATGTGCTTTGTGCATGCTCAGAAGCACCGAATTGCAACCCACTCGTGCACAGACGTGCAGATGCGGGTTGTGAGTGCTGCGGGTTGCGAACATGCATCGCTCACGGATCACGTTTGCAACCCGAGCGTCCACTGTAGTTCTTTATCAAACAGGAACTGAGTAAAAAGTACCAACCATCTCATTTGTAGTATATTTTTGAGGGGATATATATATTGAAACCTTCCACAGGTCTCGTAGGAAGTATTGGTGGGCAGAGCGTTGAGCTGGGCACCACCTTGGTGACCCATGTTGTACTAGCTCAGGCACCCCCAAACCCGGCCCTCCAGATGTTTTGGGACTACAATTCCCATCATCCCTGACCACTGGTCCTGTTAGCTAGGGATGATAGGAGTTGTAGTCCCAAAACATCTGGAGGTCCGAGTTTGGGGAAGCTTATACTAGCTAAGGGACGCAGGTGGCGCTGTGGGTTAAACCACAGAGCCTAGGACTTGCTGATCAGAAGGTCGGCGGTTCGAATCCCCGTGACGGGGTGAGCTCCCATTGCTCGGTCCCAGCTCCTGCCAACCTAGCAGTTTGAAAGCACGTCAAAGTGCAAGTAGATAAATAAGTACCACTCCGGCGGGAAGGTAAACGGCGTTTCCGTGCGCTGCTCTGGTTCTCCAGAAGTGGCTTAGTCATGCTGGCCACATAACCTGGAAGCTGTATGCCGGCTCCCTTGGCCAATAAAGCGAGATGAGCGCCACAACCCCAGAGTCAGTCACGACTCAACCTAATGGTCAGGGGTCCCTTTACCTTTACCTTTATACTAGCTAAAGGAGTAATGCAACTCATGGTAATGCACTTTTTTAAAAAGCAACTTCTTCTTCTCTCTCTCTCTCCCCCCCATTAATATTCTGGAATATTTATCAATTGAATATGCATGGAATGTGTTTCCTAATGTGTTGAGTCTATTAACTCGCTCTTTGATAAAGAAAGAAGAAAATCAGTGCTATCTCTCAAGGAAAAAAACACACATGTATTTGCAACTCAGCCAGCCTATTAAAAGAAGCATTTTGATTTCCGCAAACCCTTCCGCAACACGGAAAAGCGAAGCGGGGTTATCTGATCGTGCATTCATGTCTGAAAAGATCAGTTCTTACTTTACCGCGACCGGCTGTCTTTGTAGTAAACGGTGTTTTCGTAGTTTTACATCACTTCATACTCCACGCTCTTTTGATTTACTTTCAAAGCAGCCTTAATAAGGTAAAGGAAGCTGATGGTTTTGCAGTAGCTCTGAACATTCGCTGAGGATGAGAGGGAAGAACAGATAAATACACCCCCCTCCCCACTTCTTAAAAAGGTAAAGGTACCTCTGCCCGTACGGGCCAGTCTTGACAGACTCTAGGGTTGTGCGCTCATCTCACTCTAGAGGCCAGGAGCCAGCGCTGTCCACAGACACTTCCGGGTCACGTGGCCAGCGTGACGACGCTGCTCCGGCGAACCGACACCAGAGCAGCACACGGAAACGCCGTTTACCTTCCCCCTATAAAGCGGTACCTATTTATATACTTGCACTTAAGGGTGCTTTCGAACTGCTAGGAGGGCAGGAGCTGGGACCGAATGATGGGAGCTCACCCCGCCGTGGGGATTTGAACCGCCGACCATGCGATTGGCAAGTCCTAGGTGCTGAGGTTTTACCCACAGCGCCACCCGCGTCCCAGCCCCACTTCTTAGTACTGTTCAAAAAACAAAAAGCTAGTTGTAAGTGCTGCTCCCCTGACCCTCATTCCACTCCAGTTGGCTGGGCATTGCGGAGGCAGGCGAAACTCGACACACAGTGATGTCATGATGATGTCACACCACACAGTGAGTTTGAGGGAGAGAGCGGGACCTCATCTCAGCCATACTGCTAAGCTTCAGCCAGGGAGAGAAGGGATTGGGGCTCAGCCAACACCATCAGAAAAAGGCAACCAAAAATGATCAATAAGATAAAGTGACTTTCCTGTTAAGAAAGATTGCAGCATTTAGTTTAGAGAAGCGATGAGAAGTGTCCGATCTTTATAAAACTATGCATGGCTCCCTCTCCCACAACGCCAGAATTCATCGGCATGTCTGATTATTGTTATAGACAGAATAAGCTCTCTCCCACATACATATGCTTAAGGAATTTGTGATTTTTGTGAATTTGAATTTTGGTCTTATATGCCCCCACCAGACTAGTGTGCAGATGAGGACTTAGTTATTTCTCCTGTTTCACACTTCCTGAAGGGACGCGGGTGGCGCTGTGGGTTAAACCACAGAGCCTAGGGCTTGCCGATCAGAAGGTCGGCGGTTTGAATCCCCATGACGGGGTGAGCTCCCGTTGCTTGGTCCTTGCTCCTGCCAACCTAGCAGTTCGAAAGCACGTCAAAGTGCAAGTAGATAAATAGGTACCGCTCTGGCGGGAAGGTAAACCGCGTTTCCGTGCGCTGCTCTGGTTCCCCAGAAGCGGTTTAGTCATGCTGGCCACATGACCCGGAAGCTGTACGCCGGCTCCCTCGGCCAATAAAGCGAGATGAGCGCCGCAACCCCAGAGTCGGTCATGACTGGACCTAATGGTCAGAGGTCCCTTTACTTTACACTTCCTGAAAGCTTTTTTTTTTCTTTTTAAAGCAGAGAGTGAGATGTGGAAAGAAGACACATTTTCAACTCTGTATTTAACTACATATTTATCAGCAAATTTCCATGCAGAATTCATCTATTCATTTATTTTTGCAGTTTGATGTCAAAAAAGGACCTTTGTGAGCATGTGTCAAAGGGAGGCAGACTAGAAACAGACTGATTTCTTTCAACCCTACCTTTTTGTGGTTGTAACTACAATTTAGAGAGAGATGGAAAATGCGCATCCGTGTTTACTCTTGCGACTCTTCCCTTTGTCCTTTTGAGGAAACGATTTCTGGGCAAGTTTCTCCTCCAGAAAAGATTTAACTGCTTCCTACAAGTTCGTTTTAGGAACAAAATGATGGATTTCCTAGAGTGCTTTGCCTCCCATAAATAATCTTCTGTTCCATAGACAGAAATTATTAGCTGGGCACATTTGATTTACAGAGCTATTAAAAAACACAACCTCTGTGCTAGGTAGAAGACAGAAGAGTCTATGTGTTGCAGGGGATAGAATACTGGAGCTGGGTGTTACAGATATATGCCAATAGCCCCTGTTCAACAGAAACGCCATGGATTTCCTGATAGCATTGTACGTTTGTTTTGGTAAGAAAGAAAAAAACTTAACCAAAGTTGCCAAAGGTGCCATTTTTCTTCATTCTGAAAGACATGTCCAGAGCAATAAATGTGTAGAAATGAGATTACATAACTGAGTGCCAGTGAAATTTGCATGGAATGGAATTAAGGTGGTCCATACATCTTTATCTGCTGATGGGATGAGCCATGGAACTCCTTGCCACAAGGAAAATGCAGCAGCAAATAATTTAGGCAATTCCATAGATGGATTAGAAAGTGATGTCAGGACTTGCCAGCTGATTATGCCAAACTCCACTCCATCTGCTGCCATTTTGTGGCTGGTTCTGCTCCTGTTCCCCCCATTTTATGGCTGGTGGGCCTGAGTAATTCTCAACCATCTCAAGTATGCATAAGGAGTAGAAAGTCTGAAAACCCCAGCTCTATAGGATGTCCGTAAGAAAGATAGGAATGCAAAGATCAGCTGAAGCTGAATTCTCTGTCAGTTTCACTAGGCATCGATCTATTCCAACTTGATTTTGGCAGGTTTCCAAAGGACAAATTTCCATGCAAACTGCATCCATTTTGTGTACACCGTTTCTATAAAAGAGACATTTTTTAATGTTTTTCAAGGCAAGGGAAGCTTCCGCAAGACCCGACAGATAAAGTGCCACAAGAACATTCAACCGCCTTTTTCACGTGCTGTAATTAGAATCTCATATACTATAATTTCTTTCTGGTGAGCTATGAAATGCTTTGCCACCTCCTCCTGAGGGAATTTCTGAATATGTATATTGCTCTTGCGAGCCAAAAAGAAGAAGAGAAGAAATAGTAACATATAATGGTTTTCTCAACCTCTGATCTAACAACGCGAATCTGAACATTTCTGGTTTTTTTTTTTAAGAAAGGCTTTCATTGCATTTTGAGAGTTTAGCGACATTATAACTGAACACGCACTCAAATAAGAAACCTTTGCTCCTGTTGGTATTTCTCTCCCTCTGTGTTCCACTCGTCAAAGCCTTCCTTAAATCTGGCTGGATTTATACACAAAATCCTATTTCCGTGACTTACTGGGTGATCTTGTCTATCATAATTGAACTCGTGTGATGCTCTCGGTTCCGTGGCAGCACTTGGGGGAAGGAAAAGGAAGCCAAGCCACCTTCTCTTACAACTGGACAATGATAAGAAACATAGGGCTAAACTAGGTGTCACACGGAAGATGTGCAAACAGCCTCCTGACCAGTGGAGGTCAGCCTGTGGGGGAAATGAGGGCATTCCCCCTACAGCCTGCCTTGATCACCCAGCCTTCTTTCTTGCAACCTGTTTGGGGTGTGGGGGAGCACTGCCTGCCAGCTTCTTCCTTCTTAAGTCTCCATGTTGCCTCTGCAAGGAGAAGGATGGGGACAAAACTGGAATTAATTGGTTCCACCTGTCATAGGCTCGGGACTTGGCGTTTGGACTTGATATCCTGCCTTTCACTCCCCTTAAGGAGTCTCAAAGCGGCTAGCAATCTCCTTTCCCTTCCTCCACCACAACAGACACTCTGTGAGGTGAGTGAGGCTGAGAGACTTCAGAGAAGTGTGACTGGCCCAAGGTCACCCAGCAGCCGCGTGTGGAGGAGCGGGGAATCGAACCCGGTTCACCAGATTACGAGGCCACCGCTCTTAACCACTACACCACACTGGCTGGAAGTGGGTGCAAACCTTATTTGGGAGAACCTTTACTCCGAGAATGGACTCTTTGTTCTTTCACTGTGATCATAAATATCTCTAAAAACGCAAGAGACTATTTTTTTGCTTTGTTCTACTTATCCATGGCTAAAGGGAGGGAAGAAGCCGCTTCCCCAAAGCCTGACAGAAAATGGCGTTAAGAAGCATTATTCCCTCCAACCATGGAGGCAGAGTATAACCATCATGGCTAGGAGCCATTTATTATCTCATCCTCCATGATTTCGTCCAACCTTCCATTAAGGCTGTCTAAGTGAATGGCCATCGCTCCTGGTGAAGCAAGTTCCACAGTTAAACCATGAACTGTGTGAAGATGTACTTCCTTTTATCTGTCCTGAATCTTCCACTGTTCAGCAAGGATGGAGGCTGACCTGACCTGAAAACACCATTCACACAAACAAATGTCAAATATCTGGAATTCTAACTGCATAGGTCCATATTCTCTTTTTGGACCAGGATGGTCAACCACCCCCAATTTCTACCACAAGAGCTATATCCGCAAAAGGAAAATAAGGGGATGAAACCCCTTGACAAATGGCAACAAGAAATGAAATAACAATGGAACTTTTCAGAGAAACTCCTGTTTGACAGGCTCTAGGATGTTTCCCAGTCAAGCGAAAGTACAGAGTATGTTCACTGATTTTTAAACTATTACCCCAATAAAATGTAATTATAGTGATTAATTGCGTAATGATGACTGTAATCACAGCCTATTCTTAGTTGATTAAGAAAGACAGAAGAAGCTTGTTAAAGAAAAGGGAAAAAAGCCTTCCAGAAAAAAAGACCTGTCTATTTTTATGTTAGTCGACATTTGCAATTATTAAGTCTCTCCTGAAGATCTTTTTTAAAGTGTGTGCTTGAAAGGTGAAGGTACAACACTTTCTCTTTGCCGTTCCCAACAATGACTGAAATATGAGTCCCTCCGGATATATATTTATTTTAAATAGGAAGAGAGGGAGCTGTCTTGGACCAAGCCACACCATTCAGCTAGCTCAGAATTGTCTACACTGGTGATGGAGAAAGTTTGGCCTGCCATATGTTGCTGGACTCTAGCACTCACCATTCCCAGCCAGCATTTCTATTGGACAGGGATGGTCAATGTTGTCAACCTGCAACATCTAGAGCAGGGGTCGGCAAACTACGGGCCATGGGTCGGATCCGGCCCAATTGTCCTCTGGATCCGACCCGGGAACGGTTCTGCAGTCACCGCTTGGATCGGCACAATCGCCATTTTTTACTGGTGCCATTTTTTGCAATTTCCCCTTGCGGACTACATCTCCCAGCATGCTCCAAGGTTGCTCAGACTTCTGCGATGCTGGCCAATCTGAAGCCTTAGCAGCCTCAGGCCTCCCCTCCATTGGCCAGTTTGATGCAAGCTGGCGGCCAATGGCGACCCTTCCTGAGATCCGCTGCTCCAATTGCCTTGTTGGGCGCCTGGTTGAGGTCTAGCTCCAAGAAGGGAGGAGGAGAAGCAAAGAAGTGAGAAGCAGAGAGTGGGAGCAGAGAGCCTGCAAGGAGGAGGAGGAGGAGGAGGAAGAGGAGAAGGACTCTTCTGTGCTGATTGGTGGTGGCACATTAGCAGCACAGTCATGGGAACCCCGGGGTAGAGGCCCTTCCCGGCAGGGTGGCTGCAGCCCCTCCGCGCAAGCAGAGACCCAGCGCTGGCAGGGAACCCCTCCCCAGCCCAGCCCAGCCCGCTCCATCTGAATGCAGTGAGTGGAGGTATCTCAACCACTCTGTCTCTGAGGGAAGGAGGGAGGGAACACGTGTGTGTGTGCGGTCAGGCCCGCCACAAGTTCTGAGGGACAGTGAACCAGCACCCTGCAGAAAAAGTTTGCTGACCCCTGATCTAGAGCAGGAAATGGGTAAAAGCAATGACTATAATCAGTGCAAGTAAGAAAAAATAATAATTTTAATTTTTATCATCTACAATACTGTCTTATTTCTTTTATAGTACAGTACATTGATTACTGTTTTCATTTTATGGATCAGTGGTCTCGTTAGATAGTAAAATTCATGTTAGATAGTAAGATTCATGTGAAATTGCTGTTTCAGGGGTTGTTCTTAAAAGTCTGGAACAGATTAATCCATTTTGCATTACTTTCTATGGGAAAGTGTGCCTTGGTTATGGAACGCTTTGGTTTTGGAATGGACTTCCGGAATGGATTAAGTTTGAGAACCAAGGCACCACTGTATTATATAGGAAATTGTCTGTCCAAAATTCAGGAGGAGGAGGAGGAGGAGGAGGAGAAGAAGAAGAAGAAGAAGAAGAAGAAGAGGAGGAGGAGGAGGAGGAGGAGGAGGAGGAGGAGCAGCAGCTTTGGTTCCACTTTGGAAACAACCAACACTCCCCCAAAACGCCTGAAGCATGGAGAGAAATTTGAGTGAGGATACAGAAAAAGTCGATGTTTTGGAGGAACGACCTGCAGGAGAAAAGGCTTACATGCATTCATGTCCAGGAAGTGAGCTTCCCTATATGAAATAATGCTTTGCACAAATAAGGATTGAGTAGCAATGCCTACTCTACATTATGCTGTTTTATAGGCCCCTTGAGTTAAGAGCAAATACAATTATTGTAGCAGTAGCTGCTTGTTATTATAAACGCGCACAAGCATTAGAGATGAGCAATTCTCCAACTCTCTAAGTCCCGTCCCCCCCACTTTTTCTTCCTTTCCCTTTCTCTCTCTCTCTTCCCCAGCTGAAGACCTTCAGTTTACTCCCTTTTACTTATGATCCTGCCAAATATATCCTTTCGTAGGAAGGATATATTGAACCTGTCAACTTTATTTAAAGTAAAGCTAAAGCGGCAAAAAATGCAGAAGTGTGTCAGCCAGCCCAGGTACATGGTAAGGAATTTCAGAAGAGGCCGTGCTCCACTTAGCCGGCTACAAATCCTGCAGATGTCGAGGAAGGCACCGGGGGGGGGGAGGGGGAGGGAGGCAGATGATGTATGGCAAGCGAGAAACGATGCCGTGATAGATGAGGCTTGCAAAAGGCAGCCTGCGAGGCCCTTCCCTTGTTTCCCACGACTGCTTTGGAATTGCAAAGTGCTATTTATATAATCAAAACTGCCAGCAGTCTGTCAATGTGGAAAGGTGGCCTTATATCAGAGGTCAGCAAACTTTTTCAACAGGGGGCCGGTCCACTGTCCCTCAGACTTTGTGGGGGGCTGGACTATATTTTGAAAAAAAGAAGAAGAACGTATTCCTATGCCCCACAAATAACCCAGAGATGCGTTTTAAATAAAAGTACAGTGGTACCTCGGGTTACAGACGCTTCAGGTTACAGACGCTTCAGGTTACAGTCTCCGCTAACCCAGAAATAGTACCTCGGGTTAAGAACTTTCCTTCAGGATGAGAACAGAAATTGGGCAGCGGCGGTGCAGTGGCAGCGGGAGGCCCCATTAGCTAAAGTGGTACCTCAGGTTAAGAACAGTTTCAGGTTAAGAACGGACCTCCAGAATGAATTAAGTTCTTAACCCAAGGTACCACTGTACACATTCTACTCATCTAAAAACTCCAGGCAGGCCCCACAAATAACCCAGAGATGCATTTTCAGTAAAAGGACACATTCTACTCATGTAAAAACACACTGATTCTGTGCGCTCTGGTTTCTGTCATAGTGTCCTGTTGCGCCAGAAGCGGGTTTAGTCCTGCTGGCCACATGACCCAGAAAGCTGTCTGTGGACAAACGCCAGCTCCCTCGGCCTGAAAGCAAGATGAGCACTGCAGCCTCATAGTCGCCTTTGACTGGACTTAACCATCCAGGGGTCCTTTACCTATTACCTTTTACCTTTATTGTGCCCTGACCATTGGGTCCAGTCGTGACCAACTCTGGGGTTGCGGCGCTCATCTTGCTTTATTGGCCGAGGGAGCCGGTATACAGCTTCCAGGTCATGTGGCCAGCATGACTAAGCCGCTTCTGGCAAACCAGAGCAGCGCACGGAAACGCCATTTACCTTCCTGCCGGAGTGGTACCTATTTATCTACTTGCACTTTGACGTGCTTTCAAACTGCTCAGTTGGCAGGAGAAGGGACCGAGCAACGGGAGCTCACCCCGTCGCGGGGATTCAAACCACCGACCTTCTGATCGGCAAGTCCTAGGCTCTGTGGTTTAACCTACAGCACCACCCGTGTCCCAGGTGGTATATATTACTGTGCTATGTATGTGATAAAGGGGAACCACACTGGGGTGAAGGCAGTACTCTCGTGTAGGAACAGATTCATGCATGAAGCAAGCCTTGGGTGTGTGCATCAGTCACAAATAGCAAGGCCAACATGAAAACGCATTGATTTACATAGCATCTGCTTCATAAGTGCTGATAATAGGAAACACACATCTTGGTAAGTGCTCCTTTTGATTGGCAAGAGACTCATAACCTGGTTCTGAATAAGTCATTACAGTGCTCGGGCGAGGCTCAACATTTCCCACTTACAGCGATTGGATCAAAAGACTCGGTGAAACGAGCGACAGCTCGACGCAACACTTTGTTTCGAAACCGTGTATCATGTTAATCACTAATGCAACGAGGAAAGGAGTACTGGAGAATGTGAAAGAAAGCCATGAGCTAAAAATTATAGTGTTCTGTCTCTGATGATTACAGCCTCTTCTGAATATATTGACGAAAGATCCATTGTACTGAGACATCGCCGACCACTTTGGGCTGTGGCAATCACAAACGCTAAGAAAGAGCACCTCGAAACTGCTATTTGTCTTGAAGATGGGGACAAAAGAAGCAGTTTTGTATGGCATCAGACCACTGGTCCATTGAGCCCGGTGGAGTCAACATGGACCAGCCGTGGGCTCTCTCAACTTTCCCTGGAGACACCTGAGATTGAACCTGTGATGTTCTGCATGCGGGACATTTGCTCTATTGCTAAGCTACGGCCTTTCCCTATTGGGAGTATAATACGGGATCAGGAATATTTTTGTTTAGTTTAGTTTATGAATCTCTTCCTACAAAGCATCTCAAAGCGATTTCACAGTACAACAAAAGCATACTTAAAATAATGGCATCCATAAAGGTAAAGGGACCCCTGACCATTAGGTCCAGTTGTGGCCGACTCTGGGGTTGCGGCGCTCATCTCACTTTATTGGCCGAGGGAGCCGGCGTACAGCTTCCGGGTCATGTGGCCAGCATGACTAAGCCACTTCTGGTGAACCAGAGCATGGAAACGCCGTTTACCCTCCTGCTGGAGCGGTACCTATTTATCTACTTGCACTTTGATGTGCTTTCGAACTGCTAGGTTGGCAGGAGCAGGGACCGAGCAACGGGAGCTCACCCGGTCATGGGGATTTGTTCCTTTTTAACCAAGCCTTTGGTTGATCTGATTTATATCCTATGCCCTTTTAAAATGTGGGGGAAGTTTTGGAGGGGGGACTTTTGGGTTGTTGTTTTTATTATCATCATGTATTTTATTTATATCTTGATTTTATTCTGTGAACCACCCTGAGACCCCTGGGTATAGGGCGGTATATAAATTTAATAAATAATAATAACCTGGACCCTACAGTCGTCAACTGAGACGTGCCCATTCCGTGCACGGTCCAGAGGGTGTCAACACGAGAAGAGGCCTTTTCGGTGGTGGCTCCCCACTTGTGGAAAACTCTCTCTAAGGAGACTCACCTGGTGTCATGATGGCATATCTTTAGGTGCCAGGTGAAAACATTTTATTTTTGCTTGACCTTTGGCTTTTAAATATCTGCGGGGGGGGGGGGGAGGATGTTTTAATCCTGCCTTTTAAAAAGAGTATGAATGTGTTTTAGGTTTTTCTAACCTTTGATGTCTGGTTTTTTAATTTTTTAAAAATTATTGCTGTAAATATCTTTGGGTTGCACTGGTAGGGGGAAAATGACTAATAATAATAATAATAATTCATTATTTGTACCCCACCCATCTGGCTGGGTTTCCCCAGCCACTCTGGGCGGCTTCCAACACAAATAAATGTTCATTTCCCTTTGCATAACATTGTGGCTTGGATGGGGGCAGGGGTCTTATTCAAGAGATTTCCCCAGTGTGTGGATTCTCTTCTGGGGCCTGCCCCCTTCCTCTCTTCTGCATGGGTCCTTTTCTGATGACTTATTTAGCCTTCTCTTACCCCTTGATTTCTCATCTTTGGGGGAATGGGGCCTCCCAAAGATAGCTTTTTGAATAGCTCGCTGGAAGAAAATGAAAAAAAAAATGAGAAAAGGGGAGGGGAAATTTGAACAACCCTCTGTAGGCTTGGCCCGTCTGCCATTTTTAAAGCTTAGGATGTGTGTCTGAACTACAGTAGCAGTTCCCCTCTCCCCACCTTTCATTGGCGGTAATTTATTCACAATTGTACGATGAAGAAAATGGGATGGAATGCTGGGAGACTGCCTCTCAAACACACACACACACACACACACACACACACACACACACACACCACTCATACCACCACCATCACCACTTGCTACATTTGTTTGTGTTTATGTAAGCAAAAAAAAAAAAAAGCATGCATTATCTTTTTATGAGCCTTGCGATTTATTCTGTTTTTGTTGTCAGACCTCTGGGAATGCATCCTATAAACTTTATTGAGACAAGATATCTAGAGGCGTTTGCATATATGTGAGCTCAGCACAATATTACTTTTTAATGCACTTTCGACTTTGCAAGGAGGTAATACCGGTTTCTCCCCTTTCTTTCTTTCGAAGCAAGGGGAAGGGAGTAAAATGGTAATATTTGATTATTTTTAGCATCTCTATTCATTTTGCTTCCCTAGCCTTTTTAAAAAAAAAAAACACACACACCACACACAAAATAATGACAGAAATGTTGCCGTATTAAGCTAATAAACATTAAAACGGATCAAGCAAGTAATTCCTCTACACTGAAGGTGTAGCGTTTGAGAGTTTTTCTGTACAGTTTAAAGTACTTCCATACTGAGCGCAGGACGCGTGGCTGAGTTTGGATCATTGGCTCTCCTAAGTCCCCAGATGTTGTAAGACTCCAAGACCTAAGTCAGCCTGGCCAATGGTCACAGATGATGGAAACTGGTCCGGCCACATATGGAGGGCTACAAGTTCCCCATCCCTGGAATAAATTGTGTGTGCGCACATGTGTGTATCAAGGATAAGAAACTGACCCTCCAGATATTGTTTGACTCCAATACCCATCTACCTCTGCTAGCATAGCCAGTGACCAGGGATGATGGGTGCCGTACTCCAACAGCATTTGGAGGCCACCAGGTTGTGAAAATGGCTGATCTAGCTCATGTTACAGCCTGGTCTGATCCAGCAGGTTCTCTCTCTCTCTCTCTCTCATCTATCTATCATCTACAGTAGTACCTCAGGTTTCAGATGCTTCAGATTACAGACTCCACTAACCCAGAACTAGTACCTCGGGTTAAGAACTTTGCTTCAGGATGAGAACAGAAATCGTGCAGCAGCAGGGGGACGCCCCATTAGCTAAAGTGGTACCTCAGCTTAAGAACAGTTTCAGGTTAAGAACGGACCTCCAGAACGAATTAATTTCTTAACCCGAGGTACCACTCTATCATCTATCTATCTATCCATCTATCTATCTATCTATCTATCTATCATCTATCTAAAATGTCCCTTTTATGTTTCTGGTACAACAGATTGTTTGTTGTTGTTGTTTAGTCATTTAGTCGTGTCCGACTCTTCATGACCCCATGAACCAGAGCACGCCAGGCAATCCTGTCTTCCACTGCCTCCTGCAGTTTGGTCAAACTCATGCTGGTAGTTTCGAGAACACTGTCCAACCATCTCGTCCTCTGTCGTCCCCTTCTCCATCTTTTCCAGGGAGTCTTCTCTTCTCATGAGGTGGCCAAAGTATTGGAGCCTCAGCTTCAGGATCTGTCCTTCCAGTGAGCACTCAGGGCTGATTTCCTTCAGAATGGATAGGCTTGATCTTCTTGCAGTCCCATGTGCTATATGTGGGGCTGCCTCTGAAAACGGTTCGGAAACTTCAGCTGGTGCAAAATGCAATGGTCGGACTGCTCACCAGAACAAGACAGTTTGAGCATATCGTAACACTCATCCTGGCACAAATACACCGGCTGCCGATTAGTGTTCGGACCCAATTCAAAGTGTTGGTGTTGACCTATAAAGCCTTACACGGCTCAGGACCGAAATACCTTAAGGATCGCCTCTTCCCATATGAACCAACCAAGACCCTGCACATGTCATCTGAGGCCCATCACCATGACCCCAATCCCAGAGAGGTTCAGAGGGTGGCAACAAGAGAACAAGCCTTTTTGGTAGTGGCTCCCCGACTGTAGAATGCTCTCTGCAGAGAGGCTCGCCTGGCGCCATCATTACATGTCTTTAGACGCCACGCAAGAACATTCCTCTTTACCCAGGCCTATAGCTATTAAATAATCTATGGCCTGTGAAAGCATGGGGGAGAGGACTGCTATTAACTATTTTATTATTTGTCTGTCTGTCAGTATGCTTTTTATTATGTTTTTATTATTGATGTTCTGTAATGTGTTCTTACCCCTTCATGGATCGCTGCCTTGTTGTGGCGAAGGGGCTTGAATAACTCAAAGAAGCTATTAGCTATGCCATACAGGGCCACCCAAGACAGACAGGTCATAGCTGAGAGTTTAGACTAAATGTGATCCACCTGGAGCAGGAACCGGCAAGCCACTCCAGTATTTTGCCAAGAAAACTCAATGGACATAAAAAAGGAGAAGCTTTGAGAAGAAAGTGAGGGTTTCCAAGGCCTGCTCTGGTTCATGGGGTCACAGAGAGTCGAACACGACTAAGACGACTAAACAAACAATGTGTTTTTAATGTTGTAAACCGCCCTGGGATCTTTTGATAGACGGCAGTACATAAATTGAAATCATCATCACCATCACTTCACACGTAAGAGTATAATCCTTTGTTTTGGAAAAAGATTATATGTTAAAATGAAACTTTTGCCTCCATGATCTCTACCGGAGTTCTCTCCCCATTTTCCTCCTGCTCTGTTCCACAAATGTATGCAACATAGACTGCAAAGCACAGTTTGTGATCCTTGGTATCTCTAGGGCTGCCATATGTTCAGATTATCTCAGACAGTGGTACCTCAGCTTACAGACGCTTCAAGTTACAGACGCTTCAGGTTACAGACTCCGCTTACCCAGAAATAGTACCTCAGGTTAAGAAGTTTGCTTCAGGATGAGAACAGAAATCGCCCAGCGGTGGCGCAGTGGCAGTGGGAGGCCCCATTAGCTAAAGTGGTCTTCAGGTTAAGAACAGTTTCAGGTTAAGAACGGACCTCTGGAACGAATTAAGTTCTTAACCCGAGGTACCACTGTATTAGGATTTCAAAGGCAGAAGTGATGTCCTGGGGAATTTACAGAAGGCGATTGTTTGCCAACGATTTGGGGTTTGTGTAAGAAAAGCTCAACGACTTTCGGGGTGTCCTGGTTTTTAATTTTTGAAATATGGCAACCCAAAGTTTCTCTGACGTAACTTCATTTGCGAGCAGACAGCCTTGTGTATGAGCACATGCGTTTCAGCTCAGGATTCCAATGGAGCAAACTGCTCAGAATTCCACCTGTTGGGTTACAGATGGAGCACCAGGCAGAGGACTCCACAACCACTGTGAGCAAGCAATCTGGGGGAAATACAATGCGCGAGCAGCTTCAGGAGGATGGCAAGATGAAATTGCAGCCCACAGATAGCCTGGCACACTCAGGAGTAACATGGCTCTCAGTCAACTAAGAGGATGCCCACCCCTTGTAACTTCTCCACATGTTCTCTGTAGGTGGGACTGCTCAATCGTCTCAGCGAACACAAGGATTTGGCAGCTTACCGAATCTGATGGAAGGGTGCTGCGGCTTGTGAATGAGACAGTTGATTTTCTTGGAAACAGCTTCCCAATTATTCATTTCAATGCTCATTTCTACATCTCGCTGTAGACTCAGTGTGGCGTAGGTCGACTCACCTTCCTTGGTGGGCGGTGTTGTGACCAGGCCTCAGACCATGTGATCCAGCAAATGGCAGGCCAGATGGACCGGCTGCCATCTAATTGGCCTATGCCAGTTTTGCTTTGTTTCGGCATTCCCCTGGCAGCAAGCCCAGCCAACCAATTGAGACGTTTGGGACCACCCCCAGGGGGTATTAAGTTACAACCTGTCCAGCACTCTGCCCTGTTTTCTGTTTTCCCACACAACAGATGGCTATATCTCAGGTATTAGAGACAGGGTGCCTCTGAATCCTAGTTGTTAAGAAACTCAAGGAGGAGAGAGTAATTGCGTTTGTGTCCTGTTTGTGGACTGGTTGGCCACTGTGTGAGAATGCAAAGTAGAACTAGGCAGCTCTTTGGTCTATGAAAACAAGTTCTGGGTCACTTGCATGTCCCTAAGAAAGGCTTCTCTCTCCTCAGTCGGTGAGTGGGTGAGCGAAGGGGTCAGGTCCTGTCTGCAAAGTCATTATGGTTGCTTGACGCCATCTTGCTTTGTTCGGCTGCTGAGTCTGTGCTCCTGCCTTTGCTTTGAAGAGGAGGAGAAGGTGAAGCAATGGGACGGTGGAAGCTGAAGGATGGCCAAAGCTCTGGGACAATCAGACTTCCAGGCTCTCAACCCTGCGAGAGAAAGTGGTTGTGCTGGAGACGGAGTTAGGTGTCTGTCAGAGCCATTTGGAGCGGAAGAAGAAGCTGTGCCTCAAAGCCCAGGCCAGCATCCCTATTTTTATCTGAGGAATGCTGGAGGGTGTGCAACAGGGACGGAGAACCTGTGGTCTGCCAGGTGTTGCTGGACTACAAATCCCATCAACCTTCGCCACTGCCTGGCTTTGCCTGATGGGTGCTGGAGTTCCACCACATCTGGAGGGTCACTCCTGCACAAAAGAGACACAGCCACTTTGTGTAGGCCGCACTGAGGTAGAGGAACCAGGACTCAATATGAGGCAACGTCTTACGTTGCTAACCTTCCTTGTGCAGACTATGGGGCCAGGCAGAGATATGTTGTCCTTGTCCATTGCCTGGCTTGCAGTAGAATTCTGCTGGCAAATTAAGCATTCAGGGTGCTATGTTTGAAATATTTGTAGAGATTAGATTAGCGTTTATTTATTGAAAACACTCTTCCCGTCTCTCGCAAGCCATTGCGATATAATCTGGATAATGAAATTTACAGCTTCCAGTTCCACTTGTAGGAAGCCTGCTTACCAGCCAGGAGTGTGTGTGTGTGTGTGTGTGTGTGTGTGTGTGTGAATCAATGATATTGAAAGGAACCTCTTCTCTCACATTTCACTCGAGAAATTGGCAGGCAAAATGAAGCCACTGGATGCACCAGGCCTGGAATGAATAAAAGCATTCTGGCTCCCTCCCTCCCTTTGCCTGGTCTACAGAGCAGTAGTATTCAGACTTCTGTGCTTCAGACTCCAGAGCTTCTTCATCTTCTGATGATGGCATCAAGCAAGTGACCTCAGTGGTCCATTTCCCCCATTCAGAAAGGCTACAGCTAGGAAAGAGTTGCTTGCTCTCAGCCAGGCCCTCATCCAGAATAGCCTCATTTCAGTGGGGTTAGCCCTGAATCTCATGCCTGGCTTGTTCTTCTTTTCTGCTCCTGTGGCTCTGGGGTAGTTGAGTAGGGTCTTGACAGCCAGCCAGGAGCCCAGGCAGCAGGGTGGGGGGAGACTCCAGTGCTAGATCTATGGATCCAACATCTCTTTGAAATTGTTCACAGTGTGGAGATCTGCTTGGAGCTCCTCCTCCTCTCTCTGCTCATCCCCTGAGGAGACCTCAGATATTGGCAGGGCTGAGCCCTGACACCAGGGGCTCTGTGTTGAAGAGGAGGAGCCACCCTTGCTCGGTTGTACATGTGATGGCCTGGGACTCAGGCTCAGACTCGGAACCAGAGGAGTCTCAGTCTGCACCGGGTTCTTTGCCTCAGGCATCATCTGAACCGAGTCTGATCCTGAAGAGTCCCAGTCTGCACAGGTTGCCCTGCAACAAACACCAGCTGGGCCGAGTCAGGGGCCTGAGCCTGCCCTGGCTCCAGATGCGGGGATGACCTCGTTGCCTCCAGCTGGGCCATCACTTACAGCTGCTCCACTACCAGTTGGGTCAGGGGAGGCTGGGGCGGCCCCTGGGTCTAGTAACCCACCGACGGCTCCCGAGCTGCAGAGACTTAGGTCTGAGAGAAGGAGAGACCTGAGTACTCACAGGAGGAGTGCTCGCCTTTGGGTGAAACAGGGAGGTGAGTCACTGGGGGATCAGCACCGGCCGCTACCCTGACAAAGATAAAAGGCTGTCGGACCCCGGCCCAGGTTGCGGGAGCAACATTGCTGTATGCCTGATCCTGCCTGAGATCCTGTACCTGTCCTTGCCTGGTTTCCTGCCTGCCTGCCTGCCTGCCTGCCTCCTAGTGGAACATTCGGATTCTGGACCGGACCGGGACCGCGGTTCTCGGGTTACCCCTGGGCCCAGCACAGTACAATACATGTTTTGTCTATAGATGGTCTCATATTCAATCTCTGGCATATCCAGTTTAACAGATTCTGGGAAGCAAGTGATGGTAAGGACCTCTGTTTGAGATCCCAGAGGGACACTGCCAGTCATGACAAGCTTGGGATAGGTGGTTCAATGCTCCAACTGGCCATAAGGTAGCTTTATATGCTTCAAACCAAGCCCTTGAGTTCCCAGTTGGGATGCAATTGCCCCTGATGCAAGGTGGTCATGACTAGTGATGGGTGATGATCAAGGTGTCTCCCCTGCCAGATAATGGTAAAGGTAAAGGGACCCCTGACCATTAGGTCCAGTCATGACTGACTCTGGGGTTGCGGCGCTCATCTCGCTTTATTGGCCGAGGAAGCTGGCATACAGTTTCCGGGTCATGTGGCCAGCATAACTAAGCCGCTTCTGGCGAACCAGAGCAGTGCACGGAACTGCTGTTTACCTCCCGCCGGAGCGGTACCTATTGATCTACTTGCACTTTGACGTGTTTTTGAACTGCTAGGTTGTCAGGAGCAGGGACCGAGCAACGGGAGCTCACCCTGTTGCGGGGATTCGAACCGCCGACCTTCTGATAGGCAAGTCCTAGGCTCTGTGGTTTAACCCACAGCGCTACCCACGTCCTTTGTCAAAAAACCAGACGCTTTCCTGTTAGGTATTACAGGAATGGAGTTACCAAGATCACAAAAGAACTTGCTTATATACGCAACCATGGCTGCACAAACATTATTAGCACAACATTGGAAAGAAGAAAGTGTCCCAGCTAAAGAAGACTGAAAGTTAAATTAACGGAATATGCTGAAATGGCAAAATTGAAAATGAAATTAAGAGGAAGAGATGACAACGAATTTAAGGAAGAATGGACTTCATTACACATATACAGAAGCAATGTACAACGGTTAATACATTGGCAGGGTTTTAAGAATACTTGTAATTTTATTATGAATGGACAAAAAGTAATTCAAATGGTTAAAACTTTATAATGGACATGTAGTACATTGACATACAATGGAACCAAGGAAGGGAATAGGGGGAAGTCAATCTGTTTTGTTTTGTTTTTATCTTTATTGTTGTTTGCTTTGTCTTTGTTATTGTTGGAAAATTAATAAAACGTTAGGTAAAGGTAAAGGGCCATTAGGTCCAGTCGCAGACGAATGGGGTTGCAGTGCTCATCTCGCTTTACTGGCCGAGGGATGTGGCCAGCATGACTAAGCCGCTTCTGGCGACCCAGAGCAGCACACTGAAATGCTGTTTACCTTCCCACCAGAGCAGTTCCTATTTATCTACTTGCACTTCGTGTTTTCGAACTTCTAGGTTGGCAGGAGCAGGGACAGAGCAACGGGAGCTCACCACGTCACGGGGATTCGAACTGCCGACCTTCTGATTGGCAAGCCCTAGGCTCTGTGGTTTAAACCACACCGCCACCCACGTCCCTTAAAATAAACTGTTATGGGGGAATAAAAGACTAGTGATGGGTGAACTAGCATTGGAGTAGCTCAGAAATTTGCCATGCCGCCCAAATCAGGAAATAGCTTGGCTCTTTGCCATGGGAAGCCAAAATTTGAATAATGGCGGCATTCTCCGAGCCCCCTTCTTGATAAGCAGGGAGAAGGGAAGTCTCTGCCCTACCCAGTGCATAGTGCGCCAGTGCACTGACTAAGCCACAAATGATCCCTGGGAAAGCTTGTGAAGGAATGGATAATTTTAGGTGCTCCCTCAACACTTCTGCTGGCCTCATACAATGGACATGATAAAGATGACATCCCATCTGGGAGATGTCCCTCCATGCTTAGTTTGGAACTAGAGGCATCACAGAAATTCAGTTCACATTTTAGTGCAAACGTGCTGCTATTTATTATATGAACTATTGCCTTTGGGTGGTTATTGTTTTTTTATTGCCTTGTTTTCACAATTTTAATTGTGCCTTTATATTCTGTAACCCAGAACCCGTGAACCTTCTGGTGATAAATAGTAACACTCTGCAGTTCCTGATAAGATTCACAAACTGAAACCCAAACCCTTCAAAAAATTGCACTTCTCCGATTTTTTGCAGTGCAACCCACCCACCCCCCTCCAATTAGAGAAAACTGCATAAAAATGCAGATATTAGTGAAAATAACATACTGCAATGGATTATAATAAGAGAAAACTGCTTGCAAAAAAGAGAGTATTAGGAGACAGGCGGGCTAAAATGCTGACGAGGTTTCATGAGGGCCTTTTAAAAAATTGCAGACTGATGCGGAAACGGGGGGAAAGTGAGCTTAAGAATGGGGAAAAGGAGAAACAGAGAGAAATGGAAATTTGCAGATTCACTCGTACCCTTCTTGGAGCAACAACATAGCATTCGGTGCCACAGGTGGAGCTACTAGGCAACTTTGGTAAGAATGAGACCCAAATAAAGATTCATGGAATGAGAGAATTGTAGAACTGGAAGGGACCACGAGGGTCATCCAGTTCAACCCCCCCCCCAAAAAAAATGCAGGAAACGTTTGCCCAACATGAGATTCGAACACACAGCCCTGAGATTAAGAGTTTCATTCTGATGCTCTTTGGGCCTGCTGGGGGCAGAGGCAGGGAGCCCAACCACAGGTGATGCCAGAGCCAACGGAGGAGAGAGCCAACTAATACCAGTTTTGTCTTGACCTTCCTAGGTGCTGAGTGTGGGATTGTCCAGGGGTGCAGGAGAGGATATATTGTCTGATTATATCCTTTTCCAACTTGTGTTAACAAGTTCCACAATTTAGCAGAGTAACATTCCCTCTTTTAAAATTGCAGCGGATGCGTTTGCTCAGGCTCGCTAAAGCCTCTATAATAACTGTTCTGGTATTTCCCCCTTATTCCCTCATAAAAGATAAGACACGACACAGCCTTCTATAAAAGTATAAAGAGTTTACTCACACATCATTCTGTTCACAATAGGATCCCAGAAGGCAGACTTAGCTTAGAAAAGTAACATATACGGTACCTAGAAACTATCTCATAAGAAGACAGTCCCTTTGTCCTCTCTTGGCTGGAGAGCATCTTGGGCTAAGCAGATGTTGCTTCTTCAATGCATGTAGTCAGAAAGAGAGAGATGGCTGCCCTGCCCTGTGCTTTTGTCGTTACCTGCACAGGTGAGGCCATGCCCACCTCTAGTCACATGCAGAGGAAGTCTGTCCCAGCCAAGAAGGAAACAGGAAGTTTACCTGCACAGCTGGACAAACATTCCTCCCCACGTGTAAACATGTTCACTCTAGGAATGTTGTACTTGACTGCTCTTGTGTTTCACATCCCACACTGGGTTCTACAGTGCCGATGCAGAGGCGAAAGAGGAGGAATCTGGCTTCAAGATCCATCCCCTGGACATTTCCCACCACCCCCAAGTGTCTTGTTTTAAGCAGAAAAGTTTTCAGGGGGAGATAAGCACAAATGATGCTATTTTGGGTGACAGCCCATATTGGAAATCGGAGGAAGGGCAAAAGCTCAGTGGTTAACCAGCTGCCTTGCATGGAAATAATAATAATAATAATAATAATAATAATAATAATAATAATAATTTATTATTTGTACCCCACCCATCTGGCTGGGGTTCCCCAGCCACTCTGGGTGGCTTCCACAGAGACCAAAAATACACTAAAATATCACACATTAAAGACTTCCCTGAACAGGGCTGCCTTAAGATGTCTTCTGAATGTCAGGTAGTTGTTTATTTCTTTGACATATGATGGGAGGGCGTTCCACAGGGCGGGCGCCACTATCGAGAAGGCCCTCTGCCTGGTTCCCTGTAGCTTTGTTTCTCGCAATGAGGGAACCGCCAGAAGGCCCTCGGTGCTGGACCTCAGTGTACAGGCAGAATGATGGGGGTGGTGACGCTCCTTCAGGTATACTGGGCCGAGGCCGTTTAGGGCTTTAAAGGTCAACACCAACACTTTGAATTGTGCTCGGAAACGTACTGGGAGCCAATGCAGGTCTTTCAAGACCAGTGTTATGTGGTCTCGGCGGCCACTCCCAGTCACCAGTCTAGCTGCCGCATTCTGGATTAGTTGTAGTTTCCGGGTCACCTTCAAAGGTAGCCCCACGTAGAGTGCATTGCAGTAGTCCAAGCGGGAGATAACTTCGGGAAAAGACCCGAAGTTCAATCTCTGGCATTTTTAGGGAGCTGTGGGATAGGGACGGATCCTTCTCTGAAACCCTGGTGAGGAACCAATTTAACTGAGCCCCTTCCTTTAGAGAGCAGCAGTCACAATGGTTAATGCAGCCTTGCCTGGTAAGTTTGCTCCCGATTGCCTGCGTTCATTTTCAAACTCAAAAACGGAGAGCTGAAGCAGAAGGTTACATTTACTTAGCTGCTAATTTAAATAAACCCTAGCGGGTAAAATCCCTTCCTGTTGACTTTTAACTCAAATCCTTGTAGCGTCAGCAGCCAGCTGTGGGGCTGATTTATTCGGAATAGTTCCCCCACCCCTAATTCCATTTGAAAAATGAGCTGCACGTTTCTAAATCTCTATTTTTAATGATTATTTATTGGCTAATACCTGCTTGACAGGGACTGGTGGTTACGATCAGAACAGGGCCATTTTGCATTGTTTAAAACCCTGCAATTTTCTGGGACAAAGCGTGCATTGTGTTAAGTGTCTCATTTCCGTCAATAGTGGGGAAGGTAATGTCTGAGCAAAAGGTTAGATAATCAGGCCTCCTGGGCAATCTTCCTTGCCAGCTGAAATCTAGATTATTTTATGCAGGCCTTGGAACTGCTGAGATCATCTCTTTTTTCATTTACAAAGTTCATTAAACTTTAAGCAATCTGTTAGGCATTCTAATCATTGAACTTAGAAGGAACCGATATTGTAGGAAAAGCAACCAGGCAAGATCTCGTGGATAGATTCCCAGACACAACATTTTTTTGTCTTCTCCTTCTCCTCCTCTTTTATATCCTACTTTCCCCCCAGACTGGGAATCAAGGCAGTTTACACAAATTTAAATAAAACAGATACAGTAGTACCTTGGTTCTCAAATGCCTTGGTTCTCAAACACCGAAAACCCAGAAGTAAGTGTTCTGGTTTTTGAACGTTTTTTGGAAGCCAAACGTCCAGTGCGGATGTCGGCTATTGTTTCTGGGGCACCTGCACCAATCAGAAGCTGTGCCTTGGTTTTCGAACAGATTAATCTGGAACGTATTAAATTTGGCTTTTTTGTTTTTGCTATTTATTTTGCATTTTTGTTTTTGAGGCTTTTTCGGATCATTTGTTTTTGTGACTATGTGGAACCCAGTTCAGCTACTGATCATAGCTGTCAACTTTTTAAAGGGAAATTCCCTTATTTCGAATAGGATTCCTCGCAAGAAAACGGAAAAGTTGACAGCTATGGCTACTGATTGATTGATTGATTGTGTGACTGCGGAAATGGTTAAAAGCCCCCCATCCAAACAATGACTATCATCAGTGCAGGTAAGAAAAAAAAATAATTTTAATTTTTATCATCTACAATACTGTCTTATTTATTTTATAGTACAGTACATTGATTATTGCTTTCATTTTATGGATCAGTGGTCTTGTTAGATAGTAAAATTCATGTTAAATTCCTGTTTTAGGGGTTGTTTTTAAAAGTCTGGAATGGATTAATTTATTTTGCATTACTTTCTATGGGAAAGCAAGCCTTGGTTTTGGAACACTTTGGTTTTGGAACGGACTTCCAGAACGGATTAAGTTTGAGAACCAAGGTACCACTGTATAATACAATTTACATGCAAGACTTGTTAAGAATTATATGCAACTGATTTTTTTTTTTGAAGTGTTCAGTAGATTAATGGCATGAGACACAATTTTAACTTGTATACAAACAGAAATTATCATGCTAAAAGCATAATGATTAAATAGATGGATAATAGTTAAAAAGTAATTAAACTATAATGGAATTAAAACAATATAAAAACAAATCTATGGAAATACAGATTGTAGAAACAGCACAGCACGATTAAAAACACTTTCCTTAAAAGCACACACACAAAAAACCCAAATCAGTTCCCCACAGCCTGTTGAAATAAAACGTTCTTCGCCTGTCATTGGAAGTTTGACAACAGGAAGCCAGTCGGGCTTCTCTAGGGAGGGAGTTCCAAAGTCTGGGAGCCACCACCAAGAAGACCCTCTCCTGCATCTCCACGAAGCATGCCTGTGGGGTGACAGGACTGAGAGAAGGGCCTCCCTTGAAGATCTCGGAGACCAAGCAGGTTTGGATGGAAGAATATGGGCCTTCAGACTGCATTGGGCTTTGAATATTCTTGCAGCTTATAAAACTCCCAGAAAATGATTTCTCGCTCTAAATGATCTACCTTATTCTGAGACCATTGGGCCATCTGACTTAGCATACCCTCCAACATTCCTCCAACAAAAATAGAGACATCACATTACATTATTATTATTATTATTATTATTATTATTATTATTATTATTATTCCCCGCCCAGCTGAGTGGGTTGCCCCAGCCAATCTGAGCAGCTTCCAACATAAATAAAAAATAATATTTATTTATTTATTTATTTTAAAAAACTTCCCTATACAGAGCTGCCTTCTAAAGGTTGTATAATTATTTATCTCCTTGGCTCGGGTATATATGTGTCACATAACTCCATACACTCCAACATTTCTCCGATGAAAATAGGGACATCCTACCATACCCCCCCAAACATTTCTCCAACGGAAATCGGGATTTTCTAAGGAAAAGTAGGACTTTCTGGGATCAAATTAGAAACCAGGACGGCTTCTGTAAATCTGGGACTGTCCCTGGAAAACAGGGACACTTGGGCTAGATCTAGACATATGAAAGAAGTGTTTCAGTGAAACACGTTGTAAACTTCGTAAAGGGAAATCACATGGACGAAAGATGGGACTCCACAGCGCCATCTGGTGTCACGGTGTCACAATGCATTTAAAGCGCTTTATCTTTAGGACTGTAGCTGAGTCCTTGGAGGATCTGGGCTTAGCAGTGGAATTGAGCCTGGGAATTACCACTGAGCAGTGCAGAAGAGCTCTCCCATTCCTTGATGCAATGTGCTCAACAGCAGAAAAGGCGGATTATAACAAGCAGTATGTTACAACAGCTGTGAAGGTGGATGAAGGCAGATAAGAATCTACCAGTCATTGTGACTACTCATGCCATCGGAACAGAGCCTTACTGCAAAGACTGTGCGTTGGTCAGCGTGCACTGATCTACACACAGAAAACAAATTCAATTACGGGCATCTTCCAAAAACCCATCCCAAACCCCCCAAAGTCCCATGGAGATTGGCAAGTGGTAACGGGGGCAGGATTGTGAAATCTGGAAGCCCCTAGTCATGAACCAGCACATGGGCAGTGGATACAGATTCAGTCGTTCTGACTCAAGGAATGAGGCAGTTGAGCAGCTCGGCAGCTGTATCCATGACTGAGCAGCCCTTTTTAGGATCCACTCTGCTCACCCCGAAAAGGGGGAGGGGCTAGAAAAGGTGCCCTAAACATAGTTTGCCTCCCTTTTCCCCTGACTGGATTACCACGCCCAGTGGGGTCACGGCCCATAGGCCGTAAAAGACAATTGAGCTTTGGAACATGGTGTGGCAATCGCACAGGGTCCCCGGATGTTTCACCTTCTATTGATCCCTGTGCCACCACTTTATTTCTCGCTGCCACCACCCAGGCCCTACCTGGTACAATACTGAGTCCAGTCAGGGTTAAATTGGAACATAAACTTCTGTTTATTTATTGCAGTTTAACAAGCGTGTGTTTTCATAAACGGTATCGGTCAATTACAGTCATGGGGTGCCTATCCAGACCTTTAAATTCCGCTACCTGCTCTCACTCACTAAACCACCTCTCAGATATTTACAGTGGTACCTCAGGTTACATATGCTTCAGGATACATACGCTTCAGGTTACAGACTCCGCTAACCCAGAAATAGTACCTCGGGTTAAGAACTTTGCTTCAGGATGAGAACAGAAATCGTGCTCCGGCGGCGCAGCGGCAGCAGCAGGAGGCCCCATTAGCTAAAGTGGTGCTTAACCTGAACAGTTTCAGGTTAAGAACGGACCTCCGAAATGAATTAAGTACTTAACCCGAGGTACCACTGTACTTGTCTTCCTAGCTCCTAACTGTTCCTGACTCAGCTTATTTTGCTACACTAACTCAACCTACCCAACAGACTCTATCAAACTACCCACAGACTCTATCCCAATTCACTCCCACTCTAGCCAACCACCCAACTCCCAATGAACTCCTCCCTTCGCCCCTCCCAGAGCTGGTTTTATAGTCCCTCTGACTCCACCCCTGGGTCCTGATTGGGTAACCTGTTTAACTATTTCACCTCCAGCGCTCTCATATGTTAACGCCACACATGGAATCCACACTGTGATCAACCCCCACCCGGAAGCCAATGTCCCCGCTGTGGAAGGTTGTGTGGATCCAGAATTGGCCTCCACAGTCACTTATGGACTCATTGTTAAAACAGAGTTTATGGAAGACAATCTTACTCAGCTACGAGTGATCGCCAAAGAAGAAGAAGAAGGAAATGGCTGAGCTCCAGACCTCCCATGTTGATTCATCCCAGTTCTTCACCGCAGGCAGGTTCCTCAGAACCAATGGCGAATTGTGGCAGATCCCGTTGACTGCTCTTCATTGCCGCAAAAACAGCTGAATAAATAAGGGGCGTGGGGAGAGAATATAATTCTACATAGGGGCTAAATGGGTTGTAACTCTTCCTAAATGGAATAATGCATCTTCATTGCCTTTCTTTCGGATCTTCTGGATGATTAAACTTCCAGCAGGACTAGTAAATCTAAAACACATCTTTCTCCTTTCTTTGTGAAACCTGGAAGCTTTGCACAATAGAAAGGCATAAATAAGTTAAATTATTTCTGTTTGAAGCAAGAAATTATGTTACCTCGAGGGGAGGGGGGCGGGAGCCTACAGGAAAAAGAACTTGCCAGCCATAAATCTCATTGAAGGAAGCCGGCACTGTCAAGTTAGAAGAAAAGACAATTCTGTTCATGCCAGTCGGAAATCAAGGCGTTTTTAAAATGTAATTACTGCACGTGCCACTCCATCCTGATCAACCGACTTGCTCAAATGAGCTTTATTTGATATTAATCAAATTTGCCTCCTCTAAATTTAATGATCACATCCTGCTGAGCAAATCAGATGTCATTCAGATTTGCTTGGAAGATGGATACATGTCTTCTTGAGTTATGATTAACGCACAGAGCAGAAAGGAAATTAAAAAAATATATAACTGTGATGACTTAAAATGGGTTATTAGAATACAAGACAGCTCGCATCAATAAAACAATGGTACCACCTTGATTCCTGTGGGTCTTTATTTAGAAAATATGTCACTGTTTTTTTAAAGTAAACCATAGTGGTTTGGTGGTTGCTAGATCTGATTTTGTAATGCACCACAATTTGCTTGCTTGCTTGTTTATTTAAAATATTTCTAGATCTCGCTTTCATAAAAATACAGCAGGGCACTTTGAAACACACAAACAAAACTATGAGAAAAATGTTTTCTTTTTTTAAACCCCCAATAAGCACTGGTTGAGAAAAAGGAATTCATATTTCGAAGGCTTGTCTGAATCACACATTTTTCAGAAGATGTCTAAAAGAAAGGAGGAATGATTCCTGCTCAACCTCTAGTAGCAGGGAGTTCTGCAGGGCAGGGCCTGTCACATTAGCAAAGGTTCAGCCCATAGTAAAATGTCATCAAAGTATTCTACGCTGGGGTACAAAGAACCACAAAACAAAGCTTGGGGCCCTGGAATTGCAGCATGTATTTCAGAAGCAACAACCTACCCAGCCCCACTTAATTACTGAAACAGAATTCCCAAACACTGATTTTGCTCTGTAAATTGGACATGTAGCCAATTCCACTATGGAAGAGTGATGGGTGGACATGCCAATTTCAGTTTCTCTTCCTTTTTCATTTTGCCGTCTTAAATTCAATTATCCACATTTCTGCAGCAATTTGCATTTTTAAAAAATCCTCATTAAAATTCACCAGCATTTTGGGTAGAATTTCTCCTAATGCACCCCCCCCCCCATTTTCAACCCGTGTACACATTTTCATAAATAAATTCCCCCTAATATAATATATCTCTGCCAGCTATGGTTGTTAATATATTCATTTTGTAGCACACTTTCCTCTAATGTATGCATTGATGGGGGGTCTATAGTGTGAAATTCAGAGAAGTGTGAATTTCAAAGAACGGCTGTGTTTTCGAGCTCGTTCTGTTTCAGAAAGTGAAAATTTGATAAATTCACCTTTGACTGTCAACTGAAGAGAGTTTCTCACCCATCTCTAGTAGGCAGTATCAACATCTTGGGCTCTGTTGCCAAGAAGGCCCTTCCTTTCTTGAGTTCCTATCAAAACAACCCAGCTATCTTCCGCTAGTCTTACTTCAATGTCCCCTTCGTTGAGGAAAAACAGAGGCCCAAATAATTTTTTCTTGTAGTCGGAGGAGGGGCAACGCAAAAGACTTGGGTTTTGACAGGGCCTTGTCAAAATTTGAGGGGGACCTTGTCCATCGTTCCGAGTCCGCACTAATAAAATTTGGCTCATTAGCTTGACTGTCTGAAAGGTGACGATGAACGGGTTTGACGTTAATGTCCTGCCTTTCTTGTCCTTGCCTCAAAGCGGTCTCTGGCCCCTTCAGAACCCAGCCGAGTAGAGAATCATCAAGGGAGAGAGATACTCAAGCTAATCAGTCTGTCAGCCTGCATTGTTTTGGTGCCTGCCCAAATGAAAAGCGAGCCAGACATGTACTAGAACAAGGGAGACATGCTTTCCCCTGTAATAAAGATGCAATCCAATAAGAATCTACTGAATGTCATCTCCTCTTGTGGTCAGAGTGACATCTCTATTCTGCACACTTTTAATCCAGCAGAAAATGTCAAGCTGGTGCTAATTCAAAAAAGGCCCTGGAGGTGAGACTGTTTCTGACAGCCTCTCGCAGCCAAGCGAGTAAAGAAAGCAAACTCCCTTCTCTACGTTGCTTCCTTGGAACAGCACGCGTCCAAGGATAGATAGATAGATGATAGATGATAAATGGATAAATAGGTGTTTAGGGAAGTTTATAATGTCTAATGCTGTATTGTGCTTTTAATATTTGGTTGGGAGCCACCCAGAGTGGCTGGGGACTGGGGAAACCCAGCCAGATGGGTGGGGTATAAATAATAAATTATTATTAAGAGAGAGAGAGAGAGAGAGAGAGACAGACAGACATTGATTTTTTCTATAAAAATATTTTGGGGTACCCTCGTTTTCCTACTCATACAGTGGTGCCCCGCAAGACGAACGCCTCGCAAGACAAAAAACCCGCTAGACGAAAGGGTTTTTCCGTTTTGGAGGCGCTACGCAAAACGAATTTCCCTATGGGCTTCCTTCGCAAGACGAAAGCCCATAGGGAAATCTCCAGGACAGCGGGGAAGCGCAGCGCGTCTTCCCCACTGTCCCCGGACCTCCTCCGAAGGCTGGCGGTGGGAGGAGGTCTCTCCGCCCCACCGCCAGCCTTCGGACGGCTCCTCCGAAGGCTGACGGTGGGGCGGAGAGACCTCCTCCCGCCGCCAGCCTTCGGAAGGCTGCTCAGAAGGCTGGCGGCGGGAGGAGGTCTCTCCGCCCCACCGCCAGCCTTCGGAAGGCTGCTCCGAAGGCTGGTGGTGGGGTGGAGAGACCTTCTCCCCGCGCCAGCCTTCGGATGGCTGTCCTGAAGACTTGCGGTGGGAGGAGGGTTTTCCTCCCCACCGCCAACATTCAGAATGCTGTTCTGAATGTTGGCGGTGGGGAGGAAAAACCCTCCTCCCACCGCAAGCCCCGGGAACAGAGGAGAAGCGCTGCGCGCCTTCCCCTCTGTTCCCGGACCTGTCCTGAAGGCTTGCGGTGGGAGGAGGGCTTTCCTCCCCACCGCCAACATTCAGAATGCTGTTCTGAATGTTGGCGGTGGGGAGGAAAAACCCTCCTCCCACCGCAAGCCCCGGGAACAGAGGAGAAGCGCTGCGCGCCTTCCCCTCTGTTCCCATACCTGTCCTGAAGGCTTGCGGTGGGGAGAAAAGCCCTTCTCCGCACCGCCAGCCTGGCAAGCGGTCTCCATTGGAATGCATTAATTGATTTTCAATGCATTCCTATGGGAAACCGTGCTTCGCAAGACGAAAAACTCGCAAGAAGAAAAAACTTGCGGAACGAATTAATTTCGTCTTGCGAGGCACCACTGTACTGAAATACTGCCCCTCAATGAGGCCAAACTTAGATTCACAAAATGTTAAGGAGTAGGCGTACCCCTGCGTCCCCCCAGAAAAAAGCACTGGATAGATAGATAGATAGATGATAGATAGATAAATGTATCTATCTGTATATATATGCATTTATCCTTCTTCTCTTCTCATTTGTGCAAAACCTTTGAGAGTTGTGCATATATTATCTCAGTAATAGCAGAGGGTGTTGCACAATATATGTCTATACCTAACATCATATTTAAACAAAACCAATTAAAACAGTTGCATATATACGATTATAGTAATAAAAATCTAATACAGATTCTCATAACATCAGTTATTGTCTACTCATGTCACTGATGTATTTCTGGTTTGGTTGCTTCTCTTTTCGAATATTGTTTGGTTTTTTTGTTTAATTTGCAGTTTTAGTTTTAAAAAATGCAGTTGTATTAGGCATCTGTGTATATGACTATTTCGAAGCATAGCGGCTCTGAGAGTGTAGGTAGTTCCTTGACCTTCCTATATTGAGCTGGGATGATCTGAACAGAACTCATACCTGTTCTTGCTTGAGCATGAGCAGAGAGCCTTTGTATGATTGACAACCTTGCTTTATCAGAGCTCCCACTTGGGCAGAGCAGTCTTCTTCAATCTCACATCGCCATATGTTGTCGGATTACAACTCCCATCATCTGTGACTAAGCGACTCAGCTGACTGTGAACGATGGGAGTTGTAGTCTAACAACCTTTGCGCACCCAAGGTTGAGAAGCACTGATGGTCTACTTGCATTCAAGCACACTGAATTTAAGGGTGGGAGAAATTAGCATTTTTGGAGGTGGACGACGACTCAGGATTCCTCCATCTTTAGCTATGGTTAGTAGAGGTGGCATTTGAAAGTCAGAGCACATGCAGAAACGTATCCCATGGTGCTCTGAATCTCACCTTCGTGCAAGTCCCTGCAAGATCCTTAAGGGGAAAACTTTCCTCACCGCCTCCATTCCTCAGAAGGAGAAGGGATGAAGCAAGTGCTGGAAATAATTGTGTATGCTAATTCAGCGCACTTAATTAGCATAATTAGTACACCGATTTGCATAGAATGGAAATCACGCTGCTCAAGATTGTGGGAAGGGAGGCTGAGGTTTTAGTGACACTGTGCAGCTCCTGTTGCTGTGCCACATGCAACACAACAGCCTAGGAGCTCGTTGTAATAACTTACCTAAATGTAATTTGCTATCACCCCCCCCCCTCTATTAGAATGTGCAGAACTTGCAACTTTGGTAAAGAAAAAAACCCAATTATATTTCTCAGGGATTCATTCCATATAACATTAACCGTTATGACGAGCTATTTTGGTGGGAACGTGGCTGCCGTATATGTTTTTGGGCTTCTGGGACTCAAGTTAACATTCTGTTACAATAAAGCATCGCTGGATTTTATTTCTCTTTAAAGCTTCAAAGTCCTCACATTAAACTCCACTTGAAGAAGTCGCCATTTCTAAAGAAAGCTCCATCGCTGAGCAAAACCAGCGCAACTTCCAAATGAATTTGCTTGAGTTTGCATGTTGTGGAGGGTGAATTTGCATCTACTGGGTCTTCACATGGGCACCAAGATTCACCTTGTATCTGCAGCTGGACATTTTTTTGAAATGCTGATTTGTTTCCAAGTCAGTCTGTGCTCTCTCTGCTTTGATTTGCATTGATCTGAGCCTCTCTGCATAAAATGAAGGTCTGCGTGCCCCATTCAGTACAATGGGAAATCTAAAAACAGCTAACATTTCCCCCTTTTGTCCAAAGTGGATGAAATTTGCAGGCAGAAGAGTCCCTTCTAGGCGAGTTAAGCCTGCCGAACCGCCGAGAAATAGGTTCAGGGGCCTTTTCATATTAGCACCCATCTTGTTCTCCTGATTGCAATCTACATAGCTCCATTCTTATTTCAAACATTGTGATGTATCGGTATATCGCGATGTTTAGCCGGTGACATAGGTTGATGTTGAAAACCAGATATCGCCCAGCCCTGCCCCTAGCCACCAAGGCCACCTGAGTTTCCGGTGTCAAATCCAGGATCCCTATCCCAGTTGTCTTGTTCCCTGGCCAGGAAGGGACATCATATTTTGGTGGAAAGGAGCTGCAGGACCGGATCACACCCATGCACCTGGTTCTGAGCTGCAAGCGTTTTAAGTGCGGCGTGGAAGGAAGCCACGGGAAACATGACACCCTCTCTGCAAAGGCGAAATGTGAATCGCACCTCCTAGTTGATAGCGTTCTTGCCTTCTTCATCTATTCCGCTGCAGCTAGAACTGAACTTCTTTGAGAGTTTAAAACTTTCCCTCTTTGTTCCCCAAGCTACATTACTTAGTGTAACCTTATACTCCCATAACCTACATAAGTTTTCCCCCTCCAGTGTATTTTCAGATTGCAACTCTATTCCCTCCTCAAATTCAAATTCTGTAATATATTTTGGTTTTGGTTTTTTAGGTCTACCATGTGTGAATGTGTGTGTTTATCTCATGAGGAAGCTAATCAGATTCCTTTGATACCCTCCAGTAAGGATTTAAGAGTTTTACCATGTAGAAAACTATTACAGCAAATAATTAATTATCCCCACTCTTTATTATAACACATATCCCCAGATGTTTTAAGCTTTGCTTTGAGGGCTTTCATTTCAGGTTTTTTATAATAAAAAAATCTGTGTCAATAATACTATTCTGGAGGCAACAGCTTTAAGCTGCAATACAGATTTAGGCGTAATGTTACAGAAGAATTTTTCTAAGTATAATAACGGTTTAGCAACTGAACAAATGGTCCAGTTGAGAACTGCATCCCCCAACACGAGCTTCTGTTGCACCGCAGAATTTAAATCCGTTCCAGGATTTAAGCCCAAAGGGTACAATCCAACACAAAGTTAGTTTGTTTATTATTTAAAGCATTTTGATGGCATTTGTCAGCCTCCAAAGGCTCCCAGAACAGCTTTGAGCAATAAGGCACCTCTTCTTCTCATGATAACAATCTAAAATACATTGCATGAAAAGTTAAGGAGTAGGAGGGAAGAGGAAGAAAGCAGACGCCAGCAACAATTCTTAGTTGGGAAGTTAATGCGGGTCTTCTTTCAAGCGGTGAGGTGGGCTCCTTTTGGCTGATCCTTCTCTGGTTGATGTACAGTGGTACCTCAGGTTACAGATGCTTCAGGTTACATACGCTTCAGGTTACAGACTCCGCTAACCCAGAAATAGTACCTTGGGTTAAGAACTTTGCTTCAGGATGAGAACGGAAATCGTGCTCCGGCAGCACAGCAGCAGTGGGATGTCCCATTAACTAAAGTGGTGCTTCAGGTTAAGAACAGTTTCAGGTTAAGAACGGACCTCCGGAATGAATTAAGTACGTAACCAAAGGTACCACTGTATAGGGTCAGGTTATATCCAGCCATTATCTTCTTCCTTATAGGCAGGGGAAGTAGATTCCCAGTAGCCTTTGCCTCATGGCAGGAATGGTGGTGGGGATAGACCCAGGCAGCATGTCTCCACACTGCCGCCTGAGATACCAACCCCTGCAGGAACTGAATGCTCGAATACGGCTCATATCGCCATTCAAAAGTGGCCACCACAGAAGTTCTATCTACTTGCTCTCCTTTTATATTATTTTATTGCATATGCTTGCAGTCATGTATTTCATGATTTTTTTATTTAAATTTTATTAACATATAAAACACATACATATACATTTACACAACACACATACACAACACACTACCTTATTTTCATAACATAAAACATACCTACATTACTCTATGTAATACCTACCTATACTGTACATAGGGACGCAGGTGGCGCTGTGGGTTAAACCACAGAGCCTAGGACTTGCCAACCAGAAGGTCGGCTGTTCGAATCCCCGCGACGGGGTGAGCTCACGTTGCTCGGTCCCTGCTCCTGCCCACCTAGCAGTTCGAAAGCACGTCACAGTGCAAGTAGATAAATAGGTACCGCTCTGGCAGGAAGGTAAACGGCGTTACCGTGTGCTGCTCTGGTTCGCCAGAAGCGGCTTAGTCATGCTGGCCACATGACCCAGAAGCTGTACGCCGGCTCCCTCAGTCAATAAAGCGAGATGAGCGCGCAACCCCAGAGTCGTTCATGACTGGACCAAATGGTCAGGGGTCCCTTTACCTTTATACTGTACATACCTACACACCTATCCCACACGGACACCCACCAAGTGACTTGACTTCCAGCCGTTCTTGTTACGCTACTTTATTTTTCCAACTAGCTTAAACGCATTTCATCATTTCTTTAATCTCTTCTTCTATCTTGACTTTACTCTCCTTTCACTCTAATTGTTTTCTGGATTCACTCAATATCTGTCAGAAATTCTACTTTTTCCACATAAATTTTGATGTATTCCTTAAAGATAGCCCACTCCTTATTCACTTTTTGTAACATATCTCCTCTTATTCTCCCTGTTAGTTCGGCAATATGGAAGTGTTCCATCATTTTAGATAACCAGTCTGTTTTAGTTGGGACACTGCTGCTTTTCCAATTTTTGGCAATCAATAACCTTGCCACCGTAATTGCATACATAAATATTGGACCAATATTTATGCTTGCACTCATGTCTTAGTGATGTCTACAGTTTGCTCATGTCCACAGAATGGAAGATGGCAGGATCCCGAAGGATGTGCTCTGTGGGGAGCTGGCTTCTGGCACCAGGCCCATTGGCAGACCAACAAGGATGTCTGCAAACATGACATGAAGGCTGGCAAGACTAACCCTGCCATGGGTTAGTCTTCAAACAAAAACATCCTGAAGGTCCCAGGCCACAGAGCGGTTAGGCTGGCCTCAACTAGAGCCATGGCTTTTTCGGCTGTGGCTCCAATCTGGTGGAACGCTCTGTCACAAGAGACTAGGGCCCTGTGGGACTTGATATCTTTCCGCAGGGCCTGCAAGACAGAGCTGTTCCACCAGGCCTTTGGTCAGGGCACAGCCTGACTCCCTCCTTTGGCAATCTTCACAGAACTTTAGCCTAATGGTTGCCATCAATTTGAGTTGAATTAATTTTATAATGAAATGATTTTAGAATGTTGTACTATTTTATTGTTGTTAGCCGCCCTGAGCCCGGCTTCGGCTGGGGAGGGCGGGATATAAATAATTTTTTTTTACTATTATTATTATTATTATTATTTGGAAATCCCTTGCAGAGAACCACAGTGCCTGGAGACCAACAGTCAGATTGTGCATCCAGATCAGGGACCAGAAGAGGAAGGCCTGCTGAGGGGAGCTCAAGAGAGAAGAAACACGATGGTTCATCTGCAGCAGCACTTCATCTGCCCCAGTTGCAACAAAACATGTCTCTCCCGTATCGGTTTCTACAGCCACAGCAGGTGCTGCAACCTTCCAACAGTTTGACTTCACCCTAAAATACACACTTCTCCATTGTCTCCCAAGACAGACAAATGCCAACCTTTGCCTATGAAAGGAGAGGGAGACCTCAGGCCGAGGGGCCAAAGGCCTCTCTATCTGGCCCTCATAATTCTCTGCAGGCTATACTCGTCACCACAGCCTCTCACCCCATGCCACACCCCTCACCATCTTTAAGGGGTATAATTGTATCTCTGTTTAGAGAACATAAGAACCTAGCTGCTAGATCAGGAAAACAGACCACCTAGTCCAGGGTCCTCTTCTCAAAGTGGCCCCCAGATGTCCCAATAGGAAGTCCACAAGCAGCACTTGAGTCCATCTGTGATTCCCAGCCACTGGTGTTCAGAAGCAGGGCCAGATTTAGGTCTGATGAGGCCCTAAGCTACTGAAGGTAATGGGGCCCTTTATATGTCCAGCTGTCCTTTGTCAACAACAAGTTGCCACTGTTTTTTTGTGTTGAATATATGGTAATTTATGGACCTAATAGGTATCTAAAGCCATTTGCACATGCAGAATGTAGGCACCCTACTGTATATATAGAAATGAGCCAACCACAGGAAGGATTCGAAAACTGCGGGATCAGAGACTGGAGTAAATATATGAACTATTTGAAAAGTATTTGTAATGAACAGATTACAGGACTGCAAGAAGTTTTGTAAGGTGGATTATTTGAAATATTGCAAGAAAGACTACGAAAAGAAATGCAGAATAAGTGATAAAGAACAGAAAATCATCAGAGGTGTTGACGGAAGTCAAAAATATTGTATAATATGTGAAGATATGTTGTATGACTGTTGGGACTGATATGTTAAAAAAATCAATAAAAGTGTGTGTATGTGTGTGTGCGCGCCAACCAGTGATATTTTAGGGAGCAGGCTAGCAAGCAGCACATTACTTACATTATAGGAGCCTACGCAACACAAAACACTGTTGCTGTATGTAGGTTTTATTTTATTTGTTTTTTACCTTATATTTTGGTAATGTACATCCAGTTGTTTTTTTCTTTAAATTTTTTTGGGGCCCCCAAGAGAGTGGGGCCCTAAGCTATAGCTTGTTTAGCTTATACATAAATCCGGCACTGTCCGAAGCATGCTGCCTCCAAGAGTCGAGGCAGAACATAGCAATCATGGTTGACAGACACTGATGCCCTCGTCTTCCATGAATCCTCTCTGAAAGTCTTCAAAGTTGGCTGCCATTGCTACAAATTCCATCTATGCCTCCCTTTTTGCAGAACAGAGTATCAAAATGAAATGACAATTCCTTGTGAATTTAAAGATGAAACCAGCACAGGAGATACCTGCAGGGATCCCCTGTTTCTTTTGCTCCAAAGTAGGGGTGAAAGCTACGGTTTTCCCAGTAGTGATGTATGGAAGTGAAAGCTGGACCATAAAGAAGGCTGATCGCCGAAGAATTGATGCTTTTGAATTATGGTGCTGGAGGAGACTCTTGAGAGTCCCATGGACTGCAAGAAGAACAAACCTCTCCCTTCTGAAGGAAATCAGCTCTGAGTGCTCACTGGAAGGACAGATCGTGAAGCTGAGGCTCCAATACTTTGGCCACCTCATGAGAAGAGAAGACTCCCTGGAAAAGACCCTGATCCTGGGAAAGATGGAAGGCATAAGGAGAAGGGGATGACAGAGGACAAGATGGTTGGACAGTGTTCTCGAAGCTACCAGCATGAGTTTGACCAAACTGTGGGAGGCAGTGGAAGACAGGAGTGCCTGGCGTGCTCTGGTCCATGAGGTCACGAAGAGTTGGACACGACTAAACGACTAAACAACAACAGGGGCGGGAGACACACCATTTCATTCCCCTTTCAAAGTGAGCATCCACAAAGATGTATTCCTTCTGCACTTCTTATTCTTGAAAAAAAACACAGGGAGGCCACACTATATATCAAAACCACATTCAAGGAAATATACACTCCCAAGACTGACAAGGGCTTTTGTATAATCATGGGATATCTGACATGGCAGCATTTACATGCAGTTTAACTCCCATTTTAACTGCCAGTACCATAAAATTATTTGATTGAGTGTCATTCTTGAATTTCAGTGGGGAATGGAATCCCTCGGGACTGTGGTCGCTTATGAAATATTCTTCACAGAACTGAAGGAATCAGATGTCATGCTCTACCTGGAATCCTAATTCCTTGACAATATGGAGCCAAGGGGGTTGTTATTCATTGCACACACACGGAGAGAAAGAGAGAGAGAGAGAGGGCTGGGGGAGAGAATCTCCTGGACTGGATGTTTGCCTGAAAGCTCACTTAAAAAATAAAAATAAAATACTCCTCCTGACTAGTATGTTTGTGCTGAAACTTTTAATACAAAGGGGATGACACGATTTGAAAAACTGCCTGTTTACAAACAGCTTGGGTTTTCTGTCTCTTTTACTTTATGAATGACGTCCTTTCCTCCATCATCTGCAAGCTTTACCTGCTTTGTGATGCTGGAATGAACTGTGGTGAGATGGAGGCATTGCCAAGTTATAGTTACAGATAGCCGGGTAAATGTATTTCTGGTTCATGTGAATTTCACATGAGTTCATTTGGTAGTCCAGCTCCATATATATATTGAAAAGGTAAAGGCAAAGCCACTTCCGAGCTTGCGGGCCCAAACCCTCCCAGACCCGTGGGGGCTGGCCTTTAGCCCCCGCGAGAACGAGGGAATCCCCGGGCGTGAACCCTTCCCGGTCTCCATGCTGGGTAGTCGATAGGAGCCAATGCCTAAGGCCAATACCTTCTAATTCCTGTAATCAATAAAGTTGTGGCCTTTTACGCCCATTAACCTTAAATAATGTGTCCGGTGTTTTCATTTCTCATGGGGGGAGGGGACTTGCCACGCAAAGGACCCCTGGATGGTTAAGTCCAGTCAAAGCGACTACGAGGGTATGGCGCTCATCTCACTTTCAGGCCAAGGGAGCTGGCATTTGTCCACAGACAGCTTTCCAGATCATGTGGCCAGCATTCCGTGCGCTCTGGTTTCTGTCACAGTGTTCCGTTGCGCCAGAAATGGTTTGGTCAATATATATTTATATTGGGGGGGGGGACACAAACAGACAGAGCCAAAGTATTTTTAAAAATTGATGTTATTAAAGATTTTCATGGGATACAAAAGTACACACAGTGGAACCTCAGTTTTTGAGTGTCTCAGAAGCCGAAAGTTTCGGTTTTCAAATGGCGAAAACCCGGAATTGAATGCTTCCGTTTTTGAATGTGCCTTGGAAGTCAAACGCCTTCCGAGGTGTGTTTCTCCATTTTGTCAATGGAATTTGCCAACCGCCCATTGTGCCTCAGTTTTCAAACATTTCGGAAGTCATGAATGAATGAAATTTATTATGGTCAGATACCAGCTTGAGAAACACAAATGGAACTACAATCCCAATAGCAAAACAAACATTTAAAACAATATACAACAATGGATTTTAAGTTTAAAAGTGCGATAGGCATATAAACACATAAAAACTTGAAAATAGACTACCTTAGAGAAATGACCCAAAGTCGCCCGTGGATCCGGGTTTGTGTGTTTCGGATGTCAAACGGTCTTCTGGAATGGATTACGTTCGACAACTGAGGTACCACTGTACATCGTCTCTGTTTTCAGATCATAAAGCCCTTTCTACACAAAGCCAGTTCTATTCTGTGTGGGATTTTGATGTATAAGGTTGGGGGGAGAAGACAGGTGAGGAGGGCGAGAAGGGGGATAGTAAACTTTCATTCTCTTGCACCGTGTATGTGCAAGTTTTTTTGTGTCAGCGTCATGTGAGAAGGTTCTCTTTTTATTCATTTATTCGTTTTCCCTGGCAGTGAGAGAGATTGTGGGGCAGCAGGGCATGGAAGGTTGCCTATAGTTGACTGCAGTGAGTTTTCTTTGTGTGTGGGGAGGGGGTGTGTGTGGGCCACTGAGTCAATTTAGCCATATTGATTTGTATGCTGTTGGTGGGTTCTTACCAACCTGTATGGGAAACAGCCTAACTAGAAAAGCAAACCAATGAACTGAAACTAGCAGGGGGACAAATAAAAAGAGGGTGAGGATGCCTTAACCCTGGTGTGATTCCCCTTTATTACACACACAACCCAACAAGAAAATAACAAGAGTATTTGTAAGGGAAGTTGTGATGAATAGCAGATCTTAGGACAGCCCACTCCAGGTCCAGGTTCAAGACAAGGCAAATCAGGACCATGGTCAGCTCCCAGTGGGGCCTGATTCCTGAGTTTGGGAAGACATCTCAGCAAATTACTGTGCATGCTGAGTATGAATGCAGATTCAGGGAAGGTGCTCACATTTCCAAGCCACATCACAACATTAGCAAGATATTTTGAGATGGTAAGGAACTTTTGAGGGAGCTTCCAAATCAAGCTTCTGGTACCGAATTAAAAGTCTCCAAAAATTAATTCCTTGCGCAACCACCACAAAACCTCCCTCTCTCAACCTCATTGGATTGCTCTGCTCAAACAGCAATCAGAAACAATATAACCATGGCAATTATTGCCCCTGCAAGGAAGGAGCAAGCATTGGGTTTGAAAGCCATCCTAAAAAGTTCGTCCTATGGAAGGTCATGACAGAGAGCGTTATAGTACACTGAAAAAAGTCCAGTTGTTTCTGTGATCTTCCTGTGTTCATGCCCCTTCTGCCCCAAATCAAGTTCTATTTTGACCTCAAAAATAGCTTTTTGTACTTTATTTGTACTTTAATTTACTTTTTGAATTTTGTTTTGGTATTAGTTTCCAAACCACATTTTTTGCTGGATGCAAATTACATTTGCATGCAACAAGGGAACATTTCCTTCCTTCTGAGTCTGCCTTAATATATTTTCTCTTAAATATTATTCTATTCATTATATATGAGCTCTTATACAAACTTCCACACTCAGTGTCTCTTTCTATAGCAACATGTAAAACAATTATTTCTAACTCATAAAGAGATGCATCCTTTTTTTCTACCCTCCGCTGACAAAGTTTTCCTCCCTATTTGCATAATGCAAGGGGCCTTGTGAATTCAAATAATGTTTCAAGTAAATAAATGATACATTTTGAAAAGAATATATAGCTTAACATCAGCAATTTGGGGGAATCCTTAATGTTGCAATGGGAAATATTAAAAGCATGGCGAAATCCCTACCCCAGTCCCCCCAAAATCAAAGGAATTTGCTTTTTTATGTAATTACAAGTGGGTCCTGCAACAAAATGTTCAGGATTCCAGTCTCCCATGTTTTCAACCACCATCCTGCTCACTTTTGCTGAGAACCAGGGAGAGAACTTTTAAATACAGTCGTACCTTGGAAGCTGAATAGAATCCGTTCCAGAAGTCCGTTTGACTTCCAAAACACCCGGAAACCAAATTGTGGCTTCTGATTGGCTGCAGGAAGCTCCTGCAGCCAATCAGAAGCCACGGAAGCCCCATCAAACGTTCGGGTTCCAAAGAACGTTTGCAAACCAGAGCAATCACTTCCGGGTTTGCGGCGTTCGGGAGCCAAAACGTCTGAGTACCAAGGCGTTTGGGATCCAAGGTACGACTGTATATGCTTGCATACAATGGGCCCAGCAGCAGAAATAGTGGCAAAGCCCTCTCCTGATTTATTTACATGTGTCAGGGACTGGGCAGAGGAGAAATGGTAGAGACAGCCTCCCCATCCTGACCCTTCCAGGGAGGAGGAAGAGGAAGATAGTATAGATTTGCAACAGGGCCTTGAGGGAGATCGCAGCTCAGAGGCAGATGAGGGGGAAAGTTGGGAAATCATGAGAGAGCCAGAGCAACACCTGGCTGACATGTCATTAGAAAGCATTCCAGACCCTCCATCTCCCAGAACCTGGCGAGTCTTAAAAGTAGGAGAGCAAAGAGCTCAAAGACGGAGGGCACATAGCAGTACCCGCAGAGGAGATGGTGAGAATGACGGAAGAGGAAGAGGGAGAGACGGGGAGTGGAGATTCACTTGGGACAACGACATTATCCAAGAGGCTGGGTTCTATAGTCTCTCTCTGTAATTACTGAATGAAAAAAAGGATGTTAAGAATCCTTCCCTTGTCTTTATACTTTCCTGGGCCACCAGCCGGGAGCTGCTGCCAGCCTCCTGACAACATGAGCTACATAAGCTTAAACCAATGACTAACAACACACAGCAAAATTGTACCTGGGCTGTAGTGTTTCAGTAATCTCTCATAGGGGGCCAACATTCCCTGCACATAGATGACTATCATGCCAGGGAGAAGGCTAGGTGATAAATGTTCTCCTTGGCATCTGATTTTCTCTGATTTTTTCAATGTGGAAGGATCAGAAGGGTGGCGTGGTACAGACTCAGCAACAGAGTCAACCTCTTGCTGGTGAGCCCGTACCACACTGAACTTTCCCCTGCCTCCTCCTTCAACTTCTTCCCTCCAGTAAGCAGCAGCAGTGGCGTAGCATGGGGGGTGCAGGGGGGGCGGGCCGCACCGGGCGCAACATCTGGGGTTAGGGCAAATCCATGGGTTAGGGGGCGCAAATCCACGGGTTAGGGGGCGCAAATCCACGGGTTAGGGGGCGTAAATTACTTGCCTTGCCCCGGGTGCTGACAACCGACGCTACGCCACTGAGCAGCAGCGACACCACAGCCGGCAAGTAAACATTGCAGGTCCATCCTACTGGGCAAGACTCATCTGGGAAGGATAACGTGCACCTCCTTGTGGTCTGAAGAAGTACAATCTGGGAATTTATAATCTAGGGACACATGCCAGCAATTCACCTCAAATGGCTGGAAAAGGTACATTGGTCTATTTGCAAAGACTATGCCACGTTCTGAATCTGTAGCAACTGAAACTGTATCTGTTTCTGTCCAGCTGAGTGGGCCTTTTCAAGGTGTAGTGCAAGGTTTTGTCTATGTAGTTCACACACAATCTAGATCTATCACTATTTTTTTGCCCCTAAAAAAGCGCTTACAATGGTACCTTGGGTTAAGAACTTAATTCGTTCTGGAGGTCCATTCTTAACCTGAAATTGTTCTTAACCTGAGGTACCACTTTAGCTAATGGGGCCTCCCACTGCCACCATGCCGCCGCCGTGCAATTTCTGTTCTCATCCTGAAGCAAAGTTCTTAACCTGAGGTACTATTTCTGGGTTAGCGGAGTCTGTAACCTGAAGTGTCTGTAACTCAAGGTACCACTGTATTGAGTAACTGGTTTCATTCTGAAAATATAAGCTCATTGCAGATTGATTCTTCATTACCCCACAGTGTCCCCATTTGAAAACAAATGTAGACTGGGGAACTCAGCAGATGGGCAGGATATAATCATCATCATCATCATCATCACCACCACCATCATAGATGCCAACTCCCTGGGGCACTGCATGCCCAAGCACCCACAAAATTCCCCATGAAGGGACTGGGCACCCACAAATTTTGGTGCCAGTGCTGCATGGCACCTATGGCTCCAGGCACCCACAGTCACGGGGCCAAGTTGGCACTCCTGTTTATTCTTCTTATTATTATGAGGCAGTCTTGACAATAAGGGCATATTCACACCTGCCCAATGACATTGTGGGAGGGTGTATACCAATACTTCAGCCACCACTTCCTTCTTCACCCCCCTGGGTCATGTGCCAGGATGAAAAGACATGGATAACCTAACCAAAGGGAGGGCTTTTCAATGCATCTCAAGAAACCACACCTAACCTTGAAGATGGCAGGATCTCAAACCAATCTAGACTGAAAGCAGCATGTTGAAGAGGAGCATGAGCATTGCGGGACAAGGACAACCGTGACTTTAAGGAAGAATGGGAGCTTTTTTCAAATTATCTAAAAACACAACAAAATGAACTGGACTCCTTGGCAGGTTTTGAATAAACATACACAAATTTATTGGTTGATAACATGATAGACAGGTAATGTAAGGATATGTATGATTTTATAACATGCAGAGAATAATATGTGCTGAGAAATCAGAGAGAGGAGCTGAGGGAAGTCTCTGAGGGGGTTTGGGGGGGGGAGGAAAAAAATAATGAATATGATATGCTGAAATTTTCCCAGTAGTGATGTATGGAAGCGAGAGCTGGACCATAAAGAAGGATGATCGCCGATGAATTGATGCTTTTGAATTATGGTGCTGGAGGAGACTCTTGAGAGTCCCATGGACTGCAAGAAGATCAAACCTCTCCATTCTGAAGGAAATCAGCCCTGAGTGCTCACTGGAAGGACAGATCCTGAAGCTGAGGCTCCAAGACTTTGGCCACCTCATGAGAAGAGAAGACTCCCTGGAAAAGACCCTGATGTTAGGAAAGATGGAGGGCACAAGGAGAAGGGGACGACAGAGGACGAGATGGTTGGACAGTGTTCTCGAAGCTACCAGCATGAGTTTGACCAAACTGCGGGAGGAAGCGGAAGACAGGAGTGCCTGGCGTGCTCTGGTCCATGAGGTCATGAAGAGTCGACATGACTAAACGACTAAACAACAACAATGCTGAAATTGCTAATAAAAACCTTTAAAAAAGAAGATGAGCAGGAGCAATCCTGGAACGAGAAAGTGTTTACAAATTTGTTTGTGCTACAAATGGGTCAGTGTGTACGCAGCCTTTGTGTGCTTCCCGAAGCAAATGTCACAGTGAATGCTACTGCTGCATAATAACATGAAGCAGGGGAAAGAGAGATGTGAGATTACAGTAGGTGCCAGGAACATTAATTCACCATATAAGCCTATGTGCACGTTACTGATGTCAATAACTTTGTGCTGCTCATCTGAGATTTCTTGAACTAGCAGGACATCATTTGAAGTGAATGGTACACAAGACTACCAGCTGTGAAGAGTGATTACTTGAAGGCAACCACAGCTGGATCTGGACCCTCGTGTGTATGCAGACTAACAGCTGGCTCTTTAACACAGTCTAATAGCACCCATACATTTAACTGCTTTGGAGCTGCTATTTTCTATCGCTTGGTGCTCTCCATCTGAAGATCTATTGTAATATGCCGCTATTATCATTTAAATATATCTGCTGAAACTTTCTTGCTAAAATTATAGCACTAGCCAGTTTCCAAAGGGTAATTACTCGACAGTAGTTTTTTTTAAAAAAAACGATATTACAAAAAGTAGGCTTATGAAACATTTGGGATTAACAGCCTGGAAGATCACCCAGTAAAAATGAGCCAAGGTTTGAAAAGAATGTTTAGAGTTGTGTCAGGCGATATTGTCTGCCACACAGCAAACTCGGAGATGTGCATGCTTGAGGGCAAGTATTCCCGATATGCTTTTTCATATTTAGGTGACATAAATGCTGCATAACACCACAGATACTAAAATGGTGTAGATCAGGGGTCAGCAAAAGTTTTCAGCAGGGGGGCGGTCCACTGTCCCTCAGACCTCGTGGGGGGCCGGACTTTATTTTGAAAAAAAATGAACAAATTCCTATGCCTCGCAAATAACCCAGAGATGCATTTTAAATAAAAGCACACATTCGACTCATGTAAAAAGACGCTGATTCCTGGACTGTCCACGGGCTGGATTTAGAAGGCAATTGGGCTGGATCCAGCCCCTGGGCCTTAGTTTGCCTACCCATGGTGTAAGGTAAAGGTAAAGGGACCCCTGACCATTAGGTCCAGTCGTGACCGACTCTGGGGTTGCAGCGCTCATCTCGCTTTATTGGCCGAGGGAGCCGGCGTACAGCTTCCAGGTCATGTGGCCAGCATGACTAAGCCGCTTCTGGCGAACTAGAGCAGCACATAGAAATGCCGTTTACCTTCCCGCTGGAGTGGTACCTATTTATCTACTTGCACTTTGACGTGCTTTCGAACTGCTAGGTTGGCAGGAGCAGGGACCGAGCAACGGGAGCTCACCCCGTCGCAGGGATTCGAACTGCTGACCTTCTGATCAACAAGTCTGTGGTTTAACCCACAGCGCCACCCGCGTCCCATGGTGTAGATATTCCAAAATGCCAATGCATTTTAGAAGAGTCATGGGAATAAATTCCCAGGCAAAACAGGGTGAAGCAGGACACAGATTAAGTTTTCTGAAGTGCTGTGTTTAGATTCCCCCACCCTCCTCTCTGAACCATCTAGCTCAAGGATGGGGAAGTTGTGGACCTCCAGATGTTGTTAGACTACAACTCCCATCATCCCTGACCATTGGTCATGCTAGCCAGGACTGATCTTCCAGCAAATGGGCACCTAATGTTTCCCATGCCCAAAGTCACCAAGATGAGCATTTTCCCAAACCTGTTCCACATCCCTGGTGGACTGGACACCCCTAACTAGGATTGGACAGACTTCTGACATGCAGAATTCCCCAGTGAAACTCCAAGATCCAACAACCAAAGCTAGATGCAAAAGACAGACTGATTGCAACTGCTTTTTGGGGGGGGGTAGTTTTCCTTTTTTGCTTAAAAAAAGTATTTAAATTCCATTGGGAAACTTAAACAAACAGAATTGCAGCTTGAGATAATGCTATCTGAATTAGACTCCCTTTTTGTAACCTCTAACCCATTGAGAGAATCGGCTTTGCAAGATCTGAGACCTTTCTCTTCCCTAGGTTAACCGCCATGCACTCTGGGAAGGAAAAAATAAAGTCCTGCAAAAAGGCACTTGAAAAGCCGTTTCCATTTTAAAACACATTAAAAAGCAGCTTTTGTTGACCATTGTTATCCCTAATGCTTACTTCTATATTCATGCTCCATTTGCTAGGACTTGTTCTCTTTATGTTATACATCTGATCCTAATTAAAATTCCAGGGAAGCGGGAAAGACGTCCACCACCACCTAGCAAGATCAACTTACCATGTAATGACAGGTAAATTGTAGCTAGCTCTGCCTGTTGAATTCACCTGCCAACTGTGAGTATAAATCAGTGGTGTCCAGTGCCCAGTGTGACTGTTTGGGCAGAGAGCGGGGAGCTGAACAGCAGGGGGAGCCAGAGGCAATGACAGACAGAGCCAATGCATTATTAATGTTTTTAAAAAATACCACCATATTTTATGGCTATATGGTTATAGGAACCATTCCTTAACTCTTTTTTTTAAGCATTAAAAGCCATGAATTTAGAGCCACTCAGGTTCTGCCATGGGGCTGCTTTGGGGCTTTCCTGGTATTGGGTGGGGGGACAGATCAGGGGTCTATTAGCCACCGAGTTACTGTATTTTTCCATGCTTTTTTGCTAAAAAAAAATAGGCAAAAGTTGGGTGTTGTCTTATACACAGATAGTGAATGCAGAGGGGGTACATGTGATTAATGGCAGCAGCAAGCAGGAGATTGGCAGCGGTGATTGGGCGCGTGATTGGTGGCTGCGGCAAGGCCTGCTGGTGATTGGCTGTGGCTGCGGCAGTTGGGCAGACAATTGGCGGCTGTGGCAAGGTGTGTGATTGGCTGTGGCAAGCGATCGGCAGTGGTGGGCAAGCGGGTGAGCGATTGGCAGAAGTGACCTTCCCCACCCCCTCAAAAAAGCTAAACAACTTAATTTCTGAATTTTGGACAGAGGGGCATCATACACATAAAATCCACACAGAAACACATCATTTTACCTCAACTCGCTTGTGGAAACAACTCAGAGGCAGTGAGAGAAGGAAAACAACAGGAAGATTTAAAGGAACTATTAGAAATGACTATCAAAATCAGTAGAGATATGAGATGATCAAAGCCCCATCTGAACTTGAAGCATGGGAAGTCCCAACAAAAAATTTATAATTCGGCAGAATATTTGGATTATTTGATATGTATGTGTATGATTTGGAATATTTAACGTGATTTTATTGGATTGTTAAAATGGAAAACTTAATAAAAATGATTTTTTTAAAAATCTGAATTTTGGGTTAAAAAAAATAGGGGTCGTCTTATACATGGGGGCATCTTATACAGGGAAAAATATGGTAGTTTTGAGGTATTGTCACTGACATAGCAAGGTCTTTTAATTTACATATAAAGCCCTAAACAACTCCAGACCAACACCTCCTCCATCGTCCAGAAAGTAGAACCTGGTTCGTCTTTCTATGTGGTAATGGAGTGAAGGGCCTTTTTACTGGTGGCACCAGGGTTATATAGAATGCTCTCGCTGCTGAAATATGAGGTGTCCCACCCACCTGCATGCTGCTGACTCTGGAAGACTCCGGCATTCTTTTTGAAAGCAGTATGCTGGATTCAATTAGCCATCGGCCTCATTCAGCAAGACACTGCTTAGGTTCTTAAGAAACCTATTCTTACCCATTCACTTTTCAAGGCAGCAGACACGGGTAGCTGCCACAAACTCGCTGGATTTGGGTGGAATCAAACCTGGTTTACTAAAACAAATATGCCGGGAGGCCTTTAACCAGAGCAGCAAGATCGGGTGCAGTTCTAATATTAATGAGGCTTGGGAATTGATGATTTTACAATCCCTGCCCTTCCAGCTTTAATCCATTAGTAGGTATAGATTTGGCGGTAGTTAGCACAGTTGGTCAAAACTGCCTGAGTGGAAAATTGATCTCGGGGAAAAGTGCTAGCAGGGTGGGTTGATGAGTTTTTAGCGCTTTGAACTTCGGCTTTCCAGGAAGGGGAGTTCGACTTCCTCCATCCTTTGGGGAAGTTAAACTCGCAAGACTCACAGCGAGATATCGGCGAGGCTGCTGCTTAATTTTAATTCATTCTAATTAAAACAGATACATTGCAATGAGTGACAACATTACTATAATCACCATTTCCTTCTCACTGTTCAGATATGATACAGTTCTTTCCTCCATCCTTCAACCATGGAGAGTTTGGAGGTGATTTAATGTCCATGAAGTTCTGTCTTCAGTCCTCTGACTGCTCCCATGTTCCACCTTGTGTATCTGAAACATGCGGTACTATAAGCAAGCTGATTTAGCAAGGAAACGCCACAGATATAAATAAAGTAGCTCGATTGTGCTTTGTTTTGTTTTTTTTAAGAAATATTTATTAAGATTTTACAAAGACAAATATACAAAAACACATAATAAAAAAATAAAAAATAAGTAAACATACAGAAAAAATAAGAAAAATTAAAAACAATTATTTTTCATAACTTAAAACTCATTTGCTTGTTTCTTTGACTTCCTCACACCTCCCCTTCTTGTATTCCCATTTAAATAATCAAATCAGCAAATCCTTACCCTCTTTCATTTATCTTATCTCTATAACTTAACATTTTATAACTCAGTATTTTCATCCATTATCAATTCATTTTTGCATATTCTTATTAACTTTGTTGCTAATACCACTTATTTCCAATCCAACACCATTTTAGTTATTTTTTTACCTATTTATACCCTTCTTCCATATTCTTAAAGCATTACAGCTGGAAACCACTTAATTTCTATCCAACATCATTCTAACATTCATTAATTTTACAATATTTCTGTAGATAGTCTTTAAATTTCTTCCAATCTTCTTCCACCGTCTCTTCTCCCTGGTCTCGGATTCTGCCAGTCATTTCTGCCAATCCCATATAGTCCATCACCTCGATTGTGCTTTGTGTTCTCATCGCCTGTTAAAATTGACTAGACAGAGCCAGGACAGAAGAAAGGGCTTACTACACAACAAATCATTAACTTATGGAATTCATTGCCACAAGATATCACAGTGGCAACAGGTATCTTTAAAAGGGGTTGTATGAGTTCGTGGAGGCTATCAACGTATTATGCTTCCTTTTGATTCAGCTTGTTCATCAGTATAAACAGTTAGGCCTGGTGAGCGTTTAAGGTCCCCATCCCTAATTTGTGGGTTGCCATCTGTTTAGATTTCACTTTAATTCTGATTTGATTTTAGGGTGTATTTTAATTGATTGCTTGATTTTACGGTAGTAGGTTATATATTTGATGGCAGCCACTCTGAGCCCAGTTTTGGCCGGGGAGGGTGGGGTATATTATTATTATTATTATTATTATTATTATTATTATTATTATTATTATTAAATTACAGGTTTCTGTCTTGTGAGTGGTGGTAACAGCGGTTGTGGTGGGGTTGAAGAGAAGAAAGGTTTCCACTCCTTTGACCTCCTTCCCTGCCAGGGGCAGGAAAAGCAGGAATCAGAGTAGAAAGACTTTCTGTCCTTCATTGTCGTCCCCCTCCCCTAGCAATGGCAGCAGCAGTGGGAGGGAGAAGGAAGGAGACAAAGACTTGGACCTTCCTCTTTCACCAGTCCCATGATTACTCTTTATATAAAGGTAAAGGTACCCCTGCCCGTACGGGCCAGTCGTGTCCGACTCTGGGGTTGCCCGCCCATCTCGCTTAAGAGGCCGGGGGCCAGCGCTGTCCGAAGACACTTCCGGGTCACGTGGCCAGCGTGACAAGCTGCATCTGGCGAGCCAGTGCAGCACATGGAACGCCGTTTACCTTCCCGCTATTAAGCGGTCCCTATTTATCTACTTGCACCCGGGGGCGCTTTCGAACTGCTAGGTTGGCAGGCGCTGGGACCGAGCAACGGGAGCGCACCCTGCCGTGGGGATTCGAACCGCTGACCTGACGATCGGCAAGTCCTAGGCACTGAGGTTTTACCCACAGCGCCACCCGCGTCCCACTCTTTATATATATATACATATAATTTTTTAAAAAGTTTTTTAACAACCATTTTCAACAGTAATTAAAAGCAGTTTTACATCTTAAACATTTTTTTTTTACTTCTATCAATCCTGTCTGAAAATTTTCCAATCTAATCTCTTAGTATACATTTCTTACTTTCCCTATTACATTTAAATTTCATAACTCATATCTCTATTCTTTCTCTACTTTGTAAGTTTCATATATTTCTCCTTACAAAACTTCTTGTAGTCCTACTAGCGTAATTTGTTGATTACAGTTGCTCTTCAAATAATTCATATACTTCTTCCAATCTTCTGTGAATCTCTGGTCTCGCAGGTCTCGATTCCTTCCTGTCATTTTGTCCAATTCTGCATAGTCCATTAGTTTTGTCTGCCATTCTTCTTTCGTCAGAATTTCTTCTTGCTCCCATTTCTGGGCCCATGATTACTATTTTGAAATCTCAAATTTCAGAGGGTTGAAAGAGACGCCAAGGGTTATCTAGTCAAACCGCTTGCAATGCCAGAATCACAGCTAAAGCATCCCTGACAAATGGCCATGCAACCTCTGCTTTTAAAGACCTTCAATGAAGGAGAGCCCTTCACCTTCTGAGGGAGTCCATTCCACTGCCAAAAAGCTCTTACTGTTAGATAATTCTTCCTGATGTTTAGTCAAAATCTCCTTTCTTGTAATTTGGGCCTGTGTACCTAAAGGAGAGTCTCCACCCCCATTGTTCAGCCCGGGCACTGAGGTCCAGCACTGAGGGCCTTCTGGTGGTTTCCTCACTGCGAGAAGTGAAGCTACAGGGAACCAGGCAGAGGGCCTTCTCGGTAGTGGCGCCCTCCCTATAGAATGCCCTCCCATCAGATGTCAAGGAGATAAATAACTGTACAACTTTTAGAAGACAGCCCTGTATAGGGAAGATTTTAATGTTTGTTGTTTTATTATGCTTTTATATTTGTTGTAAGCTACCCAGAGAGGCTGGGGCAACCCAGTCAGGCAAGTGGGCTACAGATAATAAAATTGTTATTATTATCATCACCACCATCTGTTTTGTTCGGACCCTACCCTCTGGAGCAGAATGCCAAACTTTTTTTTTTTAAATCACATTTGTGTGTTCATATGTGCCCCTGCTTTTCTGGTACCCTAAACATACGTTTCATCTCCCTATTGGGTGAATCCAGGACTGGTAGGAGTCAGGGTATCTCCTTTGGGAGTTCAGATTTGTATTTTGAGTACTATGGGCCTATAAACTTGAGGGCAGGGATAGGTTTCAGGCAGAGCTGTCTTTCCCATTGGGCTTAGTGGTGCATTGCGCCAGGGCGCCGACCTCTCAGGGGTGCCCCAGCAAGTGGGGGAGCTGCGCAGCTTTGCCGGCAGCCTCCCCTCTCCCTGCATGCCCGCCAGCTGCGCCCCATCAACTATATGGTTGGCAGGTGTACAGCTTTCTTCCCAAGCCTCAGTGGGAAGAAGAAGAAGAAGAGGAGTTTGGATTTGATCACCCTCTTTATCACTACCCTAAGGAGTCTCAAAGCGGCTAACATTCTCCTTTCCCTTCCTCCCCCACAACAAGCACTCTGTGAGGTGAGTGGGGCTGAGAGACTTCAAAGAAGTGTGACTAGCCCAAGGTCACCCAGCAGCTGCATGTGGAGGAGCGGGGAATCGAACCCGGTTCACCAGATTACGAGTCTACCGCTCTTAACCACTACACCACATAACGATCCCTGCAGAGGCTTAGGATGGAAGCTGCGCCCCGCGAACTATATGGCTAGCAGGCATGCAGCTTCCCTCCCAAGCCTCTGCGGGGATTGTTCTCCACAGTGGCATGGGGGAGAGTTTCGCACCCCCCATCTGTCGTAATTTGGGGGTGCTGGGCGGATATTTGCACCCTGGTGCCGCATCTGCTAAAGGCGGCCCTGGTTTCAGGTGAATGGCCAGACTGTCCGTCTGTCAGCCATTTTCTTTATTCAAATAAACCCTGGGTCTTCTCAGAATGAGCATCGTCGTCTCTTAAAACGGAACAGTGATCCATTGAGAAAGTGGTCAATGAACCCAGGTTCTGTTGTCCTGGTTCAAGCTAATGTGGCATATTAACACTCTCCTTTCGACCAAGCATCTGACAACGTCTTCTGCGTTTGCTGCACCTGGCAAATAAGTACTTCACCCGACCTGTTAATTTTATTGACAGCCTTAAGCAGTAGAAAACACACTGCTGTTCTGATAGTTGCAGCGCTCCCAGGACAACCAACAGCAAATGGCTAGGAGCTTACGTGGGAAGACAGGTTTGCAAGAAATCAGAGAAAGCCACAAACGCTCGATACCAGGCTGGAAAGTGGAGAGCTAAGAGCTTTGAGAAATCAGGTAATTAATCTGAAATTCTCTGCTGTCAGCTGGCGGGTGGGCGGGGGGCTTTATGATGACAAGATACTTTGCTACAAGCTGAGATGCTCTCTCACCCCAAAGTGTCAAGGCGGAGAGAAAACAAACTTCTCAAAGAGGCCAAGGAGCAGGACCTGACAAGACAAGCCCGCTTGCTTGGTGTAGAGCCAAGCAGCTCTGTTAATAAAGATATGTCCACAAAGCAATTGATTATTTGGATGCAGGATATAATTTGTGATGCCGATAAAACTCGAAACAGATGGAGCTGCTTCATAGCTAGTCAATCCACTATCTAGCTCAGCATTGTGCACAATGACTGTCAACAGCTTTCTGGGGTTTCGTACAATCAGGATTTTAAGAGACCACGAGGGTCATTGTGATGGCCTCGGAATCTGATTCAGAGGCTGAACCTGAGGAATCCCAGCCTGCACAGGAGTCCCTGCCTCCAGGGCCGGCTGAGCCGGGGCTGGGGCATGAGCCTGAAGGGTCCTCACCTGTGCTGGATCCTCAGGAGCAGGCACCAGCTGAATCTGCTCTGGCTCCGGAGGTGATCGAGGACCCATTGCCTGCAGGTGCTCCTCTCCCAGCCCTGTCAGGGGAAGGTGAGGTTGCCTCTGGGTCCAGTAATCCTCCATCTTCTCCTGAGCTGCAGAGGCTCAGGGCAGAGAGGTGAAGGGAACTAAGTTCTCACAGAAGGAGTGCTCGCCTCCAGGCCAGGAGAGGCGAGTCACCTGTGGATCAGGGCCACCCTATGCCTCAGAGGAGATAAAGGCCAGCCAGCCCAGTCCCAGGTTGCGGGAGCAACACTGTTGGTCACCTGTTCCTGCCGGCACCCTGTCCTGCTTTCTGCCAGAGTTCCTGACCACGCCCGACTCCCTGCCTTGGACCCTGCTTCAGCCTCAGACCGGACACGGACCACGCCGCACGGTAACCCCCTCCCAGGACCAGCACAGTCATCTGCAGGAATCTTTTGCCAATGTGGGGCTCAGACCCACAACCCTGAGATTAAGAGTCTCATACTCATGTCCCTTAGGTGTCATTGGACTCCAAGTCCCATCATCCCTGAGCATTAGTCACACTGGCTTCGACTGATGGGAGTTGGAGTCTATGTCTGGGCAGAGGCCCACAGCCACCCTCCCTGACACTGCTGTAGCTGAAGCTTACCTGGATGGGGCCAGGGCAGCAGTGACTGAGTAGACACACCGGTAGAACCAATGTATTGGCTCCACTGGTACATCCATGTAGTCTTGACCTCATTGCTGCCCTCCCCTTTCCCAGCAGCTCTACTTCTGAATCGGATGTGGCCCCACAGGTCTGTCCCACCACACCTACTGCATACTGGCAGTAGCATCTGCAGGGGCACTCTGCAGGTTCCTCATCCCTGTGTCAGGAATCCACAGCCTTGACCCATGATAGATTAATGGAGCTTCCATGGACAGCCCCTCTGAATGCTTTCATGCTCTGCTTGCAGACTTTCTCAAGACAACTGGCTGCAAATTGCCGAAGGCTGACTTGACCCTTAGCCTATTCCAGCAGGAGCCTTTGCACATTCTTGTGACTGGGTTCAACGTACATCACCTCTGCCATGTTGGCCTTCAGAGAAGCCAGGCCTAATGAGCTACTCCAGAGCATCAGGGTATTTAATTGCACTTAAGCCTTGTGTTATAAAGAAGAAGAAAAGATAGATCCAGGAAAACCTGCTTGCAGATATTCTGGGTGTTGTGTATAATGGCACCGTCTTTGGGTGTTTTGTTGTTATTTTTGATCATTTGTCATGAAGCACACCCAGATGCCATCAGAAGATATGTGAATGGATGGACCTGCTAACAAGTGAAAGCACGCCTCTAGGACAAGTGAAGTCGGTTACAATAACCAGACCTCCAGGCAAGGAAAAGTGTTGCCTCAGATTAATTGGGGGGTTCAAGGTGTAGGAGTTGATTACCTTCCCAGACTGAATGGGGAAGGTTATAAGTCAGCAAAGAGAGGGAGTTGGGGATCAGGAGGTTACGAAAGAGGCAGGGTGTCAATTAGGTCCCCAAAAGACAGAGGGAAATAGTTTCCCAGGGAAATAAAGGAAAAGGAAAATCTCATGGCAAAAAGACCATATAATGTAAGCTCAAGGCAGGCAGGAAATGTCTGGAGACCTATAAATTACAAGCTTAAAAACGGGCTTTTCTGGGGAAGCTGGAAAGCCTCCAAGAGGAATTCTCCCCCAAAATATAGTTGCTTGGCTGAGAACAGTTGATTTTTGCTGGGACCGCCAGATTTTCAGTGGTTCCTTTCGCCGCACTAGCAAGTCCTCGCTTTGGTTACAGCCCCTTTGTTGTGTGTGGGTTGCTCAGTGTTACAGAACACCACGTGTTTTGCAGTCTTAAGATAGCTGTTAGCTTTTCCATGTCACACAGCATCATGGGTTTTGAAGTCTTGAGACTGTGTAAATAATGGTTATTGTGCATGCAGAGCATTTTCTGGATGCACTTGCAGTGCATTTCACAAAGGGAATGCAAATTTTCTGTTTGGCCTCCCCATATATCAAACAAAATTCTATTTTGAGTGGGATTACTATTTGACACAACTCCACGCTAGTCTCCCTCTTGTTATTGGGGAATGGAGAACAGAGGCTATTTTTACATTTCTACCCTAGTTTCTTTGTCTTCACAATTTTCAGCCTCACAGCAACTTTGTGTATTGATTAGCCCAATAAATCAACCTGGTGCTCTCCATCTGTTATGGACTATAACTCCTAAAAGCCTCAACTTCATGGGGATTTGAGTACAGCTTGTTCAGACCCAAACCCAGCACTCATGGTGCAATGTCACAGTGCCCCCCCTCCAAATATGTCCATGATCAAAGGTGAGCCTGAATTTGGGTTTAATCCAGCAGGCTATTTTCTGTGTCCCACTGGCTCTGAAGCAACATTATCAGTCCAGTAAAGGCCATTTTCACTTGCCCTCTATTGATCTCATTTCTTTTTGCAGGTGAAGTTGAGAAGTTCCTTCAGGGAACAAAGCGGTTTGAACTTCCTCGTCAAACGTGTTCAGTGAACATAATCAAGAAGACAAATGTTTTCTTCTTAATTGGACAGTATGGATTCTCCCCACCACCCCCGAGTCCTTATCACTGTTACTGGAAAGCGCCATGAGTAGATTTTCCAGAATGATGCTATAAAAAATAAAGATGATTGATTAATTCAATACACCTAGAGGTAGGAAACATCTTCCAGGAATGTTTAGAGGAAATGTACAGCATTCTACAAATAGACGCAGTTTACTATATGCATATTAAGCTTTCTGGGATGCTGAAGATTTCCGTTCTCCCGGTTCCAGCTTTGGCAGAATGGCTGGCATTTATTTTATTTTAATTCTCTTTTTTTATTCCCCCTTTTCAGTATGCGAGGATCCCTCAAAGCAACAATCAACAATCATAAAACGCAGAGAAAATTCATAAAAACATTCCAAAGAAATTAAAACACATTAACCATACTTAGCATTTCTGAGTGTTCTTCCCATACATTATCTCACAGTGCGATATCGAAATGGCCCTGAATGGTGGGCCAATATTATCATCTTCATCTTGCAGAAGGAGGGCTGAAGCAGAGAGAATGGAGCTTTGTCTAATGCAGGGATGTCCCAAGCGTTTAGGGCAGGGCTTGGAGGCCAAAGGTGCCCTCTCCATGGAGGAACATGCAGAATAGGGAGAGATTTTTCTAGGCTTGCAATGCTGTTTAATAGATGGAGTGTTTGTAGTTCCCTTGTTGGCTTTTGCAGGTGAATCAGAAGAAGAATATGCAGAAGAAGAAAGTGATTTAGCAAAGAGTCCCAACTGCTATTTCCAGTTTAGTGTGCTGCAGTGAAGATAACTGATAGCCCATTTACGCAATCTATGGCCATCACTAACTTTAATCTACTAATTTAAATGGGTCTACTCTAAGTTAGACAAACCTAGACAGCATCTTAAAAAGCAGAGACATCACCTTGCCAACAAAGGTCCGTATAGTAAAAGCTATGGTTTTCCCAGTAGTGATGTATGGAAGTGAGAACTGGACCATAAAGAAGGCTGATCGCCAAAGAATTGATGCTTTTGAATTCTGGTGCTGGAGGAGACTCTTGAGAGTCCCATGGACTGCAAGAAGATCAAAGCGATCCATTCTGAAGGAAATCAGCCCTGAGTGCTCACTGGAAGGGCCGATCCTGAAGCTGAGGCTCCAATACTTTGGCCACCTCATGAGAAGAGAAGACTCCCTGGAAAAGACCCTGATGTTGGGAAAGATGGAGGGCACAAGGAGAAGGGGACGATAGAGGATGAGATGGTTGGACAGTGTTCTCGAAGCTACCAGCATGAGTTTGACCAAACTGCGGGAGGCAGTGAAAGATAGAAGTGCCTGGCGTGCTCAGTCCATGGGGTCACGAAGAGTCGGACACGACTAAATGACTAAACAACAACAACAAACTCTAAGTTAAAGTTGAGCGCAATCCATACTGGGGATAATTCAGATGGAAATTCCCAGGTGTCAAAAAAGGCTATTTATGTATGCAGCTACTGTGGCCTGTGTTTCGTTAACCCCAAAATGGAAAACGAGTGAGGTCCCAACCAAAGAAGAATGGCAACTTAAAGTGATGGAATATGCACAGCTTGCAGATCAAACATATAGAATAAGAGAACAGGAAGAACATTCGTTTAAAGAAGATTGGTAAATGTTTACTGAATAAATGAGGGGGGGGGAATTGTGTACACTTGAAAACGTTGGCAACATTAAGATAAATTGAACAGTGGAAATAAGTTTTGATGGAAGTAATAATGGAATACTAAATGCCTTATTTCATATAAAATATACAGGGATTTATGCTATATATTTTAAAATTTTATGTATGGATGTTTTATGATGGCCTATATTTGCCTAATAAAGATTTGGCAAAGTAAGTAAGCAAGCAGGCAATCCTATATTTTTCTTGTCCTCTTTTTTTCTGGGGGCCGCCCTCAGCATAACTCACTGGTCTAAGAAAGAGCCATTGCGTGTCGAGGTCCCCAAGCCACCCCCCCAATAACTCACACATCACACATCAATTTTGGTTTGGGTTTTTGGCATGATTTTGGCCACAACTTTATTTAAATGCACCCAAGTGAGTGGTTGCTTAGGCACTGGTTCCGACTATCTGTCCTTGCCCAGGGGACAGAACTGGATTCCAGCGGAAGCCAGTCAGGGAAACAACTTTTGGGGAGAAAATGAAGCTGGGCCTCAGTCCCTCACTTCTCACCCTCATGCTCCTGGTGACTTGCACGGCCCAAGTCTGATGCCAGGGACAAGGACGAAAAGAATGGCAAGCCCCTGGATTCCTTTAACGGAATTCCCTTTCCGCACCACCATTGGAGGGGCAGGCACTTACCCCTCCACCAACCAATTTGAACCAATGCCTAACCGCCAACCTTACAAGTTGTAACGATTTGCTACGCAGTAGGCAAAACCAAACGGCACCAGCCAATCAGCCAAATGGACAAATTCCTACCAGGCCCCTGCCTCAAAGCAGATGACCCCATGACAGGCATAGCAAGGTCAAGCGAACATCCCCCCCAATACAGGGAGGGTGGGCGGGTGATCCGGTGCAAGCAGCCAAGAGAACGCTCAAAGTTGGGCGTCCAGTATTTAAAACCTCTGACCCCTCCTTCAAAATTGGCAGCAAGCAATTCTCCCCAGCGACCCAATTAACCAATTCACTGCCTGGGTCCCTCCGCAAATCCACCCAACAACAATGCGGTGGCTTGCATCCCCCACTGCAACACGCGCTCTCTGCTAGGGAGAACACGTTGCCTCATACAATGCACTGACCCATTTATCCCTAGATTTCCCCATGTGATAGGACACATGAGACATGATGGAGCAGGTCCCTTTGGAGGCAATCAGGACCCCGTTTAGATCTCTTGGTTAAAAAGAAAATAATTATTTGCCATGAAGGGCAAGTCCCCCCTCCCCGCTTGGAGCCTTAAGAGCAAGTTCCCCAAATCAGTTCCCCTTATGTTCATTAAATCCAGGCCCCAGGAGCAATCTCGATTGACATACTAAAAATGTGCTTTCTCTCAACACACTGAAATTGTCCCATGTGATGTTTATTGATAAAGGGGAATAAGTGCAACAGCTAACATTTCTGTTTGGGTTTCATGGTTAGTTAGCGAGATGATGGACGTGCTCATAATATACACCGCCACCTTTAAAAAATAAAAAAAGCCCGTGCAATCAATCTTGCGCGTGGTGTAACATTTCATTTCCAATCTTGATCAACGGATTGTTTGCCTTTTGCATATTGCTCAGGTTTCATTCTCGGCTGCTCTGCAGATTGATGGGGGAAGAAAAGGGAGGTGAGGGGATGGCGAAGCCAGAGGGGCTGTGGCTCGGTGGGCAGAACATCTGCTTTGCATGCAGAAGGTGGCAGGTTCAGTGCTTGGCATCTCCAGGCAGGGCTGGGAATTACTCCTGCCTGGAACTCTGGAGAGCTGCTGCCCGTCAATGCAGACAATATTGAACCAGATAGACCATTGGTCTGGCTTTGTATATGGCGGCTTCCTATGTTCCTGTGTTCCCTGATTTGACTGTGTTCCAAGCTGTGTTCAAATTAGGGCAGGGGACTGACCTGACTGGCCTGGATTGCTCAGTTGGTTAGAGCATGGTGCTGATGACGCCAAGGTTGCAGGTTCAATTCCCGTACAGGGCAGCTGTGTATTCCTCCATTGCGGGGGGCTGGATTAGATGATCCCCAAGGTCCCTTCCAACTCTACAATTCTATGATTCTAAGGCAGCTTCACTTGCTCCTACAATGGACTCCAAAAAAGGAGAGGCAAAATCCTCTCTGAACTGATCATAGAGTGAAATATGATCCTGAGAGTTCTGCATTGGCTCCCAGTATGTTTCTGAGCACAATTCAAGGTGTTGGTGCTGACCTTGAAAGCCCTAAATAGCCTCGGCTCAGTAGACCTGAAGGAGCGTCTCCAACCCCATCGTTCAGCCCAGACACTGAGGTTCAGCTCCGAGGGCCTTCTGGCGGTTCCCTCGCTGCGAGAAGGGAGGTTGCAGGGAACCAGGCAGAGGGCCTTCTCAGTGGTGGCACCTGCCCTCCCATCAGATGTCAAGGAAATAAGCAACTATCCTACTTTTAAAAGACATGTGAAGGCAGCCCTGTTTAGGGAAGTTTTTAACGTTTGATGTTTTATTGTGTTTAATGCTGTATTGTGTTTTTAATATTCAATTGGGACCCACCCAGTGGGGAAACTCAGCCAGATGGGCGGGGTATAAATAAATTGTTGTTGTTGTTGTTGTTGTTGTTGTTGTTGTTATATTTGACGTCCTTGTTCTGGGACTCCTGTTGGGGACTTAAAACTAAGCTTATACCTTATCTATTTCAAAATTACCTCTCTCTATATTTCTCTTTCTTTCTTTCTTTCTTTCTTTCTTTCTTTCTTTCTTTCTTTCTTTCTGCTCATGGCAATCAAGACACTGCTTCAAAGCGTAAAGAAATCCAGGAATCAAAGAGCTGAATCGCAGATGACCTTTGAAGAGACAGGCAAGCATTACCGCAGAAGGAGCTGTATTTATGGGCAGCATCAAGACCAATGTCTCCCTTTAATGGCAGGCATCACCTTCTCATGTCACTTTACAGTGACACGGAGAAACAAATAAGCCTTGAAGAAGCTGATATTCTATCAGGTGGTAATAGCCTTAGCACCCGCCCTGCTAAAGCATCAGACTCAGTGCCTGCCCCCACCGCTTTTGAAGATGCTTCTTATCAACACTGAAGTCCTCCTGGCTTCTGTCATTCCTTTCCCAGGAGGGAGATATCAGGAGCTGCCTTATGCCGAATCAGGGCCAGATTTATGTATAAGCTAAACAAGCTATAGCCTAGGGCCCCACTCTCTTGGGGGCCCCCAAAAAAAGTTTAAAGGGGAAAAACCTGGATGTACATTTCCAAAATATAAGATAAAAAACAAATAAATTAAAGCTACATACAGCAACAGTGTTTTGTGTTGTGTAGGCTCCTATGATGTAAGTAATGGGCCCCGCCTGCTAGCCTGCTCCCTAAAATATCACTGGTTTGCTCATTTCTATATATAGTAAAAGCTCTGGTTTTCCCAGTAGTGATGTATGGAAGTGAGAGCTGGACCATAAAGAAGGCTGATCGCCGAAGAATGAATGATTTTGAATTATGGTGTTGGAAGAGACTCTTGAGAGTCCCATGGACTGCAAGAAGATCAAACCTCTCCATTCTGAAGGAAATCAGCCCTGAGTGCTCACTGGGAGGACAGATCCTGAAGCTGAGGCTCCAATACTTTGGCCACCTCATGAGAAGAGAAGACTCCCTGGAAAAGACCTTGATGTTGGGAAAGATGGAGGGCACAAGGAGAAGGGGATGACAGAGGACGAGATGGTTGGATAGTGTTCTTGAAGCTACCAGCATGAGTTTGACCAAATTGCGGGAGGCAGTGGAAGACAGAAGTGCCTGGTGTGCTCTGGTCCATGGGGTCACGAAGAGTCGGACACGACTAAACGACTAAACGACTAAACAACAACAACATATATAGGGTGCCTACATTCTGCATGGACTGGTTGCATCAGCAATGTCTAGGCAACATGATGACCATGTACATGAAATCTTTATTCTCAAAAGTCTCTGAAAATCGAATGAATGTATGTAAATGAAAATATCAAATGCTGTGGAATAGTGCTCATGTAATAATGTAGTCACTGCTGACTACATTATTTCATTCGAAATAAGATGGGTTTATGAAGCAATTCTATATCCTCCCACCACCACGCTGACGAAGAATTCTATGAAACAGTAGTCAATATCTGGAATCCCTGTTCAGCGTTGGACATCATATTTGCTGAATACACAAAGCTTCACAGCTTGTCTTTCATCGTACACAGTCTGGTACCTCACTTCATTTAAAGATTTTCAGAGACGTTGAGACTAAAGATTTCATGTACATGGTCATCGTGTTGCCTAGACATTGCTGACATTCTCTTTGCAGCACATGGGCTGGTTGCATGACAACATGTGCAAATGGCTTGAGATACCTATTAGGTCCATAAATTACCTGATAGCATTTATTCAACAACAACAACAACAAAAAACAGCGACAATTTGTTGTTGACAAAGGACAGCTGGACATATAAAGGGCCCCATTCTCTTCAGTAGCTTAGGGCTGCATCAAACCTAAATCCGGCCCTGACCCTTGTCCATCTGACTGGCAGGGGCTCTCCAGGGTTTAATAATAATAATAATAGTAATAATAATAATAATACATTTTATTTATACCCCACTCTCCCCAGCCAAGACCAGGCTCAAGACGGCTAACAACCAATAATAAAAACAAGTTGATTGAAATACAACTTAAAAAGATTAAAATACAACATTAAAACATTAAAATGCAGCCTCATCGCAGGAGGAGAAAGGAAAAAAGAGAAAGAGGGGAGGGAGTCAAATTGATTCTAAGCCAAAGGCCAGGTGGAACAACTCTGTCTTACAGGCCCTGCGGAAAGAAATCAGATCCTGCAGGGCGCTGGTCTCATGAGGCAGAGCGTTCCACCAGGCCGGAGTCAGTGTTCAAAAGGCCCTGGCTCTGATTGAGGCTAATCTGACTTCCTTAAGGCCCAGGAACTCTAGAGTATTGCTATTTATGGACCTTACAGGCTGGGGTTGAACCTGGGACCTTCTGCATGCAAGGGAGATGGTCTTCCATTGAGCTAGAGCCCTTCCTCCATACAGAGGAAGATGCTTTCTACTGAGTAAGACCATACTTCCATCTATTCAGAACTTTCTGTACCAGCAGTAGGCAATGCGCTGTCCTCAGGGTAATCTGTACCACAACTCGTTTCTGATCATTGGGCTAGGACTGATGGGAGTTGTAGTCTATAACTGGAAGTCACTCCCAGTCCTACCCAGAGATGCTGGGGTTTGAATCAAGAGGTCCCTGGTTCATATCCGGGTGCTCCCTCAACTAGCTTATAGCCATGTTCAAATATATAAAAGGATGTCACATAGAGGAGGGAGAAAGGTTGTTTTCTGCTGCTCCAGAGAAGTGGACACGGAGCAATGGATCCAAACTACAAGAAAGAAGATTCCACCTAAACATTAGGAAGAACTTCCTGACAGTAAGAGCTGTTTGACAGTGGAATTTGCTGCCAAGGAGTGTGGTGGAGTCTCCTTCTTTGGAGGTCTTTAAGCAGAGGCTTGACAACCATATGTCAGGAGTGCTCTGATGGTGTTTCCTGCTTGGCAGGGGGTTGGACTCGATGGCCCTTGTGGTCTCTTCCAACTCTATGATTCTATGATTCTATGAACCTGGCATCTTCTGCATCCAAAGCAGGTGCTTGTCTACTGAGCCACCTTAGAAAAAAACAAGTTCCTCTAATTGTAATGGGGCAACTTAAAAAGTATCTTGTGTTCTGACTAGGGAGTTGGGGTTGCCTCATGAAAAATACAGTGGTACCTTGGTTCTGAAACGCCTTGGTTCTCAAACATCTTGGTTTGGTCTCTTGTGCCCTTCTAGAGGAAATTGACTCTGTCGGGGGAATGGAGTGGAAATACTCCTTGACTTGAGGAAACTGAAGTGACACCACACTTCCCCCATGGGAGCATTTGCGAGGAGTGTTATTTCACAGAGGGAAGGATGTGGTCAGGGCACACTTTACATAACTTGACCAACTCCCTTAAACTGGCATGCCAGCCAAGATGGCAGACCAGAAGTGGCCTCTTGCCCTTCTTCCTACTTCATAGGTGGAACGGCATATTGGATGTAATACAAAGAGGGGAGAAAATCATTTCTTTGTGTAGCGTTCTGTTAGTTTAGTAGGTTAGGAACAGGAGGGGGTAGAGACTTTTCTGCCTCCTAGGAAAGTTTTTTTTTTTTTAATGGTCTGGTTAAAACTTTTGAAGGGCACTAGGAGGACAGCGGCTATGAATGAGGTCAAGAAGACAAGCAATCTGTGACTTATCATTAATAATGAGAATGAGGCCACGGAAGGTCATGGAACCTCAAGTGCATTGCAAGTGTAATTGGGACTTATCCACCACTTCCCCCAATCTTCCACATTCAGCAGTTCTGACAGTGATTTGGATGTGCGGCCATTAGTGAAGAATGGCGTCTTCTTCCTGAAATATGCCTTTGTCATGGAGGAGAAAAGCAATGGGGAATAACTGTGGCAAAGGGCAGAGTATATAATAGAACTATCCATTCCTTGAGTTCAGGGCGTTTCAGGGCAGAGGGATGTCAGCTATCAGGGTAGCGATACAGCTGAGGTGGCCAAATGGCTTTTGGCTATCCTCACATGCTGACCATACTGGAGACGCTAATAGATGGATCACTCGTCATGTCCATTGCTAGGAATCACAAGTGGGGAGAGAACCTGTGGCACTCAGGTCATGCTTGTGGACTTCTGGATAACCACTGTGAAGACAGAATGCTGGGCAACATGGGTTCTTGCTTGATCCAGCTGTGCTCTTCAGACATTTGGATGAAATTGTGACATAAAGACAAAGGAATGTGCTATGCCGGAAGGTTCAGGACAGATAAAAGAAACCAGTTCTTCACACAGTGCATGGTCAAACTATGAAACTCACACAGAGCAGGCTGTGATGGCCACTGACTTGGAAACCAAGCCTTATGAGGAGTGGTTGAAGGAGCTGGGTATGTTGAGTCTGGGAAAGAGGAGACTGAGAGGAGATAGGATAGCCATCTATACCTGAAGGAGCGTCTCCGCCCTCATCATTCAGCCCGGACACTGAGGTCCAGCTCCGAGGGTCTTCTGCTGGTTCCCTCACTGCGAGAAGCAGAGTTACAGGGAACCAGGCAGAAGGCTTTCTCGGTAGTGGTACCCTCCCTGTGGAATGGCCTCCCTTCAGATGTCAAGGAGATAAAGAAATGCATAAATTTTAGAAGATGTCCGAAGGCAGCTCTGTATCAGGAAGTTTTTAATGTTTGATATTTTACTGTGCTGTAATCTGCACAGAGTGGCTGGGGAAACCCAGACAGATGGCTGAGGTATAAATAAAACAACAACAACAACCATAACAATCATCATCATCATCTTCAAATATCTCAAAGGCTCTCACCTGGAAGATGGAGCAAGCTTGTTTTCTCCTTCTCTGGAGGGTAGGACTTGAACCAATGGCTTTGAGTTACAAGTAAGGAGATTCTGATGAAACATCAGGAATAACTTTCTGACAGCAAGAGCTGTTTGACAGTAGAATTGTCTCCCTTGGGAGGTTGTAGACTTCATTGGAGGTTTTTAAGCAGAGGTTGGATGGCCATCTGTCATGGAGGGTTTAGCTGAGATTCCTGCATTGCAGGTGGTTGGACTAGATGACCCTTGGCATCCCTTCCAACTCTACAATTCTATGAACTATTACCATTCTATGACTGGATGGCTTTAAAAGAGGATTTGGCAAATTAATGGAGGTGAAGGCTATCATTGCCTATTAGCCATGTTGGTTGTGTTCAGCCTCTACAGTCAGAGGCAGTAATGTGTCTGAAAACCAGTTGCTGGAAACCATGGGAAGGGAGAATGCTCTTCTGCCTAGGTTTTGCTTACTGGTTTCTCACAGGCATCAGTTTGGCCGCTGTGAGAACAGGATGCTGAACTAGATGGGCCATTGACCTGGTCCAGCAGGTTCTTCTTATGTTCTTATGCTAATTGCTAAAGCCTTCAGGAGAGTCACTGTGAGTGGTCTTCAACTGGCTTGGATGAGTGACTCATATCCACTAGGAGCTGTGTATTCAGTATTTTGGGCCCAATTTTTATGGAACTCATTTTCAGTTTAGATCAGACAGGACCCCTCCTTGGAGAACTTCTGCCACTTCAATTCCAGCAGGCTTTTAAATTGAATTCTGGTTTTATAATTTTAACTCATTTTTGGTCTTATTCTATTGAGTTCACCATGTAGAGACAAGAGTGATTAAATGGTACACTCATTGTTGAAATAAAATAAATAAATATTATTTATTCAGTGTGTGTGGCAGTGTGTGTGTGTGTGTGTGTGTGTGTGTGACCTTGTTCAGACTGAGGACCATATTCTCTTTGGGAGATAATCATTTGAATTGTAGAATTGGAAGGGATATAATCATTTGAATTGTAGAATTGGAAGGGACCCCAAGGGTTATCTAGTCCAAACCCCTGCAATTCAGAAATCACTACTAAAGAAACTCTGACAGATGGTCATCGCTCCCATGAGATGTGTTGGATGGCTTTACAAAAAGGGAGACAAATTCATGGCGGAAAGGGCTATCAATGGCTACTAGCCACAATATTCCAATGCCAGGCCAAGATCAGCCAGCCCTTATGGAAGGAAGAAGCTTCAGCCAAAGAAGATAAAGAAGAGGAAAAGAAGAATATTGGCAAAATAAATCACTGAACTATGCAGGACATATTATTCCAAAAAAAGGACAATTGCTCAATGCCTATTTTTTAAGCTTTGTCTATAGACTTTTACATTAGTATATCTTGTAAAAGTCACTTGTAATAAGATGAAGAAGGTTTTAAAATTGGATTGTTAATTGTATAAGGTTTTATGGACATGTGTAAACAAGTATATTATAAGGGAACCAAGAGGGGGAGTGGAGGGAAGACAACCAAATAAAATAAAAATAATTACGGTTTAATATGTTTATGATTTTTTTTCTGTTTTGTTGTTGTTATTTTTGGAAAATCAATAAATTGTTATCAAAACAACAACAACAATATTCCAATGCCAGTTGCAGAGAACTGAAAATGGGACTAGTACTACTGCATATATTAAAGGCACATTGCATGCGCCTCAACCTACCAACGAACTGGAGTGTTACAGCAGGTTGAAAGGCCCTATCTCATTTGCATTGGTTAACGCAATCAGATATAAAGTTTACAATCACATAACAATAAAAATCACATATTCATTCTGCTTCAAAAGCTGAATCTCATAGCTTTATCCCACCCCCACCCCCTCTGGACGATTTATGCTTTGCATGATCGTACAGGAATTAAAAGTTCAGTAGATGAGCCCTGATATTTCCCTTCCTGGAAGATGGAAAGCTGCAAAGGTGCTTGCTACATGTGCTTCCAACACACACATTCACAATTATGCCATTATCCACAGAGCTTCCAAAGGTGCATCTAGGAAATGGAAGAAAACATTCATGGGGACACATCTCTATCATTATCTTAGTTGCACAAGAATAATTCAATATGTGTGGTACATAACAAGGAGCTCAGAATAAAGCAGAAGAGGTGCCCTGAAACTGGATATTCCTTCCCACAGGGGCTAAGCAGATGACCACAGAAAACCTACATGGAGCCAGTGAAGGCATGGGTGCCAACTCCTAGAGGCCCAGCTCATTTGGTCCCCCAGTATTGTTTTTGGGGTCCAGATTCCCCCCACATGTTCAATCAAATTGGGGGTGGAGGAGGCCAAGAGAGGAGCCAAGTGAGATGCAGTTTCAGTGGCTGGCTCCTTTTCCTGCCACAGAGGGGATGGAGGGGGGGGGGAGCAGCCCCCAGCTAGTGGTGGTGGAAGGAGGAGGAAGAGGCCAAGTGTCAGAGAGAAGGAGCTGCTGGCCATTGAAGCCACATTGCCCCCATGTTCTGCTCCACCCCTGGCTCCTCCTGATGTCCTGACATCACGACGCAATGTTGTGCTGACATCATGCGTGTGACTTTGGCCGACCCAGTCTCCTTTACAAGTTGGCACTTCTGAGTGAAGGCTAGTCTATTCAGGTAAATGGGGCCTCACTAATCTCGGTCTGGTGGCAGAACCCAACCTGCCTGCCTTCTTACAGACATCCAGCCCAGAGAGTGGCAATAGGCAATTGTCAGGGAACGTGCTGAGGAGGGCTGCACAGATGAGGAATGGTGGGAGCCTCTCCCTGCTCCTGCTCAGGATCCTGAATCTTCCCAGGAGCAGTGGGATAGCATAGATTTGGAACAGTGGTTTGCAGAGGGACACACTTCAGAAGACTGAAGTTGGGAAGAGCTGGGTGGGGAACAGCTAGGAGAAGAAGAACTGGGAGAGATAGAATTAACAGACTCCCTTTCGCTGGAAAGCATCCATCCGCTCAGCCCAAGGTCAAGGAGAGCAGATAAGGTGGCTGCACAGAAAGCGCAATGGTTGTGAGATCAGGTTGCAAGATGCAGAAGTGATGGAAGTGATGTGGTTGACTAGGGGGGGAAATGGGTGAAATCCTTAACTGGGAGCACTTTCGGGGTGGGGGAGGAAGCCGGGTCTCTGAAGCCCGACATGTATATTCACTCACTCACTCACTCACTCACTCATAAAGACATTAACTTACTCAGTCTTTATTGCTTCACCATAGGTCACCGCGGAAAACAGTAAGTAAAATGATACCTGCACTTTAGAACTCCTTACCCATTGATATTAGGCAATCCCCTTTTTCTGTATAGTTTTTGGTGCCTGCTAAAAATTGTTTGTTTGAGGAAGCCCACCCAGATAAATCTGACAGGTATTTTAATATGTAATCTTATTTTATAATGTGTGTGTGTATATATATATATATATTTAAATGGTTGGTTTTATTTTGGGGAGAAAATTAGACTTAACTTGCTTTTAATAGCTGGGTTTATAGGCAACATTGATGTTTAGAGGTTTTTGATGATTAAGTGGTATATAAATCCCTTTAAACAAGCCAGCTTTTTTCAACCTGTGGGTCCCCAGATGTTGCTGGACCACAACTCCCATCATCCCTGAGCTCTGGCCTTACTAGCTAGGGGTGATGGGAGTTGTAGTTCAACAACATCTGGGGACCCAAAGGTTGAGAAAGGCTGCCCTAGGCTCTGTGGTTTAGACCAGAGCGCCACCCGCGTCACAGATAGATAGATAGATGAATGCAAAGTCCAATGTTGGCTGGCATCCAATGAGAAAAGGCAATCTTTAATGGGTTGTACTTTGTAGCTTTCAATACCAAGGACTAAATAAATACTGAATGATTCTGAATGATGCCTGGGAGGTGAGAAGACAAAAAGAAAATCCTGCAAACAAGTAACAGCAGGAAAAGCAACAATCAACTGTACCTCTTGCTGCCAAAGTGAAAATTGAATCTCTCCAAGTCCTAGAAATCCACATGTCTAACCCATAGCCGGAAAAGCCACAACTGCTGTCACACTGCAGGCATATCTGTATCCGAGACTTAAAACAGGCTTGAAATGCATTAGCCAAGCCTACAGAATCCTGGAGACCGTAGATCTGGAAAGGGGTCTGTGTCAGAATTTATCAGTAGCCCTCTCCCTTTCATTCCCCTGAGGAGCAGAATGGACAATGTTTTGAGCCAGAAATGGGGGAAACACCCCTCAGCTAAGAGATGGAAATTGCAAGACTGGAAGGATAAACATCCCCCATCTACTATGCCTTAGTCTGAACCATCTCACAACCCTTTTTAGCATTTGAATGCATGGCATATATATATATATATATATATATATATATATATATATATATGCATCAATCTCATTTCAAAACCTATCTGGACATGCATTTTATTTATCATTTGTTGAATTTGTATCCTGCACAAGGGGGACAAACAGATGCACAATTTAAAAGCAGAAACAATGCAAGTAAATATTCTAAAATAACAATAATAGCTGGAAAAGAATTGCCGTTAAAAGCATCCAGAAGCAGTTATGGTTAAAAATATTTCCCCATCCAATAATCTCAGGTTTGCTAGGAACAGGATCCTTCAGCCAAGTGCCTAAGTAAACAGGAAAGTTATCAAATTCCTCCTAAAAGTTTGTAATGATAGAGCTAGGCGACTTTCCCTAGGGACGACATTCCACAACCAGAGACTGTTTACATTAACCTATGCATCTATATTAGGGTTTTATTGTCAATACCAGCTGGTGCTGTTTTTATTCCCCCCCCCATCTTTCTTCCTTTTTTTAATGTTGTATTTGCAAATAAAATATTTTTTTTTAATAAAAAAAACAACAAGAGAAAATGATCCAAAATAAAGTGTTTCTATTCAACATTAGCTAAGTATCCTCAGTGAGATGTTTGGGGGGGTGAGGGAGAAACGAACACCTCACCGGTTTTCCAGATGTTTCTCTCCTGGAGCATACTGTTAGCGCATACCCAGTGATGGAGCCGCATGCTTTATTTATTTATTTCATTTTTTAATATTTGGTATTTATTATCTGCGTATTTGGTATAGGCACAAAAAAGCACAACCCAAACCACTACCAACCAAAGCTTAAAATGACAACCACACGTAGTAAAATAGGCTGTCAAATGTACAAAAAGGCCATCGATCAAGCTAAGCAGTTAAAGAGAATGGGACAGATCAGCGGAGAATCCCTTTGCAAAGTTAAGGAATGGTAAGAAAGGTCAGCTCCAGTCGTTCCCCCTAAGTCAGAGGAGGGGAACAGTTTCTCAGCCCAAAATGACCCTTCCGGGGAGCTGCATGTAGAGGAGAATTTAAGGCCTCCTGAGTGGCTCCCTCACACTGGGGCTGAGCCAAGGATTGTGCAGCAGGGTACCACAAGAAGAAGAAGAGAGTTTGGATTTGATATCCCGCTTTATCACTGCCCGAAGGAGTCTCAAAGCGGCTAACATTCTCCTTTCCCTTCCTCCCCCACAACAAACACTCTGTGAGGTGAGTGGGGCTGAGAGACTTCAGAGAAGTGTGACTGGCCCAAGGTCACCCAGCAGCTGCATGGGGAGGAGCGTGGAAGCGAACCCGGTTCACCCAGAAGCAGTTATGGTTAAAAACATTTCCCCATCCAATGATCTCAGGTTTACTAGGAACAGGATCCTTCAGCCAAGTGCCTAAGTAAACAGGAAAGTTATCAAATTCCTCCTAAAAGTTTGTAATGATAGAGCTAGTCGACCTTTCCCATTCTCCTTTCCCTTCCTCCCCCACAATGAACACTCTGTGAGGTAAGTGGGGCTGAGAGACTTCAAAGAAGTGTGACTAGCCCAAGGTCACCCAGCAGCTGCATGTGGAGGAGCGGGGAAGCGAACCCGGTTCACCAGATTACGAGTCCACTGCTCTTAACCACTACACCACAACAATAATGTAGCGCAGGGCTCAGCAACCTTTTTCAGTCATGGGCCAGTCCACCGTCCCTCAGACCATGTGGTGGGCTGGACTATATTTTTTGGGGGAAATGAACGAATTCCTACGCCCCACAAATAACCCAGAGATGCATTTTAAATAAAAGCACACATTCTACTCATGTAAAAACACCAGGTAGGCCCCACAAATAACCCAGAGATGCATTCTAAATAAAAGGACACATTCTACTCATGCAAATACACCAGGCAGGCCCCACAAATAACCCAGAGATGCATTTCAAATAAAAGGACACATTATATTCATGTAAAAACACACTGATTCTCGGACGTCCGCGGGCTGGATTTAGAAGGCGATTGGGCCGCATCCGGCCCCTGGACCTTAGGCTGCCCACCTCTGATGTAGCGCATGCGCAGAAAGGAAGGCGAGAAGTGCCCCAATTTTGGGCTCTCACAGGGCGCCGCTGAAATTTGAAAGACTCAAGTCCACCCCTGTTGCAGGTGTCACCTGGAGCGATATTAGCACCAACCTGAAGCATCCTTGACCTTGCCCCACCGCCACCGGGAAGATGCTCCCCACCCTCTGCTCCCACTCGCTCTGCATCATGGCAAAGGAGGTTTATGATAGAAGACAACCACCTCTCACAATGTTTGCAAGAAACCATCACAAGACTCAGCATGGACAACACACTCAGGAAAGAAATCAAGGCAGTCTCCTGGGTTCCGAGAAGCCGAGCGCAGAGGCACTTTCAAAAAGCACAAAGTCACGGGACGGTGGCATTTTTAGAAAAGCAAGTTAATCATTCCAGTACCTTAATTAGCACCTTCCTTCAACATCCACGAAGAAGTGAGGAAACTGTTTTGCAGAGAAATAAAGGGTATCCATCCTAGAAATGAAACAGCATTAAAACAGTTATTAGAATTCCGAAGGATTCAGTTCATTTTGCACAATATTAAAGTTAAAATGCCAAGACAAATGACTCATTCCTCCTCATAAGGAAAAAAAATGTCGGAAAGTTTTAAGATTTTATTGTCTTCATAATTGCACATTTCCATATATTACTGAAAGCTTTCTTTCTCCCCTGGTCCAAGCATCTTGGTGCCAACAGATTACACGGTCAGCAGATTCAAACGCTAAAGTTTGTCTATGGATTCTGCCACCGTAGGCTGCAGATAGGAGATTAATTATTGGAAGACTTCCCCTTGTCGGGGGAAAACTCTCCACATGGAGAAAAATAGCCTGTGAGGAGAAAATCGTATGTGGCACCCTGCTAGAAAGTGAAAAATATGGGCAGGCTATTCGGTTTCCATATAGCCAGCACCCTTCTCCCTACTATTTAGAAACATACAATCTAAAGCAATTAGTTTTATTTAGATTATTTGTATGCCACCCTTTGCACAAGCCACAAGGATGTTTGCAGCTGACAGATTAAAATCTATGAAAGCCATGAAATAATACAATCTTTTTTAAAGAAGCAGATAACATATCACTAAATAAAGGTAACCAATAGCAGCTGCATAAGTGATCAGGTTTCCTGCTGCTGAAAAGCAAGTTTCTTAACTAACCACCTAAAACTGTAGAGAGATGGGGCCAGACACATCTCAGTAGGGAGGGAGAGCCACATGTAAGGGGCCACCACTGAAAAGGCCCTTTCCTGGGACCCTACACCACATACAGTCGTACCTTGGTTTAATCCCTTCCGGGAGTCGGTTCGACTCCTGAAATGGTTCGACAACCAAGGCACAGCTTCCGATTGGCTGCAGGAGCTTCCTGCAGCCGATTGAAAACCGCGTCAGATGTTCAGCTTCCAAAAAAACATTCGCAAACCGGAACACTCACTTCCGCTTTTGCAATGTTCAGTAGCTGATTTGTTCAACAGCTAAGGCGTTCGACTACCAAGGTACCACTTTGTTTCGCAGTGAGAAGGGTGCACCCGGAGGGCAACATCTGCTGATCTTAGGGCACAGGGAAGTTGGACATAACAGAACTTGCTGCATGTAATGGAAAATTACAGAATGCAATGGAACTTGTTTCCTAATAATAATAATAATAATAAAATTTTATTTATACCTCGCCCTCCCAGGCCAGAGCCATGCTCAGGGCAGCTAACACCAGTAAAATTACAATAAAAACATAATGGGGGGGGACCAATTTAAAATACAGGTTAAAATACAATTTAAAAAGCAGCCACATTTTAATAATAGCCCATAGATCAAAACCATAAGAGGAGGGAAACATAAGGATCAGACTGAGTCCAAACCAAAGGCCAGGCGGAACAGCTCTGTCTTGCAGGCCCTGTAGAAAGATGTCAAGTCCCGCAGGGCCCTAGTCTCTTGTGACAGAGCATTCCACCAAGTCGGGGCCAGTACTGAAAAGGCCCCGGCCCTAGTTGAGACCAATCTAACCACCTTGCGACTTGGGACCTCCAAAATGTTGTCATCTGTGGACCTTAAGGTCCTCTGTGGGGCATACCAGGAGAGGCGGTCCCGTAGGTACATGGGTCCTAGGCCGCATAGGGGTTTAAAGGTCGAAACCAGCACCTTAAACCTGACCCTGTACTCCACTGGGAGCCAGTGCAGTTGGTAAAGCACTGGATGAATGTGATCCCGCGGCAAGGACCCCGTAAGGAGCCTCATCACGGCATTCTGCACCCGCTGGAGTTTCTGGGTCAGCTTCAAGGGCAGCCCCGCGTAGAGGCTAGAAAGGGTTTTTAGCTATGCCTTTGCTACGATGGCTGCTGCAAGCAAATTTCATGCCTAAGATCAGAAGGAGAGGCCCTTCTATGAGACCCTCAACTAGGCTGGAAGCAAAAAGGAGGGAGTTGCACCTCGATTATGCAGCACCATGCCCTGCTAAGTGGAACATTGCTAGCTGCCCTTCTGCTGTAGCAGGAGCTGTATTTATGGGCAGCATCGTAACTAATGTCTCCCTTTAATGGCAGGCATCACCTTCTCCTGTCACTTTGCAGAGACACAGGGAAACAAATAAGCCTTGAAAAAAAAAGCTGATATTCTATCAGGTGGTAATAGGCTTAAGCGTTCACCCTTCCAGAGCCTCGGACTCGGTGCCTGCTCCCGTCGCTCTTAAAAATGCTTTGATCAGTGCTAAAGTCTTTCCAGAGAATGCAGCTCCTTCTGCATAGCAACATATTTGGAGATGCTGGGGATCCAAATTAGAATCTTCTGCATGCATGGGAGATGCTTGGCTTCCGAGCTATGGCCTTTCCTATGTACAGAAGGACATAAGGAGCTGAGCCAAACAATTGGCCCTCTTGTTCTGGTCTATACCAAGAGTGGGGAAGCTGTGCCCCCTTCCCCAGAAGTTATTGGATTCCATCTCCCATCAGCCCAAGCAAGTGTCAGAGCTGGGTCAGATGCAGGTCAGCACAGCAGATCCAGAGTTCGACAGGGTAGTTAATTCTTTGTTCAAGAAACCGGCATACAACTCAGCAATGCTTCCCAGTAGGATTTGTCCCCATTGAGCAGTTGCCAGGCCTGATGGTCTCCACCCTCTACTTCCTCTAGGTCTCCTTCTCTGCTGGATGTTTCTCAAGCGGCCTCAAACTATTTTGGAGCACTTGTAATCTCTGTTGTGCCCTACTCATTGCCCTGCATGTCCTTGGGGCCAAGCAGTGAAGAGAGCTTGTCGCAGTAGGAGAGACAGACTCCTGGGATTCTCCTGCAGCTTCTTCCTGCCCCCTCTGCTTCAGCCTCTGAGTCTGAGCTGCTCCCTGTCGCAGGCTCTCCTTGCTCACTAAAGCCTGTTGCTTTTTCAGCACCCAACCAATCCTCCCTGCATTCTCCCTTTGACCTCTCCTCAATGTCCCACCACCAATCCCCAGGCTCTGAACCTTCCTCCTCTGGGGCTTCCCTTGAGGGTTCCCTGGTTGGTACCTCCCACCACTCCTTGTCATCTAGCTAGTCCCTGACATGGACCGCTGAGGAGGACTGCACTGAGGAGGAATGGTGGGAGTCTTCCCCTCCCCCTGCTCCTGATCAGGATCCTGAATCTTCCCAGGAGCAGGAAGACAGTATAGATTTGGAACAGTGGTTTGCAGAGGGACATAGTTCAGAAGGCAGAAGCTGGGAAATACTGGATGGGGAACAGCTAGGAGAAGAAGCACTGGGAGACAGAGAGTTAACAGATTCACTGTCTCTGGGAAGCATTCCTCCGCCCAGCCCAAGGACAAGAAGAGCTGATAAGGTGGCGGAACAGAGAGCACAGAGCATGAGCTCAGGTTACAAGATGCAGTAGTAACTAGGGAGGAAGTGGGTGGAACCCTTAATTGGGAGCACCGCCATTCCTAGGAAATTGATTCTTTGTTCTCTTGCTGTGATCATTAAAGTTTCTAACTGGTAAGAAGACTCCTTTTCCTTTGTTTTGCTTATCTACTGCCAAGGGGGACAGAGAAGGAAGCCGATTCCCTGAAGCCTGACACAGCAAGATTATCCAATGGACCTTCTGCATGCCAAGCACAGGCTCTGCCACTGAGCTTATAACACTTCCCTTAAGATGCCAGAACAAGGGTGGAAAGTGTCGTGAAGTCAGCTAATTGTGTGGCAACTCTACCCAGTAAGGCCAAAGAAAGATGGCGGCTGCAAGACAACTCCCATCCCCTCTGCCAATGGCAGGTTGGAAGGCCACCCCTGTTACTTGGCCCCCACTCCCGTCCATACTGGGTCAAATCCCAAAGAACATAGCAAAGGCTGTGAGTGCAACTTATGAGCTTATCGTGGGTCCCATCTCCCTTTTCTTGTACATTATACAGCAGGCAAACGGCACACCAGCACTAACAATGGCAAAGGAATGACAAACTGTCTGAAAGAATCACCGGCTGCAATTTGCAATGGCAACGTTTGTCACTGTAGCTTTGCAGTTTGTCCTTCACACTTTAGGACACGGGGCTACGTTCCTTGCGTGAGGTGCTAAAGGGAAGCTTGCGGAGCGATGGCAGCGAAGAGGACTTGTGGCTGTCAACCAAAGGACTGGGACTTGCCTTCTGACCAAACTACAGTGGTACCTTAGGTTAAGTACTTAATTGGTTCTGGAGGTCTGTTCTTAACCTGAAACTGTTCTTAACCTGAAGCACCACTTTAGCTAATGGGGCCTCCTGCTGCCGCTGCGCCGCCGGAGTACGATTTCTGTTCTCATCCTGAAGCAAAGTTCTTAACCCGAGGTACTATTTCTGGGTTAGCGGAGTCTGTAACCTGAAGCGTCTGTAACCCGAGGTACCACTGTATTCAGAATCACAGCACTTTTGAGACCAGCGCATTGTGTGTGTGTGTGTGTGTGTGTGTGTGTGTGTGTGTGTGCTGATATCATCAATAACTTCACTGGAGCAAGGCAAAAATGTGTCCCCCAATTTTCCCCTCTTCCCATATTACAAGATATCTGGGGCATCCAGTAAAGTGAAAGGTTGCAAGATCTAGGACAGATAAAGAACTTCTTCCCACAGTGCATAGTTAAACTAAAGAGTATAAATATAAGGTAGGGGAGAAGAGAGGCGGTGGTAAGATTACATTCTTTTACTGAGTGTATGTGTGGGGTTTTTGTGTCAGTGTCACTTGGGCGGTTCTCTTTCTATTCATTAATTATTTTTCCTCAGCAGTGGGGGGCAGGGCATGGTTGGTTGTAGTGGTTGAGAAGCCAGTGTGGTGTAGTGGTTAAGAGCAGTAGACTCGTAATCTGGTGAACCAGGTTCGCTTCCCTGCTCCTCCACATGCAGCTGCTTGGTGACCTGGGGCTAGTCACACTTCTATGAAGTCTCTCAGCCTCACTCACCTCACAGAGTGTTTGTTGTGGGGGAGGAAGGGAAAGGAGAATGTTAGCCGCTTTGAGACTCCTTCGGGTAGTGATAAAGCGGGATATCAAATCCAAACTCTTCTTCTTTATTTGACTGCAGTGAGTGTTGATTTCTACCTCAGCTATCAGAGGCAATATGCCTCTAATTCCCCTTTGCCGGGAAACACAAGTAGGGAGAGGGCTGTTACTCTCGGGTCCTGTTTGTGGGCTTCCTGTAGGCCAGTGGTTTTCAACCAGTGTGCCGTGGCACCCTGGGGTGCCTTGAATGATGGTTGGGGGTGCCGCGAGCAACATTGGCCTCTGTCCCCCTTTCCTTCCCTCCCTCCTCTGAAGCCCTCTCTCATCTCTGCCTCCCAAAGGCTTGCACAGCTGTTTGCTGCAGTAGCCCTGACTGCAAGCTCCCCAGACGAATGGTGCCTCTGGGGCTGGCCAGGGGATGCTGGTTGCCAGGAGCTGAGGTGGACTCAGGGTAAACAGACAAGTGGGTGATGGATGCCGGGCAGGCCCTGGCCTTTCTTGTGCTTGCTGTGTGCAAGGTCTGCCTAGGAGCACGTGCTGAAGGGGAGGCTTCTGGCTGACGCTGCCTCCCAAAATAAGGTGCTGGCCTCACGTTCACCATTGGCCAGTCTCCCTTGGGCCACTAAGGCTGTGGGCATCCTCTTCCCAGGCCCCTGTGGGGCAGTGTGAGGAGGCACCTCGCTTTGGGATGGGTGGCAGTGGCTCAGAGGCCAGGGGTGGCAGCAGCGGCTGACTGGAAAGACTCCCAAGGAGAGAGGAGAGGAGGCTGAGGGAACACTCCACAAGGGAGCGTGTTCGAAAAAGGGTGAGAGGCTGCCAGCTCTGCAGGCAAGGGGTGACGTTACTGGGCTCCTGAGCCCCACAGGGGTGCCAAAGAAAGAATGCAGTTGGTCAAGGGAGCCGTGGAGTCAAAAAGCTTGAAAACCTCTGCCAGAGGCATTTGGTTGGCCGCTGTGAGAGCAGGATGCTGATCTAAGATGGGGCACTGGAATGATCCAGCAGACCATTCTTATATACAGTGGACGCTCAGGTTGCAAACATGATCCATGTGGGAGGCACGTTCACAACCTGCAGCATTTGCAACCCACAACCCGCACGTATGCACATGCACGAGTCACGATTCGGTGCTTCTGCGCATGCGCAAGCACCAAAACCTGGAATAATAAATAAATAAGCTTTTATTTATATCCCACCCTCCCCAGCCAAGACCGGGCTCAGGGCAGCTAACAATCAATAATAAAAACAAGTTGATTAAAATGCAATTTAAAAGATTAAGATACAATATTAAAACATTAGGATGCAGCCTCTTCACAGGAAGAGAAAGGAAAAAGAAAGAGGGGGAGTGAATCAAACTGATTCTAAGCCAAAGGCCCGGTGGAACAACTCTGTCTTACAGATCCTGCGGAAAGAAATCAGATCCCGCAGGGACCTGGTCTCAAGAGACAGAGCGTTCTACCAGGCCGGAGCCAGTGTTGAGAAGGCCCTGGCTCTGGTTGAGGCTAATCTGACTTCCTTAGGGCCTGGGACCTCTAGGGTGTTGCTATATATGGACCTTAAGGTCCTCCGTGGGGCATACCAGGAGAGGCGTCCCATAGGTACGAGAGTCCTAGGCCGTGAAGGGCTTTAAAGGTCAAAACCAGCACCTTAAATCTGACCCTGTACTCCACCGGGAGCCAGTGCAGCTGGAAAAGCACTGGGTGAATATGCTCCCATGGCAGAGACCCCGTGAGGAACCTCGTTGCAGCATTCTGCACCCGCTGGAGTTTCTGGGACAGCTTCAAGGGCAGCCCCGCATAGAGCAAATTACAGTAGTCAAGCCTGGAGGTGACCGTCACATGGATCACTGTGGCCAGGTCGGGGCCGTACTTCCAGGTTCGGTACAGTGCACAACCTGAAATTGTGTATTCCGAAGCATCTGTAATCCAAGGTATGACTGTATATATATATATATATAGATATATATATATTTGTGAGAAACTCTACACACATTTCATAACTAGGTCTGGTACAACAGATGCCTTGGGTCATTCCAATTCCCTTATCACAACTATGCCTTATGTTAAATGAATATTCTCCTATTCTATATAAATTATAAAAGGTACAAGTACATTTTTCTCTTTTTTTCTTTTGGTAAGATTAATATGCGAAGCAACTGCAAGCTTCTCCCCTCTTTGCTTTCCTTTTTATTTTTTAGGAACTGAGCAATGTATGACTGTGCTGTGAGTGGAACATGACTGGGCTACTAGCAATTCCCCCATCAAAAATTGGAGATGACTGCAATTTGTTAGTGATTCAGGAAAAAAAATCTCCTGAATGGCTGGACAGCTACTTGGATTCTGATCAGCTAATCAATTATCTATCATGTATACAGATAGTGAACTCAGGTGCTGAGTTATGACGGCTGGCTTGCCAAAAGAGAGCTACTGAGAAAGAAAAGGTGGATATTAGCAGGTTCGGAGGAAGCTCATGTTTTGCACAAATACAAAAACCTTAGGAGAAAAGAGCCACAAATAAGAGGGGCAGGAATAAAAGCAGATCATTGAGGACAGAGCATGATCAGTGGTCAGGAGATTACTGAGTGTCTGTTGCAGGAAGGAATGAAATGGAAAAGCAGGGCAGGGCAGGGAATGGACTGGAGCATCCTGGAGACAGGCACGACTAGCTGGCTTGAACAGAATGCATCCCATTCTGCAACATTCTGTTGCAGTTCCCGCTTGTCTGGAATTATAAAAAGAGCACAAGAAGATCAGACCAAGCTCCTGATCCTTCCAGAGAGGCAGGAAATAGAAGAAAAGTTGGGGGTGGATTGGAGTATGCAAAATCGATGCTTTCATTGAAGATAAACCTATCAATGGGTACTGGATGTGATGGCTCTGCAGTGCTTCCAGTGGCGGCGGCAGTAATTCTTCCAAATACCAGTTGCTAGAAACCACAGGGCTCCATGATCACTGCAGATGGTGACAGCAGCCACAAAATTAAAAGATGCCTGCTTCTTGGGAGAAAAGCAATGACAAACCTAGACAGCATCTTAAAAAGCAGAGACATCACCTTGCCAACAAAGGTCCGTATAGTTAAAGCTATGGTTTTCCCAGTAGTGATGTATGGAAGTGAGAGCTGGACCATAAAGAAGGCTGATCGCCGAAGAATGGATGCTTTTGAATTATGGTGCTGGAGGAGACTCTTAAGAGTCCCATGGACTGCAAGAAGATCAAACCTATCCATTCTGAAGGAAATCAGCCCTGAGTGCTCACTGGAAGGACAGATCGTGAAGCTGAGGCTCCAATACTTTGGCCACCTCATGAGAAGAGAAGGCTCCCTGGAAAAGACCCTGATGTTGGGAAAGATGGAGGGCACAAGGAGAAGGAGATGACAGAGGACGAGATGGTTGGACAGTGTTCTCGAAGCTACCAGCATGAGTGTGACCAAGCTGCAGGAGGCAGTGGAAGACAGGAGTGCCTGACGTGCTCTGGTCCATGGGGTCATGAAGAGTCGGACACGACTAAACGACTAAACAACAACAAAGAAACCACAGGAGAGCAGAGAGAGCTGTTTGAGGGCTTCCCAGAGGCATCTGTTTGGCCACTGGGAGAACAGGATGGTGGACCAGATGGGCCACTGGTCTGATCCCAGCAAGCTCTTCTTACATTCTTATAAAAAGGGCACTGAATGCTGTGGGAATGTTCAGGGAGGCAGGAGAGCATATATTGTTTAATAATATCCTTCCTGAAGCATTTCTGTTAGGGATTGTAGGACAAGACATGCCAAGGAAAACAAAGAATTTATTCACGTATGCCACAACAGCAGCAAGAGTCTTGATAGCACAAGGATGGAAGAATGAGGAAACCCTGACGAAGGAACAGTGGCATGAGAAACTGATGAGCTACGCAGAATTGGCTAAACTGACATGCAAACTGCGAGATAAGGACAACTGTGACTTCAAAGAAGAATGGGAACTTTTTACAAATTACTTAAAAAGACAACAAAATGAATTGGACTCCTTGGCAGGTTTTGAATAAACATACACAAATTTATTGATTGATAACATGGTAGATAGATAATATAAGGATTTATACAATTTTATAATATGCAGAGAATAGCATGTGTTGAGAAATCAGAGAGAGGAGCTGAGGGAAGTCTGGGGGGGAGAGGGAGGGTTTGATGGGGAGGTGGGGGGAAAAGGGGGAAATACTCATTATTATTATTATTATTATTATTATTATTATTATTATTATTATTATCAAAGTGTTTAAAGTGTGTTTCCCCAGCCACTCTGGGCAGCTTCCAACCAAATATCTCTGGAGAGTTCACAAGCCGGGTGTAAGCGCCACACTTTCCCATCACATTTGCCTTCCAACTAAAGCAACTGCATTGTTATATTCAGACACCACTACTGTTACTTGCAACTATTTAAAATGTCCAAGAGTGACAACCCAGACAAAAGTTGTTGAGCTTTTTCTTTTTCTTTTTAAAAAAAACATCCTAGTTGCCATACATCTGGGTTTTCCTGGACATTTTGCCTATTCGACGAAAATCCACTCAGACGCCATTTTGACAGTCTGAGAAAACCTGGACATATGGTAGCCCTAAGCATGCATTCCAGCAGTAGAGAAAGGTAGGAAGAGCTGGCTCATTCATTTAGACGGGACTTCAGTATTTCACCATGTGCACTGGATTGGATTCCAGTTCAGTTAACTGAACTTCATTCCCATTGAAAACAATGGGACAAGTTAGTCATCCCCACTGATTTCAGTGGGGATAAAGTTCAGCTAACTTAAGACATTATTTCATCTGTGGATTACTTCAACTCAGTTCAACTGCTTCATTGCTAGCCCAGAGGATTGCATGCCCACTAAGAACAGTGTGGGCTAGCGGTTAGAGTGTTGGATTAGGAGACCAGGGTTCAAATTCCTGCTCAGCCACGAAGTTCATTGAGTGAGCAAGCCTATTTTACCTGGATTGTTGGGAGAATAACAATGTAAGGGAAGAACAATACACCACCTTGAACTCCTGGGAGTTTTTGTTTTTTTAAAGGTTGCAATGTGTAATTGATTAACTTTTTAATAAACTAAAAAGGTGCCCAGGCATCGATTAGGCAGCAGAATTAAAGGTTAATTTGGTACAAGGAGTACCTATAAACAACGCATATCTGAAGCACTATCTAAGAAAACGCAGCTCTTTTCTGTTACATGAGAGGGAATGTTCTTTCTAAGAAGACAATTGCTACAAGTCTGAACAGATGTGCACATCATCTAAAAACAAAGATAGTTGTTTTTTTCCCTTTCTTTTCCATGATTGTTTTTATGCATATGCAGTCATCATTTACAAACAATGGAACTTGGAAGATTTTATTTTATTTCAATTTCTTTTTTTCTGCTGCTGAACGATTGTTTTTATCTATTTACTATTTTATATGCTAATTTTATGGATTGATCAATCAACTAGAATCATACAATATATATTGAAAGTATCAAGGAAAATCCCCACTAGATATAGTCAACTTAAGAGAGAAAAGATGTGTTATGTAGCCATCATTTTCTAAAAATTTCCAAATAACAAGCGAAGTTCAGGTTTTTTCTGCTTGGCTTTTAAAATTCTTTATAAAGGTAAAGGTAAAGGGACCGACACTGGGGTTGCAGCACTCATCTTGCTTTATTGGCCGAGGGAGCCGGCGTACAGCTTCCGGGTCATGTGGCCAGCATGACTTAAGCCGCTTCTGGCGAACCAGAGCAGCACACGGAAATGCCGTTTACCTTCCCGCCAGAGCGGTACCTATTTATCTACTTGTACTTTGACGTGCTTTCGAACTGCTAGGTTGGCAGGAGCAGGGACTGAGCAACGGGAGCTCACCCCGTCGTGGGGATTCGAACCGCCGACCTTCTGATCGGCAAGTCCTAGGCTCTGTGGTTTAACCCACAGCACCACCTGCTTCCCTATGTATGTATGTATGTATGTATGTATGTATGTATAAATAAATGCCATCCTCTGCCTGAGAGGATTCCACTAAAGAGGAAGAGAGTCTCCCCCACCTTTGCGGTCATCCGGTCAGGCTCCCCCCCCCCCGCATGGGAGGGTAAGCAGGCAGTGTAGCTTGGCTCTGTTTGGCTCTAGTGAGATGGGGGGTCACTCCAGAGACATCAGTGTTGAGGGCTGTGCTGGTACAGTGGACTCCATTCACCCTCCACCCTCCCCCTCTCAGCACCCACATGTGCCCCAGGGACTGGCAAGCCAGCTGGATGTCAGGCATTTGGGAAGCACTGCACAAGGGACTTTGACCATTACCAACCACCCAATATCCTTATTGTGCCAAATGGTTAACAAGCAGGTTGTCACACCTGGCTGTCAAAGTCGGTCCATGTGGGAGGTGGGAGTAATGAGATAAGGATCCGACCTGCCAGGACAGAAATGTTTTATTTGCATTCAGCCTGAGCCCTGCACAAGGACTAGCTCAGGGTGGGCTGAGAGCATGCCATCTGCTCCAGCCAGCAGGGCCAGTGGTCCAGGATGATGATGGGAGTTGTGGCTGAAAACATCTGGAGAACATCACACTTGGCTGCCCCTGCCAAAATATATGGGGTTGCCACCTAGTGGCTAAATGGCGACAGCGTTTTTTTGAGAAGACAGGAACTGAGCATCATTCAGGCCCAGGTTAGAAGCATAGAACTGTAGAATTGGAAGGGACCCCGGGGTGAACTAACCCCCTGAATTGCAGCAATCTCAGCTAAAGCATCCATGACAGATGACCTTCCATCCTCTGCCTCCAAGGAAGGAAAGTCCATTACCTTCCAAGGGAGACTGTTACGGTGTCAAGTCAGAAAGTTCTTCCTGATGATTAGCTGATATCTCCTTTCTTGTAGCGTGAATCCATTGATTTGAGTCCTACCCTCCAGATCTTTCCCCCCTCTTCTATGTGACAGCCCTTGAGATATTTGAAGATGGCTATCATATCTTCTCTCAGTCCCCTCTTTTTCAGGCTAAACACCCCCAGCTCCTTCAACCATTCGTCATAAGGCTTGGTTTTCAGACCCTTGATCTTCTTGGTTGCCCTTCTCTGCTCACGTTCCAGCTTGTCAACATCTTTCATAAATTGTGGTGCTTAGAATTGGACACAGTATTCCAAGTGTGGTCTGACCAAGGCAGAATAGAGTGGTACTATTACAGTGGTACCTCAGGTTAAGAACTTAATTCGTTCCAGAGGTCCGTTCTTAACCTGAAACTGTTCTCAACATTTAGCTAATGGGGCCTACTGCTGCTGCCATGTCACCGCCGTGCTATTTCTGTTCTCATCCTGAAGCAAAGTTCTTAACCCAAGGTACTATTTCTGGGTTAGCAGAGTCTGTAACTTGAAGCATATGTAACCTGAAGGGTCTGTAACCCGAGGTACCACTGTACTTGCCTTGGGACTGGTTCCAAGATGGACGCCAGACTAAATGATGTGTAACAAAAATAAACAAAATTAAAAGCAGTTATTGTTCACCTTGCCGGCGTAGCCTACATTTCTTATATCTGCAGTAGACAATGCTTGGCTGGAAGGACCAATGGTTTGACCTAGGATTGCGCAGCTTTTTCTTTTTGCCAGCCAGTCAAAATTTCCAACTGATGGTTGGACTCCCCAGGGAGATCCCACATTCTGGGTCAGAGAAGAAGACAGCAAGATGTCATTCTTCCATTCAGTTTGCTACAGGTCTGGCTTCTACATCCCGCGAAACCTTTGCAAAATTAGCTGCGTTAAAAGTTTGGTTAAACCCCAGATTCCGCTATCAAATGCGAGGGGAAGATATTTCTTTGGCAATTCTGTCAGGGAAATGGCCTAAACACCGCTTTATCTACCTGTCACATGCCTTGAAAGGGCAGATTACGTTTTTTTCTCTCTCTCAAACTTGGCACATCCAATTAAGGTAGACTCACAAGCCAGGCAGGTGTGTAAAGTGCAAGGCAGTGCTTGTTCGCGTTTGTAATTATCAATGGGGAGAAGGGGGGAAAAGTTAAGTGCCTGGGCCTGTCGCAACTGTTACCGTGACAACCGTTAATACTCCGAGGCTCTGCTGAGGCAAACATGACAGTCTGACACCTTTCCCCATATTATTCTGCTCCTCAACTGTCCCCTCCCTTCCCAGAATCCCATCTCTTCACTATTTTCTGTGATGTTTCCCTGGTGTTCCTAGCCGTGACTGTGCCTCCTATAACTTTAATCTCGAAACCAGAGTAAGCTGACAGTGGATGCTGCGCCTGTTACCCTCTTGGGGAGTCCACCAGAGTTCTCATCAGGCATGTCCACAAACATTGTTGCCACCTGCAGGGCCCAGTTTGCTTGGCCTGACCAGTATTTTAATCTCAGGTTCGGTGTTTTGCTTGATTTTGAGCCAGGGGTTTTAAATTATTGTCATGACTATTTTCCCTTATGCATCCCACGCCTTGGTCTAGCCTCTGATTCGCTACATCTCAGGCTCTGTTCCTTTTCTTGTCCCTCTACCTCCACACGTCTCTATTTTCACTGGAGAAATGCTGGAGGGTATGAAATAGGATGTCCCTGTTTTCATCAGAGAAATGTTGGAAGGGACGTCTCTATATTCACTGGAGAAATGTTGGAGGGCATGGAATAAAAGGTAAAGGGACCCCTGATCATTAGGTCCAGTCGTGGCCGACTCTGGGGTTGCGGCGTTCATCTCGCTTTATTGGCTGAGGGAGCCGGCATACAGCTTTCGGGTCATGTGGCCAGCATGACTAAGCCGCTTCTGGCGAACCAGAGCAGCGCACGGAAACGCCTTTTACCTTCCCGCTGGAGCGGTACCTATTAACTTACACTTTGATGTGCTTTCGAACTGCTAGGTTGGCAGGAGCAGGGACCGAGCAATGGGAGCTCACCCCGTCGCGGGGATTCGAACCGCCAGCCTTCTGATTGGCAAGCCCTAGGCTCTGTGGTTTTAACCCACAGCGCCACCCACATCCCAGGGCATGGAATAGGATGTCCCTATTTTCACCAGAGAAATGTTGGAAGGGACGTCTCTATATTCACTGGAGAAATGGTGGGGGGTATGGAATAGGATGTCCCTCTTTTATTCGGCGAAATGTTGGAGGGGATGTCTCTATTTTCATTGGAGAAATATTGGAGGGTATGGAACAGGGTGCCTCTATTTTCATCAGAGAAATGTGAGAGGGTATGCATTGACTGCCTGTAGGCTTGCTCTCAAGTGGTGCACCCAGCACACACTTGTAGGGCTAGATTTAGCTCCAGAATCTCCAGTTGCTGGCCCCCAATGTAGGCTTTACGAAGCCTGCATAGGGACTTGGTTTAATTTTTCTGCAAAAGTGGAACCCCCTGATTTCCCCCAAAGCCCACAAGACTCCCCTGTGCTCAGATGCTGATGGGGTTTGAAACCTAGAGGGCTTGTGTGTGATCACCACCGTCAATAAGAGAAAAGCTGTCATAAAAATTGAAGGTGGCAAGGGGGGAAGGAAAAAACCCAAGATACCGTATTTTTCGCCCTATAGGACGCACTTTTTCCCCTCCAAAAATGAAGGGGAAATGTGTGTGCGTCCTATGGGGCGAATGCAGGTTTTCGCTGAAGCCTGGAGAGCGAGAGGCATCGGTGCGCACCGACACCTCTCGCTCTCTAGGCTCCAGGAAGCTATCCGCAAGCCTTGCATGCCCGGGGGGAGTTCCCCCGGGCGCGTAAGGCTTGCAGGTGGCAGCCTGCAGCGCGGAACACGGGGCGCCCTCCGGAGGACGCCCCGTGCTTCGCGCAGGTGTCCACAGCCTGCCGCCCGGTGCGTGGGGCGCCCTGAAGCAGAGCGCCCCTCGTGCCGGGCAGACATCGGCCAGCCCCACAAGCTCGGGGGACAGCGGGGAGGTGCAGCACCGCCATCCCACTGTTCCCCGATCTGGTTTTGGGGGGGAAATAAAGGAATTTTTTCCCCTTTATTTCCCCCCCAAAAAAGTAGGTGCGTCCTATGGGACGGAGCGTCCTATGGGACGAAAAATACGGTAATTTGTACACTTTATGGTGTGATTTTATTAAATATACAAATGAAACAACACATGGACGAGAAATACTTACAACAAGCATTGCAATAAGGCATAGATAAGCAGGCACTGTCTATTAGCTCTCACCTATTACTCTGTGTTTTCTAAGTTGCCTTACTGAAGAACTGCTTTTCTGTAATTATCTCATCATTACAGACTGTAAAATACCGTATTTTTCGCTCTATAATAGGCACCAGACCACAAGATGCACCTAGTTTTTGGATGAGGAAAACAAGAAAAAAGATATTCTGAATCTCAGAAGCCAGAACAGCAAGAGGGATCGCTGCGCAGTGAAAGCAGCAATCGCTCTTGCTGTTCTGGCTTCTGTGATAGCTGCGCAGCCTGCATTCGCTCCATAAGATGCACACACATTTCCCCTTACTTTTTAGGAGGGAAAAAGTGAGTCTCATAGAGCAAAAAATACGGTAATACTTTTCGTATCCCCCCCCCTCCCGTGACCCTTTTTTCGTTAGTCATGACATGTTTTGTGATTTATTTGTGTACAATTTTGTAACAAGACGAAAAGGGGGAAAACTGGAAAAAAGCAGAAGTGTGGGGAGGCCCATGCTCTCAAATCAAAATCACACACAACACAACTTAGAAGACTGAAGGGTCAGCAACAACTGCCTTCCCCGGGAGAATTGGTTTATACATTAGAAAGCATTGGGGGAGCTTTCAATATCCACACATAATGCACAGATCACCGTCACCAGAGCCATAATGCACTGCATCTCAAAAGGTTTAACTACAGGCGCAGCCATCAGATTGCAAATCATGCAGACATTTAAACTAGAAATAAATATTAGTAATAAATAATGTGCTCCATTAGGGAGAGAACTTTTATGCCATTTTTCTAAAATGCCACTTATCTTTTTCCCAGCACAGGAGATAAGGACAGGATCGTTGCATTGCAAATTCCTAGCAGTCAATCTTTCCTTCATGACATTTTTGCCATTCCTCTAGTTCCAAGCACCTTCTTGGGAAGGTAGCAATAAAACTGCACCCAGCCCCTTTTGCATCCATCAGCTGCTGATTCAGATTTTAGCTCGCCACTAGTTCCTAGCCCATATCTCATGTCTGTGAAGGAGGCGCAAGCCGTGAGTTAAAATCTGAAGCAGACGTTAGGAACATAGAAATCGGCCCTGTACTGAGTCAGACCACTAGTCCATCTTGATGCGTATAGTCTACAGTGACTGGCAGTGACTTTCCAGGGTTTCAGGCTGGGAGACTACCCACTCCTACCAAGAGACATCAGGACACAGGTGGCGCTGTGGGTTAAACCACAGAGCCTAGGACTTGCTGATCAGAAGGTCGGCGGTTCGAATCCCCGCGACGGGGTGAGCTCCCGTTGCTCAGTCCCAGCTCCTGCCAACCTAGGAGTTTGAAAGCATGCCAAAAAGTGCAAGTAGATAAATAGGTACCGCTCAGGTGGGAAGGTAAATGGCGTTTCTGTGCGCTGCTCTGGTTTGCCAGAAGCGGCTTAGTCATGCTGGCCACATGACTCGGAATGATGGGGTTGGAGACGCTCCTTCAGATAACTAAGTGAGAAGCAATGATGTCGTTGGTCTGTTCTCAATAATCTCAATGTTATAAACATATGGAACCAGGCACAATGGAACCACACAACCATTAATACGAGAACCCTCTCTTATTGTTGCTGCTCAGAACTACCATTCTCAGAATGTACTGGAAGAAGATTTAGCAATGAAGTCATCTTGAGGTCTACAACCTGCTCTGTGGACGGCTGCCACCATATTTAATGCTCCCTTATGGTCTGCCTTCCTCTACTTCCTCAGGGTATCATAAAAAATCTTTGCCAAAGGCTTTTTCCTAGGCCTTTCCCCCCCTCAAAATTTCCCTCAGAATTATGAGATGGAATTCATTTGAGAACTGATGCTTCGTCAATTTCAAATAGCTCTAATTGCCTCATTAGAAACTCTGGTGCAATAGACATGCCTTTTAACATTTCGGATTTCCTCCAGAAAAAAATGTATCATGGGCACTTGGGAATGTTACTGTGCCTTCTGACTGTTTGCCTATATGGAGAAATTGCTTAATGCCCTCAGAGATGGCAATTTAGTCTTTCACTGATTTTTCAACTGTGCCCTTCAAAGGTTCTTCCTAGTCACTCTTAGGTTGCCTGGCTGGCTACGTCACATGCAATTAACGTTTTGCAATTATTGCTACTTTCTGTCGCCTTGCTAACTTTCACGTTTATTTTCTCCTGTTGTCCACTGATGATGTCAGAAGTCATTTTGATCTGGATCCTTGGGAAACCTCATTGGAGCAAAAGCCTTGGGACCCTGCAGAAAGTCCAACTCACCTGGTCTCTCAGACTTCTCATCTGAAGCCCTAAATGAGCCCTTGCCTCACGCCATGGATCTAGACTCTCCCCCCTTCAACCCCCAGGTCCTAATGAGAATGTGCGTCTGCTGGATGAAATAGAATTGGCAGAGTAATGACCACCTAGCTGCAAGGAGATTTCAGAACTGGAGGTCTACTCTGAAAGATGGATCTATTCAAGATAAGGAGGAACCATGTACATCTTGTTGCTCAGCTGATGAACAGTGCCAAATTTACGTATAAGCAAAACAAGCTATAGCTTAGGGGCCCACTCTCTTGGCCCCCCCCAAAAAAATAAAAATAAAAGAAAGATAAACCTGAATGTACATTTCCAAAATATAAGATAAAAAACAAATAAAATAAAACGTACATACAGCAACAGTGTTTTGTGTTGTGTAGGCTCAAATGATGTAAGTAATGGGCCCCACCTGCTAGCCTGCTCCCTAAAATATCACTGGTTTGCTCATTTCTATATATAGGGTGCCTACATTCTGCATGGCCTGGTTGCATGGCAACATGTGCAAATGACTTGAGATACCTATTCGGTCCATAAATTACCATCTAGCATATATTCAACACAAAAAACATCGACAATTTGTTGTTGACAAAGGACAGCTGGACATATAAAGGGCCCCATTACGTTCAGTAGATTAGGGCCTCATCAAACCTAAATCCAGCCCTGGTGATGAGGAAGAGATAGATCAAACTCACAGTGAAGGAACTTGTGACCCTTCAGATGTGGTCTGAGGACCACAGGTTTTCCTCAACAGGTCTACCTGCAATGGCACCAAACCTCTCAGTTCCTGCCTGATCTTTGCTTGAACAATTGGTTTATACAAAAAAAAATTTTTTTCTTCCAGTAGCACCTTAAAGACCAACTAAGTTAGTTCTTGGTATGAGCTTTCGTGTGCATGCACACTTCTTCAGATTCTTCAGATGTGTATCTGAAGAAGTGTGCATGCACACAAAAGCTCATACCAAGAACTAACTTAGTTGGTCTTTAAGGTGCTACTGGAAGAATTTTTTTTTTTTGTTTTGACTATGGCAGACCAACACGGCTACCTATCTGTAATTGGTTTATAGATGGAATCCAGATCAAGCCCGGGTCATTCCAAAACACAGGACCATGTGTCGAATTGCTTTGGGTACATGCACATTCATCGTAGAAAGCCTCTTTTCAGATCTTGTAGGCATTGGAACAAGAAGATAACTTCTTACTCTCTGTGATAGCTGAGTGCTTCCAGCAGGCAGAGTCACAGAGAAAATGTTAGAAAAGAGCTCTCTACAAATGGATTTAGCTGCTGCAGTCACTTCGAGGCTTCTGATTATGTGAATCCTACTAGCAGGTCTCCTTTAGCTGTTAATTTTAGCTACTGCTAAAACTAAAGATTTGCTCCTGCTGTATAATCATTGAATTATTCCTTACAACGATTTCCTGAGGTATGAAGAACCAAGCGATGAGTGTATTTCTTCTTACCCATGAATGTAACAACACCAATTTCCTTTACTAGCAGAAAAGGCGGCAGAGAATATTTATTATAATAATTTCACCAACCCAAGAAGAAGAAAACAAAGAAGGTGACTTAGGTGGAATCCAGGTAGAGTATTTCTTTAAATGGAGGAAAGGACTTTCCCCTTTTCCAAAGTATTGTCCCAGTGCCAGGTGATTCCCCTAATTATTCCAATACAACAACAGGATCCATATATGCATTGCTTTGTGTATGTGGATGAGGTTCCTCCACCGAAATAGATGCAGGTCTGCTTGTGCCAGGGATCTGAACAATCCATCTCTATTTAATTGGTGGGATTTTTGCCACTGAGTTCTGCAGGAGATGGATGAAACCCATTCTGCAGTGTCCGACTTTGGGCTCTCAAATTTCAGTGGTACTTTTTGCAATGCTAAAATTCAGCAAAAACCAAACAAAACACCCCTTGCTCTGTTCTAAGCACTGCTATGACACCCCCTGCAGTGTGGCAGTGACACCAAATTGGTTGTGCCACCCTAAAACCACCTCTGCACAGTGGTACTTCAGGTTACATACAGACTCTGCTAACCCAGAAATATTACCTTGGGTTAAGAACTTTGCTTCAAGATGAGAACAGAAATTGTGCTCCAGTGGTGCGGCGGCAGCAGGAGGCCCCATTAGCTAAAGTGGTGCTTCAGGTTAAGAACAGTATCAGGTTAAGAACAGACCTCCAGAACAAATTAAGTTTTTAACCCGAGGTACCACTGTATTATGTCAAAGAATTGAGGTATTAATTTAGCATCTATTGACTGCAGCCAGAATGGCATTTGCAACATTCTGGCAATGTAGAAATAGGTATGTGTGTGTTTGGGGGGGGGGGTATGAGGTTTTTTTAAAAAATAAATGTTTGGGCCTTGTTATCACTGGTTAGCTGGTCCACTTATCTAAAGGGAGACGACAAATATAAACAATTGTGTGATTCTTCAGTGTCCTGCAGCAGAATATTTATCTTGCCTCAAGATTAATGCGGACTACTGAAGTTTTTTTGTGAGATTCTCCTAAAGGCTCTGCTATATTTTGCGAAGTGTGCTGTGTAGTACTTAAAACATAAGGAACATGGGTGCTGAGTTTATGTTTCCAAATGAATCGCAATGTTTATACTAGAAGTATTTGTGCTGGAAATATAGAGATGTGATCTAAGTGCATTTGTCCATCAACAAAACGACGCTAATATGTAGCATTCAAGTTTCGCCTGCCAGAATTCAGTAACGTGACCACGTTAATTTCAATGGGTGTGCTCTGAATAAAACGTAGTTGAATTATTCCCTATTTTTCTGAATTGATTATCTTTGGATTTTAGTTGCAAAATCAGCACCAGATACTGGCTGTGGGGTGAGGGGCGGTCGTCCTTGTCCCTCCTAGCCCCCTTTGCTATCTATCCCCCCAACAACAAAACTGCCATTGTTATCAACTTTAATAATAACAATAATAAAATTTTATTTATATCCCGCCCTCCCCAGCTGAAGCTGGGCTCAGAGCGGCTAACAACAATAAAATAATACAGCATTCTAAAATCAGTTCTGTGTGGATTACCAAAGGAGGGAGTCAGGCTGTGCCTTGGCCAAAGGCCTGGTGGAACAGCTCTGTCTTGCAGGCCTTGCGGAAAGATGTCAAGTCCCGCAGGGCCCTAGTCTCTTGTGACAGAGCATTCCACCAGATTGGGGCCACAGCCGAAAAAGCCCTGGCTCTGGTTGTGGCCTGGGACCTCCAAGGTGTTTTTGTTTGAAGACCGTAAGGTCCTCCGTGGGACATACCAGGAGAGGCGGCCCCGTAGGTATGAGGGTCCTAGGCCTATAGGGCTTTAAAGGTTAAAACCAGCACCTTAAACCTGATCGTGTACTCCAGTGCAGCTGGTATAGCACCGGGTGAATGTGATCCCGTGGCGAGACACCTGCTGGAGTTTCTGGGTCAGTCTCAAGGGTAGCCCCACGTAGAGCAAGTTACAATAATCCAGTCTGGAGGTGACCGTTGCGTGTCTCACATTGGCTAGGTCAGGGCGAGAGAGGTAAGGTGACTTTCCCCACCCAGGGCTAAGCTATAAGTTCATTGTTGGGTAGATGAAGGTTAATGTGTGTGAGCATATAAGAGAGGATCCTCTTTCCTTTATATTCTGGCCTGCAAAATTCTGGAAATATAGTGGAAAACATTTCCTGTAAACTTTACAGTCCAGGATGGGGCCAGGTTGGTGCAGCTTTGGTAAGACCCCCTACTTTTAACTTGCCCCCTTCTCTGTCAAAAAAAATTTACAAAACGTTTCATACAATGCAAATGTGGAAAAGCGTGTTCTCTTTCATGGAGAGCACGTGTTGCAGTGGGGGCCGACAGGACACTCCAAAGTTGTGTTGGCTAATTGATCGTTGGCCACTGATGTGATTGGGCTTCCCTTGTTGTTGGGAAGAAGTTAATGTTGCCATTTGCTGATTGACAGCCAGAAATGCTAAAACTCCCTCCACGAGGCGTTGAGCTTCCTCTTTTCGCCCCATGGATCGGATTGCCTGTCCCCCCCTCCCTATATTTAGGGTTGTTTGCTTTGAACTTGCTATGCCTGTCATGGGGTCGTCTGCTCTTGGGGCAGGGGCCCGGTAGGAATTTTGTCCATCTGGCTGATTGGCTGGGGCCATTTGGTTTTTGCCTACTGCGTAGCAAATCGTCACAACTTGTAAGGTTGCGGTTAGGCATTGGTTTATGGTTTGGTTGGTTGAGGGGCATGGATTGGCTGTGCCTGCCCCTCTAATGCTGCTGCTGCAAGGGATTCCGTTAAAGGAATCAGGGGCTCACCACTGCTTTTGTCTGAACCCTGTCACGGGGCTAGGGCCATGCAAGAGCCCCTGGTTGCATTTGGGGAGGGCTGAGGGCAGGTTCCCTGCTCTGTCGCTACCCCCAAGTGTATTCCCCTTTTCTGACTTTCACAGGCGTGCGGAATGTCAGTCTGTCCCCCATGGGGAGGGGGCAGATAGTCGCAACCAATGCCTAAGCAACCACTCACATTTATGTATTTTAATAAAGTTGTGGCCAAAATGATGCCAAAAACCTTAAACAAAAATTTCTGTGTGATGTGTGAGTTATTGGGGTGGACCTGGGGACCTCGACACGCAAAAGAAAGTTCTTGGTTATAACCAGGATTATGAACCGAAATCCCATTCTCCTCTTCCCAATTCTGTGTGACGTCCATCTTAAGTATCACTTGGAATCCAGCAGGTGCTGGCGGGACTTCCTTTGTTAATATCCCCCCTTTTTTTGGTATGGGGGACACATGCCACTGGTGGATGGGGTCAGAAGAAAAGTAGACAGGGAGCTATACCTGTTTCCATTTTGATTGTTGTTGGAATTCTTCAACATCCTTGCTCCAGAGTAAACTAGATAAGAATGAAACCGAGAAGCCTTTCAACCGTTCAAAAACTGATGGCAAAATATATTTTCAGAATGAAACATCCTCCAACCTATTGTCCAGGAAGGGGGGGGGGAGAGGATTTGAAAAATATTAAGGAAGGGTGAAGGGGAAAAAATCCTTAAAGCTGTTGGCTCAGTTTAAACTGCAGAGCAAAGGCAGTTGGGATACAGGTGATCTGCAGGGAGCTCTGGCAAAATCAATGAAAACTGTGGCTCAGCTACAGTTACGATGCAATACGAGGCAGTCGATAAACCCAAGCTTTAGCGCTTCATCCAATTTCAGTCACCTCAACGCAAAAAGGCAGAGAGGAGACTCTGAACAAAGCACCCAAAATGCAAGACATGAAATAAAGTATTATTTGCAACCTCTCTTCCTTCCAACGGGGTTTGGGAAAGGGAAAGTAAGGTGAGATTTAGTGATTGGCCATTGATGAGAAAGGAGGCAAAGTGTTTACATGCGCGCTGGGGGAATGGAATCGAATAAGACCACTACGTCCTGCAAGGACTCAAAGCTAACTAGTGATTGGTTTGGCTATGTGCAATTTGGCAGCAGTGGTGAAACCAAGGAGATAACGGACTTATCTGTACTTAAGTTTCCTCTGCTCTTTCCAGATACGGTCTGTGTCCGTGTGCCTTTTTCTTTCCTTTCCTTTCCTTTTTTGCTCTGGAGCTCTCCCCATGAAAGCCCAAATTGTTGTTTGCTCCGACTAAGCGCTAAAGAGCATGTTTTCGTGCAGAAAGCTGCAGGGGAAACCAAACAGCACTTGGACACAGAGTTTTAAAGTGCCAACTTGTGCCTGGAAAGAGTGGAGCAAAAGGTAAGTTTGCATAAGCTTAACGGCTGTCTGCAAAACCGTTGCAGCATAGTACCTAGAGAGCTGAGCTGTGGATTCAAAAAGACCCCACTTGGAATTTTTTCTCTGATAGAATTGGACTACTGCAATGAGCTCTATGTGTGGCTACCTTTGAAGGTGACCCGGAAACTACAACTAATCCAGAATGCAGCAACTAGACTGGTTACTTGGAGTGGCCACTGAGCCCATATAACACCGATCCCGAAAGACTTACATTGGCTCCCAGTACACTTCTGAGCACAATTCAAAGTGTTGGTGCTGACCTTTAAAGCCCTTTAGCCTCAGCCCAGTATACCTGAAGGAGCGTCTCCAACCCATCGTTCTGCTTGGACACTGAGGTCCAGCATTGAGGACCTTCTGATGGTTCCCGCACTGCAAGAAGTGAGTCTACAGGGAACCAGGCAGAGGGCCTTCTCGGTGGTGGTGCCCGCCCTGTGGAACGCCCTCCCATCACATGTCAAGGAAATAAAGAACAGTCTGACTTTTAGAAGGCAGCCCCTTTTAGGGAAGTTTTTAACGTTTGATGTTTTATTCTGTTTTAAATCTGTTGGGAGCTAGCTACCCAGAGTGGCTGGGGAAACCCAGACAGATGGGCGGTGTATGGATGTATGGATGTATGTAAAGTAAAGGTAAAGGAATCCCTGACCGTTAGGTCCAGTCGTGGCCGACTCTGGGGTTGCGGCGCTCATCTCGCTTATTGGCCGAGGGAGCCGGCGTACAGCTTCCGGGTCATGTGGCCAGCATGACTAAGCCGCTTCTGGAGAACCAGAGCAGTGCACAGAAACGCCATTTACCTTCCCGCTGGAGCGGTACCTATTTATCTACTTGCACTCTGACGTGCTTTCGAACTGCTAGGTTTGCAGGATCAGGGACCGAGCAACGGGAGCTCACCCCGTTGCAGGGCTTTGAACCACTGACCTTCTGATCGGCAAGTCCTAGACTCTGTGGTTTAACCCACAGCGCCACCCGCGTCCCATATGTATGTATGTATAAATTATTGTTATTATTATTAGTGTTTTGAGAGAAGATATATTTTAAAACTATATTTAAATAGTATTTAAATGCATTTTTTTCTCAGAATTCTTTTTTTAAAAAATCCAAATTAATGTCAAAATTTGACTGAATTGTCATTTGGGTAAACAAGCATTTGCCTATCTCTGCTCATGGCCTCTCGAGATGTGTTGATTCTCCTTCAACTAACTTCAGCATCCAATATACCCCCTGAGCATGCAGAGGCCAGAGCGAGTGTCCAGGCATTATCCCTGGATAACTGAAAGTGTCAAAGGGTCTGTCCATCATCGCCCTGTGTCTGAAGCACGGCTCTGCCTGCACATTTCAAATCTCTTCTGCAGATGCTGCTCACGCCAAGGGTAATATTCCAACTTAATGACCTTTTCCTTCCTTACAGTTGCAGAACAGTCACGCAGGAGTGCAAGAAAGGTGACTCTTCAGGTTCATGTAATTCAGATCCAAAATGAGTTAATCTACTTTCCCGAATGCAAACGTAGCCACTGGTGACCTGAAAATGCTGAACACTGTGGGGCTTTCGTGTCTCGGCTTTCAGACTTGGTGACCTTTGGCGCTTCTCTCTTCTTTGAGAGATAATACTGTTGCATAGGCATAATGCTGATATAACCTTAAGAAATTTGATGACACCCGGTGGACCCATACTTTCCCCATCTACATTGCTAAGAAGCAGATTTTATATATCACTATGTCCAATGTTTTTTTTTTTTTTTAAGGGCCATGAGCATAAAGGCCCAGAATTACCTTGCAAAATAAACTTAAGCCTTGGCAGTTCTGTAATGCACGCAGCCCAGCAGAGTAGAGAGACGGCAGCTCTCTGCTGCCAATTTTTCATTCTGCCCCTGGGCCAGACCTGAGCTGTAGCAAGACACAAGGAAGATGTAGCCAGGCCTGTGAGGGAGCTGCCTTTTGCTCCCTCCAAATTTTGGGAACCTCCAAAAAATGCACCTGGAGCAATGGCCCCCTCTGCCTCCCCCACGCTATCCCATTGGCTTACACACCTACATCCTGACACTCTCCTCTTATGTGAAAGGAACTGCTTTGTATGGAAGAAAAATACAGATCATATTATTATCTTCCATATGCCTATTAAGCATGTATTATTAACCTATTTATTTGATTTAAGAACGTTCTAGCTAGGTAAAAGGTAAAGGTAAAGGACCCCTGGATGGTTAAGTCCAGTCAAAGGCGACTATGGGGTTGGGGCACTCATCTCGCTTTCAGGTTGAGAGAGCCAGTGTTTGTCCACAGACAGCTTTCCAGGTCATAGGGCCAGCATGACTAAACCACTTCTGACACAATGGGACACAGTGACAGAAGCCAAAGCGCACAGAAATGCTGTTTACCTTCCCGCCGCAGCGGTGCCTATTTATCTACTTGCACTGGTGTGCTTTTGAACTTGCACTGGTGTGCTTTTTGGCAGGAGTTGGGACAGACCAACGGGAGCTCATTCCATCGCGTGGATTCGAACCACCGACCTTCTGATCGGCAAGCCCAAGAGGCTCAGTAGTTTAGACCACAGCGCCACCCGCGTCCTCATATCTACATCGTGCATCATTGTATATACTCATGAATATCCAGTAATCACTACCCTCCATAATCTTACATTCAGACATTACCTGAAATATCTCTCGCCAACATATATGTGCATTTTATACCCAGTTATTTATTAATCTGGCATATCACGTGAGAATCATCAACCCCTGTACAGAAGGTCCCCCCTCCCTAGTATCACACCCATAACTTGCTCATAGCATAAATGGTTTTCCTGGCAGCTGGTTTTTTTTTTTTTTATCAGCCATTTGGGGCGATGCATAGCCCAGCCAGAGATTTGCCACTTAAATGAGAACTAGGTCTCTAGTTTGGTGTCTCAATACTATCTTCTTAGTTTTTTGTGTTGTTTTTTTAAGAGGGAAAAAAAACTTTGCTCATCCATATTGAGACATCTTGTGGGATTAAACAGCAATAGCACAATTAGATTGCTTCGTGTCTCAAGGGGAAGGCGGACCATTCGGAGCAAAGAACCAGTGGGACGAAAGATAATTTAACTGGGGGTGTCTATGTAACTGATGCATGGACTTTTTTCTCCCAAAGGACCCACTCAGATTATTAAGGCAAAATGATATCTTTGACTCTTAATAGCACATCTCAATGTTATTAAAAGAGCCCAGGCTTTTGTTTTGTTTTTGTTTTGTTCAGCTGTTTCGATCTCCGAGCCTGGCTTATTATTTATTTTTTTAATTCCATTTATGAATTGCTCCCTAGCAAACACTCATCAGCAAAAAACAAACAAACAAACAAACAAACAAACAAAAATAGCTAAAACAATTTCAGGTATGGCAGCAATTAAAACCATTTCAGATGTGAAAACAATGTCAGAATCGAAGATAGATACAGACTGGTTTGAAAATCAACACTTCCAAGGCTTGTTCAAAAAGGAATCTTATTGTGTGGCAAGACCCTCAAGCCGACCCCCCATTAGCATAAAGAAATTCACAAAGACACAGAATTTTTGTTCAAGGTTATTGGGCAATTTTTTTGGCCACAACTTTATTGATTACAGGAATGAGAGCGGTATTGACTTAGGCATTGGCAAAAGACTATATCTGACTCCTGCCCACTTTGCAGGAAGTCTGTAAGGGTAAACCACCCAAAGGGAAACTGCTTCGGGGGAACCCGCCTGCACTCGCCTGGTGTTCTCAGAGGCCTGGCATGGCCCTAGCCCCTCAAGCAGACTTCGGACAGGACCCAGGCCCCGGATTCCTTTAACAGAATACCCTTGAAATGGAGGGACAGGCGATGGCCGACCTCCCTTCCCCCATTCTTCATCAGCCAATGCCTAACCGCCGAACCTTACAAAGTTGCGACGATTGCTAAGAGGTAGGCAAAAACCAAGTGGCCTGCGCCAATTTGCCAAATCCCTACCCAGCCCCCAACTCAAGCCAGGCAACCAACCAAAGTCCAAAGCAAGGCCAAAGGATCTAAATTAAAGGGAGGGTGTGTGTGTGTTCAGCAGCGCAAAGCAGGAGCCAAGCACACATTGCGCTGCCACTTTTATACTTTTCCCCACTATCATCCTTTGACATGATTGGGCAATAGCCCTGGGTGATTGTGGTGCCACTAACTAACTGAGCTATCCAGAGTGGAAAGTGGAGAACTGAGTCATCTATAGCGGATGACGAAAGGACAACAGAGGATGGCCCTGGTCTGATATATAACAAAAGGGAGACCTAAGGGGTTGGGTGCCACCACATTAAATACCTGATTCCTGTATCGTATGGAATGGACTCTCTGAGGAGATGGTATTCATATTCTTATTTAGTGAATTTATAAAGGTAAAGGCAGCGGGTGGTACTGTGGGTTAAACCACAGAGCCTAGGGCTTGCCGATCAGAAGGTCGGCGGTTCGAATCCCCATGACAGGGTGAGCTCCCGTTGCTCGGTCCCTGCTCCTGCCAACCTAGCAGTTCGAAAGCACGTCAAAGTGCAAATAGATAAATAGGTATCGCTCCGGCGGGAAGGTAAACAGTGTTTCCGTGCGCTGCTCTGGTTCACCAGAAGCAGCTTAGTCATGTTAGCCACATGACCCGAAAGCTGTACGCCGGCTCCCTTGGCCAGTAATGAAAAAGGTGGATTTATTGCAAAAACAAACAGATACTATAGCTCCGGATGGCTCTAACAAAATCTCTGCCACCATTACTCCAGATGACCCTTCTGAAGACTACTTATGACGTCGACAGAAGATATTGAGCTTACGAACCTTACGTCTTTTGTTTTGCTTTCTGTCTTGGAGCCCTCCCATTCACCAGGACCTCAGACTTAGTGGTTCAGCTCCCACCTCTTCCCCATTAACTCTTTCCTGCCTGTTTGTGCTTTTGGCGAGCTTTGACTGCGTACTTCCCTTCTCTCCGTTAATGTCTTATCAGCTTGCATGTCAAGGTCAGGAGGAGCCAGAATACGCAGCTGCTGGCTTTCACCTGTCTGACTAACATCAAAGCAGCCTCTCTGTTCCTGGCTGCTTTCGGCAGTTTGCTGTAACCCTTCGCTGGGAGCTGGTTCATTCCTGACAGGATCAGACCGAGGACCTTCTGCCTGCAAAAATATGCCTACCACTGAGGTATGCCCTTTCCCCAATTACTCCAACTTCCATCAGATCCAGCCGGCATCTCCGGTGGTCAAGGACAATGGGGCTTGTAGTGTGGAGTCTGGACGGTCACAACCACATGAAAAAGCAGTGAACAATTAGAGAGCCTGTGGAAGCAGGCAATTTTATATTCAGCCAATGGAATCTCCATGGCTCCAGACTGGGAAAGCTGACTTGGCAATGGGATTCCTCTTGTGACTTTTCTACGGCACAAGTGCAAAGACAGCCCTTGTGTTTCCTTGGCAAATTATCTGATTTCCACCCCCACCCGCCTTTTAAATGGAGCCAAAGAGCTTAACGGGAAATCACCTCGTTTAAACAAAGATCACGAACTTAAGATCACAGACTTAATTATGGTGATCTTTTGGATATTCTCCAGCAAATAACAGTTGCGGTGGGAGGGATTTGGCAGCTGATGTATATTGAAAGAGAATGATCACTGCTGTAAAGGCTGTGAAGACGACCATCAAAGGGAGGGGTTAGAAAAGTGTTTCCAGCGCTGGAAAAATTATAGGAGAATCTAGTAGGATGTTAATGGAAGAGGCAGCTTTTTTTGTTTTTGGAATCCATTTAATTTGCTGGACTTAAATTAAAACAATTTTTCATTCTTCCTTTGCTGTCTCCTTGTCTAAAAGATTATTTGCAACCCTGTGTATGTTCAACACTTAGTATTGCTACTCTGCTTATTAAACTTTGAATGATTTAAGCATTTTCCTTTATAGTTCCCTCGTTGGTCCAGTCTGTTCTCCTAAGGGGGAGCTGAAATCCAATTGTAGCATTATTACTAGGTTAGTTAAGAGATTTTCTTTGCTACAAATTAAAGAGACATGGAAAGCTTATTTACAAAATCCTTTTCCCCCTCCTTTATGTCAGGGGACAGAGGGACGGGACAAACAGGGAAATATTCAGAGGTTGAGACAGAAATTAAGGTGGGCATGTTTCTGAAATTCTCAGCAACTCAGATTTGTACAGCTATGTGCAATGCACACAATCACACACATACATTTATTGGAATGGACTGAAGTACAAGGGCAACCAGAATGATCAAAGGGGTGGAAAAACTACCCTGTAAGGAAAGCTTACAGCATTTGGGACTTTTTAGTTTGAGGATGCGGGTGGCGTTGTGGGTTAAACCACAGAGCCTAGGACTTGCCGATCAGAAGGTTGGCGGTTCGAATCCCCGTGACGGGGTGAGCTCCCGTTGCTTGGTCCCTGCTCCTACCAACCTAGCAGTTTGAAAGCATGTCAAAGTGCAAGTAGATAAATAGGTACCGCTCCGGCGGGAAGGTGAACGGCGTTCCTGTGCACTGCTCTGGTTCACCAGAAACGGCTTAGTCCTGCTGGCCACATGACCGGGAAGCTGTCTGTGGACAAATGCCGGCTCCCTCGGCCAATAAAGCGAGATGAGCGCCGCAACCCCAGAGTCGGCCATGACTGGACCTAATGGTCAGGGGTCCCTTTACCTTTTTACTAGTTTGGAGAAAAGGTAAGGTGAGACAAGACAGAAGTTTATAAAATAATGCATGGTGGCAGCTCTACGTGGGGCTACCTTTGAAGGTGACTTGGAAACTACAACTAATCCAGAACACAGCAGCTAGACTAGTGACTGGAAGCAGCCGCTGGGACCATATGATACCAGTCCTAAAGGATCTACACTGGCTCCTAGTACGTTTCCGAGCACAATTCAAAGTGTTGGTGCTGACCTTTAAAGCCCTAAATGGCCTTAGCTCTGTATACCTGACAGAGCATCCTCACCCCTGTCGTTCAGCCCAGACACTGAGGTCCAGCTCCAAGGCAGTTCCCTCACTGCAAGAAGCGAGGTTACAGGGAACCAGGCAGAGGGTCTTCTCGGTGGTGGTGCCCGCCCTGTGGAACGCCCTCCCATCAGATGTCAAGGAAATAAACAACTATTTTACTTTTAGAAGACATCTGAAGACAACCCTGTTTAGGGAAGTTTTTAATGTTTGATGTTTTATTGTGTTTCTAATCTGTTGGGAGCCACCCAGAGTGGCTGGGGAAACCTAGCTAGATGGGCAGGGTATTAAAAAAAGTAGTAGTAATAGTAGTAGCAGCAGCAGTAATAATAATAATAATAATAATAATAATAATAATAATAATAATAATAATAATAATAATTTACTAGTAGTCATAGACATCCATTGAAGCCAGTGGCAGTCTTTGGGTTTTAAAGTCAGTTTCATTCTTAGTTTTGCAGCGTCTCCTGTGGTTCCTCCACGACGTGGTGTGCAGTGGAGATGAACCAGTTGCACTTTTATTGTTTTTCCAATATCATTCCAATAACAGCCTCCTTATAACGATGCCAATTTTATCCAATTAATACAATTATTAAAACCAATTATTTATATGCCAAATTATACAATTCAGTTAAAGTGGCCGCCTCGCGTGCTAGATTTTATGGCTTCCTCTTTGTTTTCCACATTCAAAAATCTTAATAACTTCAATTGCATTCCCTTCATGATAATAATCCCTTACACCACAGCTACAACCTTATGGTTTCAATTTGTGTTAAAGAAGTTTATAAAGTTTCAAGTGAGGTACTCAGTCTGTAATCATTGTTCTTTCCTGTGTGTGGTAATTCCCCACTCCCACCCCGCATGATATTGTCCCACTGGTTGTGCTTCCCTAAATCTGCATCTCTTGAAGCTGAATGTTCATAGGATCTTAGAGTTGGAAGGGACCCCAAGGGTCATCTAGTCCACCCCCCTGCAATTCAGGAAACCCAGCTAAAGCATCCATGACAGATGGTCACCCAACTTCTGCTTGAAAACCTCCAAGGAAGGAGATTCCACCACCTCTTGTGGGAGTCTGTTCCACTGCTGAACAGCTCTTACTGTCAGAAAGTTTTTCTGAATGTTTAGTCGGAATCTCCTTTCTTGTAACTTGAAGCCATGGGTTCGAGTCCTACCCTCCAGAGCAGGAGAAAACAAGCATGCTCCCTCCTCCATGTGACAGCCCTTCAGATATTTGAAGATGGCTGTCATATCTCCTCTCAGTCTCCTCTTTACCAGGCTAAACATACCCAGCTCCTGTTGGAAGTTCTCTATTAGGGGAGAATTTGTTCCAGTTGCTTTCATATACAGTGGTACCTCGGGTTAAGAACTTAATTCGTTTTGGAGGTCCGTTCTTAACCTGAAACTGTTCTTAACCTGAAGCACCACTTTGGCTAATGGGGCCTCCCGCTGCCGCTGCGCCGCTGCTGCACGATTTCTGTTCTCATCCTGAAGCAAAGTTCTTAACCCGAGGTACTATTTCTGGGTTAGCGGAGTCTGTAAGCTGAAGCGTCTGTAACCTGAAGCATCTGTAACTTGAGGTACCACTGTATAAAACTGTGATTACTTTTTATTGGTGGTGCTATTATTGCCAATCACTATGATGTGGTTCATGTGAAGCCATTCCTAACTGCAAATGAATACATAAGTGTACCTGAAGAGGAAGCTCATTTTCAAATTCAGGATTCGTGTACAGCCAGAACTCGGCTTTTATTGGGCCATTTGCACCTCTGGTTTGTGGCGTCAAGAGTCTAGCTGCCAGCCAGCCCTTTTCTGGAAGCCTGTTTTGGATGATCTGTGCCACTCCCTTCCTTTCTGCCGCCCACCTCAAATACAATCATCGCTCGATAGTCAGTTAAAATGTGATTCAGCTTTACAGCCACAGAGGATTTTGTTGTGGGGAGAATCACACAGAAGATAGAAAATTGGATCCACCAGGACCCAGCCGGCAGCTGCTTCCCTTATTGGAAACATCTCAGTTATTGTCTGAGTCTTCTTATCATTAATCTGACAGCTGTCTAAGCCACAAGGGGCCCTGCCAATGTGAAATGCATTTACAGACAAGTGCCTCGGCCGCTCCTCAACGCTGCTTTGCAACTACATGCTCCTTTGACCTGCCTTCCCTGCAATTCTTGTGGCTCCTTGGAATTACGAGTCTTTATATATATATATATAAGAGTGATGCCTTTGACAAATGTGCCGAACTCAAGCCTTTAGCATCACTAAAAAGACATGCTTCCGACATGGAAGTAATAGAATTGCTTTATTAACAGCAGATTAGACTGCGGCTCAGAGGCTACTACCTTCAGTTTCAGATGCAGAAAGAAAGGAAGGAAGGAAGGAAGGAAGGAAGGAAGGAAGGAAGGAAGGAAGGAAGGAAGAAAGGAAGAAAGAAAGGAAGAAAGAAAGAAAGAAAGAAAGAAAGAAAGAAAGAAAGAAAGAAAGAAAGAAAGAAAGAGCAACAGTGATTCTTATGGCATCAAATACCTTGCAGGTCATTTTGTTCAAATCCCCCACTCAATGGATATTATTGCTGTTGTTATAGTTTAATCTATTAATGTTTCTCCCAAGTCAGGATTCAAGTGGGCATGCAGCATTTAAGAACATTATAAAACACAAAGTAATGAAAATTGAATTAGTCACTGAAATGCAGAACACATTTAGAACAAGCGATTAAAATAAAGTTTGCCCTGATTGGCATTGTCCACACCTTAGTTTTCAAAGTTCTGTTTGAATAGGAAGAACTTAGCCTGTCAGCGGAAGAATAACAAAGAGGGAGCAAATCTAACCTCTCCTGAGAGGGAGTTTCAAATTATTATTTTATTTTATTTTATTTTAATTTTACACAGACACACACACTGGGCTGCTGCCAACAGATTAAAAACAGAATAAAACATCAAACATCAAAAACTTCCCTAAACAGGACTGCCTTCAGATGTCTTCTAAAAGTCAAATAGCTGTTTATTTCCTGGACATCTGATGGGAGGGTGTTCCACAGGGCGGGCGCCACGACCAAGAAGGCTTTCTACCTTGTTCCCTATTACCTCTCTTCTCACAGTGAGGGAACCACCAGAAGGCCCTCGGAGCTGGACCTCAGTGTCTGGGCAGAACGATGTGGGTGGAGATGCTCCTTCAGGTATACTGGGCCAAACCCATTTAGGGAGAAACCACAGAAAAGGCTGTCTCACATGTCATTACCAACCATGCTTCTGATGTTGATGGTCCTCACCCAAGTATCATAGTACTTGGGCAGGTTCGTATAGGGAGATAGGATCTTTCAGGTAGCCTGGGTGCAATGCAGGGTCTAAAAATGCAGCATGCAATATTAGCATCCTTGGCGGATGGCCCTCCAGCTGTGCTTAAATACCTCTAGTGAAGAATAGTCCACCATCTTCTGATGCAGACTGTTCCACTGTTGAATAGCTCTTACTGTTCCAAAGTATATCCTAATATTTACCTGATTTCCTTCCATTTCTACCCATTCTTTCTAGTAATGGTGACAACCTCCCCAGTGATTCCCAAGCTCCAGCAGAACACAATAGATAATTTTTGGTTTGGGGTTTGTTTGATTTCTTGCGTTGCATGCGATTAATTATAGCTCCAGCACCAGATTAAAAAATGGCCGCCCTCCCGCTCATCTAGACATCCAGGCATGTAGCGGAGTTCCACTCCACGTACGCTATCTTCAAAAATAAGGCAAACAAATTGTTGTGAGTGAAATGAAAACAATTAAACGAGAGCCGTATCCACACAGTAACTGATTACTAATGATGGGCTATCACATCATTCCGAAAATGAAGTAATTCCAAAACTAACAAGCATCCAGTGCAATAAATAAATAAGAAAGGGATGTTGTGTTCAAAGGATTAATAATGCGATCAAAATGGAGCGGCGGGATAATTAACAAACGAGATGGCAAAACTTGCAAACATTAATAGTGAATTACCAGGCAGTAAATCAAATCTAAAGATCGCAAATACGAGGTATTTTAACAACTGCGGCTAATTGGATAAGGGACCCAAAAGGTATTCGTTTATTTATTGAGATTTTTTTTTTTTTTGCATAACCCCACATGCACACAAATGCCCAAATCCAGCTGCACATCCCACACCAACACACCACCTTGCAGCCTGTGAGTTCCCTCAGGCCTGGGAAGAGGAGAGAAACACCCACTGGTCCTTATTCCTACCCTCTTTTTATTCTCTATTTTTGCTCTATGGACCAGGGACAGGGCAGAATTTAGTGCTGTGGGTGCCTGTGGCCAACAATGCATCCCCCTCAAGATGGGAGCCCGAGAGGGCTGGATATTTTTATTTCTATTACTGCATTAATTACAGTAAGTCACAGGTCCCAGGGCAGGTGACAAAGCGTGTTCTGCTTCATGGAGAGCACGTGTTGCGGTGGGGGCCGACAGGACACTCCAAAGTGTGGGGCGGGCTAATTGATCTCGGGCCACTGTTGTGATTGGGCTTCCCTTGTTGTTGGGAAGAAGTTAATGTTGCCATTTGTTGATTAACAGCCAGAAATGTTAAAACTCCCTCCACGAGGCGTTGAGCTTCCTCTTTTCGCCCCGTGCATCGGATTGCCCATCCCCCCTCCCTATATTTAGGGTTGTTCGCTTTGACCTTGCTATGCCTCTCATGGGGTCCTCTGCTCTTGGGGCAGGGGCCCAGTGGGGATTTTGTCCATCTGGCTGATTGGCTGGGGCCATTTGGTTTTTTCCTACTGCTTAGCAAATCGTCACAACTTGTAAGGTTGCGGTTAGGCATTGGTTTATGGTTTGGTTGGTTGAGGGGCATGGATTGGCTGTGCCTGCCCCTCTAATGCTGCTGCTGCAAGGGATTCCGTTAAAGGAATCAGGGGCTCATCACTGCTTTTGTCCGAACCCTGTCACGGGGCTAGGGCCATGCAAGAGCCCCTGGTTGCATTTGGGGAGGGCTGAGGGCAGGTTCCCTGCTCCGTCGCTACCCCCAGATGTATTCCCCTTTTCTGACTTTCTCAGGCTTGCGGAATATCAGTCTGCCCCCCACTGGGGGGGGCAGATAGTCGCAACCAATGCCAAAGCAAGCACTCACATTTTTGTATTTTTATAAAGTTGTGGCCAAAATTATGCCAAAAACCTTAAACAAAATGTCTGTGTGATGTGTGAGTTATTTGGGGTGGCCCTGGGGACCTCGACACGCAACTTAAAATTCAAAAGGTTTAAATCTGAGGACAGCCACAGGAAGAGGAGGAACCACAACTCATGTGTCAAAGGTGTAAAGAAATGTGTCTTCAATGATGAAACTAGATGTCCCTTTGTGGGGAGGGAATTCCACAACGTAGGGGGTGCTACAGAAAATTCCCTCTTCAAGGCCACTCCCCAACTTCTGAAGGAGGTGGAACTACCAAGATTTTAATACTGAGGAGGTGGTATTTCAGATATTTGGAACCTAAGTCATTTAGGGTTTGAAACCCTAACATGAGCACCTTGGACTGTGTCCAGAAATAAACTGGCTGCCAGTAGCTGGGGTGAAAGGCATAGGGGCCAACTCCTAGGGACTGAGGCAGTTCCGCTCCCCAAATTATTATTTTTTGAGGGGGCTGTCTTACGTTTGTTTTTTACCTCGTTATTTGATGGACTTGGACGTTTTAATTAAACAAGTTTTGCTTGTTTACCTTATAACATAATTGATCATTTGTTGTTTATTGGGCCAGCTTATATTATTTTATTTTTGCAACTCACTACTTTGAGATTCGGGTGCATGTGCCAATAAATTCATTTAAACTGCCGAAGAAAACTTTGGAGTAAGCATGCGTAGGTCTGGGCCGTAAGTTGTATATCCTTCCCATTTCGTGTAAGTCATTTCCCATTGGGCTTATTTCGGCGAAGAGCCAATTTCATATGAGCAAAGAGAATCAAAATATTTCCTCTACCAAAAGATAGCACTTCAATTATTTTCTCTTCTGCTTTCCTTCATCAGTAAAAGTCCCTCGTTGAAAATATTTCTGCTGGGAACGGAATGCCGTCGAGTTGCATGTTCATAAATATTTGGAAATAAAAGAAAGGGATTTGCCTGTTTAAGTTCTCGGATGGTGCCGATAGGCTGAAAACTCATGGGACGTTCTTGAAAAGAGGGAGCGAGAGAGGGAACATCCTGGGAGTTAATCTACAAGTATCCTTAAAAATACGTCTGCACCTACTTTATAACTATATACAGTAACCCTGAAACTTACGCAGAGATTACGTTCTGGAGATCATGCCTAAATCGAAAATCGTGTCTAGTCAAAACAAATTGGGTATAATGGCGGGTGGGATTGCCAATGGCTGTTTAATTCTTTTATAAAAAATAGCGCTGAGCACATACAGCTGAATGTGCGCAAGTTAAACATGTATAATTTTTGATCTTACTGTAGTGCATTTCTTAAAGGTAAAGGTAAAGGGACCCCTGACCATTAGGTCCAGTCATGGCCGACTCTAGGGTTGCAGCACTCATCTCGCTTTATTGGCCAAGGGAGCCAGCATACAGCTTCCAGGTCATGTGGCCAGCATGACTAAGCCGCTTCTAGTGAACCAGAGCAGCGCACAGGAACGCCATTTACCTTCCCGCCAGAGCGGTATCTATTTATCTACTTGCACTTTGACGTGCTTTCGAACTGCTAGGTTGGCAGGAGCAGGGACCGAGCAACGGGAGCTCACCCCATCGCGGGGATTCGAACCGCCGACCTTCTGATTGGCAAGTCCTAGGCTCTGTGGTTTAACCCACAGCGCCACCCGCGTCCCGAATGTACATATAGCTAGACATTTTGGGGAAAGTTTCATTCATTGCTACTATGAGCTGAAATTCACACTCGACTCCGAGTATATTTCAGAACAGTCCTGTTTTTCTTGTCTATCTATAACCAAAACACCAAGCAACACTCCGCCATTTCGGCTTTCCAATCGTTAAAGAGTATGGTCCTGCAGAGGAAATGAAGTGGATCAGAGCCTTTAACAACCTATAATGATGGGGAAAATTGCCCTTGGCGTGAGACTACGGGTGTTCCAGGCACGTCCTGAATGCGGATCAGGGTGTTCCGAGCACGTCTCCTTATTTTCATCTGCAAAACGTTGGGAGGTAAAGATATGCGGCTGCACTTCTAACAAGACAGGCTGACTCTCTCAGGAAGCGTGATATGGGGAAAGGGAACCCTTTTGTCTGCTCCCAGCCCAGGACCAGATGCCTCATCCTTCTTGCTTGTCTCGCAGTTTCCCATCTGGTATTTATCTTTTTAAGAGCAGCTACAACAGTCAGCATGTGGTTCCATTTTGCACATATTCCTTAACATCTCTGTTTACACCATGTCACAAGAAAGAGCCGTGGTTCTCTTCGGGAAAGGGTTTTGAAGGGAGGGGGGAAAGTCTGCACTTTTGCATAGCAGATTCCAGAGGGTTTCCCCTTAAGGCAACTGTGGTGGCCTCAAGCTTTTTTTTGGGGGGGGGGAGCTGCTGGAAGCAGGAAAGCTCTCAAAGGAACAAGCCCAGCTGGCCAAGGCCTGGCGTCGGTGCAGTAGGTGGGCTGCCTGAGGGGAAGTTGCAATTGCTGTGTGTATATGGTGGGGGAGAGTAGCTATTAGGAACATGGATGGTCTAAAGACTATCTTTGGGTGTACAGCTGGCGAGGTCTCGCAACCATCTATTTAATGGGCGTGAAGCACTGATTCATTTTATACTAGCTTTTAAAAGAGCATTGTTGTTGTTGTTTAGTCGTTTAGTCATGTCTGACTCTTCGTGACCCCATGGACCAGAGCACGCCAGGCACTCCTGTCTTCCACCGCCTCACGCAGTTTGGTCAAACTCCTGCTGGTAGCTTCAAGAACACTGTCCAACCATCTCATCCTCTGTCGTCCCCTTCTCCTTGTGCCCTCCATCTTTCCCAACATCAGGGTCTTTTCCAGGGAGTCTTCTCTTCTCACGAGGTGGCCAAAGTACTGGAGCCTCAGCTTCATGATCTGTCCTTCCAGTGAGCACTCAGGGCTGATTTCCTTAAGAATGGAGAGGTTTGATCTTCTTGCAGTCCATGGGACTCTCAAGAGTCTCCTCCAGCATCATAATTCAAAAGCATACATTCTTCAGCTATCAACCTTCTTTATGGTCCAGCTCTCACTTCCATACATCACTACTGGGTGGATTTTGAGAATACAAATACAGTTGTACCTCAGGTTAAATATGCTTCAGGTTGAACGTTTTCAGCTTATGCTCCGCGGCGGAACATGTTACTTCCGGGTTTCACCGCTCATGCATGCACAGATGCTCAAAATAACATCACGCGCATGAGCAGACGCAGCAAATCGCAACCCACACATGCGCAGACACAGGTTGCGTTTGCTTCAGGATGCGAACGGGGCTCCGGAACGGACCCTGTTTGCATCCAGAGGTACCACTGTATCTCCATTTCAGTTTCCTGTTTTTCCAGTCTAATCTTCAGCTTTCTACATTTTCACATCAGTTTGTTAACTTTTTGAATTATAATATTTAATTAAATCTGTTCACGGCCCCTATAGCCGCAGGTCTCAGGGCGGTTCACAGAATAAAATCACAATATAAAAACAAAAAATACATAATCAAAATAAAAGCAACAGCAACCCACTAACCCCCCATAATACATTTTAAAAGGGCATCGAATGTCAATCAACCAAATCTTTTTTTAAAAAAAGCTTTTAAAAAGTCCTGATGAAAATTCATCACATTTTTGTACGCAAATTCTCTCCGCACACACATTTTTGCAAGAACAGTGGTCGGGAAATTTATGCTGCCCGCTGGATGCCGTTGGACCACAACTCCCATCAGCCCCACTCAGCATGGCCAATGGACTGGAATGATGGGAGTTGTAGTGCAGAAACACCTGACATGTCACAGGTTTCCCACCCCAGCATTGAGACTTCTTCTGCAGATGCTCTACATACTCTCTCAGGATCTGTCAAAAGTAGTTAAATGACACACCTGTGCTTCCATGACCATTTTAGGCCAGGTGAATCTGTATCCCTAATACATTTGAATGGTTGTTGTTATTTCCTGCACATGAAGAGTGAACCTGAACTGGTTGAGATCCCCAGTTGCATGGAGCTGCTCTCTGCAGAGAACCTTTCTCAGCCAGAGGGCCAGATTCCCTTCTGGGTAACCCTCTAGGGAGGAGACACCAGTGGGAGTCAGGACCAGGAGCAAAGTCAGGCACAACACAATGTTAATTTTACCTTTTTACAGCAGGCTAGTTTATACCTACATCTCTGTCTTCCATCCAGGCATAATACAACTATACAGGGCTGCCTTCAGATGTCTTCAAAAGGTTAGTTAATTATCAGAGGTCGCAGAACTCCCTATCATCTAACATTTCTCCGATAAAAATAGGGACGTTCTAAGGAAAAGCAGGATATTCCAGTGTCAAATCAGAAACTGGGATGGCTTTTGTAAATATGGGACTGTCTGTCAGGGTGAATTTAATGCCTGGGAAGAGTTCGATTCAAGGAGTGTGGTGGAGTCTCCTTCTTTGGAGGTCTTTAAGCAGAGGCTTGACAACCATATGTCAGGAGTGCTCTGATGGTGTTTCCTGCTTGGCAGGGGGTTGGACTCGATGGCCCTTGTGGTCTCTTCCAACTCTATGATTCTATGATTCTATGGAGATGAGGAAATGCAGTCACAGACAGAGCAGGAGTGGGTTAGTTCGGCCCTCCTTCATCAAGAGTTCCCAGACTCAGATAGAGCAGCAGACTCGGAAAGCTCACAGGCAGAGGGAGGGGAGGAGATAGACGGCATTGAGGGGGTTGCTATGCAACCAGGAGGGAGGCAGAGTTTAGAGGGCTCTTCGTTTGAGAGGGGGGGAGTTCACCCACCTTCTCCCCGAATCAGAAGAGGTGAAAGGGTTCAAATACCATGGAAGTACAAGAGAAGAAGAACTGGACTTTGGCGCCCTTCGTGCTGGATGTTAATTGTAAATAAACATACCATAAAACTGCCAGAGACTCATTAATTCTTATCGGAGCATGGTTTCCTGCCTGGGATCATTACAGTGTCCTTGGAAAATAGGGACACCTGAAGGGTCTATTTATGTCACTGTTCTTCAACCTTGGGTCCTCACATGTTGATGGGCTACAACTCCCATGTTCCCCAGCCAGATCATCTTATGTCCAGGGCTGATGGGAATTGTAGTGTAACAACACCAAAGGTTGAAGAACACTGCCCTATGTACATAGGGGCATAGGACCACACTTCACATGGGGGCACATCACTATCATGAATCTCGTGGGAGGCTGGGCCACTGGATATGACTCTGCTCCCCCATCCTATCAAAGCTCAGCAGAAACAAAAGGACAAGACTCATTGGTTACTGTGACTCCTTGGGAAAAAACCCAGAAATTGAAAGGGGGTCAGAGGAGCAGAGAGGCAACTACAAACAATGGCTGCCTCATAACCCAAGCCAAAAAAATGCATGAACCTTTTGGTTATCTTCCAGTATGTTTGCAGTATGTCTGGATTGCAGAGAAGAAAGCAGTTGTCTAAGTGCCATGCTCTGTTCCAGGCTAGTTGGAGAGGCAATCTTTTGTTTTCCCCATTGTTTTCCAACCTTTATTTATACAAATGTAATTAGCCAGATTACAAGATGTCATGTGTCTCTTTAAAGTTGCCGAAAATGTACTGTGCTGCTTTATTAGGCAAACAGTGTTTGATTGGGCTGCTGTAATGAAGCATAATTAATGCGGATCAGGTGACCCTCTTCCTGTTGCCCTTGCTTGATCTTGGATTGCTAGATGCTGCAGTCCATAAGCCATTTTCTGGTGCTATTATTATTATTATTATTATTATTATTATTATTATTATTATTATTTCTAGACCACCCTTCATCCGAAGATCACAGGAGTGTTTGCAATAAAAAAGACAAAAATGAATGTTCGCCTTTTGAATATACACCTGCGCCTCCTTGATCTAATCATTCTCCACTGAAACTTTTACACTCAATCGTGTTCGTCTAATTTAAGTTAATGGGATCTTGTTAAAACAGAAACAATGGTACTTGGAGAGTGGTTTAAAACACCCATCCTAACAATCTGATTTTTTTGGGGGGGTAAGGTGCTCTTGGAATGGTCTCTGGTACTCATTTCATTCTGATGAGTTTACCCAGAGATTAGCCTGGAAAAGAGGAGACTGAGAAGAGATACGATAGCCATTTTCAAATATCTCAAAGGCTGTCTCATGGAAGGTAGAGCAAACCCCCCCCCCCCGCTCTGGAGGGCAGGAATCGAACCCATGGCTTCAAGTTACAAGAAAGGAGATTCCGACTAAACATAAGGGAAAAATTTCTGATAGTAAGAGCTGTTTGACAGCGGAATGGACCCCCTTGGGAGGTTGTGGACTCTTCTTCCTTGGAGGTTATTAAGCAGAGGTTGGATGGTGTAATAAGAATTTTAAGGTCTAAGGTATATTATTAATTTTCATAAATGTACCAAGCAAACACGTACATAAATATATAAACCACATGTCTGAAGCAGCACAGGAAGACAGTCCTGAAACCATTTTGACTCCCAAGCTGACCAAATGCTTCTCTGCAAGGAGGGAGGAGGTGGGAAAAAACCTTCCTTGTTACAGGAATTTAGTAATCACCATTTCAAAGGGTGACAGACTACCAGGAAAAGACTACCAGGAAAGGCAATCAGATAAGGCATTATCAGATAACCGGGCAGACAGGAAAAACAACAGCATTCAAATTTCTGTTGTAGACCACCTTTTCTGTGATGTAGGTATGATGTTTGTGGGGGGTGGTCTTGGGTTACACACCTTCTGTGATGTATGTATGATGTATGGAGGGGTAGTCTTGAGCTCCAGGGCAGTGAATTTAAAATGTCTATATAAGGCAGCCTTTCTCAACCTGTGAGTCCCCAGATGTTGAACTACAATTCCCATCACCCCTAGCTAGCAAGGCCAGAGCTCAGGGATGATGGGAGTTGTAGTCCAACAACATCTGGGGACCCACAGGTTGAGAACCACTGATATAAGGCCTTGCGCGCCATTGTTCGAGATCCTCCTCCTTTCCTGCGTGTGAGGGGAGCACCCTGTTGCAACAGATCAATAAAGATCAGGCTTACTAGCTGCTTTGCTTCTTAATATTCTCTGGTTGGCCTCTGTTATTTTCTCCTACCAATAGGGAACCCACGTAAGGACTCTATGCGGGCTCTTGGATACCCCATAAGGGAAAAAGGGCAGATTTTGTTTACAACAGAGGCCATCCGTCATGGATGATCTAGATGAGATTCCTGTATTACAGGGGGTTGGACTAGATGACCTTTGGGTTCCTTCCAACTGTATGATTCCTCTTTTTCTCCCATAAACAAGATACGGGGAAGAAACATTCTTTTTTCCCTTTAGAGAAACAACATTCACTTTCCCCCATCAGTTCCACTTTGTTTTCTTCCGACTCTCCTGCTGGAATGAAAATCTGGCTGGGAAGAAAAGCGATGGTATTCTGTGCCAAACGCTGCATTTTCCCCTCCCTTTATTGAAGAAGTAGGCACTGGGGCTCTGGCATGTGTGCGCTTGCAGATAATTATTTTACCGTGGATTAACTATTATTAAATGCTACACTGGGTTAACGTTCTTCTCCTCCTGCCAAAGACAGAATGTGCCGCACTACATTATACTGCTTTCAATGGGTTTCCTTTCCTGCTGGCTTCTCTCCTCATTAACAGGTAAACCTTAACCATAGAAACTGGCAGAAAGACGGATAGCCTAGATGTTAAAGTAAGGAGGGAAATAGCAGATTAAACAATATGGGTAAGAGTCCAAGCAAGAAATGGCTCGGCTCTGCTAAATTAATTGGAGATGATAGGAGGACTCTGGGCAAATCTGTCAGTTTCAGTTTCTCTTAGCCCCTCATTTTTCTAACCTTAAATTTCATTCTCTACACTGCCATAGCAATTTGCAAATTTCACTCCTCTTGAAAACTCACCAGAATTTCTGTACAAATTTCTCCCAAAGCTCCCAAAGTTTTTTGGCAAGAATTTTCCCCATCTTTTCATGTTATTCTCACTAATGTTAGCAATTTTGGGGGTACACTTTCCTTCACTTTTCTGTGCACACCGTTTGGCAGGAGAACTGCACTGAAAAATTCAGAGAAAATGTGAATTACGAAAGATAACGGATGCTTTTTTCGGTTCGTGCATTTATTTACTTATTTGTCTATGCCACCTTTTCCTCAAGGTGGGATAAAAACAGGGAACGGGAGAGATCTATCAGTGGCTTTAAGCTTAGTGCAGCCTCAGATGCTGGGGAATTTTGGGAAGAAGAAATCTGAATATACCCAGCACCAACACAAGCAACCCTGTTTTTCTTTTTAATGCCCCTCCTTCATAAAATCTCCGGCACATAAAAGATGTTGACATGATAGCTTTCCATGGACAAGGGAGCATTGACATGGGGGACGATTCATACATCTAATTCATCATCTGCTTGCTCTATTTCAAAGCCAGAAAGGCCTTGCCATGTGAAAGGCATTCTGAATATATAGTTCAGCTCTTAATGAGTCTGTGGCTGAGGCAATCTGCAGTCCCTCCCCATGTCAACAAGAGGTGTTGCTGCTGGACAGAGATCTGGAGCCAACAGTCTGTCGAATAAATCTTGGGTGTCCAGGCATTGATCTGAGGAGGACATGAGCCGAGGAAGTCTGTAGCTCAGTTAGAGGCCCCCAGCCCCACCCTTTCATGCGAGCAAGAAGATCTGTGCTGCATCAAGCTGTTGGAAATGTAATTGGAGCGGATTTAGCCCATCTGCTAAATCGGTGAACATTTCAACTTTCCGAAGAAGGAAGCTTTTAAAAGCAGCTACCTTAAGAGACTAAATTGCCTAGGAATAATAATTACTAAGAATCTTTAAAGTGCAATCAAATCCAGCTTTGATCTGATTTAGACTAGTGCGAAGTGCGAAGCAGTTAGGAAGGAGCAATTAAATGCACTCTATGGGGCAAAGCTGACTGAGCTGACAAAATAGCCTCTTATCTTAACTCGTGCTCCCCTTAAAATTGCCTTCAACGTTTCTCAGGAAATATACACCAGCATTTATTTGGAATCCTGACCTCCGTCTTTCCCTCCTGTCCTTCAGGTGTGCTTTTTGCTCCCTCCTCCCACCTCCTACTCCTCTTTAAAGACAGAAGACGGTATACAGAACACACAGGGAGGAATGAGACGGAAGGAAATGACCTCCCTTTCCTGCAGTGCCTGCTCAGATGAAAACTCCATCCCCTTTCGCTTCACCTTTGGGGCGTCTTCACCCTTCACTTTTTGTGGATTGAACTTCCAGTACATTTCCGAGCACAATTCAAAGTGTTGGTGCTGACCTTTAAAGCCCTAAACAGCCTCGGTCCAGCATACCTGCAGGAGCATCTCCAGCCCCATTGTTCTGCCCGGACACTGAGATCCAGTGCCGAGGGCCTTCTGGCGGTTCCCTCATTGCGAGAAGCAAAGCTACAGGGAACCAGGCAGAGGGCCTTCTTGGTGGTGGCACCCACCCTGTGGAACGCCCTCTCATCAGATGTCAAAGAGATAAACAACCACCTGACATTCAGAAGACATCTTAAGGCAGCCCTGTTCTGGGAAGCTTTTAATGTATGACATATTAGTGTATTTTTGGTATTTGTGGAAGCCGCCCAGAGTGGCTGGGGAAACCCAGTCAGATGGGTGGAGTACAAATAATAAATTATTATTATTATTATTATTATTATTATTATTATTATTATTCACTGAGAAGCCTTGTCTATGCAAACTCCCTGCTGCAGACTTTCAGTCTCCAACACAACAGGGCTGGAGATGAAGATGCTATGGAGGGGGACGGACCAACAATATTTAAATTATTCTAATTGCATGGGAGGGCAAGTGACTGGCTCACTGGGGCCTGCTGATGGAGAGAAATTTGACTTAGTTCACAATTAAATGTGGATCTAATGTACTTTTAATCTTTGTTGGAAGCCACCCAGAGTGGCTGGGGAAACCCAGCCAGATGGGTGGGGTATTAACGACAAACAACAACAACAACAACAACAACAACAACAACAACAACAACATAATCTGCACTCTCTGAAACAATACACTAACCAGAACGCAGCCATCCTTCGAGAGCCAGACTTCCCCAAATTTTGCAGTGCAGTTCTCCGGCCAAGTAATGTGTAGAAAAATGCATACGCTAGGGTAAATTGTGCATAAAAATGCATATATTCGTGAAGCTAACATACAGAATGATTTCTATGTAGGGGAAAATGTGTATATTGGTCAAAATCGCACACACAAAAGTTCATGGTAAAACGCTAATGGATTTTCATTGCAAACCGATGCGGGAGAGTGGAGGGCTGGAACCTAATGTTGCAAAAATGAAAAACAAACCAACAGATTTCCCCATCCCCTAATGAGAGCTGTAGATTATCCAATCGCATTGTTGCATATTTCATGCAACACAAGCAAAAGATCTCCAAGAAAGTGGTGTCTTTGATGGAAGATGATTTATGGTGTGAGTGTGTGTTTTCCTGTGGAACAAAAAAGAATGGGGGAATTTATGTGCTCAGGAGACGAAAGGTGAGCCTGCTTTTGAAGCAGGCAGCTATAAGGCTGATAATACATAGCACATCTAAAGGGATACATTTCCTGACCTCTTTTATTGAGCGTGTTGATTGAAAAGTGGTTAGCCTTGCGCTAAAAGCGTTTTACCTTGCTCATATTTTCAGGATGGTGACTCACTGATTGCGGTATGTAGCTTACACAAGTATCTCCTCCGACCCGCAGCTAGCCAGCCTGTAAAACTCTCAGTGCAAGCCTACCTACATCTACTCAGAAGACAGCCTCATTGTGTTCAATGGGACTTACTCCCAAGTTAGTGTGCAAAGGGGTGTAGCCTTAGAATGCTTTTCATGGCCTTTTTGGGTATGTGTGTGTTTGCATGTTCATCAGTTGCCATTAAAATACCGCGTCAGTCTTCAGAAAAAGTAGATCTGAAGCCTTGGATTTAATCGGCTGGTGGATCACCGGAACACATCTAAACTCAGCACCAAATTAAGAGGGTCAGTGCTACATGTCAGGAATATGGATTGAGGAGACCATGTTTACAAGCTCCACTTTTCAATTCCTCATGTTGTTTAGTCGTTTAGTCGTGTCTGACTCTTCGTGACCCCATGGACCAGAGCACGCCAGGCACTCCTGTCTTCCACTGCCTCCCACAGTTTGGTCAAACTCATGCTGGTAGCTTCAAGAACACTGTCCAACCATCTCGTCCTCTTTCGTCCCCTTCTCCTTGTGCCCTCCATCTTTCCCAACATCAGGGTCTTTTGAGTCTTTTCTTCTCATGAGGTGGCCAAAGTATTGGAGCCTCTGCTTCAGGATCTGTCCTTCCAGTGAGCACTCAGGGCTGATTGCCTTAATAATGGAGAGGTTTGATCTTCTTGCAGTCCATGGGACTCTCAAGAGTCTCCTCCAGCACCATAATTCAAAAGCATCAATTCTTTGGCGATCAGCCTTCTTTATGGTCCAGCTCTCACTTCCATACATCACTACTGGGAAAACCATAGCTTTAACTATACAGACCTTTGTTGGCAAGGTGATGTCTCTGCTTTTTAAGATGCTGCCTAGGTCCTCATAACATCCCTTAATTCTTGGGTACCAATATGCTGCCAAAAAAACAGTCTTGGTGTTATATGCACCATGCTGGTTTATATTGGACAACTCAGCCATGTGAGTTGGCACCATGATGTGGACAGCATCCTTGCTCCCTCCAGAAAAGAACAATTGATGTTGCTGGTGAAATTGATCATGGGTGATGAAATGCAATAGCCTCATATTACAGTGAATGCTAACTAATACACAAGAAGAGTCCTGCTGGGTCTAAAAGCCCATTGAGTCCAGTGTCCTGTTCTCACAGTGGCCCACCAGATGTCTCTGGGAAAGCCATTGCCATGAGTATGGCAGCACTGCCCCCACTTGTGAAACACTTTGGGATCTAGATGGTTCTTGGTTTTGGTTCAAAGAATGGTGACTAAGGTCATCAGAAGGTCACCAGTTTGAGGTCAACCATGGCTGGTAGCCAGGATAGTTTATAGTCTCCTGCTGCACACACACATACAACTTTACAGGATTGCAACATGAGTTATATTTACCCAGTTTGTGGCCTGTACTTACTCAAGGGCTTTGAGAAAATATATATTAAAACAAGCCCATTAAAACAGAGTAGGCAACTTAGACAGATATTAATCCTTGACCCTCACACCAGGATTTTATAAGAAATGCTTTCAAATGTTTCGGGAAGGCAGGTGTAAGAAGACATTTTCTCAAATGTTATTTCTGTTATCTATTGCAGACCTGCACTTCAAATTAGTCACAAATATCCGGGGCTAATTGGACAAGCAACAGGGTATTGGATATAAACAAACTCTATTATGGTAGGGGGGAAATCTTTTTAATTCCTCTTCCTTTAGAAACACACAACAGGGACAAAATTTGCTACTGTCATTCCCTTCCATGGAGATACTAGATTAGACTTTTGTGAGTCTTGAACTAGAACTGTATCCCCAGGCAACCAAACCTATTAACCTTTTTTCTTTCTTTCTAGCAGCTGGAAAAACAGAAAAGAAAGAAGTGGAGGGGGGAGGAAATCCCCTCAGCTGCTTCCATTTATAAATTTTGTTTAGTCCTGGGTGAACCAGAGACAAAATGAGAGGGGGGGGAATAAAATCATGCAGAATATCAACCCCAGGAGGAACCTGTGTTGAAGCAGCAGCCTCCTTGATTCTGCATTGCACTTGGTCCAAAATGGACAGGAATTTGGATGTGTTAAGTCTGCAGGGCCATGAAAAGGAGAAAAAGAATGGAAATCTCCTCTCCTTGGAGAAAGTTGAACACACACACACAATTTCTCTGCCCCCAAATAAGGGGAATAATTTTGAGAGGTTATTTGCACATGGCTCCATAACATCTGGGGCAAAATGTTGTGGCCAGCCTGATGGTGAGGACAGGCTGCCGCCAACACATTATGTGTGAACAGCAGAGATCATTCAGTGTGCAGCTTAAGGGTTAATTCTGTTCTCGGTGTTAGTCAATTCTCCAAGAGGGGGTGGTGAAAGAGTTGCTTAGCAACTAGCCAAGAGTGGCATGATGTGCTGTGCCCTGATTGGCTGTGTAGTTCTGAGGGAGTTCTGCTTTGTGGGGTTGGTTGAGTGCTCAACCTTTCATGAACAAGGCCTGAAGTAAGAAACCACTCTGCTCCTTTCTTCTAAAACTGTACACTGGTTTTTCAGCAAAGTAGCATCAAGACTTATCTCTGGACAAAGTGATTTTGCCATCAAGTAACACCAGTGCTTAAAAGCAGGCACGGGCTGCCCATATGTTACCAGGTCAGGTTCAAGGTTCTTGTATTAATTTACAAGGTCCTTAATCATTTTGGGTCCAGGATATCTTAAGGATAGCCTAATCCCTTATACCCATGCCTGATCACTAAAGTCTTTGAGGGAATCTCTTTTGGTGGTCCCTTGTAGTGTTCATCTTCACAGCTCACACATTCAATGTTGTGGGTCTAAGCCTGCAGAACTCCAGCTCAGATGAATGGGTCTACCCTTGAGTGGAACATTGTTGGGTAAAGGTAAAGGGACCCCTGACCATTAGGTCCAGTCGTGACCGACTCTGGGGTTGTGGCGCTCATCTCGCTTTATTGGCCAAGGGAGCTGGCATGCAGCTTCCGGGTCATGTGGCCAGCATGACTAAGCCGCTTCTGGCGAACCAGAGCAACGCATGGAAACGCCGTTTACCTTCCCACCAGAGTGGTACCTATTTATCTACTTGCACTTTGACATGCTTTCGAACTGCTAGGTTGTCAGGAGCAGGGACCGAGCAATGGGAGCTCACCCCATCGCGGGGATTCGAACTGCCGACCTTCTGATCGGCAAGTCCTAGGCTCTGTGGTTTAACCCACAGCGCCACCCGCGTCCCTATACATTGTTGGGTACAACCTACTTATTGCTGCAGACTGTCACGTGCCAGACATTTTCAGTTGTTGACTGCTACATCTACCAGAAATAGGTAGTTACCTATTCAGTTACTACCCGCAAGACGTTGATGCTGTAAAATGGTGAACTCTACTGCAACATCTTTGGATGTCCAATGTTGAGACTGGCAAAGCAATAAACAGATTAGGGAGGCTGCCGACAGAAGGCATGTAAAACATCTGCGCTGCCAGAGAATTTTATTGGGAAACATTCACCATCAGAATATATGAAGGAGATTTTCTGGTGTAAAAGTCGTTCCAGCTTTAGGTTTCCTCTATTTCCTTTCCTTAAGATGCTTAAAAAAAAAAAACCCTTTGCAAGTGTTGCCGCCACCGCCTTCTTAGTGCGAAAAATACAGCCCTGATTTGGTGTTTTGTATGTACAGAATGAACTCCTTTGTTGACTCCTATTTGGTCCTGTCTGCTAATGAGAGTGCAACTGAAAGAGAATTAGCATATTCATTGCTTATTTTTACAAGAACCAAGGAAGCAAAACACTAAAGGAAGAAAAAAAATCCTGCTCCTACAATTCTAGCTGCAAGGCCAACACATTTAATTCTAAATCCAGAAAGCGGCACACACAGATGGCTGGCGGTATCCTTCTGAGAAATAGGAAGAAAACCTTTTTTCTACCACACTTCAGGTGCGAATATGTGGCAGAAGGTGAGATGCAATCGTCCGTGCAGGCTGTAACATCTTATTGAGCTCTCCCATTGTGTGCAGCAACGGCAAAGGATGTGACTGAAAAGGTGGCTCTCTTCTGTAGGTAATTTCCCTAGATAATAGTTAAGGAATTCGGCAGTAATTGAAAATTAAACTATGTGAAGTTTCATTTTCGCTTTGGAATCTGTTAGACACACTTGCAAGGGAATTGGTGAAAAGATGTACAAGAGTCTTCTTAGAGGCTTAGTGAGGGCAGCAGACCAGGCAGAGGACAACCCACAACTTCTTGTTGGTGCTGTGCTTGCAGCTTGACGCAACAAAGCATAGCTACCTACTGGATTGTGCTCCCCAGCAGAGGAGAAAAATCATGTGTCACTGGCCTACTGATGCTGACTGGACAGCAGCGGCCAAGAAGATTTGGGCAGAGCCAAAGTCAAGGTTAGCAGAGACAGGTTTTCAGAGTCAGAGAACTTGGGGTTTCATCAGCAATATGCTTAGAGGTCCACATCAGGAACCTCTGTGTTTTTGTTTATGGGTATACTCTTGAGAGTCCCATGGACTGCAAGAAGATCAAACCTATCCATTCTGAAGGAAATCAGCCCTGAGTGCTCACTGGAAGGACAGGTCCTGAAGCTGAGGCTCCAATACTGTGGCCACCTCATGAGAAGAGAACCGCCAGAGACTTTCCATCCCTCCTCGACAGGGATCGATCCAGAAGTGACCCTTGATTTATTCTGCTATATGTCATCTTGCGAAATTTATTGATATTTAATTTGTTTGAGACCAAGGTCCTGTGTGAGGGTGTTAAGTGGGATGCGACGAGTGATCAGAATGTAGAAATTACTAATTACAGAACTGTAGGTTGCATTCAGGTTACACGGGCCTTGCTGGAATTGAAGATACTGTGTTGAGCCTGAGTGTATCAGGGCTGAGGGCTAGGAACTTAACACATCTGTGAAAAGTGACAGGAATCTGAAAATCCCACAGAAGAGGAAAGCGGTAATTAAAAGATGCTGGAAACTTTGAAAAGGCACATTTAACAGCATAATTTTGACAGCCATTCTTCAAAACTATAAAAGCAACTGAGGTTTTTTTTTTTCCCCTTCCCTTGGAATTTTTTTTAAAAAAATCATTTCCAATTATTGTACATCATTAATTACTACTGCCTACATTTCCATCTCAAAAGGCATTCAAATAATCTTAATACAGGGTTGCCAATTGTAAATGTTAAAAGAAAAATTGACTTGGAGCCCAGATTGTTTTAAGAATGAGATTACAAAGTGCATTATTGTGGTTGCTTGAACCGAACCCATAGGATGCAATGTAGGCATGGAACTGCAGTCAAAGAGCTGACAGGGCCTGACATTTAGCAGACTGCCGTGTTTTCCAGGTTCCCTTTAGAATAACAGAAATTAGAATTTCCTTTAGGGAAAAAGGAACCGAGGAACAAAGAGTTTCCAACAGAGGGACTTCGTTAAAAAATAATAATCCTGTTAGGTTAAGGCCTACAGGATTGGCCACCCACCAAAGCAGAACTACGAACAGGCTTTCTTCGAAGTTTGCCAAGTAAGGCTATCACAGAAATGAATGGAAAAAAGGGTGGAGACAGTGCGGTGTGGTGGGTAGAGTACAGGACTAAGATCGGGGAGACCTGGGTTCAAATCCCCACTCAGCCATGAAGTTCACTGGGCGACTTTGGGGCAATCCTTGCCTCTCAGCCCAGACTACCCTCTCCCGGTTGTGGTGAGGATAAAATGGGAAGTGGGATAGCCAAGTATGCCACCTTGAGCTCTTTGGAGGAAAGGGGTAGTATAATTGTAATATATAAACAAATATTAGTGAACCTGAAAAGTGACAGATTCTTCTCTAATTGTGTTGCCAATCCCATACATTGGCCTCTTCTTCTTCTTCTTCTTCTTCTTCTTCTTCTTCTTCTTCTTCTTCTTCTTCTTCTTCTTCTTTTGGACAGGCCGCCATGCTGGTCCAAAGGTCCGCATAGTAAAAGCTATGTTTTTCCCAGTAGTGATGTATGGAAGTGAGAGCTGGACCATAAAGAAGGCTGATCACCAAAGAATTGATGCTTTTGAAATATGGTGCTGGAGGAGACTCTTGAGAGTCCCATGGATGGCAAGAAGATCAAACCTCTCCATTCTGAAGGAAATCAGCCCTGAGTGCTCACTGGAAGGACAGATCCTGAAGCTGAGGCTCCAATACTTTGGCCACCTCATGAGAAGAGAAGACTCCCTGGAAAAGACCCTGATGTTGGGAAAGATGGAGGGCACAAGGAGAAGGGGACGACAGAGGACGAGATGGTTGGACAGTGTTCTCGAAGCTATGAGTTTGACCAAACTGCGAGAGGCAGTGGAAGACAGGAGTGCCTGGCATGCTCTGGTCCATGGGGTCACGAAGAGTCAGACACGACTAAACAACAACATGCTGGTCCGTTGCAGCAAAAACAACAGTGAGCTTTATCACAGTGGTTTACAGCACCTTAAAGATCTAGGCCACATTTGTGCCATGCATTTAAAGCACTATGCTACAGCCATGGCTTCCCCCAGAGGATTATGGGAGCTGTAGTTTGTTAAGGGTGCCGAGAGTTCTTGTTGTTGTTTAGTCATTTAGTCATGTCCGACTCTTTGTGACCCCATGGACCAGAGCACGCCAGGCACTCCTGTCTTCCACTGCCTCCCGCAGTTTGGTCAGACCCATGCTGGAAGCTTTGAGAACACTGTCCAAAGATCTTCTTTATGGTCCAGCTCTCACTAAGAGAGTTCTTAGGGGACCCCTATTCCCAGCATAGAGCAACAGTTCCCAGAGTAGCTAAGCAATCAGTCCCTCTTTGCAGGGAAATTATAGCTCTGTGAGGGGAACAAGCATCTCCTGGGAGCTCTCAGCACCATTAACAGCTCCCAGAATTCTCTGGGTGGAAGCCACGGCTGTTCAAAGCAGTATCATAGTGCTTTAAATGTGTGATTTTGGCCCTATTGTGGAGTAAGCTTTTGTGGGATGTCAGGTGCATGAGGTGTTAACCTCAGCTGGCAAATATTAAAGAAGTAGGAGAACATTTTTGTCTCCCACGGCACTCTGCTGCTGGCCTGAAAGCTGACATTTTCCAACTCAAGGAGAGGTCCCAGAGTGAAATGGCTGAATCTGAATTTATCGGAAAATTGGATTCTATTTAGTTTGGCCTAAAGCAAGACAATGGTTCTCTCTCCCACTACAAGTGCTGATCAACTTAGCAAATTTATGGCTGCTGTGGTCACAATGACTACTAGTTCACGTCACACACCATCGCCATGATCCCAAAATTTGCTCGTATCTCCTGGAAAAGTGAACTGGCATACACACACTTTTTCTCTTCCTTTCTCTCTGAGGGAAGGGTCGATAGGAGGAAGGGGGGAAAGTGACCAGAGCCAGTGGTGTCTTCAGTCCTCATTCAAAAATCAAAATGTACCCACAGGCCTGAAAAAGGTTGGTGAGCCCTGATATAAGGTCTACTTTGGCCATTCACATTTCAAATGCAAATGGACATGAGTGCTGAAGCCACAAATAGAAAAGAACAGAGCCCACTAAGGAGAGAGAGAGACAGAGAGAGAGAGAGAGAGAGAGAGAGAGAGAGAGAGAGAGAGAGAGATATTATTGCTCCACATTGCAGTGGCAGAAAGAATTACTTATGCTAAGCATTGTAAAAGAAGACAGATTTCAAAGCTAATAGCATGGTATATTAAGTTGTGGGACTTGGCTGTACTGAGAAAATCATCCCTGGGGCATTTGAGCTAGTCAACCAAAATGTACAGTAAATAAGTTTGATGCTAAAAGGGAGTGACCATAGCTCGGTGGCACGGAATTGGACAGAATGCTCCAGGTTCATTCTTGATGTTTTCCGTTTAAAATGGTCTCAGATAATTTAGAAACGCCTTTCTCTGCTTATGTCCCAGGAGAACTGCTGACAGTAAAAGAAGACAGTAGAATCATAGAATCTTACAGTTGGGAGGGACCCAAAGGTCATCTAGTCCAACCCCCCACAATGCAGGAATCTCAGTTAAAGCATCCATGACAGATGGCCATCCAACCTTTGCTTGAAAACCTCCAAGGAAGGAGAGTCCACCACCTCTTGTGGGAGTCTGTTCCACTGACAATCAGCTGTCAGAATGTCCCCCCCCCCGAATGTTAACTCAGAATCTCCTTTTTTGTAACTTGAAGCCATTGGTTCGAGTCCTACCCTCCAGAGCAGGAGAAAACAAGCATGCCCCCTCTTCCATGTGACAGCCCTTGACATATCTGAAGATGGCTATCATACCTTCTCTCAAGCTCCTCTTTTCCAGGCTCACTCCAGGACACTCAGAAGAGAGGCAGCTACCTAAAATGACTAGAAATTGATTGATTGATTGATTGATTGGATTGGATTTATATACCGCCGTATACCCAGAGGTCTCAGGGCGGTTCACAGCATAAAATCAAAATATAAAACCACAAAATACATAATCAAAATAAAAACTACAACCCAATAGCTGCCCGCCCCACAAAAAACCCACAAAAATATGAATCCATTTGTGGGAGAGGACAATGCCAAATGAAATCTGGTGATGGGGCAATCCTTTTGCTTCCTTGCACATTCTGTTTGAACTGTGCTTGTCTTTGTATGCTTTTCATTGTTGCAATCTTTGTGGGATAACCAGTCTCATATACCTAGCATACTCAAGTCTAATTAATGCATAAAGGGGTTAATACCACAGAGTAAGTTGTCCTGGTAGGCTTAGAGCTTAGGCACGTCCACTTCCCCGCACCTTGGCTTTGGAAAGAGCAGGTTTGACAGATCCGGCTTTAAATGCAACCTGGTCAAATTTCTTCCCCATCTCTGGTGAAGACACACAGCTTCAGCTGGACAGTTGCCAACAAACAGACTCTCTGAGGGTAGGGGGAATTTTGGTCCTAGATGCCAAGACCAATATAGAAGAAGAGAAAAAGACGCAGTCCAGCATTTTCCATGGGAATAAGTTCAACTAGAAGCAGAGCCAGCTTTACCATTAGAAAGATTGAGGTGAGAGGCCAAGAGTTGGAGGCCAGAGCAGTGTGTGCAAGATGGGGTGGTGTCTACAGGTGAAGTAGAAGAAGCTACTGCTTGCAGCTCAGTTGCCACCAAATGCTCAGCATCTGGGGAGATTTTAGGGGAGAAGCAATGAAAAACTATGGGAGGAAGAAGAAGAAGAGTTTGGATTTGATATCCCGCCTTTCACTCCCTTTAAGGAGTCTCAAAGCGGCTAACATTCTCCTTTCCCTTCCTCCCCCAGAACAAACACTCTGTGAGGTGAGTGGGGATGAGAGACTTCAAAGAAGTGTGACTGGCCCAATGTCACCCAGCAGCTGCATGTGGAGGAGCGGAGACGCGAACCCGGTTCACCAGATTACGAGACTACCGCTCTTAACCACTACATCACACTGGGAGGAGAATGGAAAACTGAAACTGAGTAGATTGGAAGGATTCCTGGCTGACTAACTGGAACATGAATGCTCCACACTGCATCATCATCATCATCATCATCATCATCATCATCATCGTTTTGTAGATCCCTGTTGGCCTGTGAAGTTCAGATCCCTCTGGCACATCAGTGACTGGCATTAAGTCTCCAGACTTCCAGGCAGTGGACATTTGCAGCCTTGCATGGAGACGCCAAAGATGGAGCCTGCTACCTTCTGTGTTACGTATTGAAGTTCTCACCCTGGCCACCAGGAGTACCATGTATATAGTTTTCACTCAGGTCCACATCAGTTAATCTAGGCGGGAAACCCTGGGTTGTTGCTGTTACAATGTTGACAGCCAGCTGCCTATATAAGCAGGCCGGCTGAGCTGTTTGCTTGGAGAAATCTCTGTGTCGTCTGCTATGTCCACCCACTATTTAATATTCTGCATGCAAGGCAGATACAGACCTCCCCTGATTCCCATCTCCCCCAACTCCCAGGCCAATCTTCCAGTGGGATTCAGCATTCTGTAACCACTGAGAATGCTCAGTTCTCATGGGTCCTGTTTTGTGTGCTGGAGTAGGTAACTATGCCTGCGCTGCCCAGGGCAGGCGTGCTCCCGATGGGGGAAGGGCACGCTCCTTAGGGGGCTGGAGTGTGCTTCTGAGGGGGGGGTAGAGCGTGCTTCCAAGGGGGGTGGAGGGTGCCCTCCCAGGTGCAGGATAGCCTCTCGAGTGCACGGAGCGGCGTGCGTGCCCTGCAGCCAAGAGCGGAGCGAGCCACCCATGGGTGGAGTGAGCCACCAATGGCGGACATTCGGCGTGCCACCCGCCCACAACTCCCAAGCCTCCCCCGAGCTATCAAAACGAAGGTGGAAGGGGGGAATGCCGCCGGCAAAACGGCGCAACTCCCCCCTTTCCCCAACGGCTTGGGGTAGGCTTGGGAGTCGTGGTTGGGGGACGTGCCAAATGTCACCCCCCTCAGTGAAGACACCCGGGGCGAGCCGCCCCCACCGCACCCCCTCTCTCCGCCCCTGGGTAACTCCACTGTTGGAGGTGGTGTGCTTTTAAATACCAATTGCTAGGAATACGAGGTTTGGAGAGGAGGGCACTCTTGCATTCAGACTTCCTGTGGGCATCTGAGAGAAAAGAGTCTTGGACTAGATTGGCCTTTGGTCTGATCCTGCAAGTGTACAGTCGTGCCTCACAAGACGAAATTAATCCGTTCCGCGAGTCTCTTCGTCTTGCGGTTTTTTCGTCTTGCGAAGCACGGCTATTAGCGGCTTAGCGGCTTAGCGGCTATTAACGGCTTAGCGGCTTAGCGGCTTTAAGAAGAAGGAAACAAACTCGCAAGAACTCGTAAGACGTTTCGTCTTGCGAAGCAAGCCCATAGGGAAAATCGTCTAGCGAAGCAACGCAAAAACCGAAAAACCCTTTCGTCTTGCGCGTTTTTCGTTTTGCGAGGCATTCGTCTTGCGGGGCACCACTGTAATGAGCACTGTGAGTTTTTGCAGGAGCCAGGCCCTGAACGCTGTGAGGTGTTGCAGGAGCCAGGCCCTGGCTGTGCTGACCTTATACGAATCAGGTGCAGGCCAGCAAGCACGATCTCCTACCCCCCCAATTTATTTATTTTTTCTATTTAGGCAGATCTTGGAATTCTCCTAATATCCACCTTACAACTCAGCTCCTACGTTCACTGTATTTTTGTGTGTGTGTGTGACACAATAATATATTTAGCGACTTGTACAAACACCTTTTGAAAAGTCACCCCCCAAATTTCACCCAAGGGCAAAGCAGAAGCAATGCCATATATATATACAGACAACCCATATATATATATATATATATATATATATATATATATATATATATATATATATATATGGGTTGTCTGTGATAGAAAGCATGTGTTGGAATCCAGAGTGGTACCAGTCCAAGAAGCGATATATTCCAGTATTTGGAATGTAGCAGCCTTTACTCACAGAGTAAGCTATTCCTGTTTGCAGCCAAGTTGACAGAATGTAGACTTTTATGACATAACGACAAGCAAAGCGAGTCAATTTTCTCTGTAAACATCATATAACTTTGAGACTTGCTTATGAAGTAGCTGTCACTGTCCATTCCGCGGAAAGAGACTCACTCCACATTTCATTTTGTGTTTTGCCTCAAGGTCATTCTATTATCAGAGAAGTACATCAACATCTCTTACAGGAAATCTAACTCCCTGCTATCCAGAGAAAACGGTTCCAACTCCCTCTGAACGCGGGAGGTCAACCAGCTAAGATCAGGGGGCTAGCACAGTGGATTCCAATTAGCAAACAGAAAAAAATCTAAGTGTTTCTTCTTTGCATTAAAAACAAACACCAACAAACCACAAGGCCACAAAATTGCATGTTTCAATCAGACCTAAAGGCTGTTCCATCCATCTTTCTTTTTCCCAACAGCAGCCTGCCAGGTATATCTGAAAGCTCATGAGCGACGCATAAAAATGGCAGGCTTTGCCTCTAGAAATTGGTACTCAAAGGAGATATACTCCTCCATGTAAGTTCCATGTAGCTAGCCTTTATCCCTAATAATAATAATAATAATAATAATAATAATAATAATAATAATAAATTTTATTTATACCCCGCCCTTCCCGGTTCAAAAACCAGGCTCAGGGTGGCTAACAACAAATTTAAAACACTTAATTGTAAAAGCACCATAAAATACAGTATAAAAACATGAATAACAATAAAATTCAAAATTCAGAAATCAATTGGGGGGGGGGGAGCATGAGATAATCCCCAGGGCTAGCTGGCTGAATTGGTCCTACTTGGGCCAGCGAGGAGACCAGGGGAGAATTAGCTGTGGGGTCTCAGAGCAGGTGATCTTCATAAAAGGGTAGGGGGAGGGAAGGGAAGGGAAGGGAAATAAAAGATCTGGCTGAATTCAAATTAAAGGCCAGGCAGAATAGCTCTGTCTTACAGGCCCGACGGAAGGAGGTTAAATCCTGAAGGGCCCTAGTCTCGTGGGACAGAGCATTCCACCAGGTTGGAGCCAACACTGAGAAGGCCCTGGCCCTGGTGGCCATTAAGATAAAAAAAAATGGAACCCAGTTATTTTTGCCATGGGCCTGATGATTATCATCAGGTCACACAGAGTGGGGCTTTTTCATTGATGGCCTTAGTGTTGTGGAATGTTCTTCCTACTGAAATACAAGAGGCAAGGGCAGCATCTCACCCACAGGATTGTGGGTGCCCACCGTCGCAATGGAGACGTGCGACATCACATGTGCACGCCCGCACGTAGTATGTGTGATGCATTGTGGTGGCTGGTGGCAGTGGCTCCTCTTCCTCCTCCTATCCACAGCCAGCAAGGCACCCTTTTCCATGCGGAGGGTCTCAGGCTCGAGGGCAGAGAGACTGCCTCCCTAAACAGCCTTGGCCCAGTATACCTGAAGGAGCGTCGCCCTCCCCATCGTCCAGGCAGGACACTGAGGTCCAGCACCGAAGACCTTCTGGCCGTTCCTTCACTGCAAGAAGTGAGGTTACAAGGAACCAGGCACAGGGCCTTCTCGGTGGTGGTGCTCGCCCTGTGGAACGCCCTCCCATCAGATGCCAAGGAGATAAGCAACTACCTGACTTTTAGAAGGCATCTGAAGGCAGCCCCGGTTAGGGAAGTTTTTAATGTTTGATGTTTTATCGTGTTTTTAATATACTATTGGGAGCTGCCCAGAGTGGCTGGGGAAACCCAGCCAGATGGGAAGGGTATAAATAAATAAATAAATAAATAAATAAATAAATAAATAAATAAATTAAATCATTATAACCTCACCCTCCAGAAAAGAGTGCCTTGCTCAGTGGCTACAGAAGGCGGAGCTGAACTGCTTCACTCTCAGAGTCAGCACTGCTGCCACCTGTCAACATTTTTCATTGACTTTGTGGGTGCCCAGCCCCCACAATTATACTGTCGTGGGTACCCAAGTACCCACAGCCCCCCTGGAGTTGACTTTATGAAAAGAGGTCCCATCAGTAGTGGCATCTCATCAGCTCTCAAGGACACACCTGTGTAGAAGACCATTCTCCCAATCTTCTGACTTAGGCTGCAGTCCTAACCATGTACAGTGGTACCTCGGGTTACATATGCTTCAGGGGACAGACGCTTCAGGTTACAGACTCCGCCAACCCAGAAATAGTACCCAGGGTTAAGAACTCTGCTTCAGGATGAGAACAGAAATCGTGCTCCGGTGGCGTGGCGGCAGCAGGAGGCCCCATTAGCTAAAGTGGGGCTTCCGGTTAAGAACAGTTTCAGGTTAAGAACGGACCTCTGGAACTAATTAAGTACTTAACCTGAGTTACCACTGTATACTCAGAAGTAAGTCTTACTAAATTAAATAGTACTAACTCCAAGGTTGATGGAGTTAGGCTTGCAGCCTTGAATCTCCTGCTCCAGTTGTTTTCATTGCTGAATTTGATTGTTGTGCTCTTTTAATCGGCTTGTTTCATTATACATTTTCAGTGCGGATGTTTATTTCAATATTTTATGAAAACAGTTTTGTTCTCTGTTTTAATTGTGTGTGGGTTTTGTTGCCGGTTTCACACTTGTAAACCGCTTGGCAGCCACCTTGGCCAATTCAGCAGTATAAAAATGTAATAATTAAAAATAACAGTATATTTTTCTGAATTATTATTGTTGTTAGGATCTGTATGGAGCCAAAATGTGTGCAATCAATTCTGGTTAAGTGATCGAGAATGACGATGGAGCAAAACACTGTCCATGGGGAAAAAAGTAAAATAGAAAATTGAGGTGTCAGCAGGCTTGTGGGAAATCCCATAGTTTAAAGGTAAAGGTACCCCTGCCCGTACGGGCCAGTCGTGTCCGACTCTAGGGTTGTGTGCCCATCTCACTTAAGAGGCCGGGGGCCAGCGCTGTCCGGAGACACTTCCGGATCACGTGGCCAGCGTGACGAAGCTGCTGTGGTGAGCCAGCACCAGCGCAGCACACGGAAACGCCGTTTACCTTCCCGCTATAAAGCGGTACCTATTTATCTACTTGCACTTAGGGGTGCTTTCGAACTGCTAGGTGGGCAGGAGCTGGGACCGAAAGACGGGAGCTCACCCCGCCGCGGGGATTCAAACCGCCGACCATACGATCAGCAAGTCCTAGGCACTGAGGTTTTACCCACAGCGCCACCTGCGTCCCTGTGGAATACATAGTTTGCAGAAGTACAAAAAATCTTTAGGACAAGATGAGTGGGAACAGACCTTCACTGGGAGCCCCTGCAGCTATAATTCTGAAATCTGGCAGGCTGCATAGGCTCAGACCATGCCTGCAAAGTGAATCCAATTCTGACAGAAAATAAAAAAGTTATAGAGTTTTCCTTTGCGTTAAAAAATAAAATGCTAACAGTATCCTGCGCAGAAATGCCTGGCTACCATTTGGTAGACTTAATCCCCTCTGGAGGGGCTCCTATGACTGTGACCATCAGCTACTTTGGTCCAAAGGGGAAAATGCTATAGATTTTTTTTTACATTCCCCATTATACTGAATGGAGAACAAGGAGCTACATATTGCTATCCGCTATGGCCCAAACTGATGCAATTAATCACATAATTAATTTCAATGCATTTCTGTGGAAGGGAAACATCACAAACAATGCAGAAAATAGCTTAATTGTTCACACAATGCTTGTGGACTGAGAAAGGAAGGGAAATACCTCTCATTTTCCTTGCTGACCTCAGATGAACCTGAAAATTGCACCAATTTCCACCTGACTTCTCCAGCGTCCCAACTTTGAGATTTAATTTCTAAGTACTTATGAGAAGGACTGCTCAGACACATCACTTTAGCACCATTTAACAAGGAATTCCCAAAAGATGGGCAAGTTTGGGGGGCGAGAATAAAGGATAAAAATGGACAGGGATTCACTATGAATAACAACAGAAAAGAGGTGTTCTTGCTAAACAGGGAGAGGTAACACGTATGCACTCACGCCCCCCGCTGGTCACCTTTTCCCTAAACTTCCTCCCTCCCCCTGCACCCGGACAGAGTTTCAGCTTTCCTTGCAGAGACGGTGCTTGCCAAGAACGCGAAAGTATTTATAGCTACTTTATTTTAGCTACTGAGGCCTTTTTGCATTCAGCTGATATTGCAATAGGAAAATGACATTCTTGGCAGAAATATTTCCTAGAAGGAGGCAAAGCACTCAAAGCTAACCCAACGCTCGCTGCTCGTATAATGGTAAAATGCACAAACTGGGGCTGTTTGCAATTTTAAGAGCGGGGATGTTGTAAAACAGAGCTTCTGGGTTTCTTCGAGACTCTGGCGTTAGGAAAAGGAATCTTCTAGGTCTTTTGGCACTCACAAAGCCTCTGAACACCATCACTACTTGCTGCCCCTTAAAGGGTGGTTATTTATTTATTTATTTATTCATTCATTCATTCATTCATTCATTCAATTTATATACAGTGGTACCTCGGGTTACAGACGCTTCAGGTTACATGCGTGTAGTGGTTCTAGGGGTTGCTCGTGCGTAAGTTGTCGCCACTCCTGGCTAGGTTACCTGGGTGAACCCTTTCTGTCTGGACAGCCTCTCTCCCGTGGCTGCCTCAATCGCTGGCAGAATCCGTCAGTGGGCGTTTCTTGAACTTCTTCCAGCAAAGAAGTTCTTTGATGCCTAGTCTCCTCCTACTCTCCCTGCTCGGAAGTCTTCTGCGCAGGGAGGGTGTGGGCAGTGGAGGACCCGTGCTCTCCCCGCTGGTCTCCGGCGAGGAGTCCTGGAGCCCCCTCGCCGATTCCCCCATCTGCCCCCCTTCTCCACTGGTGCTATGCTGATTTCCTTCCCCTCTCTCCCTACTGGGACCCTCTCTGGCATCCCTCTGGAGCCTTCCCTCCGCCTCTGGCTCTGATGGCAGTTCCCTGACAATGTGCTTCAGGATACAGACTCCGCTAACCCAGAAATAGTGCTTCAGGTTAAGAACTTTGCTTCAGGATGAGAACAGAAATCATGCTCCGGCGGCGCGGCAGCAGCGGGAGGCCCCATTAGCTAAAGTGGTGCTTCAGGTTAAGAACAGTTTCAGGTTAAGTACGGACCTCCGGAATGAATTAAGTTCTTAACCCGAGGTACCACTGTACCGCCCTATACCTGGAGGTCTCAGGGAAGTTCACAGAAAAGATCACCATATATAAGATCAAAATAAGAACAACAACCCAATAACACCCCCCCCAAAAAAGAGCCACATTTTAAAGCGTATAGGATGTCAATCAGGTCAACCAAAGGCCTGCTTAAAAAGGAATATTTTTGCCTGGCGCCTAAAGGTGTGTTATGAAGGTGCCAGGCAAACTTCCCTGGGGAGAGCATTCCACAGATGGGGAGCCGTGAAGGCCCTGTTCTCCTGTTGCCACCCTCCAGACATCTCATGGAGGAGGCACACGAAGAAGGGCCTGAGAAGATGTTCTCAGGGTCCAGGTAGGTTCATATGGAAAGAGACAGTCCTCGGGGTATTGCAGTCCTGAGCTTTATAGGTCAAAACCAACACTTTGAATTGGGCACGGAAACTAATTGGTAGCCAGTGCAGTCGGACTAGGATCGGTGGAATATGCTCAAAATGTCTTGCTCTGGTGAGCAACCTGGTCGCTGAATTCTGTACCAGCTGAAGTTTCCGAACCATCTTCAGAGGCAGCCCTACACATTGGAGTAATCTAACCTTGAGGTTACCAGAGCATAGACAACAGTAGTTAGGCCATCCCTGTCCAGATAGGGGCGCAGCTCGGCCACCAGCCGAAGCTGATGGAAGGCACTCCGGGCCACTGAGGCCACCTGAGCCTTGAGCGACAGCAAAAGATCCAGGAGTACTCCCAAGCTACAAACCTGCTCCTTCAGGGGAAGTGTAACTCCATCAAGAGCAGGTGACCTCCCACCCATCTGGTCTATGGTCTTTCTCTCTCTTGAAAAATACAGAGAGCTGAAGGAGGAAGTCCAGAGAGTGCAGTTCCTTCCTTTGGTAGGGATGGGTTTGCCTCACCCCCTCCAGGAGAAAAGAAGACGAGGTTATCTTCTCCTCTGACGGTGGCCTTGAGGCCACGTGTCTCCCAGAGCCTATTGGAGGGGGTGAACTGGCCTCCTTTGCGACCAGTTCCAGTCAGGCTGGCAGACAGCAGTCCTGAACACTCTTCAGAAACTGGGTTTTGCCCCTCAAGCCCTTCTAAGCCTGGGCTTGGGCCAAGCAAAAGCAATGGTTAGGCAAAGAATTATAGACACCGAGAGACAACAGGACTGCTTAAGGTGCCCCGACTACAAAATTGTAGAAATCGCGAGAGATATAGCTGCACCAGCAGCATATCTCTTTTTTCTTGTATCCAAAAATGCAAGAAGGGCTTTTACACTTGCCAGAAGCTCGGCTCTGCCCTCAGCATTTTTGGAAGGATCCTTTTAAAAAGTCCCATATAACCAGAGAATTTGTGCCTGTCCATTGGGGTATATAGGAAGCCCTGAACACATATTTTTTAGATGTCCCTTTTTACGATGAGGCATGTAGAGAAACTATTGGCCCCCTGCTGGTGAGGCTTGCTGTCCTCCTGGTAAAGCAAAAATTTGATCTTCTCCTGCTAGGCAAAGATCACAAAACGACCCGAATTGTCGCCAGATTCTGCACACAGATCTGTAGGCACAGACCGTCCCCCGATTCAATCTAGTTTGTTAAGAAAATTCCCCAAACTTGGATCCACGAGTGACTCTGGGTCATTTCTCTAAGGTGTTGTCGTTTAGTCGTGTCCGACTCTTCGTGACCCCATGGGCCAGAGCACGCCAGGCACTCCTGTCTTCCACTGCCTCCCACAGTTTGGTCAAACTCATGCTGGTAGCTTCGAGAACACTGTCCAACCATTTCATCCTCTGTCGTCCCCTTCTCCTTGTGCCCTCCATCTTTCCCAACATCAGGGTCTTTTCCAGGGAGTCTTCTCTTCTCTGGAGGTGGCCAAAGTCTTGGAGCCTCAGCTTCAGGATCTGTCCTTCCAGTGAGCACTCAGGGCTGATTTCCTTCAGAATGGAGAGGTTTGATCTTCTTGCAGTCCATGGGACTCTCAAGAGTCTCCTACAGCACCATAATTCATTTCTCTAAGGTAGTCTATCTTAAAGTTTTTATGTGTTTATATGCCTATCACATTTTTTAACTTAAAATCCATTGTTGCATATTGTTTAAAATGTTTGTTTTGCTATTGAGATTGTAGTTCCATTTGTGTTTCTCAAGCTGGTCTCTGACCGTAATAAATTTCAAGTCATGATTTGGCATTTGGTGTGGGCAGGTGCGGAAAGGTAAGACGTGAACTTGCTGCCACCCAAAGGCATTATGGGGGTGCAGGTGCTCCCATAATGCAATGGAGACTTGGGGCCTGGCCTATGCATCATGATGAACGTTGGAAAGTGGGACCAGGGTGCATAGGATGGGGTGATTTGCTTACCCAAGGCTCAAGGAGGGAGATTTTTCTCCTCATCCTTGGCTGGGCAGCACAAATCCTGCAGTATGTGGAAGAAGGTAGGCATTGTATGTCACTGGGGGAAGGTGACGGTTTCAAAATCTCTTCTGAATTTGAGGTTTCTGTATTCTAGCATCATAGAAGGTTTGAGAGGAGAAGAAGCTACAGTATCCCCCCCCCCTTGTATTTTCCTTTTTAAGCAAGGAACTAATTTCAGCTCAGGCTCTGCACATGCATATATATGACTTCTAATTTCCCCTGCTTTGTTTGCCTATAATAAATTTTCAATTAGAGAAACGGGAAGAAAGCTTCTGTTTGCACTCAAGTAGCCTTGGTAATTAGCACGGAACAGCATATAGGAAGGATTTTCCTCCCCTTGTTCTTTCTGGTTTTTTTTAAAAAAGCAAATTGCTTTTATATTTCACATTCATTGCCCTGAATGTGGTGGAGGTGTGTTCAGTAAATATGCTAAAGGGGAAACCATGAAGAAATCGTTGGCATGGGAGAGCTTTGGTTGTTATTTGGGATGAACAATGGCAAATATCCCACACTGCACTTCTTGAACCAGAGTTCTCTCCTTGCCGTTTAAATGAGGAAATGGAAAATATTGCACTCAAAATGGCACATCTGATTTTATGATTACTTAAACTCTCCGCGAAATCGGGCTAATGCATTCATGTTGTTTAAATGCTATGGAAATGGCAATATATTGCAGGGATTTGCCTGGCAGCTGTGTCTATGCACACACGTGGATTTTAGATAGTAGGGTGCTCAGCACCCAGGGACTTGTGGCCTTACTTCCTCAAAGAAGTAAGAAGGATGGGGTACAAAATTCTTCTTCTTCTTCTTCTTCTTCTTCTTCTTCTTCTTCTTCTTCTTCTTCTTCTTCTTTGCTGGGTCAGCTGATCTGGGAAGCATTTAGAAGCTCAACTGGCTCTGTAGAAAATTGTTGGAGGATTTGTTCCACCTGTCCTAGCATTTGTGATTGCACACATTCTAGAGACCTTTCTCTGGAACCAATTCACAGTCTTTTGAACCCGATGATCAATCTGACTCCTTTTCTGATTTGTTTGTTCTTCATGACCTGGATTGAACACCAGAGGAGTCATGCTGGACCAGATCAAAGGCTGACCTAGTTCATTCATTCATTTATTGAATTTATATACCGCCCTGTAGGGACACGGGTGGCGCTGTGGGTTAAACCACAGAGCCTAGGGCTTGCTGATCAGAAGGTCGGCAGTTCGAATCCCCGTGATGGGGTGAGCTCCCGTTGCTCGGTCCCTGCTTCTGCCAACCTAGCAGTTCAAAAGCTCGTCAAAGTGCAAGTAGATAAATAGGTACCACTCCGGCGGGAAGGTAAACGGCGTTTCTGTGCGCTGCTCTGGTTTGCCAGAAGTGGCTTAGTCATGCTGGCCACAGGACCCAGAAGCTGTACACCAATAAAGCGAGATGAGTGCCGTAACCCCAGAGTCGGTCACAACTGGACCTAATGGTCAGGGGTCCCTTTACCTTTTTATACCGCCCTGTACCCTGAGGTCTCAGGGTGGTTCACAGAAAAGATCACAATATAGAAAATAAAAATAAAAACAATCACCCAATAACACCCCCCCAAAAGAGCCACATTTTAAAGGGTATAGAATGTTGATTAGGCCAGCCAAAGGCCTGGTTAAAAAGGAACGTTTTTGCCTGGTGCCTAAAGGTGTATAATGAAGGTGCCAGGTGAGGATTCCACAGATGGGGAGCCACTGCAGAGAAGGCCCCATTCTCGTGTTACCACCCTCTGGACCTCTCGAGGAGGAGTCACATGAAGGAGGGCCTCAGAAGATGATCTCAGGGTCTAGGTAGCTTCAACATTCTCTTCTCACAGTGGCCAAGTAGATGCCCATGGGCAGGGTCGGATTTAGGTTTGATGAGGCCCTAAGCTACTGAAAGCAATGGGCCCTTTATATGTCCAGCTGTCCTTTGTCAACAACAAATTGTCACTGTTTTTTGTGTTGAATATATGTTATATGGTAATTTATGGACCTAATAGGTATCCAAAGACATTTGCACATAACAAAATACGTATTTTATCAAAGTAATTGCTGAACTGAAATATAATTAAGAAGTATATTAATAGTGAAATACAATCAAGAAGAAGTATATTTGGGGGGGCAAGAGAGCGGGGCCCTAAGCTATAACTTGTTTAGCTTATACAGTGGTACTTCGGGTTACAGACGCTTCAGGTTACAGACTCCACTAACACAGAAATAGTACCTCGGGTTAAGAACTTTGCTTCAGGATGAGAACAGAAATCATGCGGCGGCAGTGGGAGGGCCCACTAGCTAAAGTCGTACCTCAGGTTAAGAACAGTTTCAGGTTAAGAACGGACCTCCAGAACGAATTAAGTTCTTAACCCGAGGTACCACTGTATGTAAATACGGCACTGCGGGAAGCCTCTAGGAGGGCAGAACTCTTCTGTAACAGCGTTCACCTGCTCATGATCTGCAGCAACTAACATACTGCCTCTAATTTTGGAGGCAATACAGCCATCAAGACCAGCAGCCTCTGGCCCATTAAACTAGTAGCTTTCAGGCTGACCCCCTCCCACATGACATGCATTGTGTCCCAAGGTGCCGTTCATTGTCATTTCCCATCCAAATACCTTGTCCTGCTCTCTCCTATAAGAGAAAATTTATGGATGTCCTCAGGAACAACATCAGGGTGGATATATTCCAATGTTTCAATAGGGGCTGGAAAGCAGCTTTTTAAATAAAGCTTATTCATTACAGAAGGCATAGAGGAGGGTTAGGCGAATCATAGCAAGCTTGTTTTCTCCTGCTCTGGAGGGTAGGGCACATCTGGCTGAGTTTCCCCAGCCACTCTGGACATCTTTCAACAAGGATTAAAAATACATCAAAATGTCACACATTAAAAACTTCCCTGAACAGGGCTGCCTTCGGATGTCTTCTAAATGTCAGGTAGTTGTTTATCTCTTTGACATCTGATGGGAGGGCGTTCCACAGGGCGGGTGCCACTACTGAGAAGGCCCTCTGCCTGGTTCTCTGTAACTTCTCTTCTCACAATGAGGGAACCGCCAGAAGGCCCTCGGCACTGGACCTCAGCGTCCGGGCAGAACGATGGGGGTGGAGACGCTCCTTCAGGTCTACTGGGCCGAGGCTGTTTAGGGCTTTAAATGTCAACACCAACACTTTGAATTGTGCTCGGAAACGTACTGGGAGCCAATGTAGGTCTTTCAAAACCGGTGTTATATGGTCTTGGCGGCCACCCCCAGTCACCAGTCTAGCTGCCACATTCTGGATTAGTTGTAGTTTCCGAGTCACCTTCAAAGGTAGCCCCACGTAGAGCTCATTGCAGTAGTCCAAGCGGGAGATAACTAGAGCATGCACCACTCTGGGGAGACAGTCTGTGGGCAGGTAGGGTCTCAGCCTGCGTACCAGATGGAGCTGGTAGACAGCTGCCCTGGATACAGAATTGACCTATGCCTCCATGGACAGCTGGGAGAATGACTCCCAGGCTGCGCACCTGGTCCTTATGGTGGTAAGAGCTGTTCAACAGTGGAACAGTTTCCCTTGGGAGGTTGAGGACTCTCCTGCCTTGGAGATTTTCAAGCAGAGATTGGATACCCATCTGTCATGGATGCTTTAGCTGAGATTCCTGCATTACAGGGGATTGAGCTATATAATTTCTTGGCTTCTAATAGAAATATGAAGCATCCATGAAAAGAAAATCCCTCTCAGGAGACCTCAAAACACTTAAACTTAATCATTATTATCTTCGTTGTATGTTAAGTTTTATTGATATTATGATATTATCTTTGCCTCATTTTTTTTTGTTTGCTGCTTTTGTGCTCAAACATTTACTTTATTATCAAGCCCAACATAAATCAAAATGATTTATGTTTCATTAAAATATTCATGAATATTTCCATATTATATTGTCATATTAGCATATGTCCGCAGCGTGCATGGATGGATTATGCAACTGATATTTATTTAATTGTCTGTTTATGTTGTACTCTTTTTTTAAAAAAAACTTTCTTTAAAAAGCAAAATATACTTCGTATTCCAATCAGCAGCCAATTCCTCCTGAGACAATTTTGGATGCCAGTGAAGTCTGAAGAAGTTTCCCAGAGGTAGAAGGTGGGGCTTTAATTTACCATGACCTTTGCCACACCTGCAAACCCATAACAAATTCTACAAAATAAAAAGAAGCATGCAGCTTTTCTCACATATGTTATAATATAGCTTTCTTTGCTGCAGAGTATTGCACCCCATGTCCGTTTGCATTTCTTAGTACAGAAAGTATTGATCTGATGTGTAGAGATCTTTCCTATTCTACTTAATTCAAGAGGGTTCTGGAAGCTTCTGGAAGCTTCTCTGTGTGAGGTAAACAAGCAGAAGGTTCATGATGTTTGGGTTATTCCTTCCGAGAAGCTGAGTACAGCTGGCTTAAACTGGTTTTCTTGTCTCTTTCTGTCAAGGTCATGCAGACTATAAAAAATAGGTCAAAAGGAGCCTGGGTTTCACTTTCTATCTCTTTCCCTTTTAGTATGATGTTCTGTACATAGTTTGCTTAGTGTTAAGGTTTAGACTAGTTATTGTAAGTAAGTTAAGTCTGCTGCAACTGGATTTCTTATGGACGGGGCCAATCCTGAATGTATTGGATTTGTGACCATTATGCTCATTTGCCTTCAGTAGCAGCAAAGCTGTGTTGCGATGAAATACAATTGTCTCTGGTCTATTTGTTTGGGGGGGGGGGAAATCCTGCAACGTGTTTAAGTTGTTGCTCTGTTAACTATACACGGAATCCACTCTGGATTAATATTGAGTAGAATTCCATGATGTCAGGGAACTGCCATCGGAACTAGAGGAGGAGGCGAGGCTCCACAGCGATGCTGGAGAGGGGCCAAGCAGGGAGAGAGGCAAGTCTCCTGTTGGGGAAGAAAATCAGCGCTACACCAGGGATAGAGGGGGGTCAATGGGGGAAGCAGAGAGCAGGCTCTGGGACTCTTCACTGGACACCAGCGGGGAGAGCACAGGTCCTCCGCTACCCACGCCCTCCCTGCGCAGAAGACTTCCGCACAGGGAGAGTAGGAGGAGACTGGGCGTCAAACAACTTTTATGTTGGAAAAGGTTTAAGAAACGCCCACTGACGGATTCTGCCAGCGACTGAACAGCCACGGAGTGGATGGCTGTCCAGCGAGAAATGGTTTAACCAGCCAACCTAGCCCAGAGCGACGGCTATTTACGCACAAGCAACCCCTAAAGCCATTACACATGACATCCCATACATGCCCACTTGACTGCTTTGATCTGCAAAACTTGTACTTTTACATAATTCTTTGGGAGGGACCCATGGCTGTTTAGATTAGTATCACAGTGCTTTAAATGTATGGCATGAATGTGGCCAGTGAAAGAATAGAAGAGGCGGGGATCAGTCACCCCATGAGTGAGTGTTGTTGTAACAATTAAGGATTATAGCTGGGTTAGAATATGAATCACACAGTCTTGTGTGCAAGGGCAGGAACAAGAAATAGACTCCAGCCATTGTGAAGCATCTGCTGTGGATTTGGTGTTCGTACAGTGTGGTGTAGTGGTTAAGAGCGGTGGACTCGTAATCTGGTGAACTGGGTTCGCTTCCCGGCTCCTCCACATGCAGCTGCTGGGTGACCTTGGGCCAGTCACACTTCTCTGAAGTCTCTCAGCCTCACTCACCTCACAGAGTGTTTGTTGTGGGGGAGGAAGGGAAAGGAGATTGTTGGCCGCTTTGAGACTCCTTAAGGGGAGTGAAAGGCGGGATATCAAATCCAAACTACTCTAAGGAAGGTTAACAACAGGAAGATTTACAGGAACTATTGGAAAGACTATTCAAGGCAGCAGAGATATGAGATGATCAGAGCCCCCCACCCCACCCCCGAACTTGAAGCATGGGAAGTCCCAACAAAAAAGTTACAATTTCGGCAGAATATTTGGACTATTTGATATGTATTTGTATAATTTGGAACATTCAATGTGATTTGATTGGATTGTTAAAATGGGAAACTTAATAAAAATGAATTTTTTAACAAAGTCCAAACTCCTCCTCCTCCTCCTCCTCCTCCCCTTCTTCTTCTTCTTCTTCTTGTTCTTCTTCTTCAGGCCCAGGGATAAAATTCTGATGAATGGAGGGGAAGTAGGGACCCAACGTTTTCCTGCTAGCCTTCAACCACAATTCTGTGGGGAGGGTGGAACAGGTGGGAAGCAAGGATATCCACATGGCAAATTCTGTCTCAAGGAAAGGAGAAATGGATCTGGACCATATTTCAAAGTGAATCAACTGATTTGGCCCCCGCTTTGTATGAGTGTCAGAAAGGCAGGTATCAGTCAGATGATGTGCTTCACAGAGTATGGTGACTCAGTTCAAAATATGCAGGCAAAAAATGGTATTCTTGTGGGAAATGCATAGAAAAGCTTGCCAAAAAATGTGTATTTTAGAGGAAGTGTTCTGAGCCCCACAGTGCTGTTGGGACACAGGAGGAGGAAGAAATTGGGTTGGGGGCTGATTAGGAGGAATCCTTCAGGGCTTGCTATGTGAGTCCCACCCGGAGTAGCTATGGGATGGCCCAAGAAATAAGGACATGCTAAAAAAATCAATTCAGTTCCCATTTAAAGGCAAACCTCCCCATCCTTTGAAATTTGCATTTCTCTGAATTTCCAATGCATCTTTCCAGTCCAGTTATGTGTACAATGTTACATTCACTGGAGCAAAACATTCATAAATGTGCATGTGTTGGAGAAAGCAACAAACAGAAATGCATACGATTTGGGGGAATTGTTTTGCCAAAACAAGGGCACCAGGCAAGATTGCATAGAAATGTGTGTCTTGAGAGAAACTTGCACTAAAATGATGATTAATTCTCATGAGGGCTTTTTGTTGATGTGGCAGTGTGAAGAACAGAATGTAAGACTGCAAAAATGAGAAACCGAAACGGACCTACAAATCAGAACCAAAGTTATTGGTTCAAATTTCGCCTCTGCTGCAAACCCGATAGATGGCTTCTATTGAGCTACTTCCTCTTGACTTTGGTCACGTCCCTCACATCCAGTTTGGGAACAATATTGCTGGTCAACCTTGCAGGGCTGTTATGAGGACCCACGACTTGTAACAACCAACTCTTAATTCAATTTCGCATCAATGTTTGCACCAGACAATTGAAAGGATTGGTTGCCTTCACATTTCCCAGCTCCTCCATATGATGAAACCCACAGCATCACTTTAGCTTTTCTTAATTGCCTTTTCTCCAATCCCTAAATTGACTCTTTATAAACAGATCCAGGACTCAGACGATGCAGCCCCACGCTGGGCTGATCTGCTACCTGTTTATTATATGCAATTAGAGAATGCAACGGTGACTTTGAAGTGCCGAAGAAGCCTGAGGAATGCAGATATATTGTTCCCAACTCATTTTCAACATACCTACACACCGAGGCCTGTAATTTTCTTAATCTTCTTAGACCTTCTTGCTTCTCTCTCTACAACCTATTATTATTATTCTCCCACAGAATTAGATAACACTTCCTCCCCCCCCCAACTGACTCTTGGTTATACGTTGCTGGAGAACAGAGAGAAATGAAAAGGCAACAGCGTGGGTAAGATTCTGCATTGGTGGGATGTTTTAAATACCTTTGAATTTTTTATTTTATTTTAGTGACTTTTTATTATTATTAAGCAAAGGTCACAATTCCTCCAGAAGCTTTTATGAAGAAAAACCTTTCCAATCAACTCTATCATACTCTCCAGCATTTCTCTGATGAAAATAGGGATGTCCTATTTAACAACAACAACAACCCTCTTCTTCTTTGGCGATCCCTCGTAGCCGAATAAGATTGTCTTCCATGAACACGGTCTAAACAGTGAGTCCGTAAGTCACTGTGGAGGCCAATTCTGGATCCACACGTCCTTCCACAGTGGGGACATTGGTTTCTGGGCAGGAGTTGATCACGGTGAAGGTTTGCCAAGCATGCCTTCCTCTTTGCACGTTTCTCCCTGGCGTCCTGAGTTCGAGTGTCTTCAAAACTCATAGCACCTTTGGTAAAGGCTGTTCTTCAATTGGAGTGCTCGTAGGTCAGTGCTTCCCAGTTGCTGGTGTTTATACTACATATTTAGATTTCTCTTGAGAGAGTCTTTAAACCCTTTTGTTAACCACCAGCATTACACTTTCCATTCTTGAGTTAGGAATAGAGTAGTTGCTTTGGAAGACGATAATCAGGCATCCGCACAACATGACCAGTCCAACAAAGTTGATGTTGAAGAATAATAACAGCACACTGCCCATCCGACTGAGTTGCCCCAGCCACATAATAAAGCATTACACAATATAAAAAACTTCCCTAAATAGGGTTGCCTTCAGATGTCTTCTAAAAGTCAGATTGCTGTTTATTTCCTTGAAATCTGATGGGAGGGCATTCCACAGGGAGGGCGCCACCACCAAGAAGGCCCTCTGCCTGGTTCCCTGTAACCTCACTTCTCACGGGGAGGGAACCGCCAGAAGGCCCTCGGAGCTGGACCTCAGTGTCCGGGCAGAACGATGGTGGGGGTGGAGATGCTCCGTCAGGTATACTGGGCTGAGGCCGTTTTGGGCTTTAAAGGTCTGCACCAACACTTTGAATTGTGCTCAGAAACGCAGTGGGAGCCAATGTACCGGTAGGTCTTTCAGGACCGGTGTTCTATGGGCTCAGTGGCCACTCCCAGTCACCAGTCTGGCTGCCACATTCTGGATTAGTTGTAGTTTCCAGGGAAGAGAAGTTTAATGGAGAAGGGAGTGGGGCTGGAAACCCTTCCTGGGCTCTGATTTTGATCCAAGCCATAGAAGAATTCAGGACTTCTAAGCCTCGCTCCTCATACGAGTGGGTTTTTGTGAATTATTTAAGTTCATTCCTGAGACTGGCAGCAGAGACCCACCCCCCAAACCACCCAGTTTTGCAATAACTCAGCGAGCGGTAGATGACTGCAATTTCTCCCATATCAAACGATCAAAACCTCCCAGAGATTTGGCATTCAAAATAGCCACCAATGCAGAACATCTCAAATTTGCCAAACATGGCTGATCTCATTTTGGACCATTCAGTGAAAGCCTATTAAATATACATTTTTGCAGTGTCCATTAATCATGCTAAGACCTGCTTTGAGTTACTCAATCATCTGACATAATGTATTCTCCTCCTGCACCTTGGGTGAGCAATCAAAGGGAGATTGACTTTCTTCATTTAGTCAAATAGATTTATCTGAGCCATGTTTCAAATGACTAGATTAAGCGGGGTAATGCTTATTCTTTTTGTCAGTAGGGGGGAGGGGGGAAGAATCCATTCAGTGCAAATATTCCTTTGATTTCAGACTAAGAATCACCATTAAAAGTATTAGGGTCCTTTTTCTGTTGTTCTCATTGTATCTCCTTGTACTGCAAACTAGTGACTATTCATCACGTATGCCAACTTTGCAAGGGAGAACAAGCAGACTGTGGACCAAAGGAACACCTTGAAGGTTGCTAGCAAATGCATCACTGGAATGAGAGGCTTTTGGAAGAACAGGCTAGGGGAGGTCAGTCATTAGCAGAATCAGCACTAGGGTGAAAACAGATTTGGGAAGCTGTCAAGTGAAGCTGGGGCTTTAAAATGCTCAGTTGTGGGGTGCCGCGGATGGAGGAAATAATAATAATTTCATAATACTGTTTCCCAGTAGTGATGTATAGAAGTGAGAGTTGGACCATAAAGAAGGCTGATCGCTGAAGAATTGATGCTTTTGAATTACGGTGCCGGAGGAGACTCTTGAGAGTCCCATGGACTGCAAGAAGATCAAACCGATCCATTCTTAAGGAAATCAGCCCTGAGTGCTCACAGGAAGGACAGATCCTAAAGCTGAGGCTCCAAGACTTTGGCCACCTCCAGAGAAGAGAAGACTCCCTGGAAAAGAACCTGATGTTGGGAAAGATGGAGGGCACAAGGAGAAGGGGACGACAGAGGACGAGATGGTTGGACAGTGTTCTCGAAGCTACCAGCATGAGTTTGACCTAACTGCGGGAGGCAGTGGAAGACAGGAGTGCCTGGCGTGCTCTGGTCCATGGGGTCATGAAGAGTCAGACACGACTAAACGACTAAACAACAACAACAACAATACTTTTTTATTTTGATCATTCCCTTTTCGTCTGAGCCTATAACCTGCTAAACTGAAAAGGCCTATGTCTGCCTTTTAACGTACAAAACTAGTTGTTTTCAGGCACAGCATGCCGCAAATGTTCATTCCAAAACACCAAAAAGAATAAACTGTTACAATCTATGGTGTCCATTTGTTTTCACGAAAGAAAATTGGCTAGGCATGGCAATTGTGATTAATCTTGGATTGCTTCGTAGACAGACGAAAGCAGATATTGGGAGACATTTAATGAATGAGAAAATTAGTCAAAGTCTTAATAAGGAAAGACATTTAAAAAATGATTATAGTGGTACCTTGGTTTACGAACTTAATGCGTTCCGGAAGTCCGTTCTTAAACCAAAACCATTCTTAAACCAAGGTGCACTTTCCCTAATGAGGTCTCCCGCCACCTGTGCCCTTCTACTGTTCGGATTCCATTCTTAGACCAAGGTAAAGTTCGCAAACAGGGACACTACTTCCGGTTTTACGGGGTTAATAAACCAAATCGTTCATAAACAGGGCTGTTCTTAAACCGAGGTGCCACTGTATATGTAATCATATGATTTTGTGATGAGGAGCTAAATGATTTTGATTGGTTCAGTATGGTGGTGTTGAGCTGCAACTATGAAGACTGCTGAGATCCTTTGGTGAAAAGAAACCATGTGTGTAATCTGGAAGAGTATAAGAAACATTGCTTTGGATGTAGCTATTTGCACCCTTCTCTTTATTTTTGAGGTTGACCCTATGCATATTTGTATTTCAACAAAGGCCTGTCTAAAGCCCTAAATGTCCTCGGTCCAGTATACCTGAAGTAGCGTCTCCACTCCCATCGTTCTGCCCAGACACTGAGGTCCAGCTCCGAGGGCCTTCTGGTGGTTCCCTTGCTACGAGAAGCCAAGTTACAGGGAACCAGGCAGAGGGCCTTCTTGGTAGTGGCGCCCACCCCTTGGAACACCCTCCCATCAGATGTCAAGGAAATAAACAACTACCAGACTTCTAGAAGACATCTGAAGGCAGCCCTGTTTAGGGAAGCTTTTAATGTTTAATAGACTATTGTATTTTAATATTCCATTGGAAGCCGCCCAGAGTGGCTGGGGAAACCCAGCCAGATGGGTGGGGTATAAATAAATAAATAAATTATTATTATTATTATTATTATTATTATTATTATTATTATTATTATTATCACTTGGAATCTGTACCCTTTTCTTTGTCTTTTCCGGACGGGATACCTCCAGTCTAGAAACACCTTTCAAATTTCTCCAGTGAAGAACAATTCCCTGGCCTTTAATGATCTCCAAACATCTGTCCCTTGAGGGGGTCGTCCCACCCTGCCTCACCGTAGGGAAAGCACTTTTTGAAAAATGAGTGCTAGAGATGCCGTTTGAAGCCGCGTGAGTGAGTGTTTAATGGCTGGAATATGATTGTGGGAAGGAAACTTTTGCCAAGAATTGATTTCCTACAAACAACCAAGAGAACGCAACTTGTTTTAGGCATTCATAACTCCATTAGTCCCAGTGATCTCTGCAGGTGACGAGTGCAATTAGCTGCTTTGGGAAGCCTGGTTATTTCAGCATGTCATTTAAATAATAGCATGGGTTGAAAAATATGGCGTATGACTTGAGCTCCTGTTCAAGGTCCCTGCCAACCTTATAGCTCCCTGTTTTCTCCTTCTGCAAATGACACACTACATTCCAGTCATAAGCTCAGTTCCTAATATTTCCACATCAGTTTGTGATTCCTTTTTGAAGTCCACCTGAAATTTCCCCAAATTTCCTCTGAATATACACTTATTTGTGCATTTATTTTTGCAAAGCAGTTTTGCATGCTCTTTTCAGTAATATATATGCATGCATGTACACATTTTACCTGGGTATACACAGTTTTTTACTGCTCTGCAAAATTTGGAGATGTGCTACCTTGAAAGAATGGCTGTGTTTCAGTTTGTGTATTGTTTCATAAAGAGCAAATTAGGAAAGTTTGCCTTTAAATGTGAACCGGATCAAATTTCTCCCCACGTTTCAATAATTGGCCTTCTCAGGGAGGGCAGAGGGCTGAATGCGAAACACCCACATTTTGCATAAAGGTAAAGGGACCCCTGACCATTAGGTCCAGTCGTGGCCGACTCTGGGGTTGCGGCACTCATCTTGCTTTACTGGCCGAAGGAGCTGGCGTACAGCTTCCGGGTCATGTGGCCAGCATGACTAAGCCGCTTCTGGCAAACCAGAGCAGCGCACGGAAACGCCGTTTACCTTCCCGCCGGAGTGGTACCTATTGATCTACTCACACTTTGACGTGCTTTTGAACTGCTAGGTGGGCAGGAGCAGGGACTGAGCAACGGGAGCTCACCCCGTCGCGGGGATTCGAACCGCCGACCTTCTGATCAGCAAGTCCTAGGCTCTGTGGTTTAACCCACAACACCACCCGCGTCCCATACATTCTGCATAGTGAATGCTTAAAGCCAAGTGAATCAGAGCAAACCCCAAAGACGTTGATGAGACTTATACATTCCAGACCCTTTTATTTGTTTCTATTCTGGTTTCATTGTACTTTAAAAGACAATTAAATGGGGCTATTTAGGAGCTAGCTTAACGGCCTCTGCAATAGTATACTTCCCAGCACCCGGTCATGGTCAAAAGCTTTTCTTAAACTGTGTGTATATCACCCAGTAAAACTTTTGTGTACTTGAATACAACACAGAGATCATTTCAATGAATGTAACTGCTGAGGGTGCAGCGTTAATTACAAAATTGCATGGGATGCGGGTGGTGCTGTGGTTTAAACCACTGAGTCTCTTGGGCTTGCCAATCAGAAGGTTAGCAGTTCAAATCCTGGCAACGGGGTGAGCTTCTGTTGCTCTGTCCCAGCTCCTGCCAACCTAGCAGTCTGAAAGCACACCAGTGCAAGTAGATAAATAGGTACCGCTGCACCAGGAAGGTAAACGGCGTTTCCGTGTGCTCTGGCTTACATCATGGTGTCCCGTTGCACCAGAAGCAGTTTAGTCCTGCTGGCCGCATAACCCGGAAAGCTATCTGTGGACAAACGCCGGCTCCCTCGGCCTGAAAGTGAGATGAGCACCACAACCCCACATTCGCCTTTGACTGGACTTAACAATCCAGGGGTCCTTTACTTTTTTTTACTAATTACAAAATGTTCTTGGCTTCTTCTTCTCTTTTATGAAATAATTTTTATTGGATTTACAAATACAAAATGCAAATAAACACAGATTGTAAAAACAAATGTATATAAAGAGATTCTATGAATCTTGAGACTTCCCCCCATCCCCTCTGTGGGGTCTCATTTTAAACATCTACAACTGCATATTCATCCATACTCCAATTTTTATATCAAACCATATTATCATTAATAATTTTTACACTACAAGTGAGTCAAAATCCTGCTCTTGTTTCCATCTGCTTACAGTGGCCTCCTAAATAACTTAAAAATTGTTCCCAATCTTTTATAAAGTTTTAATCCTCTGGCTTCTTCTTCTTTTGGAAGAAAAAGAAGAAGAGTAAAAAGAACAAAATCACTTGGACAAAGAGATGAAAGGTGCCTGGGCCAGATGTAAATAAAAGGAGGTTACATTGTCTCTGTGATTCACAATCCATTACAAAGACTCTGCCCTATTATCCATTGGCTGAAGAGGTCGCCATCCAGAATGCTGACACAATGCACTAAATCCTGAAGAATCATATTAAGGGGAAAGACGCTTTAATGGACAAAGCAGTTCTTTGGATCAAGAGTAAACTCGGCTTTTGCACATCTTTGCAAAGTGTTCCGTGCAGATGCATACAGGTTGAATTGGAGTGGAGTAAAAACAACAACCACTTTTCTGGTGTGTGTGATGAATTTTATTGTCCAGGTCAAAAACATGACTCTGCTTTCAGTCTGCCCTCCATGGGGCGGGGGGGGGGGATCGTGGCTCAGCGCCAAAGCATCTGCCTTGCATGCAGAATGTCCCAGGTTCAATCCTGGGTATCTCCAGGTAATGGCTGGGAGCGATTTCTGCCCAAAATCCCAGAGTGCCCTTGCCTGTTAATGTAGACAATACTACTCGAGCCAGATTAATGGCCTGACTCAGCATAAGGCGGCTTCCTTTGTCTCTCACCCTTACCGCACTGTTTGCAAAACTATCTGGTTATTTCCTTGCATTTCTCACTCACACAGTTGCCCTCGTTTCCGAGCACAATTCAATGTGTTGGTGCTGACCTTTAAAGCCCTAAACGGCCTCGGTCCTGTATACCTGGAGGACCGTCTCCACCTCCATCGTTCTGCCCGGACACTGAGGTCCAGCACCGAGGGCCTTCTGGTGGTTCTCTCACTGCGAGAAGCCAAGTTACAGGGAACCAGGCAGAGGGCCTTCTCGGTAGTGGCACCCGCCCTGTGGAACGCCCTCCCACCAGATGTCAAAGAGAAGAACAACTACCAGACTTTTAGAAGACATCGGAAGGCAGCCCTGTTTAGGGAAGCTTTTAATGTTTAACAGACCACTGTATTTTAATACTTTGTTGGAAGCCGCCCAGAGTGGCTGGGGAACCCAACCAGATGGGTGGGGCATAAATAAATTATTATTATTATTATTATTATTATTATTATTATTATTATTTGCAACATCCCCATGCAACCATCCTCTGATTGGCTATACGGTCACAACATGATCCCTGATTGAGTAGGAATACTTAAGGGTAGCCCTGGGGAAAATAAGGGCACTAGCTGTAGCTGTAGCTGTAGCTGTAGCTGTAGCTGTGGTGGGGGCACTATTCCCATTCTAAGAGAACAAGGAAGGTGTTCACAGTGATTTCTCGCACTTCTTTTTCTAGAAAAGTAGCACTATCCGATTCTATTACAGATTAAGTGTGAACTGTCAGTGTTCGAAAAAGAAGAGGTTCTGACCTCCTTTTCACTCCTTTGCCTAGTCCTCAGACCTTAGTTGGCACAAAAGAGTCTTTGAGAAAGAGTATTCTTGCAGAATATTGCTGCTTTTATTCATAAAAAGTCTTCTTCTCCACCCAAGATTGACAGCTTTTACACACACCAAACGCAACCGGCTTTCTACCATCCAACCCACCCACACTCAACACTAACATTGACCACTCTGTATATACAGGTACAATTTGGTGAAAGGTTGCATGAGTCATTGTAGGCCGCTGACTCAGGCTGACTTAGTTCTTTTAGCATTAAAGAAACAGCGGCCAATTTTTAGCTGTGACATGAACTGGCTCCAGATTTACCACATGCCAACTGTAAACACCTGTGTGGAAGGAAAGAAGTGCACAGTGCAGAGGTGAATGAGGCCCTTTTCCTTCTGTGTATGCACTTGCTACTGTATTCTTCCAGATGCACTTCCATACTTAAAACGTCAAGGACCCCTGACAGTTAAGTCCAGTCATGAACAACTCTGGGGTTGCGGCGCTCATCTCGCTTTATTGGCCGAGGGAGCTGGTGTTTGTCTGCAGACAGTTTTTCTGGGTCATGTGGCCAGCATGACTAAGCCACTTCTGGTGAAACCAGAGCAGCGCACGGAAATGCCGTTTACCTTCCTGCCAGAGTGGTACCTATTTATCTACTTGTACTTTGACGTGCTTTTGAACTGCTAGTTTGGCAGGAGCTGGGACCGAGCAACGGGAGCTCACCCCGTCGCGGGGATTCGAACCGCCGACCTTCCAACCGGCAAGCCCTAGACTCAGTGGTTTAGACCACAGCGCCACCCGAGTCCCATACTTCCATACTTACTTCACATCAAAGATGGGGAACCTCAGGCCTGGATGCCGCCCCCCCCCCGGGGGGGGGGCCTCACTAGGTCCCACATCCTCTCTCCCCAGGCCACTAGCACTGCTTTGAAACCTCCTCAAATGTTTTTCTGGTCTGGCTACAACGTGCCTATGAGCTCTGACAATACTCCCTCCTTGCCTGGATAGAGGATGGAGAAGGATGCAGGTGTATAGCCTAAAATTAGGATTAATTGCTCTGCCCACGTTGACTCCTGGTCCTACCCACCACTGGAAGGTACCCCAGAAAACTATGCAGCCCTCACATTGAAAATGCTTCCCCACTGCCTAACCAACACAGGACAGGCAAGGCTACAGGTTAGAAAACTCCAGACAACTTTGCTGCACAAATGCAGGGGAAGCAGAACTTTAGAAAAGTTCTCTTCTCGGCGCATCTCCTGTGCGACCTCTCAGTCATCCTTAGGGAAGCTGGTTCTTAATTTGCTTGACTTTTAGTTAAAGAGCAACTCAACTTGGCAATCAATTCCTGCCCTTTGGGGATTGCTTGCGGTAGGTTTCCCTGTGCCTTTAATTTGTGCTATTTCTATAAAGACAACTTCAGGAAATTAGCACCAAGTAGATCCCATGCATTAAATCACAGAGGATGAGAATCAGAATAGGGCTGTGGAGTGTTGTCTAAATTCTCTGTTCGTTATGCTGCAGAGTTATCCCGTTCAGTCATTTCTACTGTGTAATAAGAGATTGACATCAGGTGGATGGGTAGAATATTGTTATATTATCTATTGCTTGTTATTGTTTTAATTAATTCACTGCTATACTCGGTTGGATCCATGCTCTGCTCCCACTAGTGGGAAGGTCAGCTGAGAGAAATTCTTGCTGCTGGTATCTGGAAATATGGCTCTTGCCAATTTCCCCATTCCCATCTAACATCTAGGGCCACTTCTCACAGTGTGAGAAGTAAAGCTGGGAGCTGCAAAGTGAGGAGGAAATTGCCAAATGTTGTGCTAAACCGTGCCCCCCGCAGCAGCCATTTTGTGGCTGACACCCACAGCAATTCCTAAACATTCAAAATATTGCCACTGACCCCCCCCCCAAAGTTGGCAACCCCTGCCATTGGCCACCACCTTATATTATACCGATCTCCTCCTCCCCCGCTACAGATCACCCCTGAAATGTGGGACCAAATTGGTTTAAAATTATATATCGGGGATTGCCTGAACCCTTATATCGCAGCTCAATAACTGAGATCTGCAGGAGTGTCTCTGGCCATTCCCTGAGTTGGTGAGGCTCATTTGACAACAAAGAGAAACCAAGTAATTCGTGTCATTGGCCTAGTCCTGTGGAACACCCTGCCACTAGATATTCAGCGGGCACCTTCTATGCTAACTTTTAAATGCCTGGTGTGTTGTTGTTTTCTATTCCACCAGGCCTATGCAGGCAATTAAGTGTACATCCCCCACAATGGTCTACTGGTGTTTAATTTTAATTCTTTAATTTTTTAAATAGTTTTACTGTTTATGTATTGTTGTGAACTGCTGTGATATATATTCATGATACAGCGCTATATGCATATTTTTATGAATGAATAATCGATTGAGCAGATTTATGAAGCAATGCTCTCTAAGCACAAGAGCAGCTGGTCAAAGGAATATGCTCTGTGGAATCTCCTTCCTTAGAGAGTTCAAGGGATGGGGTTGTGTAACAGCTCTTGGTCTTGCTCCAGGGACTGGCAGGGTGCTAACTTAGGGTAGCTGTTTGAACCGTATAATTTGTCAGATCTCTTCTAAGTAATTATTTGCTGAGTTCCTCTCCCCTATCTCATGTTGCAATTAAGTATTTAAATCATTAAAGTAATTCGAGCATTTACCTTTTGATTTCCGAGCAACACAGCCATTTATAAAAATATTACCTGGGATAGGAATAAAACCTGACAAAAAAGCAATTAAATTTGCTTCTAAAAGAGACGAATTAGCCACTTAAAAGTTATATGAAAAATGACTCCCCACCTCATCCCTGCTGAATAATTTTAAGGTGCAAAATGAAATTAAAATCAGGCGCTCAATGTATCTCTAAAAACAGAACCTCGGGCCCAGGGGCCAAATGCGGCCCTCAAAACTGTTCTGTCTGGACTTCAGGACTCTCCCCAAGTCACATCCGAGCCACACCTTTCACCAGCCCTGCTTTGCACCTTCCTTGAGTGTTTTGCTTTGGTTGAAATATGTCCTGGAATTCCAAAAATTGCCTGCCGGGTTGCTTGGATGGAGGGTGGTGAGGGACAAATTTCAAGTTCATTGCTCCATCCACTTCCGCCACTGGCCCTGCCCAGAATTGGCATGTACAGTGGTACCTCAGGTTACAGATGCTTCAGGTTACAGATGCTTCAGGTTACAGACCTGAAATAGTACCTCAGGTTAAGAACTTTGCTTCAGGATGAGAACAGAAATATCGCGCAGCAGCGGCGCAGCAGCAGCGGGAGGCCCCATTAGCTAAAGTGGTGCTTCAGGTTAAGAACAGTTTCAGGTTAAGAACGGACCTCGGGAACGAATTAAGTTCTTAACCCGAGGTACCACTGTAGACCCCATAAGTCTCAGGAACTGGTTGGTTAGGAAAGAGTGGTGGGTGCTGCCCACCCAAGGATGACTCAGACGAAGAAGACTTAGACCCAGGAGAACAGTGGTGGGATACTGGAGGAAGGAGGGAACAAGCTGGGAGGTGGTAGAAGCAGGAAGCATGTGTGATTATGGGGTATCAGAAGACAAAAGTCTTTCAAGGACAGGTGGGGTGGGGTGCCGAGGTTCTCAGTGTGAGTTCAGATGCTGAAAGGCAGGATAGAGAGGAGGAGGAAGAAGAAGAAGAGGAGGAGGAGTTTGGACTTGATATCCCGCCTTTCACTCCCCTTAAAAGTAAAGGTAAAGGGACCCCTGACCATTAGGTCCAGTTCCAGTCATGACTGATTCTGGGGTTGCGGTGCTCATCTCGCTTTATTGGCCGAGGGAGCCGGCGTACAGCTTCCAGGTCATGTGGCCAGCATGACTAAGCTGCTTCTGGCGAACCAGAGCAGCGCACGGAAACGCCGTTTACCTTCCCACCAGAGTGGTACCTATTTATCTACTTGCACTTTGACGTGCTTTCGAACTGCTTGGTTGGCAGGAGCTGGGACCGAGCAACGGGAGCTCACCACGTCACGGGGATTTGAACCGCCGACCTTCTGATCGGCAAGTCCTAGGCTCTGTGGTTTAACCCACAGCGCCACCCGCGTCCCTTTCACTCTCCTTAAGGAGTCTCAAAGCGGCCAACAATCTCCTTTCCCTTCCTCTCCCACAACAAACACTCTGTGAGGTGAGTGAGGATGAGAGACTTCAGAGAAGCGTGACTGGCCCAAGGTCACCCAGCAGCTGCATGTGGAGGAGCAGGGAAGCGAACCCAATTCACCAGATTACGAGTCCACCGCTCTTAACCACTACACCACGCTGGCTCTCAACAAGACACTGTTTCAGCTTCACATCAGTCCAAAATGAGCTCTCCTGCTCCCTCCACACCGAGAACACAAAGAGCATTGCATTTTGCTGAACAATGGGCCAGACATGCCCAGAGGGGAGGTTCCTCCTCCTTGCCATAGCTTAAGTCTGCTTGGGAGGAGTCCAGAGGAAGAGGGCTAGAGAGTGAAGGACAGGCCAAACATCAGTCCCAGCAACATCTTCTCCAAGGGCAGTTTTGTTGTGGGCCCCTGGTCATACACCATGTTTTCCCATTCACACTGTTATTGAAATGACATGCTGAAATAACTATACAGTGGTACCTTGGGTTACAGATGCTTCAGGTTACAGACGCTTCAGGATGCAGACCCCGCTAACCCAGAAATAGTACCTTGGGTTAAGAACTTTGCTTCAGGATGAGAACAGAAATAGCGCAGCAGCGGTGCGGCGGCAGCTGGAGGCCCCATTAGCTAAAGTGGTGCTTCAGGTTAAGAAGAGTTTCAAGTTAAGAATGGACCTCCAGAATGAATTAAGTTCTTAACCCGAGGTACCACTGTATAGTAAAATGAAAGTACGTGCATTTATCTCCCTTTTTTGGTGGGGAAACAGCAGCAGAACGACTTGGAAGGCTGGGGACTTCCTGATCCACCTTGTTAAAGGGATAGTCCAGCTCTGGACTTTCTGGGTCTATTTGTTTCATTATTCAGGGTGAACATAGAGGTGATGAATGCCCCTGGAATGCCATTTGAACTCCAGGTACACTTTGCTACGATGTTGCACAAAGAACAGTGTAGTAACTGCAGCAATCAGGAACATAGAGGAGATATTGATGGAAGACCTAATTACTTATGAACATGCCAGAATGGAAATGCTAACAAGTCATTACTGGAGGAACTGTAATTACAATGCATTGGTTCAAGTACCCAAAACCTGATTTTCATTTTCTTTGGGGAACAAAGGTCTCCGTAATGGATAATCGGTTAAAAACCCTCAAAAGGAAATTGATGCCATCAGTGGCTTTATTAATGCCAACAATTGCATTCAGGTCATGATGCCTGTGGAGTCCATAAATGTGTGTGTGTGTGTGTGTGTGTGCCTGCTTGTTTGCATATTGAAGGCTGCAATCCTGTATACACTTACCTGGGAGTAAGCAACACTGAATTCTGTGGGTTTTACTTCTGAGTAGACAGGTAGAAGCCTGTACTGTTAAAGGCCCCATGCAACGAGTGGGGTTCCTATAAATGTCTACTCTGAAGTTTGTTCCACTTCGTGTGGTGTGATGTCTCCTCAAGTGAGTGTGCATATGATTGCATGACATATTTAATGGCGGGAAGACTTGCTCAAATCCGATTCACCATTATAATATGTGATCGGTTGGTATCTGGAACAACAATTTGGAGTCCACATTAGGTTCTGAAAAGATCAGGCCTCTAAACCAGGGCACTATGTTCAGAACTTGGAAAGTTAATTTTGGAAATGAACTAGTTGTAGTTTCAACATGTCTGGAGAGGACTTTGCTCAGCCAATTGGGGAGGCTGGACAGCAGGGTGAAGCCTTGTCACTAGAAGCAAGTGCTTGTTTACATACCCTCCAACATTTCTCTGATGAATATAGGGATGTCCTATTCAACAACAAACAACAACAACAATTCTGCTGTTTATACTCTGCCCATCTGACTGGGTTGCTCCAGCCACTCTGGGCGGGTTCCAACATATATAAAAATATTATAAAACAGCAAACATTAAAAAAAACCTTCCATATACAGGGCTTCCTTTAGATGGCAGGGGGGCGGGGGTGTCACATAACTCCATAGCCTCCAGGTAAAGGTAAAGGGACCCCTGACCATTAGGTCCAGTCGTGACCGACTATGGGGTTGCGGCGCTCATCTCGCTTTACTGGCCAAGGGAGCTGATGTACAGCTTCTGGGTCATGTGGCCAGCATGACTAAGCCGCTTCTGGCAAGCCAGAGCAGTGCATGGAAACGGTGTTTACCTTCCCACCGGAGCGGTACCTATTTATCTACTTGCATTTTGACATGCTTTCGAACTGCTAGGTTGGCAGGAGCAGGGACCGAGCAATGGGAGCTCACCCTGTTGTGGGGATTCGAACCGCCAACCTTCTGATCGGCAAGTCCTAGGCTCTGTGGGTTTAACCCACAGCGCCACCCGCATCCCTTCTATAGCCTCGAACATTTCACTAATAAAAACAGGGATGTCCTAAGGAAAAGCAGAACATTCTGGGATCAAATCAGTAACTGGGATGGCTTCTGTAAATTCAGGACTGTTCCCGGAAAATAGGGACACTTGGAGGGTCTGTGTTTAAAGTGGTACAACACTTACTTAAACGTGCAGTGCAGATGGGACCTGGCAGTGACTCTCCAAGATTCCCAACGGGAATCTTCCCCAGCCTTACCTGACAGAATTTAAGACCTTCTGCATGCAATGCATGTGATCATCCACCATGTTATAGCTTTCCCCCATAGGAACACCCTGGCAAATCTAGCTTAATCAAATCTCTTTTCACTGCCCATGAAATTCCTTAAATGTTTCGTCTGAGGAGAAAACTGCCATAAAATTTTGCTTTATGTGAAATTTGGGGACAAGTCAGGACAGTGTTTTAACACGCAGTTCCTTTGTGTTCTTTTAAAAATATTGCCTAATATACATTTATATTTAAAATGAAAACCCTATCCAACCATCTTAAGCTTTAGACAAACACAGTTCTTTAATTTTGATGCCTGCGAAAACAATTGTACAGTTTGAAAACGACAGAGCTGGAAAGCGGCTGGCGCAACATAACTACAAATGTGCTTTGTTTAAACACAGCCATCTTATCAGACAAGTACTCAATTATCATCTCCATTTGAAAATATCTGAGCCTTATTTGCTTGGAGCAAATATTAATTTCAGCACGCATAATGGACCAAGCTGAGGATTCTGAAGTTCTGTTTTTAAAAAGGTTTAGAATCTTTCAGACAATCAAGCTGGCAATTCTGATTATTAAAATGGCTTCCTGCGATGATTACCGAGAAAGACGTGAGGCTAAGATCGCTCAGCAACTCTTGCCTATTTCTTAATCTGTAATTACTATAGTTCACACTGAGTTTCCTTAACATCTGATGCTAATGCGGAGGGTCCGGCTCAGGCAACGCCTGCGGAAGTGTTAAGAGAAGTTAATTTTTGTATATATGAGAATATTTTCAGATAGATTTTCAGTGTGTTAGAATCCAGAGAAAGGGGATCTAGTAGAGCTAGAAAGGTGCAGAAAAGAGAAACCAGAATAATTAAGAGGGAGGAATGACTCATTCCTCTAGCAAAGAATTGTAACAATGCCTGGGGCAACAGAAGAAAATGCAAGTGATGGGAGACAGGAGAAAGGTGTATACAATCAGGGCCGTCTTTACCAGGGGGTGCAAGGGGTGCTGTGCACCTGGGTGCCAAATTCTGGGGGGCGCACGCTTCTGAAGCTGTCTAAGCTCTTAACCATGATCCCCGGGTGATTGTGGTTGATGGGTCATTTTTTTTTGGGGGGGGGGAGAAAAAAGCTTCTGACTTCCTTTGTCTGGTCCTCGGACCCTAGTCGGCACAAAGAGTTCTTGAGAAAAAGTACTTTGCAGAATGCTGCTTTTATTCTAAAAATAATCTTATTCTTCACTTACGACCAACAGCTTTTATACATATCAAACGCATGACATCATTTCCGTTCTCTTTTGCGGAAGAGCTGCAGAATCAATGTACCTGGTAGCGCCCCCTAGTGGTGTCTTTCATTTTCTCATGATCTCAAAAATGGAAAGAGGAGTTATCGCTGCCGGTTTCTATTTTTTCATGTTAGTGGTTTTCATTGTTCCCTTCCTTAAAAGCTCAACAATTTTGAGCTGCTTCCCCTTAAAAAAGCTCAACTTTGATTTGCCCCTCCCCCCAAAAATTGGGGGGGGGGCACTGGGTGGATCTTTGCATACATACATAGCGAGGAGAAAGTGAATAGGGCGACATTTTCCTCCTCTTTTAATACCACATTTAGGGGGTCATATAATGAAGCCAAAGGATGGGAGATTCAACACGCGCAAAATGTAAGATTTCTTTACATGGCTAAACTGGTAAAAACCATAAGCATAGCTGAAGCATGGAATTTGCTGCCATAATATTTGGTGATGGCCACCAATTTGAATGACTCTGTAATGGGATTGGGCAGATTCATGGTGGGCAAGGTAACTGTTGACTACTAGTCTTCCAGAATCAGATATGGTATGCCTCAAAAGGGCTTAGAATTTAATTTAATTAGAAGAGTATCTCCAGTTGGACAAAGATAGAAGCTGCGAGCTTGCCAAGAAGTTAATAAGGTCCATTACTGAGAAGTTCGACATCTTGATCCCCCTCCCAGGGCGAAGAGAAAGATGGTGAAAACTGGAAACTGATTGGGACTGTGTGACTTTTGTAGCTGTAAAACAATGGGACACTAGCACCACCCAAGGCATGATGGACAACAACAATTGACAAAAGATAGACCAGGCTTCCTCAAACTCGGCCCTCCAGATGTTTTGAGATGACAATTCCTATCATCCCTGACCACTGGTCCTGTTAGCTTGGGATCATGCGAGTTGTAGTTCCAAAACATCTGGAGGGCCGAGTTTGGGGGTGCCTATACTAGCTAAAGGAGTAATGCAACAAAGGGACTATCTCCTTATGGAATAGATTCCACGTGTATATACTTTTGTAACCTAAGTCTGTCTTCAGGGATCCATCTGTGAATTGAATGTGTGTGAGTAAACTTGGTTTATAGTTTTTACACAACTTTGTGTTGTGTCTATTCTTTTTAAGAGGGAGTAAAGGGAATTACCGGGATGTGGGTGGTGCTGTGGGTTAAACCACAGAGCCTAGGACTTGCCGATCAGTAGGTCGGCGGTTCGAAACCTTTGATGGGGTGAGCTCCCGTTGCTCAGTCCCAGCTCCTGCCAACCTAGCAGTTCGAAAGCATGTCAAAGTGCAAGTAGATAAATAGGTACCGCTCTGGTGGGAAGGTAAACAGCGTTTCCGGTTCACCAGAAGCGGCTTAGTCATGCTGGCCACATGACCCAGAAGCTGTACGCCGGCTCCCTCGGCCAATAAAGCGAGATGAGTGCCGCAAACCCAGAGTCGGCCACGACTGGACCTATTGGTCAGGGATCCCTTTACCTCTTTAAAGGGAATTACCGGGAATCCTATATTTAGAAGCTTAAACAAGCTTGCAACAAGCTAACCGCTATGCATTTAAAGGGGGATGTTTAACACTCTGCTAAGTTATAGAACTTGCTAATGCAAGTTATGAAAGGATATTAATAAACAATATATCCTCTCCTGCCTCCCTGAACATTCCCACAGGGAGGAGGCACTTTAGAGAGCAGTTTGCCAAACCGCTCTCTGAAGCACCTTCCTCACCTGCCTAAAAAAGCTCACCTAGGCCACTGCCCCTCCTTACTGCTTGCTTGCTCACTTGCTTGTCTTCTGGCAGTCATGCAAACTACAGTGTGACAACAGCCTTACAATTCTATGCGTATAGGAAGATCACGTGTGTGTCATTTTAAACAACTATCACACATGCATACTTGATATTTAAATACTGCATTGACCAATCTGGTGCTCTCCAAAAAAAAAAAAAAAAAAAAAAGAGGGGGAGTTGCAGAATCCACAAAAAAGTATACATTTCCTACAAAGAAACACAAAACTTTGATTCCCGAGTATGCTAAAGCTATACAAGAAGTACTGGCGAAGGCAGCAATATAGGTATATTTTTAATCATATGATGATATATGTTGCTGTGTATTTAAGATGAATAGAAACTGGTCAGTGACCTCTGGAAGTTGGAAATGGTCCAGTTCAGTTGACTGTTGTTGTACATATATGTCTGCTTGCTTATTAGTAAAATATTTGTTCTAAATTATTACAGTCATACCTCGGGTTACAGCCGCTTCAGGTTGCGTCTTTTCAGGTTGCGTACCGCCAAAACCCGGAAGTACCGGAACGGGTTACTTCTGGGTTTCAGTGGTCGCACATGCGTAGAAGCACTAAATCACGCTTTGCACATGCGCAGAAGTGCCGAATCGCAACCCGGGCGTGCACAGATGCAGGTTGTGAACGCTGCGGGTTGAAAACGTGCATCCTGCATGGATCACATTCGCAACCCGAGCGTCCACTATACATTAATTCTGGAACTTCATATAGACAATAGTACATGGTACCAGGAATGAAATACTTTGTGTGAAGGTATGATGGGCCATTTGGAGACTCCCCAGCTGACTGGGGTTGATGGGAATTATAGTTCAAAACACCTGGAGGGTGTCAGGTTGGCAAAGGCTGTACTATATCCTCTTCAAGTGAACATCTTAAGTGCTGTTCTGTTAGCCCACACCGGCTAAATCCGAGATTTGCATGTAATGATCCACACAAGATTAGCAGTAAGTTGATCCACTCTTCCTTCTGCCTGATTGATTGATTGCCATAATTCTAGAGTATGGGTGGTTATGAATTATTCTTCCCCTCAGGGAAAGCGAAGTAGAAAGGGTTATAAAAACAGAGCCCCAAACCGTAATGCAATCTCTCCTAAGTGTGTGTATGTGTGTACACTAAGTGGCATTACCGAGAGAAAGCGGGTCACGGCAAAGGAAATGTATGTCCATTAATAACACAAGATAACAGCAAGGTTAAGACAACCCAGCAGAGGTGAATTTCTGAGCTTCAGAAAATATCCTGAAAAATAATGAACTCATCATTGGAAAGCGCCATTTTTCGGACAAGACATTATGCCCCCTTTTCGCTGGCAGAGTGGTGGTGCTTTTTTCAGCCTGAGGACCATAATCCCCTTGGGTGCACCCTACCCATGAGATATAATCAAAGAATTGTAGAATTGGAAGGAATGCCAAGGGTCATCTTGTCCAACCCCCTGAAATTCAGGTACCCTGACAGATGGCCTAAAAACTTCCAGTGAATGAGGTAGTCTGTTGCACATATGAACAGCTCTTACCACCAGATGTCTACCTCCAACACCCCTCTCCTTTCATAGCTTTCTAATGCAGTTTCTATTCTCATAAATGGATGGACTGATATACCTTAATATCAGCAAGACAAAGGAGATGGACTTTCAGAGGGAGAGAGGAGAACTAGCCCCGCTGTACATCGGGGAGGGCTGTGTGGAGAGAGTCTCTTCCTTTAAATTCCTAGGAGTTTATCTCAGTGAAGACCTTACTTGGAAAATAAATACAACCCAGGTGGTTAAGAAAGCCCAACAGAGACTCCATCTCCTCAGAGTATTGCGGAAGAATGATGTAAATCAACACTTGATGATCTCCTTCTACCGGTCAATGATAGAAAGTGTCCTTTCATACTGCATCACAGTGTGGTACACTGGTTTGACATCAACTGATAGGAAGTGCCTACAGAGGGTGATGAATACAGCACAAGGTATTATGGGCTGTCCCATGAATCCGCTGGATGAAATAGCGGAAGAACATTGCCTCAGGAGAGTGAGGAAAATTCTCAGGGATGATTCACACTCTGGTCGGCACTTTCTTGATCTCCTGCCCTCAGGCAGAAGATATAGAAGCATGATTAGTCACACCAACAAGGTAAAGAACAGCTTCTATCTGTGGGCTGCTGAATGAAAAGATAACAACAGGGTTTGGTGGGTGTGCATCAGTAAACAAGGGGAATTAAGACTAAGAGAGCTGAGTAGGGGGTGCTCGTGTGATCTCACTGTATACAAGTTGTACAAGTGACAAGAAAGCATTTCAATTTCAAGAAAATGCAGGAGTAATGCTCATCACAACAGTAGCAAATTCAGAAGTAAATCTCATTATGGTCAGAGTTTTACATCTAAGGAAGTGGGAACGAGATTGCCATGTTGAGCCCTGAAACAGCACACAAGCATAGAGCCCAAGTAAGAGAACCACAAGAGCTTAAGGAATTTGAGCAGCCCCATTGAATACTTTTTCCATGATAAGACACCGGCGGCCTGCTCTCTTTCAAAGACAAACTTATAAGCTAAAAGAGAGAGAGAGAAATCAATGGCAAGTTGAATTTGTGCCTTGAGTTCTCTGACATATCACCCATTTAATGAAAGGATTTGACCGGTCAGAGCCACACGCAATAAATACACCACGGTTTACACGCTCCCATTTAACAAGGTCATTTTGAAATGATCCATCAAGCACGTTGTGCAGGTGCTTTAGGAAGATGGAAGGAAATGGAACATTTCACGCAATGTTCCTTGACCAACAAAAATGTAGGAAATTGCCTCGGGGGAAGAATGAAGGAGAGCCTTAATCTGGACGGCATTGGGCATGGAATGGGAGACCTTCCTTTTCAACAGGAGTGGGGAAGCTATTTCAGCCTGAATGCCATTTCCCCCTTCTGGGTAGCTTTCTGGGAGCTATGGGCCATTGGTGGCCAGAGACAGAGGGAACATCCGCACAGCGACGGATGGAAATGTTACCATTATAATAGGCTAGCTCCAACTCTCTCAGTTTCTCCCTCTCTAGCCTTCATCCAGGCAAGCAAGATGCAATATCAGAGTTCAGGGACACATCCCAACCAGGTTAAAACAAACAAACAAGCAAAGAAACAAACCCTCAAGCATGGAACAAAAGGAGGCAGGTAAGGAGAGTCACAAGGGACTCAGGTGGCGCTGTGGTCTAAACCACTGAGCCTCTTGGGCTTGCCGATCAGAAGGCCGGCAGTTCGAATCCCCGCGACGGGGTGAGCTCCCATTGCTGGGTCCCACCTCCTGCCAACCTAGCAGTTCGAAAGCACGTCAAAGTGCAAGTAGATAAATAGGTACTGCCATGGCGGGAAGGTAAATGGCGTTTCCGTGTGCTGCTCTGGTTTCGCCAGAAGCGGCTTAGTCATTCTGGCCACATGACCCAGGAAAACTGTCTGCAGACAAACGCCGGCTCCCTCTGCCTGTAAAGCACGCCACAACCCCAGAGTTGTCTGTGACTGGACTTAACTGTCAGGGGTCCTTTACCTTTTTTAAGTAGAGTCACAGGGGCCAGCCCAGAGGGGCTCATTTGGGCCCCATGCCTGTGGTCCTCATCCCTGGTTTAATACATTTGCGTTGCATGATACCACATTCTGATTTCTAGATCACATGAGAAAGAACTGTACAGGGACACACACACACACACACACACAAACACACATGGAAACACACACACTGCTCCGAACTGCAATAAAAGGCTAATGAACAATTAAATAGGAAACAGCGATGCCATTTCCACGGGCTGTTGCATTGATTTCCAGGGCACCGCTTTACCAGAAGTGTGCTGATAAGTGGCATGGATTTCAGAGAATGAGGACTAAGGTGAGCAAATGATTGAAAACATCTACGTAACAGGGGATGCAAGTGAGGCTGATAGGAGCCAGGCTAGCATATGGGACTCTTATGGGGTGCGTTCCACAGGCCAGCTGAATCTGTGCATGGTGTCATTTTAGGGGTAGGAGCAAGTTATTTGGTTAAACACGAAGAACTCTGGTTTACATATCTAGAAACTGCCAGAATTTTATGATCAGCTCTCTTTGGAAGCAGTAAGAAACTACAAATTGGCAAAAATGTACAAATCAAATTCAAACATATGATGCAGGTGCAAACGGGCTGAGGGAACAATGTACCATATGTGGTGGGGGTGTACAAAAATAATTAAAAAATGGGATATCATTTATGAGGAATTAAAAAAAAAGTTCAATATTTTTTTTGCAAAAAAACCCCAGAAGCCTTTCTTCTAGGCATTTTGACAACAGATATCCCAATTGATAAGAGAAGGGTATTCCTATATGCAACAACAACAGCGAGAATATTGATTGCTGAGGTTTGGAAGGCAGAGAAAACTTCAGCGAGAGAAGAATGGCAGATAAAATTCTTTGAGTATTTGGCACTTGCAAAGATAACAGAAATAATCAGGAATCAAACAAACCAAAAGTTTATAAAAGAGTGGGAGTGCTATAGAGGGTACTTAAAAAAAAACATTGCTCCGAAATAAAATCTTTAGTGTGATTAATTTTCGCAAATTGCATGAAAGATGGATAATGTATTTTATATAATATTGCTGATTGATAAGGTGAAAAGGGGTGCAGTTAAAAAAGAAAGAAAGGACCCACAGTGAGGTAGAGGGAAGTCACATTAGAAAAGTAGAAGTTTATTTATTTATGATTTAAAGTTACGGAGAAATATGGTGTTGAATATTTTTATAAAGTATGGGTGGTTTTTCATGATTTTTTTCTTTTCTGTACTCTATGATATTTTTGATGATGAATGGAATAGATACAATATCTAATGAAACCAATAAAGAGCAATGACCAAAAGAAAAAGGAAAAAGAAATAAATAAACTACTGGCAGGTGGGACATTCATGTTTGGAGTTCCTTGATTGTGTCATCTTATCTTTTCCATTTCATGTCTAGGCTATGTAGTTTCCTATCCTCTACCACTGCCCTCCTCCAGTTCCCTTGCCCTGCCCTGTCCTTAAAAACTCCATCTACCTTCATCTGACGGGTGAGTATGCAGAGATAACTTGCATACAGGTGTTTGAATCCTACTCCAGCAAATGGATGTTAACGTTTAATTGAACAGATATGCTACTCCTTCCCCTTGCTTCTGTTACGAAAAAGGAGCAATGCTGCTGAGTTCTCCAGATGGCTGGAAAGCCAAACAGGATGTTGATGTTTTGGGACTGTACCGTGGGAACAAGGGACAGTCTATTATGTGCACTGAGCACCGGATGTTAGCTCAGAGTGTCACATGACCCTGTACTGGAAGTACATGGGAGGAGTTATTCTCTCTCTGCTGTTGATGTAAAGAGAGTGCAGACACGTTTTCTCTGTACTGCTGGAAAGACAGAAATAAAGGCATGTAAATACATTTCTGTATGTCTCTCTCCCCTCCCTGGGGATGGGGGAGGGAAGGTGTGTCCTTCTCACGTTAGAGGAGGATCGCCGGGATCTCGCCTTGTCTTGCCAGGAGTCGCTGACGGGGGAGATCAACAAGGAATCCAAGCCGGGCACCTGGAGAGTGGCCAATTCCTCTGACTGATAAGGCTTGATTCCGACAGCTTCCACACTCTGTTACTAGGCAACAGGGCTTACCTGGCCACTTTAGACATTGACCCAAAGGCCAGAAACCGAGAAATTCTACCTCTGCTTGCTGATTTCTTCAGTATAATTTTCCTCCAGGGCTCTGAGAGAGAAACCATTGGGAGGATTCTATTGGAAAAACCTATTGGTGTTTCACAACTTTCTGACTAGTTGCAGGACCTTAGCCAGACCTAGCAGAGTACACGCAGAATCCACGGAAGCAATTGGCGACTTGGCTGCAGACAGGATAGACGAAGCAGGAACCAGGAACTTGTAGTTAGGTGTTTATTATATACAGTGGACTATATACAGGAACAGAACATGGATCTTTCGCTAGCTCTCTCTGACACGACTCACAACTCCTACACTGACACAGAACTCTGAACATGAACACTGAACCAAAACATTCCAGTTAGTAGGCCATTAATTATCACTCCCTTGAGAGAGCTTGACCAATCAGGGAGCGGTCTCCATGTCTCTGTTATCACCAGGCAGACTTACTCCTTCAGATTGCCTTCTGGCTGTCTGCCAAACCTTAATTGACTCTGTGTGAGTAGCTGCACGTACACAGGTTCCCAACTGGTTTGCATGTGACTTTTCATCCAGGGATGGAGAACCTGTGGAATGCTAGATGTTACTGGACTACAACTCCCATCATCCTTGACTGTTGACCATGATTGATTAGAGTTGTGGCCCAACAATATCTTGAGGGCCATAGGTCCCCCCCATTTAATTCTTCAATGAAATGGTTAGCTTCTCACCTTGGATTCATTCCCACAGCAGTGGACATTGCGTAGCTCCTGCAATATGTGGGACTGAACCAGCTCCGCATCGCTGTATTTCCTCAACCAACAAGCCCATTCCCTTGTCTTTGAACAGCCTTGCAGCACATATCAGTCCAAGCATTTGGGAAACAAGCACGCCTTTCCCATACATGTGTCATACCCAGGGGATCCCAGTCAACCCAGTTTCCAAGAACCTAGATTTTGTAATGGTTCTTGCAGAAGGACCATATCTCCATGGTAGATCAATTGTTTCGCATACAGAGGGTCCCAGTCCAATTGCTGATAAGTCCAGGTAGGGTTGGGAGAGAACCCAGCCTGAAATCCTAGGCAGCTTCTGCCCATCAAGGCAGACAATACAGTGGTACCTCAGGTTAACCTGAAGCGTATGTAACGCGAGGTACCACTGTATTGATATGGATGGACCAATGTTGTGACCTGGTGTAAGAGTGCTTCCTTTGTTACTATCCAATGGTTGCTTGGAAAAGTAAAGGTGAAAGCTACTACAGTGGTACCTCAGGTTACATACGCTTCAGGTTACAGACTCCGCTAACCCAGAAATACCTCAGGTTAAGAACTTTGCTTCAGGATGAGAACAGAAATCATGCTCCAGTGGAGCGGCGGCAGCTGGAGGCCCCATTAGCTAAAGTGGTGCTTCAGGTTAAGAACAATTTCAGGTTAAGAACGGACCTCCAGAATGAATTAAGTACTTAACCCGAGGTACCACTGTACTACGGGAAAAAGGAATGAGTACAGAAATGGGGTTCAGCCATCAACAGCTTCTGGGAGTTCACAAGTTACAAGAGGGGAGATTCTGACTAAACACCAGGAAGAACTTTCTGACAGTAAAAGCTGTTCGACAGTGGAGCACATACCCTCCAACATTTCTCTGATGAAAATAGGGATGTCCTATTCCATAATAATAATTTTACTACTCATACCCTGCCCATCGGCCTGCATTGCCCTGGCCACTCTGGGCAGCTTTCAACATATATAAAAACATAATAAAACATTAAACTTTTTTTTTTAAAAAAAAACCTTCCTTATACAGGGCTGCCTTCAGATGACTTGGGGGTCAGATGAATGTATACCCTTCAGCATTTCTCCAATGAAAATAAGGACATCCTATTCAAAAATACAGTAAAGGTTTGCTGTCTATGCTAGCATTTGATTGATGTTGGAGAAGGACTGAGTTGAGAAATAAGACCAAGGGTACATATTGATATAGGATTGTATTAGATAACATATAAAGAAAGATACAATAATAAGAGTATATTCATTTGAAAAAAAGGAATATACAAGGGGATAGACAGGAAGTCCAAAGTGTTGGTATATATATGATTTTGGAATAGTTTTTTGCCCTGTTTTTCTTTTCTTTTAGTATATAAACTTTGTACAGTCATACCTCGGGTTGAAGTAGCTCCGGGATGAATATTTTCGGGTTCCGCTCCGCGGCCACCTGGAAGTAACGGAGCGTGTTACTTCCGGGTTTCTCTGCTCGCACATGCACAGACGCTCAAAATGACATCACATGCATGCATGGAAGCAGTGAATCGTGACCCGCGCACGCAGAGACATGGGTTGCATTCGCTTCAGGATGCAAACGGGGCTCCGGAACGGATCCCATTCGCATCCAGAGGTACCACTGTATACATGTTGAAAATTATAGTATAATAAGCCTTGTGATGTAATATGATAATGTTTACCGATGTAATATAAGAACTTTAATAAATAAATAAAATTCAAAAAAGAAAATAAGGACATCCTACCATACCCTTCAACATTTCTCTGATGAAGATACGGACGTCCTAAGGAAAAGCGAGACATTCCAGGATCAAATCAGAAACCGGGATGGCTTCTATAAATCCAGGACTGTCCCTGGAAAATAGGGACACTGGGAGGGGCAGGTTGTGGTCTCCCCATCCTTGGAGGTCTTTAAGCAGATGTTAGATGGTCATCTGTCATGAATGCTTTAGCTGAGATTCCTGCAGGTGACTCTGAGGGTCCCTTCCAACTCTACAATTCTATGATTCTAAACATTAGGAAGTATTTTCCAATTGTAAAGGGCTGTTTGACAGTAGAATAAACTATATTGGGAAGGTGATGGAGGAGAGTCCATTGGGAAGGTGATGGAGGAGAGTTTTAGGTTTTTAGACAGAGGTTGGATGACCACCTGTCAGGGATTCTTTAGCTGTGATTCCTACATTGCAGGGGGGTTGGATTAGATTACCCTTAGCAGAGGAGGAATTAGGGGAGTGCAGTTGGCTCACCTGCACTGGGTGCCGAGCCCAGAGGGTGCTTCAGGGAATGCCACAGTAGTGATGGACAACAGAAGGTGAGAGGCAAGGAGCGCCAAATTTTGGCATTACACAGGGCACTGATGAAATTTTAAAGCCCAAAGTCTGCCAGTCCCCTTGGCGTCCCTTCCAGCGCTTCAATTCTAGGACTGTATGACTTCCATATAAGCTGAACTTGCGCTGAATTCCTGACCTTGCAGATGTTAAAATAACCGCGTGACTGTTAATGGTTGATAAATGTTTTAAATAAACAAGCAGAAGCTGTTTAGAACTTTCTGTTTTCACCATTAAAATCCCATTGTGCATTCATTCTGAACACTATGAAGGCACGCTAATTGAGTCATTGCATCACCAGGTGATAATGTATAAAAATCTATTTGTTAACTGACATCTCAGCTGTGAAATGAATCAGATCTAGGCTGAGAGAAGGATTTGAGAATTTTAACTAGAGCAGAGCCAAATTTTCACAGGTTTTAATTTTCGTCTTGAAACAGGCACATTCGATGAGGGGAAGGGATCCGAATCACACAAAACTGAGGAAGTGTTTCTTTGCTGCTGATTAGTCCTGAATACTAATCACAGCTCAGAGAGGGCTCAGGTGGGCTTTAAATACTTCAAGGCACTGCATAGTCCAGAATTATGATGACACCTCCAGAAAGGATCCTGCGGATCTTGCTGGATTCTAATGGTCAAATCCATTGCGGCAACCAGTTTAGGATACAGCAGATCTCTGATTCACCTACCAGATTCCTGGCACAGCTGGGCTCAGCCGGTCCCTGTTAGCATTTGTACTGGTGCTGCCTTTGTTAGGAAATGTATTTTACAAAGAATAAATTGTACTGGGGGGTGTGTGGAGAAAACCTATGTAACAGCTGCAGAATCTTGTGACTCCAATTAAGGTCACAGGAATGTTGAATCATTGCCTTGTTAATTTGTTAACTCCCTTTAAAAGTTAGTGAGCATGTGTCTTAGACAGAAGGGGTGGGAGGTGAAGGTTGGCTGGTTGTCTTGCGATTGTGGGAGTAAGGAAATTTCAAGCAGTTACTGTGTCCAGGAGAGTTTGTGGAGACAGGGAAGCTATGGGCTGATAAGTTATGTACTGCTACAAATGAGTTTTGGAAGCAAGAAGCAAGAAAACCCTCTCTTGGGCTCAAGGCAGATCAGCACATTGTATTGGACTCAATGTGCATAAACACTACTGCTTGTTAATAGTTGCTACCCTGCAAGTAAAGAGTCATATTCAAGGTCTTGTGTGCGGAGTCTGCTTCATCACTAAGGCTTCGAGGATGAAGCCATGATTCAGAAAAAATAGCTAACAGCCGCCCAACCTCAGGTTAGCCAAAAACAAGTCAGCATAACTTTATCATCCCAGCTGAGCCTGACTGAGGCTGGAATTAATTTCCCCCAAAAGGATGTGGAGGGGAGGATGGACTTAGGCTGGACCCAAAGCCCTTTCAGCTCAGTCATATGACCTGGCAACCAAGCACATCCAAACACTATCTTAAAGACTTGTTTCCCCTCTGTCAGGCTTAAGCTTAGCAGCAGCAGTAGTCCCATCTCTGAACAGGGTTTGGATCAGGTGTCATTTTAACCTTAACTTACACTGCCATGCTTTATGCCAGCTTTGTGTGCAGAGGATTGCCTCCTAAGTCCCATAATTCTTGGTCACTGGTCATGCTGCCTGGAGCTGATAAGAGTTGAACTCCAACAATGTCTGAAAAGTCACTTTTATACTTCCTTATGCTACCACACGGGACGCGGGTGGTGCTGTGGGTTAAACCACAGAGCCTAGGGCTTGCCAATCAGAAGGTTGGCGGTTCAAATCCCCATGACGTGGTGAGCTCCCGTTGCTCGGTCCCTACTCCTGCCAACCTAGAAGTTCAAAAGCACGTAAAAGTGCAAGTAGATAAATAGGTACCGCTCCGGTGGGAACGTAAATGATGTTTCCGTGCGCTGCTCTGGTTCGCCAGAAGCGGCTTAGTCATGCTGGCCACATGAACCGGAAGCTGTACGCCGGCTCCCTCGGCCAATAAAGTGAGATGAGCGCCGCAACCCCAGAGTCGGTCACGACTGGACCTAATGGTCAGGGGTCCCTTTACCTTTACCTTATGCTACCACACAGAGAACTAAAGGACAGAACATTTGTAACACAACTTCCTTTTCTTGGAGGTCTCTGATTTGGTCAAATAATTATAATTTTAGTACCAATTACTTAGAAATGTCCTATAAACAGTGGCCCCTTCTTGGCCATTGGTCACATGTGGATGTGAAGCATGTTTTAGCCTAGGGATTTCCAATCCACATAGCAATGAAACACAGCTAGTCTTCTTTTCGAATGGCATATCTGGTACAGTTTAGAGAAGCATTCTCGTAGTCAGTCAAGCCATCATATTACACTGTCAATATCAGCATCCCAGAGGGGATGGGCTCCCTCTCTCCAGTCTTCATCTGGACATACCCCTTTTATCCAAAACAGTTGTTTCCCACAGTCTACGCCGGAATGCAAGATAATACAAATGTATGATTGGCCTAGGGCCATCTTTGTCCATCATGGATAACCATTTAACATTACTTGTCCACGCCACTTGCATTTGACTAGCCAACTTCACTTGAAATTTAGAAATGGACTAACTTTCCTCTTTTATTCTTTAATTTACACCCAAGTGTACCAGCACTAACAAGAAAAGACACGCCCACGCATGTGATGATAACTTCTCATTTCTTGCTTATTGACAAATGCCATGTTCTTTTCTCTTGCTCCATTCAACTGTGACCTTTAAAAGCTCATGCCAAGCTTTTCAATCAAATTAAATATTTTCAAGCAATCACCGCATCCTGCTGATCGAACACAGCAAATTATGCTCAATGTGGAGAAAGCAGATGGAGATTTCTTTCTCGCGTGCACTTTCTCTTAACACCCAGAACTCCAGCAACTAGAATTTGGAACCAGCTGCTGGGGCCCAGGTCCCTTCGCCCCCCCACCCAAGAAAATAATTGATGGGCACTGCCATTCATATGGTGTTCATGCACCAAATCTTGTGATTGATTATGCAGGGCGGGGCTTACCTGCCCCCTCCAATATTTTATTCCAGTTGGCACCCCTGTTCAGAAACATTGCTGCCTCCAATTCTTCCAACAAGACTTTTAAGTTTCAACCTTTCCAAGTTCGTATCCCTATTTTAATTGTTTTTAAGAAGTTTTTAGGAAGGTTGAATCATTTTATTACTTGCTGCTGTTTGCCACCCTAGGCTCCTTTGGAAGAAAGGGCAATATATAGGTTGAATAAATAAAATAACACAGTGAATTAGGAACCGACCGGCTTATAAACATTTCATTCAAAGGCTCTCTTTTTTATTAGATCACCTCTAGTCTTACAATTTCCTGCTAACAAACTAAAGAATGATTGACTTTTGCGGGCGCAATTACTTCCAGTGGCACAATGAGATAATTTGAAACCCTGGAAAGAAGAAGAAGAAGAAGAGTTTGGATTTGATATCCCGCCTTTCACTCCCTTTAAGGAGTCTCAAAGTGGCTAACATTCTCCTTTCCCATCCTCCCCCACAACAAACACTCTGTGAGGTGAGTGGGGCAGAGAGACTTCAAAGAAGTGTGACTGGCCCAAGGTCACCCAGCAGCTGCATGTGGAGGAGCAGGGAAGCGGACCCGGTTCGCCAGATTACGAGACTACCGCTCTTAACCACTACACCACACTGGCTCTCAAGAAATGGTCTGAAGTGGTGTGCCACCACACTAGCTTCCCGGCAAGGGGGTTGCTGTTGTGGGAAAAAAGGTGGGGAAGATACCATGCTGTGGGGAGGTCAGTAGGGCACAAACAAACCATTGGGGGGTGTGCCCCTCCCTGCTTGGTTAAGCAACAGCAGTCCACCTGCCAGGAGACTTGCATAATGGTTGCGTCTCCATCTGGCAAGCTGATTCTGGGAGTGAGCCTTTAGATGGGCTTGTGTGTAGCACACAAACAACATTTCTCTTCTCTTCAGCTCCACCATTCCATGCTCTGCAGCTTCTTCTATGTCCCTGAACTGATCTGTCAAGCAGTTGTTATGTTCTTACATCACGTTTGTCCTTTGACAGCTACTACGTAGTGAGACCAGTCAAATGCACAGATAAGGAGTGAGGAATCTGATGTTGTTGGACTTCAGATCCCATCAGCCCCAACCCAGAATAGCTCAAAGGCCAGTGACAATCGGAGTTGCAGTCCAATAAAATTCTGAAGGCCCCATGTTCTCCATCCCTTATGCAGATCATTTTGCCTTGTAAAGAATGCATTCGCCCTCAAGCTTTTAGGAGTGATCCTCATGGAATCATCCTCACACGAGCATCTGCTTAGAATGGAAATAAATGAAAAGCAATTGAAAGAACGCCTTGACTCCTCTGTACTTGGCCTTGGAAAAGAATGTGGGTTGCTGCTAAAGTGAAATTTCAACCTCTCCCATTGTGTACAAGCACAAACACAGAGAACACATGGCTGCCATTCCCCCTCTTTGAAAGGCATGCTGGAATGGAGAGAGACGGTGGATGCTTCCATTAGAGATGTCTTGTCGAAATCATCAAAGTACATATTTGCCATTCATTGTAGCGGCGTTTGCTCTAACGTGTTCTATAAATAGAGTATGTTTACAAGGAAGCACTCAGAAGCAAGGTCTGTTCGGCCATTATGGGTAACAGGTTGCAATCCAAGTGAAGAACAGCAAAAAAACATCGTACAGGGGACTTTTCTTATAGTAATATTTCACCAAAGTACGGGAACATGTGCAGTGCTTTTAGCCTGACCTTGAAAGAGTCTAAAGCAGAGCCCAGCAAGATTATTTGTTCAACAAATGGGCCTCAGAAGCACATCTGTCTGAAACCCTGGAGAGATACACTTGCCAGTCAATGTGGACAGGACTGAGCTGGTTGGACCAATAGTCTGACTTCAGTATAGAGCATCTTCCTATGAAATCATCCTGAGCTGCCTTCTGCTCAGATGAAAAATTGTTCCATGGATCTGAAGGGTGAAGCAAGTAGAATCTCTGGCTTAGTGAGATGGAACAGGCCAGAGTAATGGAGTATTCCACTAAGTTCTACTCTGATTAAATTGATTGAAATCAACCCCAGTACGTTTCCGAGCACAATTCAGTGTTGGTGATGACCTTTAAAGCCCTAAATGGCCTCAGTCCAGTATACCTGCAGGAGCATCTCCACCCCCATCGTTCTGCTCGGACACTGAGGTCCAGTGCTGAGGGCCTTCTGGCAGTTCCCTCACTGTGAGAAACCAAGTTACAGGGAACCAGGCAGAGGGCCTTCTTGGTAGTGGCGCTCGCCCTGTGGAACACACTCCCACCAGATGTCAAAGAGATGAACAACTACCAGACTTTTAGAAGACATCTGAAGGAAGCCCTGTTTAGGGAAGCTTTTAATGTTTAACAGACCACTGTATTTTAATACTCTGTTGGATGCCGCCCAGAGTGGCTGGGGAAACCCAGCCAGATGGGCGGGGTATAAATAATAATAATATATTATTATTATTATTATTATTATTATTATTATTATTATTATTATTATTATTATTAGTGATTTAGGGGCAGGAGCATAACAGGTGCAGATGAAAGTGAGTATACAGTCACAGAAGGTCCACTTCCCCTTCAGTATCATCTGCTCTGCCTAATTTTAACAAATTAACAACAAATTTAATTCAAATTTAAAAACTGACTTTCCTTTCCACTACCTTGATGACTTCCCAGCCTTATTTGCAGCTCAATATTGCATACTTTTCCAAATTACATTTCGAAAATATAAAATAATTTAGCTTTTTGTCCTTTACAATAGTGTTCTGTGACAGGTTCCCAGGGCGCATGACTGAGCTGAATAGGCTTAGGATCCAGCCTAAATCTCCCTGCTCCCTGCTCCAACCCCAGCCATGCCCGTACCATGCCCCCTTGGCGGGGAAAATTACATTGGCTTCAGTTCAAGCCCTCTTTAGAGTATTGTTTTCATGACTGGATTGTGTTCTTGAACTCTTGACAATGGCAATTCTAGGGAGGGACAAAAGTAGGCTGTGTCATACTTAAGTTAGCCCAGCCGTGTTATAGATTGTACTTTACTGCCCCTGTCTCTGAGGTTGCTTTCCACCTGGTAAGCTGCATCTCTTTTTAGAAATACTGTCTTTGAAACCTCTCACATTCAGTTAGAAAGGTGCTTCACATTCTCCACGACTGGCTAAGCTGACACCAGACTCCTTTAAAGCCTTTGATCGAGTTAAGTGGCTCTTCTAAGCTGATGGATATCTAAATTTTGCTCCCAAATTTGTAGGGGCAATATAGCAACTTAACTCTTTTTAAAAAAATCTTACTACCCTATATATAAAGACTTGTACATGGGAGCTTGTTAGTGGCCTATTGGTTTGTTAGTGTGGTCTGAGGATGCAACTGATATTGCTCTGCAACTTGGAAATGTGTTGTAAGTTTTTCTACTTTGGAGTATGTTATAAATAAAAATGTATATGTGTGTAGTGCATTGAATAACACCACAACAGTGATTACAGTGGTACCTCAGGTTACATACGCTTCAGGTTACAGACTCCGCTGACCCAGAAATAGTACCTCGGGTTAAGAACTTTGCTTCAGGATGAGAACAGAAATTGTGCTCTGGTGGTGCGGCGGCAGTGCGAGGCCCCATTAGCTAAAGTGGTGCTTCAGGTTAAGAACACTTTCAGGTTAAGAACGGACCTCCGGAACAAATGAAGTACTTAACCTGAGGTACCACTGTATAGCTATATTTCATCTGTCTTCTATCTATCCATCCATCCATCCATCTACTGTATCTACCTAGATTCCTTTTCTGCAGTCTCCTCGGGACCACAGGATCCTATTCAGTGAAAGTCCCAATGCAAACCGAACCACTGAGATCAATGGGTACAACTAACCTACATTCATTGATTTCAATATGCTTACACTCCATGGAAGAACAAACATTGGATGCAACCCCCGATCTCCAACTCTCTAAGGACCATTATATTTTTCTGTGCACTTTGTAAGATCACAATACATCTATTTGTCTGTCTCTCTCTCGCTCTCACCAGGCAGCCATCTGACATGGTTACAAATTTATGCATCCCAGAAATATCATTTCCTGCCATATTTATAGTAATTATGTCAAATGGCAAATTTAAAGCATTTGATTTGATTACTGCTGGTTTGGGAAAACACACGGTTTGATCTAGTCACAAGCTGTAATTACAGTATGTGGAATGCAATCACGTGGAATTTTTTTATAAGAAAAAGGTTGGGAAAGTGATATATATAAATGGTGTGAATTCGATGGCAGAGGAAGAAAAAGAGCCTTAAAATTCTCCCAATTGGTTTTGGCTAGGTGATGCCATCAAAATATTGTGCTAGATTGTGTTATTGTTTTTTTTCCTTCCCCATGCAACAATAGTCAGTAATTTGTCATTCAGGGCTGGTGGGGGGTTCATTCATCCCAATTCAGCAAGGGACTATGTGAGCAATGCAGTAGATTTCCACAGAATGGTGTGTGCCATGCAAAAAGGTCGTTGCACATATTTTGCTCCTTCCAGATCTAGCAGCTGGAGCTCTGCACACATAGCCCTTTGAACAATGCTGGAGCCCCAGTGATTGGCCATTTGAGACGATGAGTGACAGTGGGCTCAGTTCCATCATTCCTGCTCCTTTATTGAGACTTAAAGGTAAAGGGACCCCTGACCATTAGGTCCAGTCATGACCGATTCTGGGGTTGCGGCGCTCATCTTGCTTTATTGGCCTAGGGAGCCGGCGTACAGCTTCTGGGTCATGTGGCCAGCATGACTAAGCCGCTTCTGGTGAACCAGAGCAGCGCATGGAAACGCCATTTACCTTCCCGCCAGAGCGGTACCTATTTATCTACTTGCACTTTGATGTGCTTTCGAACTGCTAGGTTGGCAGGAGCAGGGACAGAGCAACGGGAGCTCACCCCATCACGGGGATTCGAACCGCCGACCCACAGCGCCACCTGCGTCCCTTTTGAGACTTACACCAGTGTAAATTATATCAGCTTAGGCTATGCTGACTGAGCCACTAAAGCCCGAGACCTGATGAATCCAAAATCTCTCATCCCAGCATATCTTGGGTTTGGATCATGTTGCTAGTCTCTTTTCACACTGTTACAAAAACATCCCCAAGGGAGAATTTGAACCTGAAACTCCCCAGTTCTACCCTTAAAGCACTGCCCCAACTCTCTTAGGTTGGACTGGAGTCATCAGCAGTCAAATTCAAGTTTATTAACAGGGCAACGAAATACAGGCTGCAGCCAAACAGGAACACTGGAACATATTTTCTTTTTTTCCCCCATTTTAAGTAAAACAAACAAACACCACACAAACTGGCACGGAAATGAGCTGAGCTGAACCTGAGACTCGAGAAATGGGAAACTGAGAGAAATTGGAATTGGCAGATCCATCCATCTCTAAATTAAAAGAAAAGAACGGGGAAACGAGAGCCTTTTCCTTGGGGTTGATATATGTAAAAGTAACCACCAGGTAAGCCCATTACTGGAGAGCTGTGAGCTTTCTCATCTAACTTCAACACTGGCCGAAACCTAAACAGGATTATTAAAGCATTTTGCCCTCCATTCTCCACTTCCCTCTTCTATTATGATGATGAATTCTTGCCCATAAAAACATAACACAAATTGGAGATCAGTGCAGCCACAATCTGTCTGGATTATATGAGGTGCCCTAAAGGTCATATTTCTACCTACATAAAAAAAAAATGAGGTGGATTTTCATTACCTCCCAAGTACACATCAGTCAGTGATACGGCATTAAAAGATTCCGCCATGGAGAACACTAGAATGGTACAGACAAGTGTCAAGGCAAAATTAAAATTGAATAGCCACCTGGAGAGGCTATATGGCTTCCTTCTCTAAAAGTAACCTTTTACAGGACGCCTCGCCTTGTAATCAAAGGACGGAAGCAATGGCCTTTCGCATACAAAAAGAGCCTACTTATCTGGACATTTTTATATTAAAAAAATGTGTTCCATTGACCTTTCAAAATCAGCAGGTCAAATCCTATCAATTGTTGGAGCTGCCTAAATCACTCATTATATTTTTAACTTCAGATTGACAAAGGTAATTTGGCATGCAGACAGGTTTTAGAAGAGGAGAAGAAAAAAAATGCATGAATAATAGAGCGGGGGATACTCTCAGGTGGGGGGAAATTGAGGAGGGGACTGGGGGAATGGGCTCTGAACTGGATCTAATGGTGTGCAGATATAAAGGATTGGTTTCTCACCAGTGGATGGTGGAGGCTGGCCAATTAGGGAAAATGGGGCACTGCTCCACCAACCTTAGTCTGCCCTCAGCCAGTTTCCTCCTGCCTGCCTTCTTGCAACCAGTCTGGAATGGCTCCAAGCACACCAACTCCATGGGGGCTAGGTGTTTTTGGACCTTCAAAATCTCTGCACAAGGGACCAGGTCTCCTCAATGTTGAGGGAGCGGACAATGCTCCTGACATTCAGCCTTTTGACCATCGACCTCCTCCACAAGCCCAGAGAACCAGTGATGGACAAGAAGGCCCTCTGAGCTCAACTGCAGGGTCACATATGATTTCTGAAGGACCAGCACTCTGGACTGACCCTTTGAGGAGCCCAGCGCACTGGTGCCACGTGTTTGCGATGTCACACGTCCATGATGTCAACCACATAATATGCGCCCCCCCAATGTTGGGTGCAACTGAGCACCTCTGAGTGGCTCTGACTGTCATTGGCTGCAGCTTTACCTAAGGTTGGGTCACATTCACACCATACATTCAAAGCTCTACAACACCATTTTAAACCCTTATGGCTTCCCCCAAAGAATTCTGGGAGCTGTAGTTTGTTTATGGTGATGAGAGTTGTCAGGAGACCTCCCTATTCCCTATTTTCCAGGGACACCCCTCATTTAGAGAAGCCGTCTCAGTTTCTAATTTGATCCCGGAATGTCCCGCTTTTCCTTAGGATGTACATATTTTCATCGGAGAAATGTTGACAGGTATGGTGTTATCTGACCCCCTAGCTGGCTGAAGGCAATCCTGTATAGGGAAGTTAAAAAATAAATAAATCTACATGGTGCTTAGAGAATAACTTGCACCTAAATATTAGCAAGACAAAGGAGATGGTGTTGGACTTTCGGAGGAGAGGGGAACTAGTCCCATTGTATATTGGGGAGGGGGTGTGTGGAGAGAGTCTCTTCCTTTAAATTCCTGGGAGTTTACCTTGGTGAAGACCTCACCTGGAGAAACAATATAACTCAGGTGGTTAGGAAGGCCCAACAGAGACTCCATTTTCTCAGGGTCCTGTGAAAGAACAATGTTAAACAACAATTGATGACCTCCTTCTATCGGTCCTCTCATATTGTATCACAGTGTGGTATGTTGATTTGATAGCCATGGACAGAAAGCCTTTACAGAGGGTGGTGAACACAGCACATGATATCATGTGCTGGATATCATGTGCCCGCCAGATGACATTGCAAGGGATCATTGCCTTAGGAGAGCAAGAAAAATTCTCAGGGACGATTCACACCCTGGCCAGCACCTCTTTAATTTTCTACCCTCGGGCAGGAGATATAGAAGTATAATCAGTCATACTAACAGGCTAAAAAACAGCTTCTATCCGTGGGCTGTTAGGCTGCTGAACAGAAAATAATATAGTGCAACTGATTTTCAGGGTTGGTGTGTTGTGCGACAAGCACACAGAGTGCAGTGAGATTGAGTGTTTGTCAAGGGGGCGAGAGGCTCCATTAATTTCATTGTACACAGGTTGTACATTGACAATAAAGGTATTATTATTATTATTATATTTTTATATATGTTGTAAGCTGCCCAGAGTGGCTGGGGCAACCCAGTAAGATGTGTGGGGTATAAATAGTAAAATTATCATTATGGAATGGGACATTCCTATTTCCCTCGGAGAAATGTTGGAAGGTGTGTATTCTCCTCACAGTTCTTAGACTGTCCAACTTCCCGGGGAACTCTGGGAACTGTAGCTCTCTGGGGGAAATCGGGGTCTTCTGACACCTCTCAGCTGCCGTAACAGACTGCAGCTCCCATAATTTTGGTGAGGAAAGCTGTGGTTGTATCATGGTGCTTTAAGTGTATGATGTTGATATGGCATTGGTCTCTGTGCCTTCTCCCCAACCATCACCAGCAGGTACCAGCCACCACTGCTGTTAAATTTGGATGCTACTGTGCTGCAATTGGGACGTGGGTGGCGCTGTGGGTTAAACCACAGAGCCTAGGACTTGCCGATCAGAAGGTCGGCGGTTCGAATCCCCGCGACGGGGTGAGCTCCCGTTGCTCGGTCCCTGCTCCTGCCAACCTAGCAGTTCGAAAGCACATCAAAGTGCAAGTAGATAAATAGGTACCGCTCCAGCGGGAAGGTAAACGGTGTTTCCGTGCACTGCTCTAGTTCGCCAGAAGCGGCTTAGTCATGCTGGCCACATGACCCGGAAGCTGTATGCCGGCTCCCTCGGCCAATAAAGCGAGGTGAGCGCCGCAACCCCAGAGTCGGCCACGACTGGACCTAATGGTCAGAGGTCCCTTTACCTTTAGTGTGCTGCAGTGCCTGAAGATTGAGAGTTGGCAGGGAATGGGATATTATTTAGTGAAGGTTCTGGTGCTGGTAGGGAGTGCACATGGACACTGTTTTGGCTACATAAGGACAAGCACTCAGAGAACTTGAATATGTTGATCGTTTTAGGTAAACATTGCAAACTGCTTGGTCAAAAGGCAGGATATCTATCTCTCTTTCTGTGTGTCTATTATCAATATCCATATTTCAACAAACAAAAAAGGAAGAGCCCTAGCTTTAGAATCATAGAATTGTTGAGCTGGAAGGGACCCTGAGGGTCATCTGGTTCAACTCTCTGCAGTGCAGGAATTTCAGCTAATGCATCCATGACAGATGGCCACCCAACCTTGACTTTGAAACTTCTGCTTTACGTGCAAAACATCCAATTTCTGTCATCTCCAGGTAAGGCTGGCAAAGACTCCTGTCTGAAACCTTTGGGAGCTGTTGCCCATCAGGGTAGGACAGGGATAGTCAACATGCTGCCTTGCAGATGTTCCTGGACCACAATGCCCAACTTTCCTGAAAAAGGGCCATGCTGTAAAGAACTGATGGAAGGTGTAGCCTCCTGAGAATATATGGACAGTATTCCATTGGCTACCACTGGTGTACAGTGGAATGATGGCCTGGCTAGGTGTAAGATAGCTCTCTCTATGTTCCCAAAGTTGCAGACAGATGTATAGTGCATTCCAACTACTATCAAGGTAGTTTAAAAGATAAGGAGAATTTGTTGGATCAGGTCGGTGGCTCACCCATCTAGTCCAGCATCCTGTTCCTGCAGTGACCACCCAGATCCCTATGGGACATCAGTAAACAGGACCCGAGTGCTTTCAGCCCTGACTCCACTTGTGGTTCCCACCAACTGGTAGACAGAGGTATACAATATTGGAGGTAGTACAGAGACACAGTGGCTAGTAACTACTGATAGTCTTATCTGCCATGGTTCTCCCTCAACCCACCACATGGCTCTGCCCACTGGTCAAAGACATGCTTATCCTTACTACCCATCACCACTGAGTTTCTTCTGAAGTGAATTGTCATGGTAAACTTGGAAGGATTGTTGAGAAGAACAGAAAGGGGCTAGCACTCTTTCTCATGAGTATTCAAGGAAAAGTATTCAAGGAAAAGGCAGCAATAAGTAGATGGCAAACTATTCCTCTCCACATCTAACACTTGGGAGGTTCTGAACATTTATATATATATATATATATATATATATATATATATATATATACACACACACACACACACATACTTGTTCAAAGTTTAGTAACATCTTTCTTTCCTTCCCCTTTCAACCCTAATTGGTTATGTCTTTGGTATAATTCATTAATTATGAGAAACCTTTCCAATTAATTAAGAGGTGCCGTTAGCACAGTATGCAACACTGTAGCTAAATTAATTCATTAATTCTGGGAGCGAGAGAGGAGGGGGGGAAGAAGGTTTCTTGGTTTTTTTTAAAGCCCAAATGTGACCCTCCTGGAGCTCTCCTTAATGTTCCACACCAAGTACTGTAAAATGTAACTAATTAGACAAAAATGGCGCATCCCATCTATTATTGTGGAGTCAGCTTGTCAGGGAAGCCATCTGTCCTGATCAACCTATCTGGGATCACAGGAACAAAGGCATGTGTTCAGCTAACTACCTTGGGTTTTTCCAAAAGCTAACATGGTAGACCCAGCTCCTGAACACTAGGGATGTCTGATAATTCCTTCAGAAATGGCACAGGGAGAGGAAATTTCTGCAACTTGCATGTTCAGGGTTAGGAATAGAAATCGCACCACTTGATATGAGTGGTATTCACAGGTATTTTTTAGTTCGCAAACATTGAATTTATGTTGGACTTCTGACATTCCCCCCCCCAACGAAATGCATTGAAACTTATTAAGTAATTAATTGCATAAGTTTTGGCCACAGCAGACAGCGAGATAACATAATGTAGGTTTTGGCAGAAGCAGAACTATAGCAGAAGGGAAACAGTGTTGATAGTGTTGATGAACCCAGGAAATCACTTCTTCCTTACTTCTTTACTGAAGATAAGGGGAGGAAAACAAAGTCAATCAGCAAGAGTTGGAAGAGGGTTTCAAAGCCATCTAGTCACAATATACTTGTGAAATATATTTCATAGATATATACCCTGCATTCCCACGATACAGGTCATGTTTCCAGCATGAGGTTCACATTCCCCCAAGTCACATTCGCAGGTCACCATGCCAGTGCTGGTGGAGTCACAGCGGGAAGAACAATCGATGTAACTCGTATCATTGTAAGAGACGCTGCATCCCAGATATGCAGAAATCATAGGTTTCAATGCACTCATCTCTCCATACAGGCGAGCAAGAGGCATTATCAGAGTCCAAGGACACATTTCAGCCAAGTGAAAAGCCCAACCAACAAACAAAAAAACCCACCACACACTCAAAAAGGGTGTAGAGCAGGCTTCCTCAACCTTGCCCCTCCAGATATTTCTGGCCTACAACTCCCATGATCCCTAGCTAGCAGGACCAGTGGTAAGGGATAGTGGGAACTGCAGTCTCAAAACATCTGGAGGGCCGAGTTTGGGGAAGCCTGATGTAGAGCAAGGCTGGTGAGTGGTGTGGTACAGGGAGAAGGGAGAGCCTTGGCAGAGTTCTGAGCATCACACAAAGAAGCCTGTCTTGGTCTTCGTGATGCACAAAAAACACATCATCCGTGGAAGCCCTTGCTGCCCCTAGAAAGAACCCTGGCTACCAAATTCAGTAGCACAGCAGAGAGCAATGTCCAGGTCAGGTCCAGAGAATGACATCTGTCACACAGCTTTCAGTAAACCCCTGGCTACAAGTTGGTGGGAATCACAAGTGCTGAGACTGTCTGTTGTGCTCAGGTCCTCCTTACAGGCTACCCAGAGTCATCTGGTTGGCCACCATGAGAACAAGATGCTAGACTAGAAGGGACACTGGCCTGATCCAGCAAGCTCCTCTGACGTTCCCAACTGCCTTGATGGTAGTTGGAATGTACTTTGCATGATACGTTGTTGTTGTTGTTGTTGTTTATTGAATTTCTATACCACCCTATACCCGGAGGTAACCGGCTTAGGAATTTTCCCAGAGCTTGGTTAAGCAAATGTCTGGGTTAAGCGAGTACTGGGCTTGCATGCCAATCCCTGAAATCTTTTATTTTTTTAAAAAAAATCCTATCTGTGGTTGTTTGTTTAGCCAGGGCACAATTGAAAAATGGGTGAGATGTTAAGCTAATTGAATGTGGTGCGATCAACACCTATGAGCTAATTTAGATCAATCTTTTCCCTGAACATTCTCAAGGAATGCTCCTAAGTGCTAACCTATTTCCAAATCAAATTTGCTCATCACAAGTTCACGTGCACTTCTATTTAAATGTTACCCACTAATTAATTAATTAATTAATCGGGGAAAAGGCAGGTGGTGGGTCAACTCAGGCTGTGATCGAAAACCCCTTCATGACCCAGCTGGGGAGAGTTTGAACTGGGCAAAAGGCAAGAGTGGCAGGGCTGAGCATGTTGTAGTGTTTTCCCCCCGCTCCTCAGATGCATTCAGCCCAGCTGGGGTTGGGATTGTCGTGTAATAATAATAATAATAATAATAATAATAATAATAATAATAAATTTATTTATTTATACCCCACCCATCTGGCTGGGCTACCCCAGCCACTATGGGTGGCTTCCAACAAAATATTAAAATACAGTAATGCATCAAACATTAAAAGCTTCCCTAAACAGGGCTGCCTTCATAGGTCTTCTAAAAGTCTGGTAGTTGTTGTTCTCTTTGACATCTGGTGAGAGGGTGTTCCACAGGGTGGGTGCCACTACTGAGAAGGCCCTCTGCCTGGTGTAAGATCCTTTAATCCATAATTTACAACTCACCAAGCTTGTTGTGGATATTAATGGGGATGGGGAGAAGGAAATATGTGTGAGTGTGGTTGTGTGTGTGTTTAAATTCCAACAGATTCATTTAGTCCGTTGAAATTGTCGAAAGTTTCACCTAGAAACCAATGACTTAATAATAATAATAATCTTACATTCAAAGGCACCAAGTTGCCCCTAAGATTTTGGGGGCCCAGCACAGGTCGCATGTGTGTGATGTTATGTGAGTGGTGTGGTGTGATGTGATGTCATTGTTAGAATTCCTGATCTATGATCGCAGTCATAGGATTGTTGTCTTTCACATGACGGTGTATGTTTTGACTCCACAGAGTGGGAAGTGACGGAGACAGGATGTTTGTGTTACTGTGTTCCGTGAAGTGGGACTATTGTCCTTTGTTCTTTTTCTCTTTGCTGCCTGATGCTAGAGAGAGAGGGAGCCATGTTGCAGTGCTCCATGTGTGTTTATATGTAAATAAAGTAGATTAGCCAAAATGCTGAGTTGCTGAGGTCTGTCACGCAACTGCGCAAACTCTTTTGATCCCTAAGTGTGTCGGTGTCGGTTGGCATTGGTTGCTGTGATGTTCAGGCTGAAGAAAGCTTTTGAAGCTCCTGAACGATCGACCAGGAGGGAGGGAACATGCCAGTTGGGCATGTGTCTCTGCCAGGGTCCTACTCGAGTGACAGTTGTGACTTCTGAAGAAGGTCAAGCCCTTTGGAGGAGTTAGCCACTGAAGCTGTACTGTGTTGACCTCCTCCACCCACTCAACATTGAGGGGGCCCAGTCCCCTTCCAACAAATACTTAAGGGGCCAAAGACACCTTGGCCCCCTAGAGTTTACTTTTATATCCAACTCATGGAATCGAAGGCAGGCTACACGTGGAAGGATCCCAAACCATCACCCATTCAGACATTGACCAGATCATACCTGCTTAGCTTCACCAAGGTGGTGGCCTCACAAATGCTCACAGGACTGTTCTTGAAGTGATCTCTTTATTTTTATTTAAGCCACCATCAAACAAGATTAAAGGTTCCCATCCGTCATCTTTATCATTGCCCCTTTTGGAATGATTTAGATGAACAGAACCAGATCTTTGAGGAGAACAAAATCAGCAAAGGTGCTAGCTAATTAACAGAGAGGAGGAAGGATTATTTCTGAAGGTCATACAGGCTAATATTATAATTTCAGAAGCAAGGGAAGTAAATATTATCCTTGGATTACAAACTGAAACTTCGTTCATTTTGCCATGGTTTCCCTAGTTGAAAATGCTGCTGGGGTGAATTTCTAAAGTTAGCAATCTCTGTTTGATCCCGAGAAAATGAAATAATGATTCTAAAACGCGAGATCACAGAAGGGAGACAACTGCTTTACATCTACAGCAGAGCTGCATGTAAGAGTGGCTGGGAAAACCCAGCCAGGTGGGCTGGGTATATATAAAATAATAATAATAATAATAATAATAATAATAATAATAATAAGGTTTAAGACTTACTTTTTTAATCATCTTGTTTATTTGCGCTGTATTCTGCATAGCTCTTTAGGAGACTGAGTTGTGTGCTTGCTTTGTTTTCTATGTTGTTCTGCCTTCAACAACCTGATGACTGTCAACTCAGAGCTACAACGCTATACACCAGTTAGGCAAAAGCTGAGCTAGTGTAATAGATTGCTTGCATTCTTCTAAGTCCCAAATTTTGGTCCCTGGACTGCCAGTGGTCCACAAGCTCCATTCAGGTGTTTCATGGAACACTGATAAAAACAGACAGGAGCATCAGGTGTGAATGAAGGATGCAACGTATATTCTGTCATTCCTAGAACCTGCCCAGAAGGTTGAGTGGAGAGAAATACACACTTGAGAGGAGTGAGGGAAATAAGGAGTAAAGTTAATGACAGGCTAGGATTAAGGAGACATTTAATCTTGATTCAATTAGAAATCATGTAGCACCTAGCACGGTACATTGCAATTGCTACTAAAAGGCAGAAAAAACATTAGGCGGTTCACCAAGACCTTCAGCAATCTTCACTTTAAAGGTTTGCCCAAGACACCAATGACTGCTTCATTGTTAAGCACAGTGGTACCTTGATCTAGGTAGGTGTTCCGGTTAGCGAACTTTGTATTGAAAGACAAATGGTGGAAAGTCAATAGGGAAAGCGTGCCTTGGTTTAAGAATGGACTTCCGGAACGAATTAAGTTCGTAAACCGAGGTACCACTGGTATAATGGGTTAAATCACACAGAAACGAAAAAAATGTATATGTATTAATGAAGGTTTGAAATGGAAAATAGCTACATGTGTGTTGCTGGCACTGGGGTTTTTCCACTAGTTAATGATTGCCTGTTGATTGTTTCTCTGCTCTGTAGGGAGTAGTGAACCTTTGATCATGTGATGAAGGTATTGAGTTGCAAACTCGCCAGCTTGAAAGGGTGGTGGCTGTTAGGCTTTCTCTGAACATGACAGAGAACAAAGCATGTAATAATGGCTCTTCCAAAGGGAGTGCAAACAGCCAGGAGGATGGAAAGCAGGCTGGAGAGAGAGAGAGAGAGAGAGAGAGAGAGAGAGAGAGAGACCTTTGCTTATACGACTGATTGGATTATTTCATATTTTGTAAGATGCTGAGCCTGTGCTGGGCAGCACAAGTCATTGTATGGATATTTTTGATGTACACTCGATGTTTTAATTCTTTTATGAAGAAAGTTCTGCTAGTGAAATTTGAACAATATTTACATGGGACGGGACAATGTTTCATTTCCAAAGGAGTCAGTTCTTAGACTTCCAGTCACCTCAAACTGTACAATATTTAATATCCACAACATCACTCACCCGCAATAGACAGCTTTAGATGGTGTGAGGCTGTCAGGACTTCAGAAGAAGCTCCCTTACTAAAGGGTTTGCGAACTACCAACCTGTTAGCCTAATTAAGCCCACTAGGCCTTCCCATTTGGCCCACAAAGACATTTTGGCCAAACCATGCCCACCTTCCCTACACCTGATATAATATATGACGACAGCTGTGGGGCATGTAAAGATGTGGCTGGTCTGAAAATCATGTCTGCCGGTACCACTGATCACTTTTAAATAACCATTCTTGAGATAAATAAAGGCTAAACAGTACTGGAATGTGTTTGATTCAAAGCCCGTTTGAGAGTCTTTTGGGCAGGAAATTTCCATAAGGAACCATTTTTTTAAAAAAAATATTATTTAATCATTTTTTCATTACAAACAACAACCGCAAAAGACACATACAACAAAAACCATTATAACACTAATAACACAATTTGACAATTCAGATTTGAATACACTGATATACCTATGACTATACCTTTTTAACAATATTTTCCCACCTCTCTCCCCTCCCCCTACTTCCCACCACTATCTGCTTTATTGCTTAAATATTCCTTCCAGATTTATTTATATTTATCCATTCTTAATTTGTGTTGATATGCAAGTCATTCATATGTTGCTAATCTGTCCATATTATCAATCCATGTGCTCAATGGAATCTTTTTGCGGCTCTTCCAATTCATCCAAACAAGTTTTTTTGCTTCTAATATAGCACGGTACATCCATTTTTATTTTTATTTTGGACCCCTTGTAATTTCCCACGTTTCCGGAATATAATTTAGAATTAAATTCAATTCCCCTAAATAACAATTTATTTTTATTACTCTTGCTATAAATATCCTCACCTCACACCAAAATGATCTTATCATCGGGCAGTTAACCATCATATGTACACATTTTTACTCCCACATCTCCAGCAATTCCATAAAGATCCATGAGCGAAAGGGTTGGGAATAAAACCGGCCCATAGCGTTAACACCTTTTTACAAAGCTATGGTGAGCCTGCACTTGGAAAATGGTGTACAGTTCTAGACACCTCACCCCTCCAAAGGAGGTGAGTTTATAGTTTTAAAACTGTAAACTTAGGCATGGCACAGAGGAAGTGGATAGAGATATTTTTTTTCCCTCCTCCTTTCGTAACACTAGAAGCTGAGTGTTGGAGATGCAGGACGGATAAAAGAAAGCACATCTTTGTGCAGTGCATAGTTAAACTATGGAACTCAGGGCACAGTGATAGGCACCAACTTGGATGGTTTTAAAAGCTGAATTCACAATGAAGGAGGCGGTCAATGGCTATGAACCCTGATGGCTTTGCTCTGCCACTATGGTTGGAGCCAGTAAATCTTCTGAATATCAGTTGCGTGTCAAGACCACAAAGCCACCACCTCGTTGAGAAATAACACACACAAGGACACAGATATTAGGTTAATGTTATTGGGAGAATTTGGCCACAACTTTATTGATTACAGAATGTGAGCGGTATTGGCTTAGGCATTGAATGGACCCGACTATATCTGACTCCTGCCCGATGCGCAGGAAGTCCGGTAAGGGTAAACCACCGGAAGGGGGAGCCCTGTCGATGCAGACCAACTCGAGCTCCCCCTGGTGTTCCTGTTGGGGTCGTGTCATGGCCCTAGCCCCCGACCCGGGCTTTGGACAAGATCAACACCCCCAGATTCCTTTAACAGAATACCCTTAAGCTTGGAGGGGCGGGTGATGGCCACACCTCCCCTCCCTCATCACAAGGTCAAACAATGCCTAATCGCAACCCTAACAAAGTTGTGACAATTGCTATGAGGTACGCGGGTGGCGCTGTGGGTTAAACCACAGAGCCTAGGATTTGCCGATCAGAAGGTCGGCGGTTCGAATCCCCGCGACGGGGTGAGCTCCCATTGCTCGGTCCCAGCTCCTGCCAACCTAGCAGTTCGAAAGCACGTCAAAGTGCAAGTAGATAAATAGGTACTGCCCCGGCGGGAAGGTAAATGGCATTTCCGTGCGCTGCTCTGATTTACCAGAAGCGGCTTAGTCATGCTGGCCACATGACCTGGAAGCTGTACGCCGGCTCCCTCGGCCAATAAAGCGAGATGAGCGCCGCAACCCCAGAGTCGGTCACGACTGGACCTAATGGTCAGGGGTCCCTTTACCTAGGTGAAAGCCACATGGCCAGTGCCAATTTGCCAAGTGTAAAAATTCCAAGGGTGACCAACCGAGGTCCATAGCAAGAAGCCCTCCGGCTCGCACCTCCGTTTAAATGGTCTAGCCACGCCCTCCGACCAGCTGATTGGCTGGCCGGGCTCTGACGTGGCTTGGATCCCCCGGGCAATGGGGGACTAAGTCCCCCACCCCCGGTGAGGAGTGGGTGGCCACACAGTCCACCGCAACTCCTCCCCACTGGGAAGTGGAGCGGATTTGCTGGAAACTGCAAGAGGGAACTGTTACGTATTGAAGTTCTCACCCTGGCCAAAAGGAGTGTCGTGTATGTAGTTTTCACTCAGGTCCACATCAGTTACTTCAGATGGGAAACCCTGGGTTGTTGTTGCTACAATGTTGATAGCCGGCTGCCTATAAAAGCAGGCCGGCTGAGCTATTTGCTGTTCAGTTCTGTTCCAGCTTACAAATAAAGAGCTGCTTTGGAGAAATCGCTGCGTCGTCTGCTATGTCTACCCACTATTTAACACTGGTGACAAGGATGGGATTGATGGACAAGAGAAGCACAGCCAGACGCGACCACCCTCTGATATGAGCTGAATCACGGAGCTGAAACACTGAGCGAAATCACGGAGCAGAACCAAATCAGAGCTGACTAGAGCACTGTGTTCCATCCACCACCTCCACGTCAGCATCGGAACCATGGCTTCACTCATGCCTCTACCACAGTTTGCCCCAGCCTCTGAATCATGGGACTCGTACCTTGCTCAGTTTGACTGCTGCCTCCAAGCCAACGAGCTGACAAGAGGGTCTGTAGAGCAGAAGCAGAGACTCTTCCTCAGCCTTGTGGCCCTGAGATGTTCGCGATGGCCCGAGCATTGGTTGCACCTTTAGCAGTCCACTATTTAACAGGAACAGTGCTTAGGGATCAGGTCCTTCTTGGGGGTTTCCCACAGGATTCTGAAGGAGATGAGCCACTGGTCTGATCTAGCCAGCTGCTCCTATGTTCTTATGCCTACCCATGCATGCCTGCCCCCAAAGTACTGACCCACCTTTGTGTCTGAGTGATTGGGGGGTGGAGTGGTAGTAAGAAGCATTAGCAGAGCAGGAAGATGCTGCAGTCCCTGGCTACCCAGACATTTCTCTGTCTTCTCCAAGAGTCCTTGCTGCCTGTGTCCAGGCACAAAATTCAGTTGCTGTTTGCCGTGCATATAACTAGACTGGACCAGGCTGCATATTCTGCAAGGCTTTGCTCTCCTTGCAGACTATTTGGGACTCTCCACAGCATCTGGCCCCTGTACAAATTACTCATGTTTCCTGTAAGAGCTGACCCGAATATGCTTCACTGGTCAAGTTCAACCATCAAATTAATTGCTTCACCCTCTCGACTCACGAAAACTCCCCCATCAGCTCCTGCCATCATCCCCAAGTCTCAAATTCTTAATTGATTTTGCACACTTGCGTACACCCAAGGGGATGTCCAGGATTTGCAAAATGAGTATTGTGCGCACCAAGTATGCTTACTTCGGTGATCATGGCCAGACAGGAGGAAATTTATCCAGAGGGAGATATGTGGGTTAGACCCATATGAATGCATCAAAATTGGGTTAAACCTTATATGCCGGTGACGGTCATTCCAGATGTGGAGTTTTGCCCCTCTTTGCTTGCTTCTGAAGTGGATAAAAAGGGATTACTAACATTTGCTTCAATATTAATCTTCTGGCCCTTAATAATGTCCAGCAGATGTGGCTCGACTGCATATTACATCGTAAATGGAATAAGAAAATCAACACAGATTGATGGCGCCTTTGTTCTAAGCATTTTGTGGCATGATTAAGAGAGTGGGTTCTTTGAAATACAATGGGGATGCAACTTGGGAATGTAGGGCACCGAGCAAGATGGGGGGGGGTGCCCTACCGTTCATTACATTACGTACAGAAAGTGGGATTATTTTTAGTATTTGATTTGATGTGACAATGTTATCTGGTGCCTAGTGCTGTAGAAAATCTTTGTAACGTTATATTCAAATGCCTAAAACAATCAAAAAAGCGTGTCAGCTGTATTATACATGGCGAATTGTAAAACTTGAAAGACTCGTTATCACCTCATTCACTTGCCCAAGCAAGGACGAGCCATCATTTGCCCTGGTGCTGTGGCAGTTGATGTCATCAGCCCTGCTGTGTGAAAAAAACATGTTCTGGAGCTGCACTCCTAGGAAAAGTAAAAGAGATCTACCAATCTCTTACTCGGCACTGTTTCCTTGTTTTGATGCTTGCTTGCAGCCATTGTTCTCAGTATGCTGTTCTTTGTTGGCATCATTTCACCCTCTCTTGAACAAAGGTTGTCTGCTATCTTTTAGGCCAGGTGCTGTTAGGGTGTGTGCATGCTAATAAAGCATATTAAAATGTTAACGAACAGCATTTGTGGATGCACATAAAAATTTGGCCTGTCTTTATTTAATAATAATACTAATAATAATAATAATAATAATAATAATAATAATAATCCCATGCTGTTTTGTAATGCACATGAAGTCTATTTATATTTCCTCTGAGCATTAAAATAACTGCTGAGCATAAACCCAGGCAGGACGTGGGTGGCGCTGTGGGTTAAACCACAGAGCCTAGGGCTTGCTGATCAAAAGGTTGGCGGTTCGAATCCCCACAACGGGGTCCCTGCTCCTGCCAACCTAGCAGTTTGAAAGCACATCAAAGTGCAAGTAGATAAATAGGTACCGCTCCAGCAGGAAGGTAAACGGCGTTCCCGTGCGCTGCTCTAGTTCGCCAGAAGCAGCTTAGTCATGCTGGCCACATGACCCGGAAGCTGTACTCTGGCTCCCTCGGCCAGTAAAGCGAGATGAGTGCTGCAACCCCAGAGTCGTCTGCGACTGGACCTAATGGTCAGGGGTCCCTTTACCTTTATAAACCCAGGCATGCCTACGCAAGATTAGTTCAAGGCGACCTTACTCCCAGGTAAGTGAGCATTACAGCCTTGCAGCAGCATCCTAACAGTGTCTACTCAAAAGTAAACCCCTTTGAATCCAGTGAAGCTTATTCCCAGGCAGTGCTTTTTTCCAGTTGGACCTCACCGGAACTCAGTTCCGGCACCGCTCAGGTGGGTGCCATTGCCATTATCACAAGGGAGGTGTTCATGGTGAGTTCTGGCACCTCTTTTTCTAGAAAAACAGCACTGCTCTCCGGTAAGCGGTTATAAGATTACAGCTTTTTTTTGGGGGGGGGTGTTTTTTAGCAAATGAAAGTTACTGCTTCATTCAGGATTTCTCTCTCACACACATGCAGTGGCAGATATTTCTGAGCATGTCATCCTGAAAAGAAGAGTGTTTTTCAGTCACTAGGAATCAAAAATCCCTGCCCCAATCAATAAGTAGTGGCAAATCGTTATTAGCTGCAGCAGTAATGCTTGAATTACTATATTTTCCACCCACCACAAGTGCTTGTGATTGGCTAAGCCAACTAATGGTTGGGGGGGGGAGGAATGGAATGTGAATCTCATCAGCGAACAAAGGACATGAAATATTTCCAAATGGCAAATAGCTCATAAAGGCCCCATATTTTAACACAGCTGAGTTTATGGATTTGGATTTTGAAGAGTATAGTGCTTGTTGAATTGTTTCATTGGAGGTGTGTGGGCTCTTTAATGAACCCACTGGATTGAACTACCTGGCGTTATGAACACACTTTCCTGGCAAGGAGCAATCCTTTCCTAGTCCAGTGGGAAGTGCTTACCTGGGCTGGCCTACTCGTGAGGCAAAGTGAGGGGGCTGCCACAGAGGCAGCAGATCTGACTTCCAAGGAATTAATTGTCCACTAATGCTGCTGCCAACCTAGCAGTTCGAAAGCACATCAAAGTGCAAGTAGATAAATAGGTACCGCTCCAGTGGGAAGGTAAACAGCGTTTCCGTGCACTGCTCTGGTTCACCAGAAGTGGCTTAGTCATGCTAGCCACATGACTTGGAAGCTGTACGCTGGCTCCCTCGGCCAATAAAGCGAGATGAGCGCCGCAACCCCAGAGTCGGTCACGATTGGACCTAATGGTCAGGGGTCCCTTTACCTTTACCTAATGCTGCTGCCATGACAATGATGGCTGAGGCATGCTCTTGTACCTTCCAACATTTCTCCGATGAAAAAAGGGACTTCCCATTCCACCATCATCATCATTTTACTATTTATACCCCTGCTCCCTGCCTAGGTGGCTTACATACAGGGCCAGATTTAGGTTTGATGAGGCCCTAAGCTGCTGAAGGTAATGGGACCTTTTATATGTCCAGCTGTCCTTTGTCAACAACAAATTGTCACTGTTTTTTGGTGTTGAATATATGCTAGACGGTAATCTATGGACCTAATAAATCTCAAGCCATTTGCACATAACAAAATATGTATTTTATCAAAGTAATTGTTGAACTGAAATACAATTAAGAAGTATATTAATAGTGAAATACAATTAAGAAGAAGTATATTTTTGAGGGGCCCCCAAGAGAGTGGGGCCCTAAGCTATAGCTTGTTTCGCTTATACAGTCATACCTCATGCTATGTCCGCTTCATGTTATATTCTTTCAGGTTACGTCCCACGGCGACCCAGAAGTACCGGAAAAGGTTACTTCCAGGTTTTGCCGCTCACACATGGCCAGACGTGCAAAATGACGTCACGTGCATGCACAGAAGCGGCGAATCGCAACCTGCGTGTGTACAGACGCACCGCTGCGGGTTGCATTCTTTTCATGTTAAGAATGGGCCTCCGGAACGGATCCCGTTCGCAACTAGAGGTACCACTGTACGTAAATCCAGCACTACTTACATATATAAAAACATAATAAAACATTAGACATTAAAAAACTTCCCTATACAGGACTGCCTTCAGATGTCTTCTAAAGGGATCGCATAACTCCATACCTGCCAACATTTCTCCAGTGAAAATAGGGACATCCTAAGGAAAAGCAGGACATTCCGGGATCAAATCAGAAACCAGGATGGCTTCTATAAATCCAGGACTGTTCCTGAAACTAGGGACACTTGAAAGGTCTGTTCTGTGAGTGGCACATCTGCCACCTCCTTGGCACCCCCCCCCCCACCTTAATTCCGTCTCTACAGAGGGCTCCTGGCAATTAGGAGGTGCTAGTGGTCTCCTCCCACCCTTGTTCCCTATGTAGATGCTTATTCCCCTCTTGCTCCTGATGTAGATCTTCACTCTCTCCTTTTTCCCTGCTGGGGGGCACATTTTGTGGTTCGTCTCAGGTGCCAAAATGTCTTGGGTTGGCCCTACGATACGATACAATAATCTTTGTTGTCATTGCCCCATAAAGAACAACGAAATTGAAAAAATCTACATCAGACATTCAAAAACCAACAAATCTACTGTCCCAGCTATCCCAGCCTGGTTAACCCCCTAAAAACTCTGATCCCCCTATTTAAATACAATATACTCCCAGAGAGACTACCTTACACTGCATTTAAAACCAAAATAGCATTTGGATAGAAACTGTTTCTCAAGCGGCTAGTCCTAGTCTTTATAACCCTGTACCTTCTTCCAGAAGGCAGAAGCTGAAAGAGATCATTTCTGGGGTGTGCACAATCCTGCACTATCTGCAAATTTCTTATGGCACCTGGAAGCATAGATTTGATCCAAGGTGGGAAGAGTGCACTCAGTCATTCTCTCCGCGGTCTTGACAACCCTGGAAAGCATTGTTTTTCCCCTGACCGTGCAGCTCCCAAACCACACACAGAGACCATAGGTTAATACACTCTCCACAGCACAATGGTAAAATGCCATAAACAGGTCCAACAGAGATTATTTTTCCGGAGGATTCTCAGAAAATATAACGTCTGCAGTGATTACACCCTGGAGAACACACAGGAGGACTGTGACAGGGCCAGGATTGTGTAGGTGAAAACTGGAAGTCTCTTGCACTGGTGCCCAGACTGAGTCCTGGGGGCCTGATTGGCAGGCCTGGAGGGCCGTATCTGACTCCTGACTCCTTGCGGATCACCAGCCTGGTCTTAGGATCTGCCCAACTTCTAATGCTCCATCCCAAATCCATTCCCAAGTGCTCAGCATTGTTCATGCTCAATTGCCTGATGTGGATATTTTTTTTTGGGGGGGGGGGGAGAACAGAGCAGTTCCTATGGGCAGACTAAGGGAAAATGCCAAGCATGCCCTATTGCTCCTGCTTGCTTTGCAGTCCCTGTCTTCGAAGCATCATCTAACATGCTGCTTTTCTCCTCCCGATACTTATGACAATAGTAAGCTAATAGACTCGTGTCTCAACAACGCTGACCTTTCGTTGGTCTTGATCCTTTTGTCAGGGAAAAGATGCAGTGCGTTGGCGTGCCATATAATTTCGTCAGTGCCTGACAGTCTGAGCTGCCTCCGGACGAGGGAGAGCTTATGCTTATGTTCCTGCATTGTTGCCCTTTGATTAACTTCTGACTTTTGGAGGCACTTTCTAAAACAAATCCTTCCCAGGGAAAATTGCTGGGTGGAAAAACTTGTGCAGCAAAACACTGTGAAAGCTGCCAGCAAGGAGCCCATTGTTCGAAGACTTAGTGCAAAGAGATAGAAAGGGAGTATATTCTCTCCTCACTTCAACCCTCTCTCAGATTCAGCTAGTGAGTCCCATCAGCAGAAGCCCCATGCAAGGATTTCTGTTTGGGCAATGGAGTTTCCCCATCTCTTCCCCCTATGCCCACAATATTTGTTTTGCTCTAGAAGGGTCATGAAAACCCCCAAAACATATAGCTGCTACAATTAGCAACGAGTAGCTTCTTGATCATTAGAAGAGCTTGCTGGTTCAGGCCAGTGGGCAATCTAATCCATGTGGTAAGAATTTAATTCTACACCACTGTGTTTGTTACCCAGGTGAGGGACCACCTCTTAAATAAAACACAGAACCAAGGAAATTAATTCAAGCGCAGCATCTAGGAGGGACCCAGTGTTTATAGTAGCTATTGCAATAGGGCAAAGCACTTTCAGCGTCAGATAGGGTTTCTTGTTTATGGCCTAGAAAGCATAAGGTTGTAAAATGCAGGCCCACAGGAAACTCACACAGAAAACACACTTCCCCCTTCATGCATTCTATTTAAGAGGTTAAATGCAATTAAAAAGTGATCAATTGATCTATCATCTATCTATCAATCTCTCTTTCTTTCTTCTTTGGCGATCACTCGTAGCCGAGTAAGATCATCTTCCATAAACATGGTTTTAACAGTAACTCCGTAAGTGACTGTGGAAGCCAATTCTGGATCCACAGGTCCTTCCACAGTGGGGACATTGGTTTCCAGGTGGGAGTTGATCATGGTGTGGATTTGCCAAGCATGCCTTCCTCTTAGCACATTTCCCCCTTGTGTCCTGAGTTCGAGTGTCTTCAAAGCCCATGACACCTTTGGTAAAGGCTGTTCTCCAACTGGAGCGCTTGCAGGCCAGTGTTTCCCACTTGTCGGTGTTTATACTACTGCCTTGAGACAGTCTTTAAACCTCATTTGTTGACCACCAGCATTACACTTTCCATTTTTAAGTTTGGAATAGAGTAGTTGCTCTGGAAGACGAAAACACACTTTCCCCTCCATGCATTCTATTTAAGAATCATAGAATAGAACCATAGAGTTGGAAGAGACCACAAGGGCCATCGAGTCCAACCCCCTGCCAAGCAGGAAACACCATCAGAGCACTCCTGACATATGGTTGTCAAGCCTCTGCTTAAAGACCTCCAAAGAAGGAGACTCCACCACACTCCTTGGCAGCAAATTCCACTGTCGAACAGCTCTTACTGTCAGGAAGTTCTTCCTAATGTTTAGGTGGAATCTAAGGTTAAGTGCAATTAAAAAGTGATACCTTGGGTCTCTAATTCTTATATCACCGAGCATCCTGTGCTCATAGGGACAAGCCAGGTGCCTGTGGGAAGCCTTCAAACCCAAGCTGAGTCCAACACCATTCTCCCAGCATGGAGCCAGCGTGGTTTAGTGGTTAAGAGCGGTGGACTCGTAATCTGGTGAACCGGGTTCGCTTCCCCGCTCCTCCACATGCAGCTGCTGGGTGACCTTGGGCTAGTCACACTTCTCTGAAGTCTCTCAGCCTCACGCACCTCACAGAGTGTTTGTTGTGGGGACGGAAGGGACAGGAGAATGTTAGCCACTTTGAGACTCCTTCGGGTAGTGATAAAGCGGGATATCAAATCCAAACTCTTCTTCCCCTCTTGCAGCTTGCAGAAACTGGTATTCAGAAGCATTGCTTCCTCTTGACAGTCATCAGGGTTAGTAGCCATTGTTAGCCTTTGGCTCCACCACAGTTGGTAGCCATCACTTCTTCTTGGGGAATCAGATCTCATTGTTCTGTACTGTGTGAATAAGTCCTTCTTTTTGTCTGTGCTGAATCTTCCAACGCTCAGCTTCATTGGATGTCCTGGTGTTGAAGGAGAGATCCTTCATGATTTCCCCCCTTGATCTCCTTTTTAAAAGGAGATCTAAGCCAATGGCCACCACTAGGCATTTCTGTGGTGTTTAATGCCATAAATCAATTCTTCCTTTCTTTGTAAGACTTGTGAGGAGATCCAAAGAGCCCTTCTGAAGCAGCCACTGTCTTGTCTAGACCAGCATCCTACTTCTGAGAGTGGCCACCTGTTAGGATATAGTTCCGTTCCACCTTAAAAGGGAACAGGCTGTTGTGTGTCACATGCCTGTTTACTTCCAGCTTCTCGCTGGGAACTTCCGTTTTGCATATAGCTTTTGTTCTGGCTGTTTTTCCTGGACATGGAGGCAAGCAGTCATGTTTTTTCCTTTGTTCTGAACTACATTGAATAAAGCTGTAAATATGCTCTCCTGTCTGCATCTTTCGTTGTGGAGACTGCTGAAAGGGTGTGCACGGGTCTTGGGATGTCTCTGAGGCTTGTGTCGCTAATTGACTGATGCTGTTCCACGGGAGACCGGTGATCGTCCGGAGACAACTGGGGGCCTGCCTGATGCCTCCATCTCCCTGGCAGTATCCCAACACCACCAACATGCTTAGGTAAAGAAGACATGAATCATAGAATCATGGAACTGTAGAGCTGGAAAGGCCATCTTTTCAAACCCCTACAATGCAGGAATCTTTGGCTGCAGCAGCACTCTCTGTCTCAGGATCTCCTGTAATTGGCATACTATTTCTGATACTGTTGGTAAAATACCATCATCAGTGACTTTATTGTCCACTCCTTTGTCTAATCCCCTTTTAAGCTGACGGCTATGTGGTGATCACACAGGGTCCCCGGACGTTTAACGGTCTATTGATCCCTGTGCCACCACTGTGATTGCTTCCCCACTGCCACCAACCAGTTACTCTCTGGTAAAACACTGAGTCCAGTCAGTTGTTAAAAGTGAACCAAAGAAAACAAGTTTATTTTACAAACATTAACAAGTTTATGGTTTCTCAGATAATATTCCTGTCAGTATCTTAACTTTAGTTTCTTTATTGGCCTATACCTTCCTAATACCTTCTGACTGATTATCTCAACTGTTTGACGGACTCCTCTTAACAAATTCTCTCCCTCTCTCACACCAGACTAGCCCAACCCACAGACTTATCTTCCCTCTCTCGTCTAACTCCAGACTGTCTTCTCAACCACTCTAACTCCTCTTAACAAATTCTCTGTGCTTAAACCTTATACACGGTTAACTCTGCCCCTTGGGTTCCCATAGGTTAGTCATTTTACAATTAGTTAACCCTTTCCCTATGAACCCAGTATGATGTCACAAACATAGGAGGGCAAATGCCACAGGCTATTTCACTACATGCTGTCCTAGCACATGGAACTCCATATTTTTGAACTAGGACCTAGATGGCTGACTTTTATTATTTTCATTATTATTTATTGAAGTTCTACACCACTCTTCATCCGAGGATCACAGGGCGGTTTATGATATAAAAACACAAAAATACATCTTGGCTGCAATTATGCATCGTGATACCATATGCTTTGTTGGAGGCTGTTGTTAATTTAATCTTTTGCTGCTAGTTCGATATGATGTGTTAGGTTTCCTACTGCAAACTGCTAAATAAATTGCTTAATGTGGGTTATGAATTTGATATTATTGGCACTGGATATTGCTAACTGACCTATTGGTATGTTTCATGCACATTTGCACTCTTGACGAGTTTTAAATGAATTGTAAGTGTTGCAATGTCAATGGTGTTTTGTAATGTATTGTTTTTATTATGATTTGCATTGTACTTAAATCGTCTTCTGTGAATCACTTTGAGTGCAATGTATTTATGAGAAATGCAATATATAAATTAGCTGACGGTGTCAGAATATCTTTTTGGTGTCCAGCGTGCATATTAATTTGTGGCGAATGCTGACTCTAGATACTTTCATTGAATATTCTTATCATTCCACCCATTTATGTTTTCAATTTTTATTTCATTTCGACCCAGTAAACATTTCTATTTAGTAAAAAGAGCAGAAAGTAATCAAAGTAGAATTAAAGACTCCCCCCACTCCAATAAAACAAACAAACAAAGAAACAAACTCTGGGGTCCAGAATAAACCAGCTAGGAGAAAGACAGCAATAAAATGACAACAACAGTCTTAAAATGCTTTCCCCTGAAAGCTCAGAACAATAAATAGTCTCAAAATTACAATTTAAAAGAGTAAAAGCAGCAGTCGGGTGGTAACTTTACAAACAAGATTGTCAATGCAGCATAAAGTGCTGCAGCCATCAAATGAAGCACTAACAACCTGGACAAAATGAAATGTCTTGGTTCAGTGTCATCAAAGCAGGTACCAGGTGAGCATCCTTGGGCAGAGAATTCCAATGATGGGGTACCATAACAGAAAAGGGCTCTTCCCCCTCTTTGTCATCCACCCAGTTGCCATCCACCTGGAGAAGAGTCTTTGCTAGCCATCATAATATATCTAGTCAAAAGTATGTGGGAGCAAGTGGTTGTGAGCAGGGCTGGATTTAGGTTTGATGAGGCCCTACTGAAGGTAATGGGGCCCTTTATATGTCCAGCCGTCCTTTGTCAACAACAAGTGGTTGCTGTTTTTGTGCTGAATATATGCTATATGGTAATTTATGGACCTAATAGGTATCTCAAGCCATTTGCACATATTTTATCAAAGTAATTGTTGAACTGAAATACAATTAAGAAGAAGTATATTAATAGTGAAATAATTATTAAGCTCTAACTTAAAATGATTTTTTATTCGTAACAAACTTAATAATGCAAACACATTGGCATTTGGCAATAACAAAGGTTCCTTTAGAAACACAATTTGCAAAGACTCATAATCTAGCCTCTAGAAAATTGCTGTAACATGAAATAATAATGGATGTAAATATGTGATGCAAACTACTAATAATTATAAATAGCAGAATGTAGGCACCCTATATATTAAAATGAGCAAACCAGTGATATTTTAGGGAGCAGGCTAGCAGGCAGGGACCATTACTTACATCATAGAAGCCTACACAACACTGTTGCTGTATGTAGGTTTTATTTTATTTGCTTTTTAGCTTTTATTTTGGAAATGTATATCCAGGGTTTTTTCCTTTAATTTTTTTTGGGGGCCCCCAAGAGAGTGGGGCCCTAAGCTATAGCTTTTTTAGCTTATACGTAAATCCGGCATTGGGACACGGGTGGCGCTGCAGGTTAAACCGCAGAGCCTAGGACTTGCTGATCAGAAGGTCGGCAGTTCGAATCCCCACAATGGGGTGAGCTCCCGTTGCTCGGTCCCTGCTCCTGCCAACCTAGCAGTTCAAAAGCACGCCAGTGCAAGTAGATAAATAGGTACTGCTCCAGTGGGAGCAGTAAACGGTGTTTCCATGCGCTGCTCTGGTTCGCCAGAAGTGGCTTAGTCATGCTGGCCACATGACCCGGAAGCTGTACGCCGTCTCCCTCGGCCAATAAAGCAAGATGAGCGCCACAACCCCAGAGTCGGCCACGACTGGACCTAATGGTCAGGGGTCCCTTTAAAGGTTTACCTTTACCTAAATCCAGCATTGGTTGTGAGACACTTTACTTGCCAAAGAAACCTCACATCAGTGTGTAGCTGACAATCTCCTGCATATTCATCTCCTTTTTCAACCAGCTTGTTTGATGGATACCTGGCGGAAGCCTAATTGCAGGAAGGGGAGCACAAAACGGATTTACAAGAGCTAACAGGCCACTGTCTTACCTCTGACACATTTCAATTAAAGTATTACATGCAGCTTAGTCCCTAATTGGTATTTCAGCAAAAGTGCTGACAACCAAATGCTGCCTTTAGGATTGCTAGGACGTCTCAGCTTCCCCCCAGTTCTTTTCCTCCTCAGCAGCTGTCTTTCAGGCCATAAAATACAAAACATCACACACTACACCACAAATGTCCCTTTAAAAACCCACCCAGACCCCCAAGGATGAAATACAGCCACTTGATCTGTTTGTTGTACCCATTCCCCATTTTTGGTGATAGCTTTTGATCGTACGCAAGCTAGAGATGGAAACAAGTCTTCTTAATTTCTTGGATCAGGCAGCCAAATAATCTGTCCTGCTCTTCTTAAAATAATATAGCATTCAACAAACCAATCTCTTGGCTTTCGATGGTGGAAAGATAATTATTTTCATTTTATCCAACAGAAAGGGGGGTGAGATATGGTGTTGCAGGTTCTTCCTCTTCCTAATAAGTGCTACCAATAGGCAACAGCTTTGTAAATAATGTTGTGAGGTCAGGGGGGGTCAGGCTACATGATGCCCTGAGCTCCTTCTAATTCTTGGGTTCCTGTAAAGTATTCTGCTTTATTTAGCAAGGATTATCTCCTCTCCCCACATATGAAAGTTACTGCTTCATTCATGATCACAAAGGAACCTCTCAAGTGTCAAATATTTTTGTTTTGATTTAACACTTCATCCTGAAAAGATGGATTGTTTTCAATTGTATGGAATCACAATTGTCAGCCAGCTCCAATCAATATGTAGAGGCAAATTATTATTATTACTACTACATGAATTACTAATTTGCTGTATTTTCTATTCACAAGAAGTGCTCATAATTTGCTGGCAGAGTCAACCAATGAAGAAAAACAGCCTAAATCTCATCAAGAGACAAAGGGCTCAAAGTATCAGCAATGGCAAATAGCCTATAAATGATGCTTATTTTAAGAAAGCTTTTATTATCTATTTACATGGGTGTACTGGCAATATAGAGGATAGGGAGCAAAAAGAAGAATGAATAGGGATATTTTGAGGCAATCAATCTTTGTGTATTCTGATACAAATGGACCTGATCACCACCTCCCAGAATAATGTGGGGATCAAAACATAATTGTGTTTTGGATTTTGCGTTTCTGCAAATTTTGCAAGGTAGTTCTTGCTGAGTAGCAGTAGGGTTGCCATATTTCAGGAAGTGAAATTCTGGAAACAAAAGTTGTTGTGCTTTTTTCAGTCTGGCCCAAAAGTTGTAGAACTTTTTGGGCAAACTCACAGATTTTTGCCTGGACACTGCTTCCGATTGTAGTGTTTCATGTAAGCCCGGGAAATTCTAGACGCAAGGCAACCCTAGTATAAGCAACTTTGTGTGCCTGCAGTCAGTGGAGCAAAGCATTGAGATCATACACTTTGTGGTTTCTAACTAAACACCTAAGCTCTGCACCTTCCTCTTGCTCTCCCTCTCATCTTCCTTTCTCTTGCGTGAGGATGTCATGAAACTAGCTCCAGTCATATAGTTTAGAATCCCAAGCCATCCTTGTGAATAAGAGGAACTGTAAGTACAGAACCTTTTTTAAAAAACCAATGGGACCCTTGAGATTTTTACTTTTCCCTTTTAAGCAATGCTAGTAGTGTGTGAATAGAAACAGAACAGGTGGTGTGAGACTGGGTAACTCAAGGCAGATCAAGCTTCAGTGGAACTAAGTAACTTAGCATCATTGCTTTCAGTCTCAGTATGACTTAGTTGGACGGCACCTACAAATCTGAATATGAATTTTTATGCATTCTTTCTTTAAAATGCAGATTAATGCATAAGCAGGGAAGTATGGGCATAAGGACGTGGGTGGCGCTGTGGGTTAAACCACAGAGCCTAGGGCTTGCTGATCAGAAGGTCAGCGGTTTGAATCCCCACGACAGGGTGAGCTCCCATTGCTCGGTCCCTGCTCCTGCCAACCTACCCCTTCAAAAGCGCATCAAAGTGGAAGTAGATCAATAGGTACCGCTCGGGCGGGAAGGTAAACGGTGTTTCCGTGCGCTGCTCTGGTTCACCAGAAGCAGCTTAGTCATGCTGGCCACATGACCCGGAAGCTGTATGCTGGCTCCCTCAGCCATAAAGCGAGATGAGCGCCACAACCCCAGAGTCAGCCACGACTGGACCTAATGGTCAGGGGTCCCTTTACCTTTACCTATGGAAATAAGAATTAATGCATGTGAAAGTGTCATGGACCGGAAAATAAATGAACTATCCAGCTGTATGAACGAACCAACGGAACTGAATGTGTGGTCAGAAATTCCAGGTTGAAAAAGGCAAAAGAGGTTTTGTAATACAGTGTTTCTGCCTGAGAAACTTGTCTGGGCAATCTGGAATCCCAAAATCCAGGGAGAAGTTTGGGTTAGGAGAATTCAAGAAGCATTCCCTGATTATGGTTTAGTGATGAACAGGGCAGGTGCCTCACAACATCTGATTCTTAAGTGCCTAAGGTTAATAATAAGGTTGGCCGCTGGACATGTGAGAGTAATTTATTTTTAGTTGGGATCAGTTATGAACTGGTGCAGCTTCTAGCTTTGCTGTACTTCCAATGATGCTCTCAAGAAAATGACCAGCCCTAAACACCTCATTACACTGTTGGAACACGCCTGGGGGGCACACAGAATGAGACAAACCTCTCCGGGTGTCTTCCTTATGAAGCGCAGCTTGGGACGTCCATAAATCTTCAGTCCCGGCATGCTTCCAGCAACAGATATCAGAACACTATGTGCACGCTCACTCAGCAGAGTTTAGCAGAAATGAAGTGGAGCATCTGTGTGTGCATTCTAAGTATTTATTATGGCGTCTCTCCTCCTTCTTCTCCAAGAGAGAGAGAAAGAAAGGACAAAAGTACAGTAGAATGGAAGAGATAAGACTAGCTTCCATTCTCACACTTTCCAAGCCTAGGAAGTAAACACAGACGTGTGATATAACAATCACATATCCAGCAACAGTGGAGTGAAATGCTAACATACACCTCATTCCCTTCCTGATCTGAATCCTCTCTGCAACATCATGCTTCTTCCAGGAAAGGTGAGTGAAATCTGGAGAAGACCACAACCAGGCTAGGAAAGGCTCAGTTTTCAAAAAGGTCAGCATGACCTACAACTGATGGAAAGTGCAGTGCCGGAAAATGAATTGGATGAGGATGAGACCTGGGAAATTTCCTTGGTGGAACAACCATCCCCCCCCCCCCAAAGTTGCAAAATGAAACAAGGGTCCACACAGCTAACTTCCTCCAGAGGGGTGTGCCAATCCCACTCCAAGTCTGACCTGCTCTCCTAAAAAAGGTCAACAACTTAGACACCTGCCCCCCTAAAAAAGGTTTGACCACTCTGAAGAAGAAGAGTTTGGATTTGATATCCCACTTTATCATTACCCAAAGGAGTCTCAAAGCGGCTAACATTCTCCTTTCCCTTCCTCCCCCACAACAAACACTCTGTGAGGTGAGTGAGGCTGAGAGACTTCAGAGAAGTGTGACTAGCCCAAGGTCACCCAGCAGCTGCATGTGGAGGAGCGGAGACACGAACCCGGTTCACCAGATTACGAGTCCACCACTCTTAACCACTACACCACACTGGCTCTCTCTGAACTCCCCCATCCCCCAGAAAATGGGTAGATCACTGACAGCACTTTTTTTCTGGGAGCAGATCGCAGTCTCTTGGGAGTTTGACTTCCCTGCTGTATCTGATTTAGCAGCAGGACCCATGGGAGCTGTCCAAGGTCCTGTACACTCTCTCTGCTTGACTTGGGCTCTTGACTCTGTCGTGTGGGACTTGCTCTCAAGGAAGTGTGCGGAGAACTGCAGCCTAAATATTTTGTTCCGTGCAAGGCAAACACACGGCATTGTCTTTTCAATGGACATTGTGCCTTTTCGTTGGGAGACGAATTGTTCAGGGCATTGTCAATTTTTACATGTAGTCTAATGTAGCTTGAATAATACTTCAGGGCTGCGGGAACTCACTGATCTATAAAATACCTTAAAATGGGTAATCATTTTCTAATGAATAGATGTTCTTTCCCCCCCAAAAAAGTGTGAAACAGAAATACATTACGGTAACGTTAGGGGGTACTGATTTAGTCACATTAAAGTAATGAAATTCTGATTTATGTCAAAGCATCCTTTGGAGGCAAGGTATTTTAAGGATGTGTGATGTTTAAAGTGACACTTGCCGAGTGAGTTATGCTTGCCCTCAAGAAAAGCCCCAGACACTTGGAACTGCCCTCAACTTCAGATTTGATAAAATGGGGAGGGGGTGGCTAGGGACTATATGCCCCATGCTTCTGCTTTTTCATTCTTCCATCCTTTGTAATTTCAGAAGGTGAACAGGAGTTGAAAAGGCTGTGTATGTGAAACTTCCCCTTCTTTTCTGCAGGAGCTCACCTTAAGGCACTTCAGTGGAGACTTCGGCCTATTGTTTCCCACCAAGTCCTAAAGTGATTTACAAGCAGGTGAAATAAAATATATATAACAATAACATTACAAAAATAAAAATGTATTAAAAACAATTTAACAATATAATGCAATATTAATGGGGCTACCAAAATGCCCATTGAAGTGTTAAAAAATCTCCCCTAGATAAGACCAGCTCTCAGAGCCCAAAAACTTTGTCTTTATGTAATTATCTGAAGGGCTTTCACATGGATGAAGGCACAAACTAGTCTTCTGCTGTTCCAAAGGGCAGGACCCAAACTAATGGATTTAAATTACAAGAAAGAAGATACTGACTAAACATTGGAAGTACTTTATTTAGGTAAGAGTTGTTCAAGAGTGGAATGTGGCGGACTCTCCTTCATTGGAAGTTTTTTAACAGAGGTTCCAGCTGGCCTTTCCTTCCCAGCACAGGACCATTCCACCACCAAATGCATTGTTGGAAGGATCCTAATGACTTTTTATATATTGACATTGATGTTTGCTATAAATGTATTATAATATTTATTATATTTCTTGTGGCTTAGGGCCCTCGTATTTATGGGACTGCCTCTCCTGGTATGTCCCGCAGAGGACCTTAAGGTCCATCAATAATCATAGTTTAGAGGTCCTGGGCCCTAAGGAAGTCAGATTATCCTCCACCAGGGCCAGGGCCTTCTCAGTGATGGCTCCGACCTGGTGGAATGCTCTGTCCCATGAGACCAGGCCCTGCAGGATTTAACTTCCTCCACAGGGCCTGTAAGACAGAGCCTGATCTTTTATTCCCCTTCCTTCCCTCCCCCTCCCCTTTTTATGAAGATTACCCGCTTTGGGATCCCACAGCTAATTCTCCCCTGGTCTCCTCGCTGGCCCAAATAGGACTAACTTAGTCAGCTAGCCCTGATGATCATCTAATGTTTATTGGATGGATTTCCCCCCTAAATTGATTTTTGAATTCTAAATTTATTGTTATTCACATTTAATACTGTATTTTATGCTGTTTTTTTGTTGCATCAATTGTTTTAAATTTGTTGTTAGCTGCCCTGGGCCCTGTTTTCTGAATTGGGAAGGGCGGGGTATAAATAAAAAAAATATTATTATTTATTATTATAAGCTGCTTTGGAAGCAGAGGTGGATTATGGGGAGTGTGGATTGATGACCTTGAGAACATAGTTGTGTTAAATAGGGGCAGATGGTGTGTTTTGTTGTTGTTCAAGGGCTGTATCTGAACAACGATCTGATTACCAGGGAGGAATCAGCCTGAATCCACATCAGGGTACGACCCCATCCTCATCTTTTTGGCACCATGGCTGAAATCAGTGAGGTCTTCTTGGGACAGAGTGAAATAAAAATTGGCTTGTGTGGGAGAGATGATGCTTCCCCAATGGGGCTTAGCCACCTCTGCCTTGCACTTGCCAGAATCCGTGCTTGACAGCCTCAATAAATAATATGGCCAATGCAATCTGAATCGGTTGAACATCCGGTATGGTTTTCAAAGGCATACTTGCGTTGTTAAGCAAGAAAGGTTACAGGCGGAAACACAAAAGGAGAAAAAGTGGGGTGGGGTGGGGTGGGGAGTTATCAGGTAACCCAGGCCAGGTTGTCAGGAGTAGCAATAAGATGTTTTAAAATGTTAATAAGATGTGGCTTTCAGTGGGGCTGCCCCTGCTTTGTGGAACAGCATCCCTGGTGAGATACTCACAGGCAACCTCTATTTGTAGTTTCCAGGGAAAATTGAAGAGATGTTTGCTTCAAAAAGCTTTTCCAGCCGGATGATTTATTGTCTTTTCAAGGTCTCTGCCTTGAATGTGTGTGCTGCTTTCAAGCCTGTTGTTGCTCTTATTGTGCACTTGCAAATAGCCTGATATGAAAGATAATAATAATAACAACAAGAGCAACAACAATACTGGGAAACGACCACACTCTCTTTTTAGCTGATATGTTCTGATTTTATTTCATTTTAAATAATACAGGCAGCCCAACCGATTAGCCTTCCCTGTGATCAAAGCAGGTAATGGGGAGGGCAGTTACCATACAGAAATTTGTGCAAGCTACCATGTATTAAATGCTGTTGCTTCACCTGCCCAGGTATTCAAAGATCACAAGCTACTTCAAAAGGGCAGGTGCCCTGACACCGTTGGACAAGATCCCTGCAGGGAATGCACTCCCCTCCCCTCTAAGTTTCCTAAAGGCCTACCGAACTTCCCTTCACACTTAATTACTCTCAATTGAGCCCTCCCGCCTATGGAGAGGTTGCACTCTGTCGTTAGCATGCATGGTGGGATAAGATGTCACACTGTTGGCTTCCAGAATTAATTGGCGCCGTTGCCCCATGCAGCATCTAGCCCACCCACTCAGTGGAAGAGCTTGGATCTCGTACCATCACTGCTGATTTAGCCCACCCACCCACCTCCCACAGCATTTTGACTTAAGCTTCGCCAGTAAAAGAAGAAAGAGAGAGAGAGAGAGAGCGCGCAATTTAAATCATTTTCAAAGTTATTATCAAATTATGAGGATGAAGAGGATGCAACTGGAGGGGAGCCATGTTAGGATCACCTATGTTAAACTTAGAAACCAGATTTAATAATAATGATTATTAATAATATTTTTTTTTAAAAAAAATTATCCCACCCATTTTGCCGGGTTTCCCCAGCCACTCTGGGTGGCTTACAACATATATAAAAACACAACAAAGCATCGAACATTAAAACAAAAGCAAAATATCCTATACGAGCAACAAACCAACCAATAAATCAATAGAAGCCAATGATAACAGCAACATTAATAGCAATAATAAACAGTTTGCAGTTATACCGAAATTAAAATAACCACCAACCCCAACTAAACATTTAACCAACATCAACCTGACAAAAACAAAACAGAGGAACCAAAATTAGAACGATTAAAAACATTTAAAAACATTTAAAAACATTTTAGCCCATTGCCCCAACCCAAAAGTGCATGCATGAGAATGTGGGGGATTTCTAGATCTGAATAATGAATGACCTGACTTCAAGCTTTGATGATGTTGCATCTTGATGGCACATCACAGCTTATATCATTGGAAGAATTGAATGCTCTAAGCTTTACATACGGTTGATACATTTTTCCCCCATTACAAGAACTCTCCCTGCCCCGCAAAAAAACAAAACGAAACCTGAAGGCTGTGGGTTTTTGTCTGTAATGTATGTTCTTTCTCGCACTGAAGAAGGACCATTATGAATTCCATTCATACATAAAAGGCATTAACAAGAGTGTATAATGAACAAAGTGCACTCCTTTTCAGTAAATGGCCTATTGATTTCCAGCTTTTCATGTGAATCACACCACTTGAAGCACACATCTTGCTCAAACTCGCTTCCTCTCTCTTTCTGACCATGCATATTGAAAAGAAATAGTTTCTCTTCTTTACGATACCCGCCAAGACAGAAAATAAATATTGACTGTCCTGTGTGCACCCATGGCTTTAAAAAACAAACGTGACCATGAGTCTATTGAAGCGAGAGCAGCAGTCGTGGGGAACAACACTGGGATAACTTGGTAGGGTATAGTCAACTCAAGGCCATCCCAAGACATCTAGCTTGTTGTTGTTGTTTAGTCGTTTAGTCGTGTCCAACTCTTCGTGACCCCATGGACCAGAGCACGCCAGGCACTCCTGTCTTCCACTGCCTCCCGCAGCTTGGTCAAACTCATGCTGGTAGCTTCGAGAACACTGTCCAACCATCTCGTCCTCTGTCATCCCCTTCTCCTTGTGCTCTCCATCTTTCCCAAAATCAGGGTCTTTTCCAGGGGGTCTTCTCTTCTCATGAGGTGGCCAAAGTATTGGAGCCTCAGCTTCAGGATCTGTCCTTCCAGTGAGCACTCAGGGCTGATTTCCTGAAGAATGGAGAGCTTTGATCTTCTTGCAGTCCATGGGACTCTCAAGAGTCTCCTCCAGCACCATAACTGCCTTAGGCCAAAGCGAAGAGGACAACATCCTGCATTCCACTGTACTAGGAGCTGAATCTTACTTCAGCACTGGTGATGGGACAGCAGGAGGAATGGGTGAATCTGCCATTTCCAGCTTCAATCTGTTGCACATTTTCTGAAATTCCCTTTGCCAGCATTTACACATCTCCACCCCTGTAAAAATCCTCATTAGTGCACATTTCCCCCCAATACACAATTCCTCCCCCAAGCAGTTTCCTCTAACGTGTATTGACATGTGCAGTGGGACCTCGGGTTACAGACACTTCAGGTTACAGGCGCTTCAGGTTACAGATGCTTCAGGTTACTGACTCCGCCAACCCAGAAATAGTACCTCTGATTAAGAACTTTGCCTCAGAATGAGAACAGAAATCGTGTGGCGGTGGCACGGCGGCAGCGGGAGGCCTCATTAGCTAAAGTGGTACCTCAGGTTAAGAACAGTTTCAGGTTAAGAGCAGACCTTCCCGAACAAATTAAGTTCTTAACCCGAGGTACCACTGTATACTTACATGTTGTATGTTTGTCTGTTTATTTATTAATTACTTCCCTTTCACTCCAAGATCGCGGGGCGGTTTACGCTATAAAAACAGAAAGATATATAATAACCAAACAGCAGCAGCAGCAGCACACACTCACACTCACACTCCACAACACATTTAAGAGGTTATAATGGTCTGGTTATAGTATCCTTCAGGTATACAGGACCGAGGCCGTTTAGGGCCTTAAACAACTCCTCTAAATAGTTAAATTACTGTTAATAGTCATAGAATCTCCCTCGCTTTGGCTAGTAAGGCAATACTGTAGTTCCATGTTGATGCATGGACTTTCTCCTCGAATCTGTAGCTAATTAAAGCACTTATCTAAGATGTATGAAATTAGTTCCCATCTATGAGCTCTGTTATGAGCAGTACCCAGAAGTGCCGCTTTCCAAGAAATGTCTCAAATTGAGCTGAACTGAATGTGTGGAGACAGGCAAGAGAGATAAAATTGCTCAAATGCAGCTGAGTTTAATGTCTAGAATTAGGTCTTTGGGGAGGCTTTCAGAACATCTTCAGGCTGGAAAGGACTTGTGTGCCAAGGCCCCGTGACCCACAGATCCCTAATGGATCCTACATGGCCCCGACAATAAGGCGGCCGATATTTGTCCATAGCAAGCTCATATCACAGAAAAGCATGGAAACAGGGTGGATGGGTTGGAAGATCTGGTGAAAGGGGAGAGGCTCCCCAGCTGCGCTGCAGTTAAATCTCCCTCAGCCACACCCCCTTGTGGTCTGTTGATTGGCCAGCAGGGCCACACTGGGTGTGGCCCTGTCCGGTGCCCCTGACACAGCCGGGACTACATGGGGGGGGGCTCAACTCAACTCTCTGCCCACATGCCAGATCACTGCAGTCCTGGATGCCTGGCCACAACACTGTCCACTGGAAAATGTGAGCAGACCTTTCCCTCTGGGTGTGGTGCTGCATGCAAATTCCCTTCCAACTCAAGCCTTTGATCCCATCCATTGAAGAAGGGCAATTGGATTTCAGGATCATGACACTGCCCACCCAGCGATGGTGGGGTCTCTACCATGGTGGAGGCCCCACCCCACAAAAGGAGAGGGGAGGCAATCCTCCTCTCTGTTGATAGGAGCTGGTGGAGAAGCAACTACAGTGGTACCTTCAGGTTACAGACGCTTTAGGTTACAGACGCTTCAGGTTACAGACTCCGCTAACCCAGAAATAGTACCTCAGGTTAAGAACTTTGCCTCAGGATGAGAACAGAAATCGTGCAGCAGTGGTGTGGTGGCAGTGGGAGGCCCCATTAGCTAAAGTGGTACCTCAGGTTAAGAACAGTTTCAGGTTAAAAACGGACCTCCAGAACGAATTAAGTTCTTAACCAGAGGTACCACTGTACATGTTACACTCCCTCGCCAGCCATCAGTTTAGAAGGCTGAATATTGCACTCGAAGGCCTACCTCAGAATGACCTAGGCAGAAATGTTGCAAAACAAACTACGCTAGCGGTAGTCCTGTGCCACTGCTTGATCTTGGGAACCTTTCCATTTCTCTCTTTGGTTCGCTTTTGTTTTGTCCTGATATAGAGAGGCGTTTTGTTTCTGCAATGCTGTTCTGCCGCTGTTAATTTTTTTTTTTATTTCGGACACTATGCAGGAGAATACCAAAAGCCTTGGAAGATCTGGAAAAGCCCCCCCCCCCCCCATGAGAAGAAGAAGAGTTTGGATTTGATATCCCGCTTTATCACTACCCTAAGGAGTCTCAAAGCGGTTAACATTCTCCTTTCCTTTTCTCTCCCACAACAAACACCCTGTGAAGTGAGTGAGGCTGAGAGACTTCAGAGAAGTGTGACTGGCCCAAGGTCACCCAGCAGCTGCATGTGGAGGAGCAGGGAAGCGAACCCGGTTCACCAGATTACGAGTCTACCACTCTTAACCACTACACCGCACTGGCTCTCGACTCAACTGTACACATTAAACCAATATTGGAGACACCCACATCCACACGCCCCACTTCACCAGCAAAGTCCGGTCCACCACCAGTAGTTTCACACCCAACATCATCGCCCGCTTGGGCAGACTTGCAGGCAGTCGTGACAAACAGGAAGAGTATCCTGATATGAGGTTGGATGGCCACCATTTTAATTTCCCACAATGCACTGGTGCACTCTCACTCTGGAGCACCATGGGAAATTTTAAAGTGGCAAATGGCTTTCATCTGCCCATTGTCCCTTTCCAAAATCTGGCAAGCGCTTATGGGGCTTTGAGGAGATGCCCTTCTTGGCTGTTCATCCGGTGCAACCACACTACTCTCATTGCCCTAAGCTTGCCCCAGCCACCTTCTTAGGGGCATCCTTTCAGCATTGATTAGCAACACCAAAATATATCCCATAACAATCCATGGTCTCCATCTTCATTTTAAAAAGGAGCATGCATCAAATTCCCAACCACCAGGGCTTGTATGTGAAATTTCCCTGGTGCTATTGGACGGAAACGTCCTCCTGAGATATTGACCTATCAGAAGCATTATCCATCTTCACCTGGTGGCTCATGGGACATTGACCAATGCCACAAAGCCTTTGGAGTGAGTGGAATTAGGGACAGTGATGGAAAGATTGACTGTTTGGGTTCTTTTAAATTTGGCATTTTTTCCCCATTAAGATTTAACTGAGCTTTGTTTCAGGGTAGTGGACTGTGAAACTAAGATGGGACGATTAGACTAAAGGGGAGCTTTGTATGAAATATGACTATGACAAGGGTTTTTGCTGCTAGTTTGTGATGTGTGAAATGAAATCTCTACTCAATGTGCCCAGACAACGCAATTAGTGCTAGGGTGCTATATTGGCCGGGACTTGTTTCTTCCCTCTTTCGGGGGGGGGGTGTGGAATTGAAGGAAGTTCACCCTGCAAAACAGAGTACAAAGAATGAGCCTGACTTAATGCCTCCAATCTTGCAAACGGCATTGCCTCTCCTAAAACGAGAGAAACTGGATCTGAATAATGGAGATTTGTGTGCCTTGAATGCGGGGAGTTCAACATTTTTTCAAAGAAGTTTTGCATGTTAATTTGTGGCTTTACGCAGCGACAAATTGACATGCAAAACTTTCAGGAAATCAGCCGAACTCCTCACTCTCGAGGCAGACAGATCTCATTATTCAGATTTCCAGCATCTGTTTTATAATATATACCATCTGACGAGAGATGTGAATCTCTTTGAAAGCATTTTAGAGGGCAGCGGGTGAATTGGCTTCTTCCTGCAGTCTGTGAGGTTCTTTTGCAGCCAGACTGCAACAAAGGATGGCCGTCAACTAAGTTTTGCTTTGAGTAGACCCATTGAAATTAAGAGAGCCAGTGTGGTGTAGTGGTTAAGAGTGGTAGACTCGTAATCTGGGGAACCGGGTTCGCTTCCCTGCTCCTCCACATGCAGCTGCTGGGTGACCTTGGGCTAGTCACACTTCTTTTAAGTCTCTCAGCCCCACTCACCTCACAGAGTGTTTGTTGTGGGGGAGGAAGGGAAAGGAGAATGTTAGCCGCTTTGAAACTCTTTCAGGTAGTGATAAAGCGGGATATCAAATCCAAACTCCTGCTCTTCTCCTCCTAATGAACAGCTGGTCAGCCTCTGTGAGAACAGAATACTGGACTAGATAGGCCAGCTGGCCTGATCCAGGTGGCTCTTCTTATGTTCTTAACATGACTACATTAAATCTATTCATCTCAGTGGGTCTTCTATGAGTAAAACTTAGTTGACTATCACCCACAGGAACAAAGGAAGCTTCTTTATATTGAGTTGGGCCCATCTTGCTCAGTATTGTCTAAAGAAACTGGCAGGGGATCTCCAGGGTTTGGAAGACTCAGGACAAATAAAAGTAATGATGATGGTGATGATGTGTTTATATACCATCCATCTGATTGGGTTGCCCCAGCCACTCTGGGTAGCTTTCAACAAAAGATTAAGAACACGTTAAAACATCAGTCAGTAAAAGCTTCCCTAAACAGGGCTGCCTTCAGATGTCTTCTAAAAGTCAGATAGCTGTTTATTTCCTTGACATCTTAGGAGGAGAGTTCCACAGTACAGGCACCACTACCGAGAAGGCCCTCTGCCAAGTTCCCTGTAACCTCACTTCTCACAGCGAGGGAACAGCCAGAAGGCCCTCGGAGCTGGACCTCAGTGTCCGGGCTGAATGATGGGGGTGGAGACGCTCCTTCAGGTAAACTGGGGTGAGGCCGTTTAGGGCTTTCAAGGTCAGCACCAACACTTTGAATTGTGCTCGGAAACATACTGGGAGTCAGTGTAGGATCCTTTAGGGCTGGTGTTATATGGTCCCAGCGGCCGCTCCTAGTCACTTCACACAATGCTTAGTTAAACTATGGGACTCACTCCCCCAGGTACGGACCATCAATTTAGATAGTTTTAAAAGAGGATTAGATGGATTCATGGACAGTAAGTGTATCAATGGCTGCCAGTCATGACAGCTGTGTTCTACCTCCAGTTTCAAAGGCAGTTTGTTGTGGAATACCAGCCGCTGGATGCCATAGCTGTTGGAACTCATGTCCTGGCTGTGGGCTTGCCAAGGCCATCTGCTTGGCCAGTGTGCTAGCAGGATGCTGGAGTAGATGGGCCATTGGCCTGATCCTGCAGGGCACTTCTTACACACCTACATTCTTACATGCAAAATCATACATGTGCATGGTTGCTCTTCCACTGAAATGAATGGGCAGCACAAAGGGAACTTTTTGGAGCTCCTGTGTTGGCCACAAATGACTGCATAGGAGCAATGCTCCAAGAATGCATTTGAAAGAGCAATTTCCTTTTTCAAGCAAAGGGAATCAAGAGTTCAAAGCAAACAGAAGATTAAAATATGAGCAAGCAGGCAAATGGACCTTTCTCAGTCGAATGAGTCACACACAGTTCTTTGCAAAAAGTTGCCATAATAAACCCGGGGATGCTCAGGTGGTATTTGGGAGAATGATGCTCTTGTAGAGACAAGATTATAAACCTAATTGTAACACCATTTCCCGCTGAGGAATATCTGTCAGGTGGTTGCACAAATCCTTTACAAAGGCATAGTTTCAAAGCGGTGACCTTTTTTTATCATTTCTTGTCTTTTTCATTTAAATTATCTCTCCAGACATATCAAAGCCAGTTCCACAGAAATCAGAGAGATTAGAGGCAGGGTTGAGAAATGAAAGAAAATGTACAATAGGAATATTTACTTATTTAAAAAGTACATTTACTGCTAAGGATTTTCCTCCCATTCACATCCATACCAAACATTTAAAGCACTCTTACGTCACTTTAACAGTCATGGCTCTCTTGCCCCAAGAATGCTAGGAACTGCAGTTTGGTAAGGGTGCTAAGAGCCACCAGGAGACTTTTTGCAGAGCTACAGTTCCCAATTGCAGAGTTTAGGAATCCTAAAAGGAGTGTGGGGGACAAAGAAGTTGACCAGTCTCTCACAGAGCAGAGTGGTGCATTTCTGCCCCTTCATCATTTTCCATCTTGCAAAAAAATAAATAAATTCCAGTTCCGAATTATATGCAACAACTGCAGCAAGAATTTTGTGAGCCCAAAGATGGAAACAACAGGAGTTGCCAACAAAAGAAGAGTGGCAGATGAAGGTGATGGACTTTGCAGAACTGGCAAAACTGATGGGAAGACTCCGGAACCAGCGAGACCAAGCATTCCAAAAGGACTGGAACAAATTTATACTATACTATCTTAAAAAGCAGAGACATCACCTTGCCGACAAAGGTCTGTATAGTTAAAGCTATGGTTTCCCCAGTAGTGATGTATGGAAGTGAGAGCTGGACCATAAAGAAGGCTGATTGCCGAAGAATTGATGCTTTTGAATTATGGTGCTGGAGGAGACTCTTGAGAGGCCCATGGACTGCAAGAAGATCAAACCTGTCCATTCTGAAGGAAATCAGCCCTGAGTGCTCACTGGAAGGACAGATCGTGAAGCTGAGGCTCCAATACTTTGGCCACCTCATGAGAAGAGAAGACTCCCTGGAAAAGACCCTGATGTTGGGAAAGATGGAGGTCACAAGGAGAAGGGGACGAAAGAGGACGAGATGGTTGGACAGTGTTCTCCAAGCTACCAGTATGAGTTTGACCAAACTGTGGGAGGCAGTGGAAGGCAGGAGTGCCTGGCGTGCTCTGGTCCAGGGGGTCACGAAGAGTCGGACATGACTAAACAACTAAACAACAACAACATATTTATATTATATTTGAAAGACAACTGTAAGCAATGAACATCATTAGCAGGGTTATCTGAAGATTTGTAAGATGAAATTGCTACCTATTGAGGTTGAGTGATACAATATTTCAGGTAATGATATAATAAGGATAGGAAATGAAGTAAAATGTAAAGATGTAAAGTTTAAACTTTGTAAACCATCAGATGGGAAGGAGGGGTGTCATTAGGCTCAGTTGAGCCAAAGAGATAAAATAAGAGGGTACGATGTTATATCATATGATTGTATGTAAAACCAATCAGAATCATATATATGTTTGTTGATCTGTCTCTCACAGAGTGGTGCATTTCTGCCCCTTCCTCATTTTTCATCTAGCTAATAATAATAATAATAATAATAATAATAATAATAATAATAATTCCAACCCATTGCTGCTATTGGGAGGAAAATGCACAATGCCAGCTTCAAAACTGATTGTGCCCTGGTCAGGGGACGTGTCAAGGACTGAGGCTCCATTGTATTATTTGTATTATTTGCTAGGAAACAACTTAGCAAGGCACACCACTCAAATTACATCTTAGTTATAGCTGGAGAGGGATTGTCATTTTACCACCGCCACCCCTTACAGCCATCTAGGAAACTGTCAGATCTCTAATAAAAGATTCCCACCTTCCTCTTAGGAGATGGATATCGGAGCGGAACCTCAAATAGCCAGTCCATGGAAAAGAAGAATGATTGCTCTAAATGGGAATTGATTCGAGGATAAAAGCTCGGCTGGTAAGCAAGGTTTTTAATATGCTCGCTTAAATAGGAAATATTTTTTTTACCCCCCTTTTTTCTTCCCTTCTCTGGATGGGGAGGGGGGTCACACTTTGTTGGAAGGAACAGATTCATAGTTTTGGGGTGGTGCTGAACTAGCTTTGGTCCTCGAACACTAGGATTATAGGAGAATATTTTACTAGCTTATGAAACCGTGATTCTATTCAGAATCAAAGAATAGTAGAATTGGATTGGACTCCAAGGGTCATCACAGCTAAAGAGTTATTGACAGGTGGCCATCCAACCTCTGTTTAAAAATCTCCGATTAAGGAGAACCTTAAGGGAGTCTGTTCCACTAAACAATGCTTAGTGTCAGAAAGTTCTTCCTAATCTTTAGCTGGGATCTCATTTCTTGTCCTTTGAACCCATTGGTTCAGGTCCTAACATCTGGAGCAGCAGGAGAAAAGCTTGCTCCATCTTCCTTTGGTCTGTTTTGGATCTCTGAACATTCACCTTGGAGGAATGTTGGGATGGAAAGGTGACCAATATTATTCTGAAACAGAGAAAATCCCATCCCACCTTTGACACTTTGAATATTCCAAGACACTTGCAAAGCTTCTGAGAACCACATTCTTCTCCGATACTGTGATTGTTAACCAGTGAACTAATGGGTAGCTCTACCCAAACAGTATAGAAATTTATTTATGTATGCAACTACAGCGGCAAGAAAGTTACTTGCCCTAAAATGGAAAGAAGAAGAAGTCCCGACGAGAGATGAATGGATACAAAACCTTATGGATTATGCAGAAATGGCGAAACTTACTGGAAGAATAAGAAATCAAGATAACAAACTTTTTTATACATAAAAGAATGGAAATGTTTTATTGAATATCTACAAGCAAATTGTAAACAGCTAAAGACATTGGCAGGATTACTGTAATAACCTACAGTTTCAAAAGAATATATATAATCAAAATAGAGGAATAAAAGAATAAGTTAAATTGATTTAGAATATTCAGGAAATGATAACATAGATTTAAGGAACTGCAGAAAGAGGAGGAAGGAAGTTGAGGTTTGAAATGTTAAACTATTGAAATGTATATAAATGGAAACTATAAATAAAATTATGATAAGAAAAGCAAGCAAACAAGTGAACTGATGAAGAACTCAACTTGTCATTCCTTATGTGTCTGTCTCACTTTCCCTGAAATGTTTCTAGTCCAATTACGCTACTTCTGCTGTAAAACACAAGGCTCAAGGAGCCTGCATCTGTTGAATCGTTGTTGGACTTCAAGTCCCATCCGCTCAAGCCAGAGCATGGCTTATGGCCAGGGATGATGGGAGTTGTGGTCCAACAACATCTGGGCAGTGGCGTAGCATGGGTTGTCAGCACCCGGGGCAAGGCAAGTAATTTACGCCCCCTAACCCGTGGATTTGCGCCCCCTAACCCGTGGATTTGCGCCCCCTAACCCATTGATTTGCCCTAACCCCAGATGTTGAGCCCGGTGCGGTCCGCCCCCCCTGCACCCCCCACGCTACGCCACTGCATCTGGGTACTTGCCATTGTTGTTGTTGTTTAGTCATTTAGTCGTTTCCGACTCCTCATGACCCCATGGACCAGAGCACGCTAGGCACTCCTGTCTTCCACTGCCTCCCGCAGTTTGGTCAAACTCATGCTGGTAGCTTCGAGAACACTGTCCAACCATCTCGTCCTCTGTCATCCCCTTCTCCTCATGCTTTCAATCTTTCCCAACGTCAGGGTCTTTTCCACGGAGTCCTCTCTTCTCATGAGGTGGCCAAAGTATTGGAGCCTCAGCTTCAGGATCTGTCCTTCCAGTGAGCACTCAGGGCTGATTTCCTGCAGAATGGATAGGTTTGATCTTCTTGCAGTCCATGGGACTCTCAAGAGTCTCCTCCAGCACCATAATTCAAAAGCATCCATTCTTCGGCGATCAGCCTTTACCTGTCCATCTTGGGTGGCCCTGCACAGCATAGCTCATAGCTTCTCTGAGTTATTCAAGCCCCTTCACCACGGCAAGGCAGTGATCCATGAAGGAGGGTACTTGCCATACATACTATGATAGCTTAGTCGTCTCTTGGATAGTTCCGTAGGTAAAGCATGAGACTCTTAATCTTAATCTCAGGGCCGTGGATTCAAACCCCACACTGGGGAAAAGATTCCTGCACTTCAGGGGGTTGGACTAGATGACTCTCATGGTCCCTTCTAACCCTATGCTTCTATTATTCTATATATTAAGTGCCATGCAACTGTAGTTATTATTGATTCAACCATGATGGCTAGTTGGGGGGCAGGTTGCCTCTAAATTTCAGTTGCTAGGAATCAGAACTGGGAAAACACTGTTGCACTCAGATCCTTGTTTGTGGGCTTCCCATACACATGTGGTTGACCACTTTAAGAGCAGAATGGTGGACTTCAGCACAGTTCTTCTTTTATCCACAGCAAGAAAAAATGCTAGTGTTGGTCACATTCCTTCTGTCAGGTGTGGAGAGTCCTCCTCTCCCTTTGGTAACTTCACAGATAAGACTTAACAAGCAGCTGATATATTTATAGTCCTTTTATTACAGCATCATGTTGCAAGCACAAATACACAGCTCTCCACAAGTTGGCTAACATCAACTTCGTTGGACTGGTCATGTTGTGTGGATGCCTGACGATCGTCTTCCAAAGCAACTACTCTATTCCAAACTTTAAAATGGAAAGCGTAATGCTGGTGGTCAACAAAAGAGGTTTAAAGACTGTCTCGAGGCAAATCTAAAAAAATGTAGTATAAACACTGACAACTGGGAAACACTGGCCTGCGAGTGCTCCAGTTGGAGAACAGCCTTTCCCAAAAGTGTCATGGACTTTGAAGACACTCGAACTCAGGACACAAGGGAGAAACGTGCTAAGAGGAAGGCACACTTGGCAAATCCACATCGTGATAAACTCCCATCTGGAAATCAATGCCCCCACTGTGGAAGGAAGTGTGGATCCAGAATTGGCCTCCACAGTCACTTATGGACTCATTGTTAAAACCGTGTTTATGAAAGACAATCTTACTCGGCTACGAGTGATTGCCAAAGAAGAAGACGACGAAGAAGAAGAAGAAGAAGAAGAAGAAGAAGAAGAAGAAGAAGAAGAAGAAGACTCTAAATCCTACTTCCAACTTCCGCAGCATTTTAGGCACCAACGCGAAGTTCCTCCCTCCCTCGGACTCCTTTGCTCTCTGATATGTTCGGACCTCCGAGTCCATGGTGAGGGGGGGGTCCCCAGTCGGGATGCACAGAATGCTATATGAGATAGAAGTCTTGAGTTTGCTAGCTGCACAGAATGCTATATGAGATAGAAGGCTTGAGTTTGCTAGCTGATGCAACTGGCTGATGCAATCAGCTTGCAATACTTTCTATGGTAGTGCTGGGTCAGAATGACTCAGCAGTAAAGTGCTGACAGTTGATTGGCTGTCATCAGTTTAAAAGGGAAACCTGTCAGGCAGTAAGTGTGCTGTAGTAGAGTGTGGTCAGAGAGAGAGAGAAAGATCTTCCTGTCTGCCTTGGGGTGCAGCTGGGTGCTCTGTTTGACTGTGTGAACTGCTCGTGTATTGTGGCCTGTAGATATTTGTATATGTGGCTCACATATACTGCACTGAAAAGCCTGGAACTCTGAGCATTTCTGCTGGGGCGCCGCAAAGAATTCACGACATCCCCCACTCTCTCAAGTGAGGTCTCGACTAGCTGTCCCCTCCCTTCTTGTTCTCTTGGCATTATCTCATAACTGGGTAACACCTCCCTAAGTTGTTCAGCTTCTGTCTCTTTCTCTCTCTGCTTCTGAACACGCTGTGGACAAAGGGGGCGACTCTTTCCCCCTTCAGCTCTCCGTTGGAGAGAAGCCAGTCTGCCATAGAATGCATTCCCCAGTCCTCAGCTTCAGACCATTCCCTGATACCTTCACTTCTTATTACTTCTTGCGAACACCCCCGAAACAGGAGCACGGGCATGAGATAATAGGAAGAAGCAGCCCTTGATGGTGTGACTCACCCTGTGGCGACCTTTTAGGATGAACGTCAAACTGCCTCTAAGTCATCCTATCCCTGACAGAAATCTGGATCCACCTGCCTCTCCACCTCACATTTTCTCCGGGTTACAAACAGCCTCCACTCTCAAACAATTTGTAACTCCAAGGTTCTACACTTTCCCTCCGTCAGAAAAGGTGTATTTCAAAAGGTGGGAAGCTAATAGGTTTCAGTGAGAGGTTGTTCCTCACTTATACTGCCTCTTTTGTCTCCTGGAGCTGTGTCGTCTCTTTGTGGAAAAGAGGAAGAAGTAAACACCTTATATCTTTCATCGAAGGCAAGCTTCAGATTTCGTGGGTCACAGGTCTGTGAAAGTGGCAGTATTTATTAAGGGCATCAGAGGCTAAGAAGAAGAAAATAAGATTAGGACAATGCCCAGTTTGCTGCGGAAGAAATCAATAGCAGAAAAACTTAAACCTCTTATTGACCTCACACTGTCCTCTCTACAACATGGGATCCAAGCTCATCTTGGCGGCAAGATGAGACAAATGTCCCTATCAGCACCGGTGAACCAAACCATATCCCTCATAAGTAATACCTGTTCTTTCTCTCTCCCTCCCTCTCCCTCTCTCTCTCCAGCAGGCACAGGACAAGGGTGGATAACCTGTTCATCACAACAATGTTAAAAAAAGAGAGATTTGATCTTTCTGGTATGTTGGACACAAGCCATGTAGGGTTTTATAATCAGCACTTTGAATTGTGCCTGGAAATGGACCAGTAGCCAGTGAAGTTGTTTTAACAAGGGAGTAGCATGCTTTTTTTTTTTTTTGTATCCAGTCCAGTCAGCAGTTTGGCTGCAGCATTCTGAACCAGCTGGAGCTTCTGAACACTTTTGAAAGGCAGCCCCACAAAGAGAGTCTTGTTGTTGTTGTTTAGTCGTTTAGTCGTGTCCGACTCTTCGTGACCCCATGGACCAGAGCATGCCAGGCACTCCTGTCTTCCACTGCCTCCCACAGTTTGGTCAAACTCATGCTGGTAGCTTCGAGAACACTGTCCAACCATATTGTCCTCTGTCGTCCCCTTCTCCTTGTGCCCTCCATCTGTCCCAACATCAGGGTCTTTTCCAGGGAGTCTTCTCTTCTCATGAGGTGGCCAAAGTACTGGAGCCTCAGCTTCATGATCTGTCCTTCCAGTGAGCACTCAGGGCTGATTTCCTTCAGAATGGATCAGTTTGATCTTCTTGCAGTCCATGGGACTCTCAAGAGTCTCCTCCAGCACCATAATTCAAAAGCATCAATTCTTCGGCGATCAGCCTTCTTTATGGTCCAGCTTTCACTTCCATACATCACTACTGGGAAAACCATAGCTTTTACTATACGGACCTTTGTTGGCAAAGTGATGTCTTTACTTTTTAAGATGCTGTCTAGGTTTGTCATTGCTTTTCTCCCATAGCAGTCCAATTGGGATTTAACTAAGCGATGCGTGGCTAGGGCAATCCAGCCAGATGGGTGGGCTATACAACAACAACAACAACAACAACAACAACAACAACAACAACAACAACACTGTGGCCAGTAAATGATGGGTTTCCATTCAAGCTCAGTTGTTTATTTTTAAAACGAAAACACTTATCAATAACTTTCACAAATAGAGTAGTTTTATAATTAATATTCTCAAAAGGCGCACTCAAAAGACTAGCCTGGTCCTAGCCTGGTTGCGGAGATATCAATTGACAAATGGGCTGCCACTCAATCACATGTTCTACTGTCATTTAAAGAGAGAGGGAGAGAGAGAGAGCGCAAGGTGACCTCAGCTGCTCAAAAGCATGAACTAAAGTGACTTTTAATAAGATTTCCTTCATTGCCTTTGATCTTTCCAGGAAAGGGAAAGTGTGTCTATGAGCAGAGTAAATTCCTCGGAGCAAGTTGACAGAAGTAATCCTTGATTTTGAGCTATAAATCAATGTTTCTTCCAACTTTACAACTTACAGATATATTAAATCCTCTCTTGGGTAAAAGCCATTTCCCATACTCAAAGTGAAAGGAAGTTGTCTATGTTTGGTACGTTTATACTTGCATGCTGTAGTGGTCGTGAGTGCTGAAGACAACCCTGTTTAGGGAGGTTTTTAATGTTTAATGCTGTATTGTGTTTTTAATATCTGATTGGGAGCCACCCAGAGTGGCTGGGGAAAGCCAGCCAGATGGGCAAGGTATAAATAAATAAATAAATAAATAAATAAAAATAATTACATATAGGTCATTGCTTTGGGGTTTCCCATAGGCATCTGGTTGGACACCTTGAGAACAGAAGACTGGACTAGACAGGTCTCTCATCTAAGCTTTCAGGGCTCTTCTTATCGATGTGCATTGTTGTCTTCATTGTCTTTTATTTTTAGGAGAGTACTGGTTGGCGTCAGTGGGTAACACCAAGATAAACTGAGCTAGTCCAGAGGCAGGAAAGGATCTGGTGTGTTATTAAAGGAGAAATCAGGTTTGCTAGGAGAAATAAGAACTTCTGGGATCTGAATCTTAAGCGAATCATATATGGATGGTAGAATCATAGAACTGTAGAGTTGGAAGGGATCCTAAGGATCCCAAGAATCATCTAGACCAATTTCCTGTAAGGCAGAAATCACAGCTAAAGAATCCTTGACAGGTGGCCATCCAACTTCTGTTTAAAAACCCTCCAATAAAGCCACCTTCCTAGGTCGTCCATTCCACTGTCAAACAGCTCTTTCCATCAGAAAGTTCTTTCACATGTTCAGTTGGAATCCTCTTTCTTGTCATTTGTTTCCATTGCTTCGGGCCCTACCCTCCGGAGCAGCAGAAAGCAAGCTTGCTCCACCTTCCATGTGATAGCCCTTCAGATATTTGTAGATGACTATCATGCCACCTAGGGAAGCGGGTGGCGCTGTGGGTTAAACCACAGAGCCTAGGACTTGCTGATCAGAAGGTCAGTGGTTCGAATCCCCATGACGGGGTGAGCTTCCATTTTTCGGTCCTTGCTCCTGCCAACCTAACAGTTCGAAAGCACATCAAAGTGCAAGTAGATAAATAGGTACCGCTCCGGTGGGAAGGTAAATGGCATTTCTGTGTGCTGCTCTGGTTCGCCAGAAGCGGCTTAGTCATGCTGGCCACATGACCTGGAAGCTGTACGCCGACTCCCTCGGCCAATAAAGCGAGATGAGCGCCACAACCCCAGAGTCGGTCACGACTGGACCTAATGGTCAGGGGTCCCTTTACCTTTACCTTTATCATGCCACTTCTCAGTCTTCTCTTCTCCAGGCTCACATTCCCAATTCCCTCAACCATTCCTCTTAAGGCCAACGAAACAAGACAACCTCGTTTGATCTCAATGAATGAAGTTGCTCACTCCACCCTTTGAATGTAGGGAGGCTTATGGGATTTATATTTTATTTTATGAATTCTTATATGGAATGGCCTGATCTACACCTTTCAGAGGGGCTGATGTGCAGATTGTGCAGCTAGGCCCTATCCACCAGATTTCACACATCTCCATACATTGCAACATGGTTTTCAGTGGCCTAAATATATGGAAATTAATTTGGATGTTGAGAGAAAATGTGCATGTAAATAAGTATTGGCATGCTATTTAAATTCGCATTTAAACATGTCATTTGACAGTACCTATTAAAAAGAGAAAATCAAAAAAGTAATGCAGAAATCAAACAGGATGAACTCACGGGTATGAAACACTGAAGTAAGCTGGAATGGAAATTTGAAATTACCAAGCTGAGGAAGAAGAAAAAGAAGAAGAAGAAGAAGAAGAAGAAGAAGAAGAAGAAGAAGAAGAAGAAGGAGGGGAGGGGGAGGAGTTTGGGCTTGATATCCTGCCTTTCACTCCCCTCAAGGAGTCTCAAAGCGGCGAACAATCTCCTTTCTCTTCCTCCCCCACTACAAACACTCTGTGAGGTGAGTGGGGCTGAGAGACTTCAGAGAAGTGTGACTAGCCCAAGGTCACCCAGCAGCTGCTTGTGGAGGAGCGGGGAAGCGAACCCGGTTCACCAGATTACGAGTCTACCGCTCTTAACCACTACACCACACTGGAAGCCACAGTAAATGCTGTTAGGAACACGTACTTTATACTGAGTTAGACCATTGGTCCATCTCACTCAGTGTCTGTCAGGGAATGGTCGGGACAGGAAGACTGGGAAGTGTACACTCAGTCTGATCAGCTTCTCTCCGAAGAGGAGGAGGAGGGGGAAGTTCCCTCCCCCACTTGTCTCCAGCAGTTTCAGGAAGAGAGAGAGAGAGAGAGAGAGAGAGAGAGAGAGAGAGAGAGATGCTATACCATTCAAGGAGGAATTGCCTAGTTACAAGATAGTGGAGAAGGAAGGGGAGCTGACAGGCCTCCCTGGAGAGTACGGGGGATCCTCCATCTCCACAGGCCTGTTGGACCCTCCACATTCTAGAACAGAGAAGACAAAGGGGTGGGACACCTGAGACTTCCCGTTGGCACTCAGGATGTTGTTGAGAAAGGAAGAGGAGGGACTCAGAGTAGCCAACGTCTCTTTTCATGTGGAGACATGGATTCTTGTCTTGCAACCAGATGACTGAACAGAAAGGACTATAAATGCAAACTGCTTGTTATTCTTGCCTTTGAGGCTACCAGAGGGGGAGAGGACTCTCCACGCCTGACAGTGTCTATACACTGACACTCAGCTCTATCTGCTGATGGATGGCCACACCAACTCGGCCCCGAACACACTGACCAGATGCTTGGAAGCTGTGGCTGGATGGTTTCGTGGGAGCCGATTGAAACTAAATCCTTCGAAGACAGAGGTCCTATGGCTAGGTCGGGATGGCATGGGGATGAAGGACAAACTCCCTTCTCTTGCGGGGGCCCAATTAGTGCCATTGCCTTCCGTTAAGAGTTTGGGTGTAATCCTTGGCGCCTCCCTTTCCATGGAGGCGCAAGTTACAGCAACAGCCAAGGCAACATTTTTCCACCTTCGCCGCATCAAGCAGTTGGTCCCTTACCTTTCCCGCCCCGACCTGGCCACAGTGATCCATGTGACGGTCATCTCCAGGCTTGACTACTGTAATTCGCTCTACGCGGGGCTGCCCTTGAAGCTGTCCCAGAAACTCCAGCGGGTACAGAATGCTGCAGCGAGGCTCCTCACGGGGTCTCTGCCATGGGAGCATATTCACCCAGTGCTTTTCAAGCTGCACTGGCTCCCGGTGGAATACAGGGTCAGATTTAAGGTGCTGCTTTTGACCTTTAAAGCCCTTCACGGCCTAGGACCCTCGTACCTACGGGACCGCCTCTCCTGGTATGCCCCACGGAGAGCCTCAAGGTCCATAAATAACAACACCCTTGTGGTCCCGGGCCCTAAGGAAGTTAGATTGGCTTCAACCAGAGCCAGGGCCTTTTCAACTCTGGCTCCGGCCTGGTGGAACGCTCTGCCTCATGAGACCAGGGCCCTGCAGGATCTGATATCTTTCCGCAGGGCCTGTAAGACGGAGTTGTTCCGCCTGGCCTTTGGCTTGGAGCCAATTTGATTCCCTCCCTCCCTCTCTTTCTTTTTTCTTTTCCTTCTCCTCCTGCGATGAGGCTACATTTTAATATTTTAATGTTCCATTATTTTAATGTATTTTATTTTTGTTTTAAAGTTGTAATCATTCATCTTGTTTTTATTATTGCTTGTAAGCCGCTCTGAGCCTGGCCTTGGCTGAAGAGGGCGGGGTATAAATAAAGTATTATTATTATTATTATTATTATTATTATTATTATTATTATTAATATAAGGACCCACAAAGGGGAGGAGGGATGTTCAGGAGAGCCTTTGGAATCCTCTTTTTATGTTGGTTGTTGGATAATTGATTGTAAATTTCTAAAATCCGATAAACTAAATAAAATTATGAAGAAAAATAATAGAAACTTCCCTGAACAGGGCTTAGCAATCAATGGTCCTGAGAGATCTCCTGTGTGGGCCCAATGTTGGTTTTGATTACTTTGGCTCATCAGCCTGAGGCCTTCAGACATGAGGCGCAATCCTATACATATTCACACGGAAGTATGTACCAACTTAGTTCAATAGTCTTGCTCCCAGGAAGAGATGGAGGAGAAATCTGGCCCTGATTGCATTTTCCCTAAGTGACTGTATCTAATTCGCACTTCCTGGAACTATCAGGAAACTGAACTATAGCTATCCTTTGAAACTGGTATGTCTCTGAATATCGCAGTGGTGTGACTCAACCTACAGACTCAAATGGGGTCTGTAGGTTTCATTGGAACAACTTGAAATTTACACTCAGCGCTAGAATCGGGGTAAGCTACAAGAATGACACCGAGCCCAGCTAATTAGCAGTGCTGTAGGGTTACCTCCGGAGGTCTCCAGTTTTTTAATGGAATAATTATAATGATATTTTATCCACATATCATTCTTAAATAATTACATAGTATCAGTTAGTCTGGTTTCCTCTACATAGAGCAGGCCAGTCACTCTGGGAGGAACCAGGACAGGAAATATTAATTGATGTCAGGCTGGTTCCTGCAGCTATTATTAAACATGCGATTTGGCTAGAGGAGGTGGGAAATATTGTTAGATACTTATCCCAGAAGAGCAGGCATGTTAGCAGGTAGGACAGGCAAATGTCAATGTCTGTTTATGTCATAGAATAATAGAACTGTAGAGTTGGGAGCAGTGCTGGATTTACGTATAATAATAATAATAATAATAATAATAATAATAATAATAATAATAAACAACTTTTATTTGTATCCTGCCCTCCCCAGCCGAAACTGGGCTCAGGGCGGCTAACATCAAATGTATAACATTGGTATAAAATCAGAAAATAATTAAATTACCTCCTAAAAACAAGTCAGGATCAAATTAAAATCTAATTAGATGGCTTTCCGCAGGATTGGGGTTGGGGTTGGGGTATAAGCTAAACAAGCTATAGCTTAGGGCCCTACTCTCTTGCCCCCACCCCCCAAAAAATCACTATTAATATACTTCTTCTTAATTGGATTTCAATTCAACAATTAATTTGATAAAATACATATTTTGTTATGTGCAAATGGCTTGAGATACCTATTAGGTCCATAAATTACCATCTAGCATATATTCAACACAAAAAACCAGTGACAATTTGTTGTTGACAAAGGACAGCTGGACATATAAAGGGCCCCATTACCTTCAGTAGCTTAGGGCCTCATCAAACCCAAATCTGGCCTTGGTTGGGAAAGACCCCAAGGATCATCTCATTCAACCCTTTGCAATGCAGGAATATCTGCTATAGCATCCATGACAGATGGCCATCCAACCTCCGCTTAAAAACCGTCAAGGAAGGAGAGTCCACCATCTCTCATGGGAATCTGTTCCACTGTCAAACTGCTCTTGACACCAGAAAGTTCTTCCTGGTGTTTAGTTGGAATCTCCTTTCTTGCAACTTGAATCTGTTGGTTTGAGCCCTACCCTTCCTAGCAGGAGAAAACAATGTCAGTTCATCATTTTTCCAATCTTGAGTTCAGCTCTCCAGATTGTGGGGTGGAGAATAGTGATTTGCAATCATCAGTGGTCATTAGAAAACTAGTTTATTGGACAGAAGCAATATTTTGTCATGCATTCAGACCTGTTAGTCAGTCAGTCAGTCAGTCAGTCAGTTAGTTAATTAGTTATTTCATGCAGTTTAAACATTGCTTGATTGTAAAAAAACAAACAAACCCACCCTCAAAGCAGTTTAGATGGGCTGGCTGAAGACACACCTATTTAGAAAAGCATTCCTTTGCTCCCAACCCAAGTCTCCTGTTCAAATCACTATATTCTTTTAATTGAATTTAATATGTATGTCCATGGAGTTTTCTTGGCAGGCATACTAGAGTGGCTTGCCGGTTCCTGCTCCAGGTGGATCACATGTAGTCAAAACTCTCCACTTTGACCTGTCCGTCTTGGGTGGCCCTGCCCGGCATACCTCATAGCTTCTCTTATTCAAGCCCCTTCGCCACAACAAGGAGGTGAGTTTGACCAAACTGTGGGAGGCAGTGGAAGACAGGAGTGCCTGGCGTGCTCTGGTCCATGGGGTCACGAAGAGTCAGACACAACTAAACAACAACAATATATGTGTTTTAATTATGGGGGTTTATATTTTAATGGGATTGATTTATTGGGTATTTTAATTACGGTGCATTTTTAATTACTGTGCATTGCAACAGTGTTTGCTAAAATGCTTAGGTGTCTACTTGGCATTCAGCAACACATTCATTCAATCATCATCGCCATCATCTGGTCCAAAAAGCTAAAGAGCCTTGTGACTCTAGTGATCTGGGGCCTGGAGTAAGAGCCAGGTGGTCTATCCCCACAACAACTTGCCCAGACTGAGGAAATGAGCAGAGCTGAGATCTGGTTGCATCAGATTGATCCTTCTGTAAAGGCAAACTTTCTACCAGGAGAGAAGTCACCAGGGATGTTCCATACAGATCAGCCCTGGGGCTCATTATTTTTTGTATTCTATAGAAGGTGTGGGGAGCCCCTTGCTCTCTCTATCTGGTCTTTTGGAGGGTACACCCTCTTCCCCAGTGGCTCCCCCTGTTCCCAGGCCATGAGCCTCACCTACCTCCTTGAATGCTTTTGACTGGCTGAGATGTCTCCTTGAATTCTGATAATGCTTCTTGTTTTCCTCGATGGACAACAGAGGGATGTGCATGTAGGAGCTAGCCTGCTTTGCAAAGGTAATGTTTTTGCCTCCTTTTGTCTTTGGCCCCACCCACCACTCACATGTAGCCCCTGAAAGTCTTTCCAGAAGAGAATGCAGCCCTCAGACTGAAAATGCTTCCCCACCCCTGCTCTGAATTGTCACCTCCAAAACTACTTTTCCATGAGAAGCAGTTGGAGTATCGAAAACCTATCTGTGCACAAAACAACTTGCATGATCTACCTGTGATCAGCTGGGGGAGGGAGGGAGAAATAGGAATTTGAAAGGGCTCAGCCTTCAGTGTGATGGGAGCAGAGAGGACGCTGTTGAAAGCAACCAAAAGGAGAGGATTAGAACAATCATGGTCTCCAGAGTAATCGTCTTTGAGAATTCATTGCTATGATTGCTTTTTTGACATTAGATTATTTAAGTAAATAAACTTTGCTTTTATTATCCCACATATTGGCTGCTGCTTGTTTAAGGCTGCAATCCTAAACACACACACACATACTAACTGGGCAGTAAGCCCAACTGAACACAATGAGATTTACTTCTGAGTAAATATCTTTAGGGTTGCATAATAAAGGGCTGGACCAAGTTGATTGGAAGAGTTACTCTAAGCTTACACTTAACACGTAATAGTGATCAGACCAACTGCTTTATAGAATTGCCTTAAAACCGATGAACGGAATTCGAGTTTCAAAAGTGAAATTTGATAATGTTCAGTTTTGTGAAGTTCTGAATGTTTGCTTCTTTTTTTGTTCCATCCAAGTCTTGTATCAATCTGAAAAAAACATTAATAGACATATTTTCACTGGTGGACACTCTATTGATAATGCAGGAGGCGAGTGCTTTTATGTATAACTGTACTCCAGTTCTGGGTTGTTGATACTGAAATAAGGCAAAGGAAGCTAGACATGGTGAACCTGATAGGCATTTTCTTAAGTGCAAATGCTATTGTGCCGCCTTCCGCTCTTGACACTATCATCTCAAAAGCCTCAATGGGCTTCTAATCTGAAACTGCTCCAACTGACAGCCCAATATCTCCACTGATAGCCTGCCAAAGTCCCATAGATGCTGTAATTAATGGGAGTGTATGAGCAGCTGTAATTGACGTTCTAATCAATAAAGGTTTACTCAACAAACCTGCAAATGGCTTTCAATCGGTTCCCGGGAGCCGTCTTAATGTCAGTGGAAGGGTATGATTGTCCACAAACAGTTTCAGCTAAAATGGTGAGTGAATGCCAAGCACAAGCCAGAGTTCAGGTGGCTGGTAAACTCCATTCATTTTCATTAGAGCATACCCGCCAACATTTCTCCAATGAAAATAGAGATGTTGTTTTACTATTTGTACCCAGCACATCTTACTGGATATATTATAAAAACATAATAAAGCATTAAACATTTTTTTAAAAAAACTTAACTACAGCGGTACCTCAGGTTACAGACACTTCAGGTTACACACGCTTCTGGTTACAGACTCCACTAACCCAGAAATAGTACCTTGGGTTAAGAACTTTGCTTCAGGATGAGAACAGAAATCGCGCGGTGGCAGCAAGAGGCCCCATTAGCTAAAGTGGTACTTCAGATTAAGAACAGTTTCAGGTTAAGAACTGACCTCCAGAAGGAATTAAGTTCTTTACCTGAGGAACCACTGTATACAGGATTGCCTTCAGACACCTTGGGGGTCGGATAACTCCATACCCTCCAACATTTCGCCGATGAAAATAGGGACATCCTAAGGAAAAGCGGGACATTCCGGGATCAAATCAGAAATCAGGGTTTCCCTGGAAAATAGGGATACTTGGAGGGTCTCTTAGAACACTGGGGAAAGTGGGAGATAAGATTCACACTTGGAATTGCCCGTTCAAATGCAGTCCTGCAGAGCAAAACTACAAAGGAAGAAATGTGAATGCAGAGAGGCAGGAAGTGTCGATTGCAGTGAGCGCTGTGTGCAGCATGGTCTCCCAAACAGCTCAGAGGGAACCATAGAATTATAGAAGTTGGGGCTCAAAGGTGTGGGATGTGAAACACAAGAGCAGTCAAGTACAACATTCCTAGAGTGAACATGTTTACATATGGAGAGGAATGTTTCTCCAGCCAGCAGGTAAACTTCCTGTTTCCTTCTGGACTGGGACAGACTTCCTCTGAATGTGACTAGAGGTGGGCGTGGCCTCACCTGTGCAGGTAACAACAAAAACACAGGGCAGGGCAGCCATCTCTCTCTTTTTGACTACATGCATCTAAGAAGCAACATCTGCTTAGCCAAAGATGCCCTCTTGGCTTCCAGCCAAGAGAGGACAAAGGGACTGTCTTCTTATGAGACAGTTTCCGGGTGTATGATACTTTTCTAAGCTAAGTCTGCCTTCTGGGATCCGATTGTGAACAGAATGTGAGTAAACTCTTTTCATACTTTTATAGAAGACTGTGTCGTGTCTTATCTTTTATGAGGGAATAAGGGGGGGAAATACCAGAACAGTTATTATAAAGGCTTTAGCGAACCTGAGCAAACACATCCACTGCAAGTTTAAAAGGGGGAATGTTACTCTACTAAATTGTGAACTTATTAACACAAGTTGGAAACACTATAATCAGACAATATATCCTCTCCTGCATCCCTGAACATTCCCACAAAGGGTCATCTAGTCCAACCCCCTTGCTGGAGCCTCCAGAACAGGCCCAAAGGTAGCCCGTTAACATAATCTAAGAAGATCCTGCTGATTCAAGCAAATGGCCCACCTAGTCCAGCATCCTGTTCTCACAGTAACCAACTAGATGTCTATGGGAAACCAACAGGCAGGATTCAAGCCAGGGGTGCCAACTGGAGTAAAATATTGTGAGGAAGCTAGGTGAGCACTGCCCCACATAATCAGTCACAAAATGTGGCTCATGCACACCATTTGAATGGCAAGGCTCATCAACTTGGAGGTGAGCGGCTCCCTCAAATATTGCATTGGGTTGCCAAAAGGACCTTGGCTCTTAGGAGTTGGCTCCTATGATAACAGCACAGGAGCACTTTTCGCTCCTGCGGTTTCTAGCAACTGCTATTCAGAAGCATTGCTGCCTCCAACTTTGGAGAGAGAGAGAGAGCGCATAGCCATCATTGCTTGTAGCCTTCGATAGCCTCCATGAGTTCAATATCTAATCCTCTTTTAACTCCATCTAGGTCAGTGGTTGTCAATGCCTCCTGTGGGAGGCAGTTCCATAGTTAAACTGTGCGCTGCGTGAAGAAGTATTTTCTTTTAAATAAAATTAAATAAAAAAATAATCTGTCCTGGATCTGCAGTAGTTGGACTGGGAAAGAACTCAGGCCGAGACCCTGATAAGACACTTTCCATAGGAGCAGATTGCACTGAGCTAGTCAGACCAATAGTCTAAGTATGGCTGCTGGCATCTTAACCTAAATCCCCCACCCTTTCTCCTAATGAATTCCATTTCATTTCTATTCCTCCAGCTGATGAGGTCATCCAATTTATCCCGCATAATTCCCCATTCCTTCTCTGTAACGAACAATGCCTCTTAGCTTGATGCCATATGCAAAGTCTCATCAGCGGAAGACTTGCTTCCCCTCTTCCAGGTCGCAAACACAAATATTGAATAAAATAAGGCCTGGGGCTGATCCCGAAGGGATGTCACTGGTGAAGTTCTCTCCAGGTAGAAAGTTTGCCTTTTAGCAAATTCCACTGTCTTCTTCCCTTGAACAAGTGCCTGGCAATAGTCATGCCAATACCCATCATTCAGTGGTTGAAGAAATAATTTATTTCTGAGCACTGAATAGACCAAGATTCCAGATCTAGATCATAGCTGTCAACTTTTTCCTTTTTTAAAGGGATATTCCCTTATTCCGAATAGGATTCCTCACAAGAAAAGGGAAAAGTTGACAGCTATGATCTAGATTTTTCACTTGGAGGTCTGGTTGGACACAATTCTGCCTAGGGCTGAGCCAAAATTCCTTAGTCAAGAATTTTCTGATAAATAAGTTTGAAAACTTCCCTTCTGGAGTTCTGGGTGGATAGGGAGGGAGGAGTTTAGCCATTCCAACGGTTTGATATTCTCTATGCTGGAGAGAGGCACAGTCAAAGACACCAGTGTCAAATGAAGTTGCCCCCCGCCCCAGTACTTCTGCTTGTAATCAGTGCTGGATTTATGCATAAACTAAACAAGCTATAGCTTAGGGCCCACTCTCTTGCCCCCCCCCCAAAGGGAAAAAACTGGGTGTACATTTCCAAAATATAAGACAAAAAAAACAAATAAATTAAAGCTACATACAGCAACATGGGACGCGGGTGGCGCTGTGGGTTAAACCACAGAGCCTAGGACTTGCTGATCAGAAGGTTGGTGGTTCGAATCCCTGCGACGGGGTGAGCTCTCGTTTCTCGGTCCCTGCTCTTGCCAACCTAGCAGTTTGAAAGCACGTCAAAGTGCAAGTAGATAAATAGGGACCACTCTGGCGGGAAGGTAAACGGTGTTTCCGTGCGCTGCTCTGGTTCGCCAGAAGCGGCTTAGTCATGCTGGCCACATGACCCGGAAGCTGTACGCCGGCTCCCTTCGCCAATAAAGCGAGATGAGTGCCGCAACCCCAGAGTTGGTCACGACTGGACCTAATGGTCAGGGGTCCCTTTACCTTTACCTTTACATACAGCAACAGTGTTTTGTGTTGTGTTGGCTTCTGTGATGTAAGTCATGGGCCCTGCCTGCTAGCCTGCTCCCTAAAATATCACTGGCTTGCTCCTTTCTATATATATAGGGTGCCTGCATTCTGCATGGACTGGTTGCATGGCAACATGTGCAAATGACTTTAGGTTCAACACACAAAAAAACCAGCGACAATTTGTTGTTGACAAAGGACAGCTGGACAGATAAAGGGCCCCATTACCTTCAGTAGCTTAGGGATTTAGTTAGTGGCTAAATATCTCTATTTGGTTTTTTGTCGTTGAAATACACTGCAGACGTCTGATCTCCCTGGAGACTTAGAGATGTGAGGATAGACTGCTCTGCCTCCTTTCTTTTAGCAAATGTTTTGTGCCGCTGGGGAAGTGGTAATTCTGTATTGATTTGTTTTAGGGCCTCATCAAAACTAAATCCAGCCCTGCATGTAACACAGGTCATCAGCCACTAAAAGACACACCTTCCTGTAGTCCTAACTCCGTCTTCTCCTACACATGGCAAACTGCTGTGCTAGGAGGCATTTTAAGTGGGCACTCAAAACTGGACTGTTTCTTCTTTTTTTAAGATTTTTTATTGATACAACAAGAAAAAAGAAAAAACACAAATATCAAATTACACACAGGAATAACTATAGACACATAATTTTCTTACCCGACCTCCCGTCTATTCCATATTTCGATTTCATAATACTTATTGCCAATACACACTTTTATCATAATTAAACTTCTTCTTAATTTTTCTAATTTTGTATATCTAGCTTGCAACTATTACTGAAGTTCCTCGAATGCTGCAACAGAATTTAAACTACTGTATTTTTCAGATATTCTTTGAAAACCTCCCATTTTGAAACAAATTCCTGTTTTGATTTATTCTTTATTTTTTCTGATAGACCATCTAATTCGGCATATTCTGTTAGCTTTTGGATCCAATCTTGTATAGAGGGGATTTCATTACTCTTCCATTTTCTGGACTGTTTCAAGGGGAAAGAACCACCTTGGCTTCTTGCCGGATTCGACCAACTGCAACCTGAGCTCGGTCTTGAGGCTGTCAGGTGCTCTAAGGGTTAAAGAGCGGCAGCCATAGGAAAACGCCAGGAAAGAAGAGGCACGGGGAAGCAGCCCCATTAATTGGACCCAATCAATGCCTGCAGTGCCAAGCAATGGCCAAGGGGAAGAGGAGAATGGTATTGCTTCTGAGGGCACTTTCCAAGCTAATTCCCCCAGCACCTGTGACTACGGCTTGAACCTTCAAAAGTGCTGCTCGGTCCCACTGGAGGCTGTGGATACAAGAGTGCTTCAATTCCAATAAATCCAGAAAATTGACATTTCCAAAAATAGCCGCCTTTCAGTCTATTTCCAGATAATTACCACCCCTGAGAATTAGAAGCATTAAGTCTCCCGCAACCTCCAGGGTATGAGTCAGCTGCCGGTGGCCACACCCCTTTCCTGTCTCCGCTGGCTAATTATCAGATTTCTGCTTTCATGCACAGGCTGTCGAGGAGCTGCCGAAGACGAAAGCTTTGCAAACTTTGGGGGGTCTTCGGCTACGGGCCCTGCAAAGGGTAGGGAGGAAACTGACCTCGGCAGGTTCAGGTTTCCAAATTGGCGGAGCTTGATGGATTGGAGTCAGTGTGCGCAAGCTGGGATGGTGACAAACCAATTTCAAAGAGGGAAGGGCTTTTGATCCTTTGTAAGCCGAGAGGGCTTTTGCAGGCTCAAAAAGCCCCATTGCTGGAATGTAGGTCTACGCAAAAAAAGACCTCAGAATATGCACACACCCCTCCTCTTGAGGGTCTGGTCTGTGGATAAAAACCAGGGATATGTCACAGTTTTACTGAACACCACATTTTCCACTTTAAGTTCATGTCCTGTTACTTTACAGCAAGGCCTTTATAAAATTTGGGGGAATATATCACAGAGCTATATCCCAAACGCACAGTGCTTTTGCCGGCAAAAGGTTGCATCCAATGGACACCTTGTGCAGTCATCTTTCTGTTCCCCTTCTCCTCCTCTGAAGTTCCCCTGCAAAAAAAGCGTCTTTAGGTGGCTGGGGTTTTTACTCAGAGTAGACCCACTGAAAGTAATAGACTTAAGTTAAAAAGTAAAGGTAAAGGGACCCCTGACCATTAGGTCCAGTCATGGCCGACTCGGGTTGTGGCACTCATCTTGCTTTATTGGCCGAGGGAGCCGGCGTGCAGCTTCCAGGTCATGTGGCCAGCATGACTAAGCCGCTTCTGGCGAACCAGAGCAGCGCACGGAAACGCCGTTGCAGTACCTACTTATCTACTTACACTTTGACGTGCTTTCAAACTGCTAGGTTGGCAGGAGCAGGGACCGAGCAACGGGAGCTCACCCTGACACGGGGATTCGAACCGCCGACCTTCTGATCAGCAAGTAGTAGGCTCTGCGGTTTAACCCACAGCGCCACCCACGGTCATGTGACCAGCAGGACAAAGTTAATCGTGTTCATTAACCTCAGTGGGTATACCCAGAGTAGGACTAACATTGGCTGCAACCTAAAGTATGTGCTCTATCGCTGAGCTAGACCCCTTCACCTCCACCCAGTTTCAGGCAACCCTGTATAACATAGCCCACAGTTCAGCAGACCTCCCTTCCAGCCCCACTGGGGAAGCTCTCTGGGGCCTGCAGAGGGAGATGGGGCAAACAGAAAGTTCAAGCGCATGAGCTGCCTTCTACTTGTGCAACAGTTCCCCTTCTTTATCCACTATTGCTGCTTTGCTTTGTTGAGTCAGCAATGGCATAACTGCAGTATGTGATATGGTAGTATAGCAAATACAGCAAATTATCGGTTCGTTACTTAGCTGGCACCGTTCCTTCCTGCTCTTTGTTACGTGGGTCCCTGTCTGTTAGATTCCTTACACCCTAGGAACATTTCCCAGGGCCTGCAAGACAGAGCTGTTCCACCAGGCCTTTGGCCAAGGCACAGTCTGACCCCCTCCTTTGGCAATCCTCACAGAACTCTAGTCCAATGGTTGCCATTAATCTGATTTGAACTGATTTTATAATGAAATGATTTTAGAATGTTGTATATTTTACTCTTGTTAGCCGCTCTGAGCCCGGCTTCAGCTGGGGAGAGCGGGATATAAATACAATTTTATTATTATTATTATTATTATTATTATTATTATTATTATTATTAGCCTTTGAGAGGCATTAATCTCAGACAAACTGACTGCTTTTCCTTCCCCCACAGAATCTTTACTGCAAGCTGATTAATTCCTTGAGCATTGCGTGCCATCACAAAGCCTCAACCAATAACCAAAGGCATCACAAGTGCCATACAATCTGGACTGTATATGTGTCTTTGTTATGAAATACTCCCCCTGTATTTCTTAGAAGTTAAAATTCAAAGGTGTTTGAATTACCAGTAGCTTCTTTTCCCCCACTTAGCTTTCTTGCTGCCGCCGATGCTATAAAAACGATGTTTTCAATAATATATGGCCTTTCAGATAGTCAGAACTCTCTTGGTGAAATATAGATGAGAACACTCCATCCAACCAACAGCTATGATTCATTTATCATTGTGTTTTGCAAAGGATGCTGGGAAGTCCAGTCTAGCTTTTGGTGACTGTTGTTGTGGTCCTGGACTTTATCTGTCATCCATCCTCTGGCTTGTAACATAGTAATATTGCCACATGAACATTTTTACAGCGTGCCAACCGTGATGAAAGAGAGAGAATTAAAATGCACAGTGGCTGCATTAATTCTGAGTTTCCATCCAGGCTCATTAAGTAAGTTGCTTTGACTGGGTCAACCAAAAGATTATGCACCCAGCGTTCAGATTTTGCTGTTGACCTTCTGTGCTCATACGTTACAATCAGTAATTTCACTGCTAACCTTTCATTCCGGGTATATAAATAATACATCACCCAGGCCAACAATAGATAAAACATGAAAGGAATATATCTGAGCTCCGGAGTGATGCCTTTTTCATCACCAAATGTTAATTATTGCCAGCCTTTTGCAAGAGGAATTAGAGGAGGGGAATAGAAAGGTGTGTGTATGAACATATATACAGACTTATTTATATATCAGATTTATCTGTATGTCAGTTTTAAAGCCTTGAACAAGATTCAGAAACTCTGATAAATGGCGAGCAGTGCTTACCAACCTTTTAGAACTTCTTTTCTTTGCATTGAATTACCCTCTTGATCCCAAATGAGGCAGAGATGTACACCCACCCACCGCCTTAAAGATGTTCAAGTCTTATCAGATTGCTTTTTAACTTCTTAAAATTCCTCTGATATTTCACCTGGGTGAAACCTCTGTAATAGCCTTGACTTTCACTTTAGGTGAAACCTGATAACAGCTTAAAGACATGAAATCCTCCTCCCTTTATTGCAGGCAGCCCCAACCTGCAGCCCTCCAGATGTTTTGGCCTACAACTCCCATGATCCCTAGCTAACAGGACCGGTGGTCAGGGATGATGGGAATTGTAGTCCAAAACATCTAGAGGGCCGAAGGTTGGGGATGCGTGCTTTATAATCAACAGATGACTATTCAGCTTCTGCTTGAAGACCTTCACTGTGGAAAAGCCTACCATGCTTCTAGAGAATTGGGTCCACTGTCAAACAGTTATCAACATTAACGGTCTCCTAATATTCAACTGCAGTATGCTCTCCTGTTAACTTAAGCCAGACATAGGCAAACTCGGCCCTCCAGATGTTTTTGGCCTACAACTCCCATGATCCCTAGCTCACAGGACCAGTGGTCAGGGATGATGGGAATTGTAGTCCCAAAACATCTGGAGGGCTGAGTTTGCCTATGAATGACTTAAGCCCATGTATGAACATAAGAAGATTCCTACTGGCCCATGGCCCATTTAGTCCAACATCCTATTAACACAGCAGTCAGCCCATATGGGAAGCCCAAAGCAAGACTTAAGCACAACAGTTTGTGAGTCCTGGCAACTGTGTCAGAGGAGGCCAAGTACAGAGCCAAGTGTGGCACAGTTTCAGTGGCCGGCTCCTCTCCTCATTGTAGGAGATCTTGGGCCCTTACCGGGCCCTGATGGTGCAGTGGTTCCGTTAAATTGCAAACAACCTGAAAGAGTCTCCTGCTGCTGTTTTCTGCAGATGCAATAGAGACGGTGAAGAAGGTCCTCTTTGCCATCGCCATTTGGTAGGCTCAACGTTGAGCTCTAACCCATGTCCAGTCAGATTCAGAGTGAGTTTTCCACTACTGGTGCTGTAGCCATCTCAGCGATTGTTTCATTGCCCTCAGCTCCGGGGAAAACCACAGGGCTGTCCGGACCCCATGCAATTGGAGAGGGTGCTTTGGAGCCAGACAGTCAATAGTCCTGGTTAACTCCACATTCTAGTGGGCCACCAGGGAATCAGCTGAAAGGCCATCAACATGGGATAAAACATCCCCTATCACTCTCTGGAAACCATTTGGATCCATTAAGTGGTGGGGGCGGACCATCCGAATCAGTCCCACCTCCCTGCAGAAGCATGGCATGGCTTCCATGGCTGGCAGTTCTGGCAGTGCTGGTCATGTAATGGAAAGCCAGGGGAAGTGGCCGCAGCAGCAGCAGGAGGACACGAGAGAGAAGGATCCACCAGCCATTGAAGCCCACTGCTGCCCTGTTTGGCTCCACCCCCTGGCTCCTCTCAACATTCTGGCATGGTACATGTGGCATCCCGATAATAATAATAATAATAATAATTTATTATTTATACCCTGCTCATCTGGCTGAGTTTCCCCAGCCACTCTGGACAGCTCCCAATCAAGTGTTAAAAACAATACAGCATTAAATATTAAAAACTTCCCTAAACAGGTCTGCCTTCAGATGTCTTTTAAAAATTAGATAGCTGCTTATTTCCTTCACATCTGAAGGGAGGGTGTTCCACAGGGCGGGCGCCACTACTGAGAAGGCCCTCTGTCTGGTTCCCTGTAACCTCACTTCTCGCAATGAGGGAACCGCCAGAAGGCCCTCGGCGCTGGATCTCAGTTTCCGGGCTGAACGATGGGGGTGGAGAAGCTCCTTCAGGTATACAGGACCGAGGCCGTTTAGGGCTTTGAAGGTCAGCACCAACACTTTGAATTGTGCTCGGAAACGTACTGGGAGCCAATGCAGATCTCTCAGGACTGGTGTTATGTGGTCTCGGCGGCCACTCCCAGTCACCAGTCTGGCTGCCGCATTCTGGGTTAATTGCAGTTTCTGCGTCACCTTCCAAGGTAGCCCCATGTTAGAGCGCATTGCAGTAGTCCAAGCGGGAGATAACTAGATGTCACACATATGTCATTCTCCTCCCCAAAAAAATCTTCTGCACAAGTTGGTGCCTCTGCTACCATGCTATAAAGCAAGGGTGGGAACCCTGTGGCCCTATGAATATTGTCAGACTTCCATTCCTATCATTCCTTCCTGTTGGCCATGGCAGCTGAGCTGTGAAGAGTTTGAGCCCCACAACATCCAGAGGGCCACAGGCTCCCCACCCCTGCTGAATAGCAATGAAGACCTCGAGTGCTGAGCTGGCCCTTGCAATGCTAGCGGAGAAATGTCTTGATAAATAATACAGCAGGAAGGGAGGAGGTTCCCAGTGAGTGGGGAAAGCAAATTTTACATCAAGGTAAGCATCTCTTTGACGCTCATCTCGACCCTTCTAGGGTAGTAGAATCTGTTTACCTACTTACGCTATTTATTCATAACCTGCCCTTCGAGAGGTTCAAGGCTGGCTTGCACGTCATTGAAATCACAAGAAAACAAATTAAAAGAAAAACATGAAAACAAAGATACTGGAATAGAACCGTGATATGGAAGAGCAGCACAAAAGGTGCTAGAAGCTTGAGAACGCCAGTTGTTGTTGTTGTTGTTATCTCTTACACCCACTCACATTCTTTCGCTCCCTTTGACACTCTAAGCCATGGGTAGCAAACAAAGCCCGGGGGCTGGATCCGGCCCAATCGCTTTCTAAATCTGGCCCACGGACAGTCCAGGAATCAGGAGGTTTTTACATGAGTAGAATGTGTCCTTTTATTTAAAACGCATCTCTGGGTTATTTGTGGGGCCTGCCTGGTGTTTTCACATGAGTAGAATGTGTGCTTTTATTTAAAATGTTTCTCTGGGTTATTTGTGGGGCATAAGTGTTCCTGCTCTTGAATTTGGGATTGTGGGTTTCCTCTGGGGATCTGGTTGGCCACAGGATGCTGGAAAAGGTGGACCATTTGCCAGATCTAGCAAGCTCTTCTTAGGTTACTAGCGAAGTGCACTATGACCTGTGACTCCTGGTTGTACTTGGGTCAGCTTGTTCTCCTCTTCCATAGATTTGTGTTTTGCATTGAAATCAGAAATGCCACAAACGGTGATATACCGCTAATCACCCATAAATTACAGTTTTCACTAATTTGCGAGTTGAATCCAAAATCTGCCTCTGGGATATTGTTCTGAATTACTGCCTCCCTGAGCCACTGATATCCTGTATTTATTTATTTTAAAAAAAAAAAGCTTTCTCACATTATTGGGTACAGTAATGAAACAACTTCCTTTCAGACGCTGATGAAAAACAACTCCAATTCTGACCCCCCAATACGTTCTTTCGGGTATCTTCTTTTTATTTAAAATGCATACCGTGGCTCAAAAAAGAGATTTCATTTCACCATGTGGAATATAATTAAAACTGGTATTGTTGCATTAGACAATTGTATTTGTCCGTGTTCAAGAGAGAAGCAATGTGAAGCACTTCAGATGTCTGCCAGATTTGCATAGTGACAAAAGTCATTAAGTGAGCTGGAGTTAAAATGGCATTCTCTCTGCTCCCTGTGGGAAATAACCTGGGCTGGAAGTCTGTGGCATTTTCTAAAAAGGAATCGTTGCTTTTATGCATAGGATATGCATACTGCATATTCTGCTGGCTGGCAGAACACTATTAGGATTTAGTTTGACAGTGACATGGCAATTATAAATGTGCCCTTTTCTTTTTAAGGGCACTTCCTCTCGGCAGTAAAACTCATGCAAGTGTCTCCAGGAGTGTGAAGGGCTGACACCAGGCTGGAATGTGAAAAGCTGGCTTATACTGAATCAGACCCATTGATCCATCTAACTCAGTATGGTCTACACTGACTAGCCAGCAGAGGTACAAGATTCAGTACCATGGAGAGTGGCCATAGTTCAGTGGTGGAGCATCTCCTGTGTAGCGGCAGCAGTTTTTAAGCATTCCAGCCAGGCCTCTACTGTTGCAGGGAGGCGGGTGGCACTGTGGTCTAAACCACTGAGCCTCTTGGGCTTGCTAATCAGAAGATCGGCAGTTCGAATCCCCGCGGCGGGGGGGGGGGGGTGAGCTCCCATTGCTCTGTCCCAGCTCCTGCCAACCTAGCATTTCGAAAGCACACCAGCACAAGTAGATAAATAGGTACCGCTGTGGCAGAAAGGTAAACAGCGTTTCCGTGTGCTCTGGTTTCCGTGATGGTGTCCCGTTGTGCCAGAAGCGGTTTAGTCCTGCTGGCCACATGACCCGGCAAGCTGTCTGTGGACAAACGCCGGCTCCCTCGGCCTGAAAGCAAGATGAGCGCCACAACCCCATAGTCATGTTTGAGTGGACTTAACCATCCAGGGCTCCTTTACCTTTAATCTTTCTACTGTTACACAGAGGTGCATTTGCACAATCACCCTTCTGGTTACATTTATTTGACCTGCACCAGAACCAGGGGCGACCCCCCGCCCCCACTCAACTAGGAAGACAGCTTGTCATCATTTTTGGCACCTCTGCAGGCTGTTGTCAAACCGGTGTCTGTTCAGGGCTGCCCCGAATCAGCCAGCGACTAACCTTTAAAGCCCTATACGGCCTAGGACCATCGTACCTACGGGACCGTCTCTCCTGGTATGTCCCACAGAGGAACTTACGGTCTTCAAACAAAAACATTTTGAAGGTCCCAGGCCACAGAGAGGTTAGGCTGGCCTCAACTAGAGCCAGGGCTTTTTCAGCTGTGGCTCCGATCTGGTGGAACGCTCTGTCACAAGAGACTAGGGCCCTGCGGGACTTGACATCTTTCCGCAGGGCCTGCAAGACAGAGCTGTTCCACCAGGCCTTTGGTCAGGGCACAGCCTGACTCCCTCCTTTGGCAATCTTCACAGAAGTCTAGCCCAATGGTTGCCATCAATTTGATTTGAATTAATTTTATAATGAAATGATTTTAGAATGTTGCATTATTTTATTGTTGTTAGCCGCCCTGAGCCCGGCTTCGGCTGGGGAGGGCGGGATATAAATAAAATTTATTATTATTATTGTTGTTGTTGTTGTTGTTGTTGTTTTGTTGTTGTTCTTATTGTAACAACTTCTTGCTGAGTTCCAGCACCTATTTTTCTTGGTAAAAAGCACTAACCCACTGCTCTTGTTAGTTATAAGGTTTGCACAACTACCGCGACATTTTCTCAGACTGCTGCAACCATGCATATCCTGACAAGTGTGTGCCCACTTCCAATGCAGAGGTAGATGTTTAGGTAGCCAGGGACAGCACCCAGTCCCTGTTGGGCTGCAAGCCTGCTATTGAGCTTGCACACTTCCACAGAAGCAGTGCTATTTTTTGAAAGGTTCCAAAACTCACCACAGATGCCACCCTTGTTCTCTCATAACGACAATGGTGCCTGCCTGAGAGGTGCCAGAACTGAGTTCCTTCGAGTTCCCCCTTTAAAAAAGCCCTGCACACAAGGATGTGTGTTTGAAATTGCAGATTTCAAACATGTAAACCAGCTCAAAGTCCAAATGAAATAAAAACAGGACTCAAAATCGGTAACTCTGTGTTTTTGAAGACAATCTTGAATGAACTTCCCACCTCTCCCTTGCCATGCATGCATGCTTGCCATTCCTCATTATAATTCACATCTTAGGCCTGCGAGTGTTTGGGGAAAGAGAAGAAAGGGTACATTTTGCAAAGTTACATCAACCTCCGACAAGAAAATGAGGAGCTCTTCTCTCAGATCTGACCTCTTATCTCCCATCAAAGCTCTAGTAATTACATTCTTCTCTGTGTACTGACTTGCTCTGACAACATGGTGTGCCTTAAAAGACTCCTGGCAGAGTCTATGTCAGCCTGAGTCTATGCCAGCCCAAACTCTCCAAGGCCCGTAAAGCCACGAGAATCTCTCATTAAGGAAATTAAACAGTGTGATTATTGACATTCCGAAAGACAAATATCTCTACAGACTCGGCACTTGCTCAGTACTGTGTTGTAAATCACAAAGAAATGGGTTCTATTCCCTTGGTCGAGAACTAAAGTGAACAGTCCCAGATTTTTAATGGGGTTTCTGTGCCAGCGCAGGCAAAGCACCCCAAAACATGGTGCACATTACAAAGAGAGGTAGTGGAGGAGTTTATAGTGGCACAGCTGAAGGTGGGGCTCGGGGTAAAAGTTTACCTTCCTTCCGCAGCGGTACCTATTGATCTACTTGCACTGGTGTGCTTTTGAACTGCTAGGTTGGCAGAAGCTGGGACAGAGCAACGGGAGCTCACCCCGTCACATGGAAGTGAACCTCCGACCTTCCAACTGGCAAGCCCAAGAGGCTCTATACCATACATCACACTCTAAGTCAATGGAAATCAATGTGTAGCTAAACTGTGAGGCAGTGATGGTCACCAACTTAGATGGCTTCAAAACAGGACTGCACAAATTAATGGAGAACACATCTGTCAAGAGCTGCTTGCCACGATGGCCACAGTCTGCCTCAACATCTGGAGAGAGTATTCTGAGTACCAGTTTCTGGGAACCATGGGAAGGGAGAGTACTGCTCGGGTCCCCCTTGAGGGTTTCCCACAGCAGTGGTAGACTTTCAGTGGTGCCTTGTGTGAAGCTAAAATTCAGCAGCCCCAACCTCTCATGCTCTGTTCCACACCATCGTTGCAGTGTTCCCTTGCAGCACAGTGCTCAGTGTGGCTGAAGCGGTCATGCTACCCTAAAACTGCCTCTGCTGACAAGTGTCTGGATGGTTCCTGGACTAAATGGATGCTGGGCTAGATGGGCCATTGGCCTGATCCAGCAGGCTCTTATGTTTCTTGTCAGGATAGCGGGTCAGGATAGCTGTACTGTCATACCTCATGTTACATTTGCTTCATGTTACGTTCTTTCAGGCTATGTCCCGCGGCAACCCAGAAGTATTGGAAAGGGTTACTTCCGGGTTTCACCACTCGCGCATGTGCACAAGCACTAAATCATGCTTCACACCTGTGCACAAGCACCAAATTGCGCAGCGCACCTGCGCAGATACGGCACTTCAGGTTGCGCTCTTTTCATGTTGTGAATGGGCCTCCAGAACAGATCCCGTTCACAACCAGAGGTACCACTGTACAGGATTGGCTCAGGTTACCGGATGCTGAATGCAAGAAGTCTGGAGTTGAAAGATGGAGGCAGTAGCTGAAATAGCTATACATCTGAGATTAAATTAGGGCGAGATGTGTTGGCGATTGGTTAGCTGGCAGAGGAGAGCAGCTGTGTACGTGTGTAATATTCAGAGAGCGCTGTCAGTGTTGCTTGTTAAACATTACTGAAATAAGCAGGGAACATCTCCATATCGTTCCTCCTCCTTGGTTTCTGAATATAAAAATAACAGAGGTGATGCTTGGAGTGGAGGTGGCAGTGAAGAAGGGGGGAAGCATCATTAGTTTCGGTTCACAGAGTTTTATACAGACGGAGTTCTCAGTTCTGCTTTTCACCTTTTGTTTCATTTCAGTGTCATTAAATGAATGGTAGCAGCTGAAAGAATGAGATCTAAGCTTTGGTGCACAAGGCAGGCATCTCATTCATGTGGACATAAAATGATGCCATTCTACAAGGCTGCGGAATCTGTGGCTCTCTAGATGTTGCGGGACCACAACTGCCATCAGCCCCAGCCAGCATGACCAATGGCCAGAGATCATGGGAATGGCAATTTGACAATTGGTGGCAAATGTTCTCCACCCCTGATTTATACTGATGCAGGTGGTGCTGTGGGTTAAACCACAGAGCCTTGGGCTTGCCGATCAGAAGGTCAGCGGTTCAAATCCCCGCGACGGGGTGAGCTCCCATTGTTCGGTCCCTGCTCCTGCCAACCTAGCAGTTAGAAAGCATGTCAAGTGCAAGTAGATAAATAGGTACCACTCCGGCGGGAAGGTAAACGGCGTTTCCGTGCGCTGCTCTGGTTCGCCAGAAGCAGCTTAGTCATGCTGGCCACATGATCCGGAAGCTGTACACCGGCTCCCTCGGCCAATAAAGCGAGATGAGCGCCGCAACCCCAGAGTCGGCCATGACTCGACAGGGGTCCCTTTACCTTTACCTTTAGGATCACCTAGAGCAGTATTGTCTACATTGATTCATGATGCTCAGGCAAAGCTCTTTTGAATCATACAATCATAGAATTGTAGATTTGGAAGGTACCCCAAGGGTCATCTAGTCCAACCCCCTGCAATGCAGGAATCTCAGCTAAAGTATCCATGACAGATGGCCATCCAACCTCTGCTTAATAACCTCCAAGGAAGGAGAGTCCACAACCTCCCGAGGGAGACGGTTGAACATCTCTTACTGACAGAAATTCTTCCTGATGTTTAGTTGGAATCTCCTTTCCTGGAGCCTGAAGCCCTTGGTTTGAAGATAGCTGTGGTAGTGGATGATACTGGATGAACAAACCAACACAAGGCACAACTAAATATTACCAACCCTAGTTCTTAGATCTCTGAGTTCTTAGGTAGAAAGTTGCATTCCCCTCAACTGAACATCCTGTTTTGTGGGCTCTCTCATGTGAGATCATGACTCTAAAAGGCACACATTTTGGGGCACTGTGCCCTCACACGATGCATGTGATTTGCGTGTCCAGGTTTTCCTCTGGATTCGCTTGGCATGCATATTTGTGGTATGTGAGGTTAAACTTCATAAAGCTTTTTTGAATCATGTAGTAAGGAAAGCAGTGTATGAAGAACAGGGAAAATATAAAAAAATAGTATAACAAAAAACACCATAGCAGCTTTCTCCACTGGAGGTGATCTCCACGAAAAAAACAAATATGAGAAATGACTGGGTATCTTATAAAGAAATAGATCATGAGCTGAAATTAAAGAGGTTTGAAGATATAAGAGGATTATTAACAGATAATTTGCACGCAGGATGTCCTGGGAGAGAATCCCAGACCTTAATTCATTGTAGACTTTTGACCTTCTCCGTATCACTCACCCACAAATGTGTATGAGACCTAGGCCACATTCACACCATTTGTTTAATGCACTACTGTCAGAGCTATCCTAGGTCCCAGCTCACAAAGGACCAACGCTGCTTCGTTGTTAAGTACAAAAGTCTTTATTGAAGTTCAGTTTCACTTCCAGAGCCGCAGCGCGCAGCTCTACGTCTCAACCGTTAGACCGCTGATGCTCCGTCTGAGTCTCCTCCCCCTTGACACCAATTTAAGATTCTAGCCTTGCTCCACCTTTTCCACTGCTCTTTCCTCCTCTGGGTCCGCCTGCCTGCCGGGGTCTCGCCCTTTCTAGCCTCCTCTGACGCTGATTCCCCTGAGCCTTCTCCCTCCCTCCGGCGGGCTTTAGGAGCTGGTTCCCCATCCGGGTCTCCTGCTGTCCCGCGCGCCTGCACATTTGAACTTGGCGCGCGCGCCCAGCCAGCAGCTTTCCTCCTGACCGTTTCACTGCTGCTGTCACTGCTTCCCCCTTCGGGGGGGCTAGCTGCAACTGACCTCCCTTCCGTTCCCTCACTCTCCGATGGAGGCGTGGTCAGCCCTGACTCCCTCTCTGGAGGAGACGCTGGCCCTGACACATGTGACTCTTCCCCCCCACTACGCTCTGGTGGGGAAACTGGTCCCGATCCTCCACTGCTGCTTTGGGGTTCCCCTCTGGCTCCTTGTTTCTGGTGCGTCCCCCCTGGGACCCCCCTTGCCCTGACCATCGGCGCCCCCTTCTGGGAATCTTCTGATTCGCTGGAAAAGCTCATGGAATCTCTCGGGCCACTGTCATACTCCCCTACGCTGCCCTCGGATTCTTCCCCTTCGCTCTCCAATTCCTCTCTCCCCAGTGCTCCTGCTCCTGATTCCCTGACATCCACGATGCCACTTTAAGCAGTCACCATCATCACCATTATAATTTTATTTCAATGTCACCTTTCCATAGTTGAAACTATACTCAAGGCGGCTTACAACATGACAAGATTTACATAATTACAAACATAACCAAAGTAATAAATAAATAAAACACATCAAAAAGCACACAACCAAATGGAAACCATTTCCACGTAAATCATAAGATCTGAAACTAAAGATACAACAATAGTATCAATAACAGCAACAGCTCTCTCAACCCCCTGTAAAACTTCAGCTTTTGTAGCTGGAATCAGTCCACACTCCACTCTCCCAGGCCAGGTGGGAAAGGGCCAGCAAGGCAGGGTGCAGGTCGTCCAGGACTCACAGGCAAGATGGTCTCATTTAAGACAACGCAGATAAAAATTAAAAACAATTTAAAAGCAGCTGCAGTCCTTGTGAAGCCTGCCAAGCCCTAAGCCAAGCCAGGTGGAGAGAGGCAAGGGCAGGGTCCTTCAGGCCCTCAGCAGGCGGTCCTCCTGCCTCCAGCCATGGCTTCCCCCACAGAATTCTGGGAGCTGTAGTTTGTTAAGGGCGCAGAGAGTTCTCTCCCCAGAGTTAGAATTCCCAGAATTCCCCGGGAAGAAGGATTGAGTGTTAAACCATTATGAGAGTTGTAGCTCTATGAGGTCTCTAGTGGTCTCTTATTAACTCCCAGCACCATATAACTCCCAGAATTCTTTAGGGGGCAGGGACAGAGTCATGGCTTTGGAGACACCATTAGCAGCACACCCACCCACACATACAGTGGGGCAGAGCAGGAATCTCCACACTGATGGAGGGATGCTTATGTCACAGTGAAAGTCTAGATTTGCAGATCAGTGATGCAGGGAAGTAGCAAGGCTGAACCATCTAGCTGAACCTGTTTCGAGTCACCCATCCTGTGATGAGTCAGTGCTCAAAGCAACTTTGGATAAATAGCATCTGCAGAACCCACTGGCATGAGATGATGCTCCATGTGCCCAGCTCTCGTTCCCAGATATCTCCCCCTCCACTTCATTATTCTGCCAATCAGTCAGAAGCAATTTGTAATCAGTTTTTAAGCAACGGCACATCATCTTCGGTAATTGGCACGATGCATCTTTGACAAGAGGAGAAATTGTGGCTGATGCCAATCAACATTGAATGGAGTTGGAGAAGACAACCTCACTTTCATAGGGAACTCGCTGCTGTGGGGTCTCAGCCTCAACATGGGGAAATTTTATGTGGACAGCTCTGCATTCATGGCAAAATTATGGGATATACCTGCGATTGAACATCTGCCACATACAGTTTGCATTAGAAATAGTGCATTTCTGTTTTGTTGAGGGAAATGTATCAAACATCCGACATTTTCAGAAATACGGTCTAGGTTTTTATTCTTAAATGGTGAATAGTTCAACTTATTTCACAGCTAATCCAAGTTCTGATTGAACTCAAACCATCTGAAACTCTGGAGAGTTGCTGTCAGTTAGTGTAGACAATACTGAGGTAGATGAACCACATGCCTCTGAATTGCACTGGCTGGGAGTAACAAGTGGAATGTGTGTTTTGGGGCTCATGCCCTGGTTAATTGCTGAACATCACAGTTTTATTCTGCTCCTTGGGCAATAACCGTCCACTCCCCCCCAAAAAATAATAATAAAAAATCACCCAGATGTTTCTTTTCCTGGGCGGTTTGCAGTTCTGTCAGTGCCTCACATTTGACTTTGTGATTCACTATGCACTTCTGAGTTGTGCTGTATTCCTTGCAGCCACTGGGCTGCCTGACCCTTTTGCCTACTTTGTAATCACTGGAAGATGCTCCCTGGATGAGCGCTTTTCATTCTGTCTCACTTTCCCGGTGTCAGTCTTCCTGGAGAAGTGCTAAATCACCGAGATACAAAATGAACTGACCTTTGCTTGCCTTCCTCAGGCAGATGCCATATCAGTAGGTAGGCATTTCGCTTGCCAGTTATTACAGGTGCTTCCCAGCTGCCACTGTTATCCCATGCCAGTCCAGCTCAGGTGTCCATTAACAACAACGACAAGCTATGACCAGGTGCTCTCATGATTTGCAATATTCTCTGAAGGAGTTTTTGTAAGGCGAAGAGGTATCTAAGGAAAGAAGCCAAAGACACACTGACCACAGTGAGTCTGACCAGGAGCACAGTTATGCCACACACACAAAATACAATGTCAAACGGCGGGACCAATCAGCCTATATGAGCCACATAGGCTAAAGCAGAGGTTGGCAGCTAGCCTTTATGCCTTGTTGTGGAAAGAGTGGATTTGATAGGTTTGCTGTTGAACGTGAACAGGGTTGTATTTCTTCCCCATCCCTAACCTTAACACATGGAGAAAGAGAGAGAGAGAGGAATTTGCCACAAAAGGGATGTACAATGGTGAGCTATCTCACTCAGGAGGCAATACATCACAGAGGACATGAAGTTATGGCTGAATCTCAACAACCTGGAGAAGAAGGATGAGGGGACCTTGGCCCACCAAGAAGCAATTCTGCTTCAATAAGTGTTCACTCTCTCTCTCTCTCTCTCTCTCTCTCTCTCTCTCTCTCTCCCCCCACCCTCTCTCTCTCTTCCCACCACTCCCATCTCTCCTACCTTTCCACCCCAGTAGGGTCTCCAGGAGCCAAACAATATAAGACCTAGTAGTTTCTGGCTAGCACAGCCTTTGCCAACCTGATGCTCTACAGAATTTCTTGGATTCCTGCAACCCCTACCAGCTCAAGGGCAGCGCAGCTCTGTCCTTGTTCTCTGTCACTCTGAATCACAGCTCTTTTCAGAAGAAGGATTGCAGCCTGGAGGGCTTGGTCATGCCTTGCATTGTCTTTTCACCTCATCCATACCATCTTTTATCACAGTCAGATTCAACCTTCCATTGACTCTTCTTCCAAAACTAAGCGTACTAATACCTGCATTTATACATTGCTTCCAGCTAATAAAGTTGAAGGTCGATTAGCATGAAAGTACGCACAATAACAGTGCGGTCCAAACCATCTGGAGGGCATCACGTTAGTGAAGGATGGACTAGTCTTCAAGGGGGAAGAGCTGGATTAAAATATCTGCATGGCTGCAAAGCTTACTGGGTGAGCTCAGGCTAGTTACTTCCATACTATCCAACTTTTCCAGAGCCAAAATCAGGATGCACTGCTTCCGGGAAATGCTCCTGGGTGAGTCACGTGACTTATGCCACACTCTCAACCCCCTCAAAAGCCCTTTTGGGGGGCAAGAGCATGGCACCCAAAATGGCCACTGCAATATTGTGTGAAAAAACAGGATGTCCCATTTTTTTCCAGGACACTTGGTAGGTATGTACATCCTCTCAGGCTCATCTGGAAGTGGGTGGGTATGTATGGCAATGAGAAACCAAGCAATGACAAACCTAGACAGCATCTTAAAAAGCAGAGACATCACCTTGCCGACAAAGGGCCGTATAGCTAAAGCTATGATTTTCCCAGTAGTGATGTATGGAAGTGAGAGCTGGACCATAAAGAAGGCTGATTGCCGAAGAATTGATGCTTTTGAATTATGGTGCTGGAGGAGACTCTTGAGAGTCCCACGGACTGCAAGAAGATCAAACCTATCCATTCTGAAGGAAATCGGCCCTGAGTGCTCACTGGAAGGACAGATCCTGAAGCTGAGGCTCCAATACTTTGGCCACCTCATGAGAAGAGAAGACTCCCTGGAAAAGACCCTGATGTTGGGAAAGATTGAGGGCACAAGGAGAAGGGGACGACAGAGGACGAGATGGTTGGATAGTGTTCTTGAAGCTACTAGCATGGGTTTGACCAAACTGCGGGAGGCAGCGGAAGACAGGAGTGCCTGGCGTGCTCTGGCCCATGGGGTCACGAAGAGTCGGACACGACTAAATGACTAAACAACAACAACATGTATCGCACCATTAGCTCTTTGGAGGGGGGGGTCAAAACATAAACAAATATATCAGGGCTTATGGTTCACCTTTTGTGGTGGTGGCGGTGTTGACATAAAAACATAAGAAGAGCCTGCTGGAAAAGGCCAGGTAACCATTTAGTCTAGTACCCTATTCTTACAGTGGCCAACCAGTTGCCTCCGGGGAACCGTCAAGTAGGACCCCAACACAAGAGCAATCATCCATCCTGAAGTTTCCAGCAACTAGTATGCAAAAGCATTTCTGCTTCCCAGATCATCCCAGAACTTTACACTTCATGAGAACTGACAGCCTTGAAACAGCTGGCCAATCAGAGAAGAATCAGTCCCTCGTGAATTGACTTTAAAGTCCGGTTCTGACAGAGTCACCACAACAGTTGCCGCAGCATCTGTGGCTGCGGTCAATAAGGCATTTGTCTAACAAAATGTTAAACTACTTTCCCTTCCATTCATTATGCACTTGACTGATTCTGATGTTTTAGAGTAATTGTCTTGCTTGTCGAAGAGTACTTTCTTGTCTCCACATTTAAGATAATTTTCATGACAACCATATGGATAGGGTTTGTTTCTCTTACGAGAAATTTTCTTACAACATGATTTTTTTAAAAAAAATGTGCATGAAGCAGAAGGATTTGAGAGGAACAGTGAAGTGAAGGACTCTAATATGTCTTCCATTTTGAATATGACTCCAGGATGTTCCAAATCCCAAGTTCCTGTGTCTGAAATCAGACCACTGGTCCAATGAGCCCAGCCTTCCCAACCTGATATCCTACAGATTTTTTGCACTACAACTCCCATCAGCCTCAGTCAACCTGGCCAGTAGTCTGGGATGATGGGAGTTGCAGTGTAAAACCAGGTTAGGGAAAGTTAGTCTTGCCCAATATTGTCTCCACTCCATTTAAGATGCTTTTAACTGGAGATGCTATAGATCAGGTGTAAGAAGCCTTTGGTCCTCAAAAATTCCATCAATGGTGTCTCCAAAAAAAATTACACCTCACTTGGGAAGACAGGCGAACTAATATCAGTGTACTGGAAGAAGCAAAGATCACCAGTGTTGAAGGAATGATTCTTCAACATCAACTCTGTTGGACTGGTCATGTTGTGCGGATGCCTGATGATCATCTTCCAAAGCAACTACTCTATTCCGAACTTAAAAATGGAAAGCATAATGCTGGTGGTCAACAAAAGAGGTTTAAAGCCTGTCTCAAGGCAAATCTAAAAAAATGTAGTGTACACATTGACAACTGGGAAACACTGGCCTACGAGCGCTCCAGTTGAAGAACAGCCTTTACCAAAGGTGTCATGGGCTTTGAAGACACTCAAACTCAGGATGCAAGGGAGAAACGTGCTAAGAGGAAGGCACACCTGGCAAACCCTCACCATGATCAACTCCCACCCAGAAAGCAATGTCTGCACTGTGGAAGGACGTGTGGATCCAGAATTGGCCTCCACAGTCACTTACGGACTCACTGTTAAAACTGTGTTGATGGAAGACAATCTTACTCAGCTACAAGTGATCGCTGAAGAAGCAGCAGCAGCTATAGATCAGGTGTAAGAAGCCTTTGATCCTCCAGATGTTGCTGAACTACAACTCCCAACAGCCCCACAAGCATGTCCAATGGATGATGGGAGTTGTAGTTCAGCAACATCCGGAGGGCCAAAGGTTCCCCACACCTGCTATAGATGGAACCCTTGTACCCAGCTGTAGAGGCTGCAAAGGCACCTGATAGGGAGCCATGCCTGGATCAGAGCTCAGAGCTAACTGCAGAAGATAGGAAAACCATTGCATCTGAAGCGGTTGTACAATAAGTCCCAAAGGAACCACCTGGCCCACCAGAGCCTGGAGCCTGGAATTTCTCAGACACCTTCTCCTGATCCTGAAGAACCAGGTGTTACATCTCACCAGTCCAGCAGCGCACCTGATATGAGGCTATGAATGAAGGAGCAATGCCCATCTTCAGGCCAGAGGTTTAGCCTTATAGTGCACTAAAGAGAACTCAAGGGAGTGCAGGCTGGAGGAGATAGTCTGGAGACAGAGTCATAAAAGGCCTCTGGCCCCAAACTTTGTTGGAGCAAGTTGCTCGCTTGGAGCTGGAACAATCCTTGCTGCAGAGCATGCTACAGAAACAGGACAGAGTTGCCATAGCCTCCCCTTCCCTTCACATCATATAGACAACCAAGCCACCTCTCAAGTAGCTCTATGTGCCAGCAAGTAGCAAAGCAAACACTGCAGAGAGACAAGTCCTACATTTCTTCTCTCTCCTCAACACCTATTTTCAAAATGTGCCACAAGCAGCTGGCAGGCAGCAAAACAAATAACCAAATATTCACGTGCTTACCCCACTTGTTTAAAATACACACATTTAAAAGTAGCTGCCTGACTACTGTTCCATGTGACTGACAGACAGCAAATCAAAACAAATTGAGCAGCAAATAGTGGATCCTGTGCTTTTCGTCCACACACCTACTTTCCAGGAACAACTCCATGGACAGAGAAGTTGGCTGCTGCTTGCTCCACAAGGCTAGTGGGCAGCAAAGCACAATATTGCCCATGTGTGTGGAATTAACATGTGAACATGTCCAGATGCCAGAATTATTTTTTCAAATTCTTTAGTAAAATCAGCATTCAGAAGGAGTTATCCTTAGAACTCAGAATCAGGGAGTTTTCTCTTCCTCCCTACTCCAAAAGTAATATTTCGATTTATGCTGTATGCTTTATGACCCCAGTCAAATTTCTTTTGCCGACAAGTGAGTAAACAAGGAGAAATGCAGGATGCAACTGATACAGAAATTAAACTAGTCACAAAAGGAAATAGAATCAATAAGCTGTTACCAAGAAAGAATTTGAAAGGACCCAAATAATGAGAGCAATTAATGATGTCTCTGAAGACTATGGAAAGGTCAACTAATTAAATTGTCTTCAGATGAACAATAATGACTTCAAGGTGTACCGCTCTTCAAGTAAATGGCACAAAGCTTGGACCATTGTTGAGAAGGCAGTTATTCAATGCCAAGGAATATTGGGTGCCAATGAATTTTTTTTAAAAAAATGTTATTTTTCTGAGAGAGAACCCCTTACAAATTAGCATTGTGTGGAGCACTTGATGTAAAACTTCCTGACAATAAAAATCAGCAGCATAATGAAAATTGATCATTTATTCAGTTCACTGTGTGGCATGTAATTCTGGTCATATTGTGAAAAGATCGCACTTCCAATTTGCAAAACGGATCTTCTTTTATGAATGACTTAAGCCAGGCCATGCCAATCTAGTGCCCTTCATATGTTTCCAGCTACAGTACCCATCAGCCCAGTGCTAAGACTGGATCAATCACTCACAGATCTACAATGGGAAATTCAAGCAGTTCCAAATGTGGAGGCTAGGGCTTAAAAATACAGAGTTGTTTCCAACTAAGTTCAAGTCAGAGTAGACCCACTGAATTTAATGGATCTAAGTTCACTGTGTCCATTAAAGTAAATGGGTCTACTCTGAGGAGGACTTGGTTGAAGACAACCCATAAGAAACACACTGCCTATACTGTATCAGGGAGAGCTTGGGTGGGATTATTTATCTAATTTCATAGTTATATCCCACCATTTTTGTTAATTATATTTTCCATGGCAGCCAACGACTGACACATTAAAACAATATAACTGTGAATATAAATGGCATACAAATATAAATGCAAAGGTCAAAAACTTTGTGCTTTTGCGTGTCTTTGGTTGGCTGTATTTAAATTGCCCTAACCCTTCTGCCTTCACAGTTACTTTGCACTGAATGGAGATTTTTATTTTTTTTGGCCATCAAATTCTATTTGATAAGTGCCACATCCTTCTTCCAAGGCAGCCATGTGTTATTACACAAGATGTCAGTAGATTAATACATGCCAGCTTGAAACCACAGGTTTGGAATGTGCATTAATATATCCTTGTTCAATGACTGCTAGATATTTCTTCGCAATGTGTGTTGCCATATCTCCCTCCCTCTCCCTCTCTCTGAAGAAAGATGTTCATAATCCTTGAAGGGTCCTCTGCTCTGGCCAAGAACAGGCTGGCCATACTTTAATTCAGTAGCTTCCCACTTTTCTGTTCTAGTTCATGCTCCAGATAACTCCCCACATTGACCCTATTTATCTTTTCTGGTCTTCCACTGTCACACTTCACCCCTTTGCCTTTATCACAAGAACCATACTAAGAGTGTTGGATCAGGCCACAGTGGCCTGTCTGGTCCAGCACTGTGTCCTCACAGTGGCCAAACAAAAGCCTGTGGGAAATCTGCAAGCTCTCTGTCCACCTGTGATCCCAGCAACTGGCCTAACACCTCTGGCAAAGGTCTGCCACTGCTGCTCTTAATCACCACCGCCGCCATTATTTCAGCAGGGTTTTTTTTAAGCAATATTTCCATCCCCTGGTTTTATGGCTATTATAAAATGGTTATTATAAAACGCCTTCCCCGCTGCACCCCACTCCACTCTGCAAAGGTAAGAGTCCCACCCATTCCGCTGCCCGCTTTTGCCTCTAGCCCTGACCACTGCTTTCTTGTGGCCCCTGGAAGGTTGCTTATGAGCAAATGTGGCCCTCAGGCTGAAAAAAATAGCTGCCCATCCCTGCTTTAGAAAATCGCCTGAGAATTTGTCAGCATATTTCTTTCCCGCAGTTCCTTTTCATAATTAGAGAGCTGAGCACTTAACTGGAGGATGATATATTTATTCCCACTCTTAAAGATAAGTAGCCTCCAACCACAATTGCAGCTTCACCGCTAATTAGCTTGTACCCAAGGTATGTATTTTTTGAGGTGCTAAATGCTTCATCCTAGCCTTATTTTTGGCAGCCCATTAATACCTGACACAGGTTTACGGGCAAACTGTGTACCCTCAGCTAAGTGAGAAATAGCTGTTCGGTGGTGCATATTTATTTTGAGGTGCCACATTATGCTTAAGTTCCAACACACAAGTCTATTTTTGAGCGGAAATAAATTATGACTCCTCTGCAATTGTCGGAGGTTGGATGCTCCAGTAGTTCCACGAGTAGGAGCCCCTGCTTGTGGTGACACTACTGTAGCATAGCATATTAAATACATTTTGAAATGCTGTTTTTTTAATTGCATGTATATATCTACAATTTCCTTTTTCTAAAGAAAGAAAGAAAAAGTCATATATTCGAGGGGAGAGTTGAGAATTTTCAGAACAGGGAGGAAGGTTGGTAGCTTAGCAGAGCATTATTATTATTATTATTAATTATTATAATAATAATATATTTTTAACCTGCCCATCTGACTCAGTTGCCCCAGCCACTCTGGGCAGCTTCCAACTGCATGCAAAAGCACTAGAAACCAGGCTTTTAGTGTTGCAGCTCCAGCCATCTGGGCAGTGAGTGCCCAACACTGGCATTCAACAAAATGTGGGCATGTTGAAAGTCTGTGTGTTCAATGTAGGAGAGGCCAAGCCAATGCAAGCAGGAACTGGGAGAGCAATCAGTCTCTTGTGCATTGCTTTGAGTCAACCTTTTCTGGAGGGGAAAGGCTGGGTACATGTTTTTCAATAAATAAATAAATTGGTGTTGGAGGATGCTATTTCAGTTTGCAAACTACTTAATCCAAGACCTCTCTAAACGGTTCACAAAACTGTTAAAACACAGACATCAATACACATAAAATAACTACAGGGGTACCTTGGTTCTCAAACGTAACCCATTCCGGAAGTCCGTTCCAAAACCAAAGTGTTCCAAAACCAAGGCGTGCTTTCCCACAGAAAGTAATGCAAAACGGATTAATCCGTTCCAGACTTTTAAAAACAACCCCTAAAACAGCAATTTAACATGGATTTTACTATCTAACAAGACCACTGATGCATAAAATGAAAGCAATAAACAATGTACTACAGTCACACAATCAATCAATTAATCAGTAGCTGAAATGGGTTCCACACAGTCACAGAAACAAAACAAAAAGAGCCGCAAAAACAAAAATGCAAAATAAATAGCAAAAACAGACAGGCCTCAGCGTAACACTCAAATCGGAAGCGTAACACTCAAAATGGAGCATGTTCGGCATCTGAAAAAAATCTTGCAAACCGGAACACTTACTTCCAGGTTTGCAGTGTTTGGGTTCCAAGCTGTTTGAGTACCAAGGCACTTGAGAACCAAGGTACCACTGTATATTAAAAACACAGATAAAATCAGGAGATTAATGTGTCACATACCGATACTAGTAAAGGGACCCCTGACCATTAGGTCCAGTCGTGGCCGACTCTAGGGTTGCGGCACTCATCTCGCTTTATTGGCCGAGGGAGCCGGCGTACAGCTTCCGGGTCATGTGACCAGCATGACTAAGCCGCTTCTGGCGAACCAGAGCAGCGCACGGAAATGCCGTTTACCTTCCTGCCAGAGCGGTACCTATTTATCTACTTGCACTTTGATGTGCTTTTGAACTGCTAGGTTGGCAGGAGCAGGGACTGAGCAACGGGAGCTAACCCCATCACGGGGATTCAAACCGCCAACCTTCTGATCAGCAAGTCCTAGGCTCTGTGGTTTAACCCACAGAGCCACCCGTGTCCCTATACTGATACTAGTGATACACAATTTTCATCCTGCTCCCTCACTAATGGCAAATGTTGACTCGGTGAAACTCTTTTCCTTAGGCAAGTAACAATGGCATTCACTGGGTGAGGGGAGGGAAGTGTGGCGTTTAAATAAGCGGTGTGCTTTTCAGTTACCGTGGAAAGAATAAGCACACAATTAGAACGGCATTGCTTTGGAAAGCTGAGCAGGAGTATTTGCAATTCTGAACCACTTGTGACAGTTGACATAAGAAAGTCGCTGGGATCCTGTCGGGTTTGCTTTGGATTTAAATGAAATTATTACAGTAATGAAAAACACTGACTGCTCTGTCATTCCCTTTCCTTTTTATAGCAATCCGTGAAGATCACAGGATGGCAGCGGACACAATAAGTAATGTATTCCTGCCTCCGATGGAGTTCGTACATTTATATCGCAAGATATGCCTTGGGAATAAGGAGTTAAGCTATGCTGTGCTCACAAACTCATGCATTTGTATGCTCTTCCGCTGAGCTGTGCTGCATTAGCAGTCGGTCATAAGCTATTAATTAGAGAAGGCGCCAAGTTGCCTTGCTAGCAATAAATGAGGATCAAGTTCATGAGCAGGAGGGTTCATGAAATGCATGATAGGGTGGAAGGAGTACAACTTGACCTGTGTGGGGAGAATTTCGGTTCTTGATTTCCACTTCCTGAAACAATATGCAAATCAAGGCTCAGCCATCCTCTGAAATCTGCGCCTCTCCGAATTTTGCAATGCACTTCTCTAGCCAGGTAATGGGTACAAAATTTGTATCTGCTAGGAAAAAGTCTGCACAAAATTGCATATGAATTTTAAATAATAACAAACAGAGGGAAATTCTATAAGGGAAGGTTGCTGGCAAAACCTGAGTCTGTTAGGCAAAACTGCAAACAGAAATGTGTATATTAGGATCTGTGCGCACTGCACGGTGGTGAATTTTCACGAGGACTTAAAAAAAATTAAGTGGAGATGTGGAAAACTGAATTTAAGTCTGGAAAAATGAGAAGCTAAAGGAAACAACAATTGACAGATTATGCCATCCACAGTTGTGATTCACTAAACGTAGATAAATACAGCCCTCCAGGTAGTGTACAAAACACTTAATTTCAAGGTCATGGGTTTGAGTCCCATGCTGGGCGAAAGATTCCTGCTGTGCAGGGGTTGGACTAGATGATCCTCATGGTCTCTTCCAATTCCCTCTGATTTGATGATTCAAAGCTGTGTCTGGCAGGGCTACAACAGAATCCACCCCCCAATTTATCCAAAGTGTTTCTCCCCTGCACAGAGCTGGATTAAGACCTTCAGAGACCCTAAGCACTGAAAAGATTATGGTACCCCCATATGTAATTCAAAATAAAATAAAAGCTACAGTAAACCGTAAAATGAACTTTGAAAATAAAAACAATATACATAGATTTATTGCAGCACACGACAGGACCTGATTTCATTGCATTATTTCTTTCTGTGTTAGTAGGGTGGCTCCTGGTTTTGATGGGGATAAGTAATAATAACAATAATAATATCAGCTCCATGGGCTACTGGTCTGTTCCAAGCACTGGTCTCTTTCCAAGTAGGTAAGTGGGTGGCACTGTGGTCTAAATCACTGAGCCTCTTGGGCTTGCCGATCGGAAGGTCAGCAGTTCAAATCCCCACAATGGAGTGAGCTCCCATTGCTCGGTCCCAGCTCCTGCCAACCTAGCAGTTGGAAAGCATGCCAGTGGAAGTAGATCAATAGGTACCACTGCAGTGGGAAGGTAAATGGTGTTTCCATGCACTCTGATTTCCATCACGGTGTTCCGTTGTGCCAGAAGCGATTTAGTCCTGCTGGCCACATGACCCAGAAAGCTGTCTGTGGACAAACGCCATCTCCCTAGGTCTGAAAGTGAGATGAGCACCACAACCCCATAGTTGCCTTTGTCTGGACTTAGCCATCCAAGGGCCCTTTATCCAGTGGTGGAGCAACATGCTGCAGCCCCCAGAGAGGAGAAAAGGCAGGGGCATGGCTGGTGTGCAACCCAAGGGTGTGATGTGTCACCCGCGGGGGCGTGGCGTGCATCCCAGGGGCATGACGCATCGCTCGCGGGGTTTCGCGGCGTGCGGTGCATGTCCCGGGGGGGCAGCTGCTATGGCACCCTTTCCCCAAATGGTACCAGGTATAGTGCGCTCCCCTGCCCCCCTTTGTACACCAGTGTCTTTACCTTTACCTTTCCAAGCATTATTCAAATTGCTGGTTATAACCTATAAGAGGTTCATATAGTTAAAGCTATGGTTTTCCCAGTAGTGATGTATGGAAGTGAGAGCTGGACCATAAAGAAGACTGATCGCCAAAAAATTGATGCTTTTGAATTCTGGTGCTGGAAGAGACTCTTGAGAGTCACACGGACTGCAAGAAGATCAAACCTATCAATTCTGAAGGAAATCAGCCCTGAGTGCTCACTGGAAGGACAGATCCTGAAGCTGAGGCTCCAATACTATGGCCACCTCATGAGAAGAGAAGACTCCCTGGAAAGATTGAGGGCACAAGAAGGGGACAACAAAGGACGAGATGGTTGGACAGTGTTCTTGAAGCTACCAGCATGAATTTGACCAAACTGTGGGAGGCAGTGGAAGACAGGAGTGCCTGGCGTGCTCTGGTCCATGGGGTCACGAAGAGTCGGACACGACTAAACGACTAAACAACAACAACAACAAACCTATAACACCCCACATGGCTTGGGCCCAGGATATCTGAAAGACTGTATGCACTGAGATCTTTTGGGGAAGACCTTCTCTCAGTTGCATCACCCATGCAGGAATGCTCGGTGGGTACCTAGGAGAAGACCTTCTTCAGTGGTGGCTTCCAGACTTCGGAACACCCTTCCTAGAGAAGCTAGACTGACGCCCTCCTTATAGCCCTTCCATCTAAGGAAGCATTGAGAAGCCATCAATTGGGGGCTGGTTCTGGCAGCACCAGTGGCACACTGAAGATGCCTCCACTGCTAATCTGCCATTTTCTTTCCACTCAATTCTCTAGCCAACATAACCAGGAATGGAGGCTGATGCAGAAGCAAAGGCCTTCAAATATGAAAATCACCATATTAGCATTTATCCAGATTCCTCAGCTGTGCCCATCAAGGCAGGAGCTTGTTTTAATCACATCAAGTTGATGCCTTGTTCTCCCAGAGTTCGTTACAAGCTGGGAGGGGGCTGAACCGCCCTCCCCATTCTCCCAGTCAAAATTAATGGCTCGGCCAAAGAATTAGATTAGCTGAAGCAAGCAGCCTTTGAAGATCTCAAAAAGGGGGGGGGAGACCCACTCGACATTTTCAAGTTGTCACCCCATGAAATAGAAACTTGAAAGCTAAATCCCTGGTGAGCTGATACTCTTGTCTGAATTACTCAATCTTCACTCTAACCTCCTTAATGCTTACTATGCGTGGTTGAAATATCTTGAGCATTCCCTGTCAAAACTCTCCCCCCGCCTCACCTCGCATCTCTGAAAATGTTGGTTTAGTTCGAGAGCTTTCACTGTTTGCTTATTTCTCTTACCTCTCTAGGGTTAACTCTGCAAATGATAAAATGCAGCCCAGTGGTTGCACAAGACCTATTTTACATGAAATGAATAATGCGGACATCCCTTATCTTCAGCTGAGGCTCTAACAGTGGATTTTGCTGTGCATTGTGCATTGCATAAGCCGTTAGGAGTTTTGACTCCTCTCTGATTGCTAGGGACACACATTTTATTACTACTGCCTGATCCTGGCAGGACATAGCCTGACGTATCATCAAGGTACTTTGTGCACCTATTGGTTCCTCTTCACTTCTCTTGTGCATTACAGTTTCACCTGTCTGCTCTAAAGTGATTGGCGCTCAGCTGGCAAATGCAAGTATCTTGCTGAGACTTTGAGTGGCCTGCTTTGATTCCTCCCACCCCGCCCCCACTTAGCAGAACCAGCAGCTCCAGCTCGTATTTCGGATGTTCAACCTCCCCATCTATTGAGGTTGAACACATTTGGTCCTCTGTGTTGGTATTTATCAACAGGAAGGTCTGCAGTTTATTCTTTTAAGAGGGATATAAGGGAACTTACCAGGAACCTAATAGTGAGAGGCTTACACAAGCCTGAAACCAGCTATCTGTTGTGCATTAGAAGGGGAATGTAAACTCTGCTAAGTAAAGGAACTTGCTAGCTCAAGTTAGGAAGGATCTTAATAAAAAAAATATCCTCTCCTGCCTCCCTGAACATTCCCACAATTTGCGTGCTTGAGGATTTTAAAATTGTAAACTGCCTGGGATGCCAGGGCAGAAAGACGACACATAAACACAATAAATAAATAAAGAGTGAACAAGCAGGGTTATTCATGCAGCAGACCTTGTCCCAACATCAACCCATACAATCCAAATTCTGATGTCATACACCTGCAAAGCAAATGGGTCAAAATGCCTTGAGAGCAAATATAAGCCATATTGCATGGAACAGACACAAGCCGACTTCATTCCATCTCCTCTTCTCCCCTCATCTTAGAGTCCATGCTGACTCCTCACAACTACTACTTGTTGCTGTTGTTTTTGTTGTCGGTGTTCCTGCTCTTGCTGTTGCTGCTGAAGCAGCAGGAGGTTGGACTAGATGGCCCTTGGGGTCCCTTCCAGCTTAACAATTCTATTGCTTGTTGTTGGCATTCGTCTGTTTCCAGAGGCAATGGGGTGCGTCTCCAGGGGTGAAGTCAAACTGCTGCATCAGCAGCACCAAAAGTGACCTACCCTGGGCAGTACAAGCCTGGGCAGTGTGGATGAAGGCCCTGGGCAGCCCAGGCAACAGCAGCCCCCCCCCCCCGCCTCGCTGATGTGGCCCAAAGGAAAGCAGAGCAATAAGCCTGGCAGCAGTTTGGCTGCAGGAGTTGCTGGAAGGAGGCGTACAAGATGCCATCCAACTGTCTTAGGGACTCCACTCTGGATTTGTGTAGGGTTTACTCCTTAGCCTCTCCTGAAGATATCCCACAAGGCAGCAAGGTTTAGGATCAGAGTTTTCCTCCTAGATAGGCTACCTTTCCATCTGCCCTTAATTCGCTTCTTCTCATTCTAATTCTTCTTCTTCCTCCTAGCCTGCCTTTTCTCCAGAACAGGACTTAAGGTGGATTACACAAATTAAAACAACACAGATAAAATCCAGAAAGCTAAAAACATATAGGAGATAATAGTTTAAAAGTAATTGAACTTTAAAAGAATTAAAACAATAATTAAAACAATACAATAACTGACCTATTGAAATACAGATATATTATAACCCCTTTTCTTAAAAAACAAACAATCAGTTCCCAAAGGCCTGTCAGAACAAAACAGTCTTCACCTGCCACTGGAAGGACAACAAAGAGGGAGCCTGCCCAGCTTCCCTAGGAAGAGACTTTCAAAGTCTGGAGCAGCCACCAATAAGGTCCTCTCCTGCCTTGTTTACATTCAGTTCCCTCCAGCATCCCTCTTTGCATCTGTCTTTTGTGGGAATGTTCAGGGAGGCAGGAGAGGATATATTGTTTATTAATATCCTTCCTAACTTGCGCTAGCAAATTCCTTTACTTAACAGAGTTTACATTCCCCTTCTAACGCGCAACAGATAGCTGGTTGCAGGTTTGTGTAAGCCTCTCACTATTAGGTTCCTGGTAAGTTCCCTTATATCCCTCTTAAAGGAATAAACATGCCACAGTCTTGTTCTTATCAGTTTAATCTTGTTTAAAGCATATAAAAGTAGTTTACTTACATTCAGTTCACAGTTGGATCCCTGAAGGCAGGCTTAGTTACAAAGTATATACATGTGGATTCTATCCCATATGAAAGCCAACAAAGCATTTCTAGCTAAAAAGCTGCTCCAACGACGGAGAAAGTCAAAAAAAGAGAGAGGGAGTGCTGTGTGTCCTTTTGTTACCTGCACAGGTAAGGTCATGCCCACCTCTAGTCACATGCAAAGGAAGTATGTCCCAGCCAGGACGAAACAGGAAGTTTTCGACTGGCTGGACCAAACATTCCCCCGTATGTCCACTCTAGGAAAACAAGGAATGTTGTACTTGACTGCTACTTATGTATCACATCTCACATAAATGGCAATCAAGGAAAGATCCTTGCTATGCAACCACATTAAGGGGAGCTTAATTGGGACATTATTCTCACCTTGGCTGGTCTTGGTGGGATTGATTTGCTTCAAGATTGGCAAGCTCTGGCTTGCAAACCTACTGAGGCCTGCCAGGTCTCCTGATTTGGCCCACCAGGCCATTCTGACTAAACCACACCCACCTTCCCTACACCTGATATCAGGTGTGGGGTATGTCAACATGGGGCTCAGATGGAAGGAACTTTGCTTGGACATTGATCCCCAAGTGCCAGCTGTCAGCTGATGGTCAGCACTTGGGAAGCTCTGAAGACAAACCTTCCCGAGCACCACTAATCAGCTGACTTATAGGAGGGGAATGGGGGTCTCTTCAGACCAGGCAAGGGCTTTTCTCACCTGCCTTGCCCCACCCTTCAGCCATCGGAGCCACAGGAGCCTTCAGAAGGAAGTTGCTACCCATGACCATTATTTGCTACCCATGACCACTTTGAGTGGAAGACTATGGCTGGATCTACATTATTAAGTTATTAGAAAGACGCCTGCTTCTTGGGAGAAAAGCGATGACAAACCTAGACAGCATCTCAAAAAGCAAAGACATCACCTTGCCAACAAAGGTCCGTATAGTTAAAGCTATGGGATTCCCAGTAGTGATGTATGGAAGTGAGAGCTGAACCATAAAGAAGGCTGGTTGCCAAAAAATTGATGCTTTTGAATTCTGGTGCTGGAAGAGACTCTTGAGAGTCCCATGGACTGCAAGAAGATCAAACCTATCCATTCTGAAGGAAATCAGCCCTGAGTGCTCACTGGAAGGACAGATCGTGAAGCTGAGACTCCAATACTTTGGCCACCTCATGAGAAGAGAAAACTCCCTGGAAAAGACCCTGATGTTGGGAAAGATGGAGGGTACAAGGAGAAGGGGACGACAGAGGACGAGATGGTTGGACAGTGTTCTCGAAGCTACCAGCATGAGTTTGACCAAACTGCGGGAGGCAGTGGAAGACAGGAGTGCCTGGCGTGCTCTGGTCCATGGGGTCACGAAGAGTCAGACACGACTGAAAGACTAAACAACAAGAACAGTATTAGAAATATCGTTCTAAAACGTCAGTCCCATTTGGTTTTGTTTCCTTTCCACAAGGTCTACCCCGTTTTGATAGCTAGTTGCTCCACAGCGCCCTCTGGTGTCACATTTTAATAATGCATTATTAACGTTCAGCTAAACACAAGGTGACCTTACATTTTGAAACATTTTCTTAACCCTTTCCTAATGTTATAAACCACAAGTGCAGATCTGCCCTATGAGTCACAGGGATGGGGAAAGAGTGTGCATTCAGCAGTGCCTTGTTTGTTTTTGGTTGCTTACCTATTAATGTTGTTACTATTCTTTTGTGGATTATGAGCGCTGTAACGCTTCGTGGTTGGGCTGTTTAATCTATTTTTTAACTTCTGTTTATAGTGTTTTATAGAAGTTGGTTGCTTTGCTGATGACTTGTAATTGTTTTGCGGATGATCTGCGAAGCATTTTAGATGATTTGTGTTGCAGTTGTGATGTTCTACTATGTTATTATTTATGGTATTTAAGCCATTTTGTGACATGGAAATAATAAATGAAATGAAATGATAGCATTTGAGATGCACTACAAAGTCCCTTTTGCTCAGACTGTGCAGGAACTGAGAAAGCCTAGCTGTGATTGGGAGTTTTGTATCTGTGGTCCTAGGAATCCCTCATTGCTGTTACTTCTACCATTCTCCAAATGTTTGGAGAAGAGACCTACCCCTTGTTTTATTACACCCGTCAGGATTTAGACACAGAATATTAGAAAATAACATTTTTTTTGTTGCTATTCTCTTGCCCAAGGATGCAGATATTGAATTATTAATAATACAAATGACTCCCTTAACTGCTGTTTTATTTCAGCACTTTTTGCATAATTATCGGATTTCTTTCAGGGCACTGTTAGTTTTTTTGTTTTTTTTAAGAATCTTAGTTTCACTGTGTTCTAAGCAAACATAACATTACAAATGTTACCATTATAAATACAAATCGTAAGCAAAAAGAGGTTAGCCTTCCTGGCACACTGGCTAGGAAAAATAAATGAAACATCTGTCCAGATGGGATAAATATTCTTCAGTATAATGAAAAGCCAAGACACCAGTGTGTTTTATTCCAATATAAAAACATTAAGTTACACTCTGTGGTATATCTATTATGCATAGTTTAAAAACACAGAATTAACTCATTGGCTAATGTGTAGTGCTGAGGCACACATCACTTAATAATTTTAGTGAAATACTTTTAAAGTACACAAGAGCATTCACTGGGTAAAGAAGGCATAAAGTCTGTTAGGGCATAAACAGAGCTGATATAGTACCACTTAGTCTAGCACGCTGTTTTCAACAAAACATAGACAAATACTTCCAGGAAGTCCACAAAGGTAAAGGTAAAGGTAAAGGTAAAGGTAAAGGGACCCCTGACCATTAAGTCCAGTCGCAGACGACTCTGGGGTTGCAGCGCTCATCTCTCTTTACTGGCTGAGGGAGCCGGCGTTTGTCCGCAGACAGCTGGTCATATGGCCAGCATGACTAAGCCACTTCCGCCAAAGCAGAGCAGTGCACAGAAACACCGTTTACCTTCCCGCCGGAACGCTACCTATTTATCTACTTGCACTTTGACGTGCTTTCGAACTGCTAGGTTGGCAGGAGCTGGGACTGAACAATGGGAGCTCACCCCATCACAGGGTTTTGAACTACCGACCTTCTGATCGGCAAACCCTAGGCTCTGTGGTTCACACCACAGCACCACCTGCCAGAGCTTTTTTTTTTTTTCAAACCAGAACTCAGTTCCGGCACCTCTCAGGTGGGCACCATTGCCATTATAAGAGAACAAGGAAGATGTTCATGGTGAGTTCTGGCAAAAAAAAGCACTGAAGATAGCCGCACTCACCTGCTGTTTCCCTCTGCCCCAGTTCATAGTCTCTGAACATGGAGATACCATATTGCCATCATGACCAATAGAGAAAGACTGTGGGTCAGTGGCAGAACACATGCTTGGCATGCAGAAGGTTCCATATTGAATCCATGGCATCTTCAGATAGGGCTGGGGAAGACTCATGTTTGAAACTCTGGCTTCAGTGTAGACCAAGGATGGGTAACCTGTGGTTCTCCATAAATTGTTGGCTTACAACTCCCATCACCCTTGACTATTCGCCATGTTGGCAGGGTTTAGTGGTTGCTGGAGTACAGCAACAGCTGGAGGGTTGCAGGTTCCCCACCCCTGGCATAGACAGCACTGGCTACAGGGCTAATACAATACTGGCTAGCCAATGGGATGGCCTCCAGGTGTTATTGTTGGACTACAACTCCCATCATCCCTGACCATTGGTCACATTGGCTGGGACTGATGGGAGTTGAAGTCTGATGCCAGCTGGAGGGCACCACATGGTTGCATCTTAAACTAGATGGATCTATGGTCTAACTCAATATAATGCCGTTCTGAGCTGTAGATAGACTCATCCTCCATCTTTTTTCTCTCTGTCTGTATCTTGGAGCCCCATTCTATCATAATTTGTAAAATTTCAGACTGTCAACTGACTGGAGAATGCTTAATTGATCAATTATCTTCAGTTTAACTAATTAAGTGATTAAAATGTTTTAGTTCATTAATTGACTCACCAGATAAAGGGCAGGTGATTAATTAATCAACTAACCGCTTTAACATCTATTGACAACCCTAAATTGTAAATAAACTTGCGTGTTATCAAAATCTCGCTGCAGGTGTCTTGCGAGATACCGATGGATGTGAATGATTAAAAAGGTGTCATGCCATTTTCGAGAAAAAAGATGGAAGAACAGCCTCTCATTTTTAGAGCAGTGGTGGGGCAAGCTATGGGCCAGGAGATCCATGTGTCCCCCACCCCACAGATGAGAACATGAGAAAAGCTCTGCTGGACCAGGTCAAAGACTCATCTAGTTCAGCATCCAGTTCTTACTGCAGTCAATCAGATGTCTGAAGGCAGCCGGCAAGCAGAACCTAAGCACAGCAGCCTTCTTCAGACTGGTCTTCTGGTGGATTCTGCCTTTAGTGATGGAGGGATAACAAGAGAGACTCAACTCTGCCAAATTTCAGACAGATAGATTAAGGACTCACTGTGCTAGCCACTTTTAAAATTTGTTTTCCCCCAAAAAAATATTTTCAAAAGTAAAACATAAAAGTAAAAAGCAAATAGCCTAGGTAGGTGGTAGGTAAGTACTGGTCAGCAAGGAGGGAATTATAATTGCTTAGAGAGGTGAAACACTATGGTCAAAATTGTGGGACAGGAATTGACATTGCCTAAGAACTGAATGTGGTGGACTCTCCTTCATTGGAGGTTTTTGAACAGAGGTCAGATGACCATCTATCAAATAATAATAATAATAATAATAATAATAATAATAATAATAATAATAATAATAATAATTTATTATTTATACCCCGCCCATCTGGCTGGGTTTCTCCAGCCACTCTGGGCGGCCTTCAACAGAATATTAAAATACAATAGTCTATTAAACATTAAAAGCTTCTCTAAATATTAATAATAATAATAATTTGAATTCCTGCACTGTAGAGGTTGGACTACATGACTCTTGGCAACTTCCAACTCTATCACTCTATGAAAATTAAGGCCTCATACACGCCAACCCGTTTGTGGCACAAGCATGTAGCTTTCCTCAATCCAGAATCATGTATGCTCATCTTCAACATGCTGCCTTCAATCTAGATTGATTCTAGAGCCTGCCGTCCACAAGGGGGGTTGTGGTGACTTGATGCACATTTGAAAACCCTCCCCACGGTTAGGTTATCCGTGGTGAATGAAGGAGAGATAATGGCGACCTTGGAATAAGCCGATCCACAATGTCTTTGGATGGGTGTGACTACATCACACACACCCATCCCCTTGGTGGGACTGCCAACATCTCCTTTCATCTGTTTCCAAATGGACCCACTGTGCGGTGGTGCAGAACCTGTCTGCAGTGTGCTTTTACGTTTGGAATGTAACCAGTATCTCAAGAAGCAGGATTTGGGACAAAAAAATATGCAGCGGATCGATACTGTGTGTAGAATATTAAGAAAAAACAAGTACTCGGTTTCCACTGATCCTAGATTAAAATGTCCTGCGTTTACACAGCTGATGTTCCCCCAAACTAGACTGTCCCATAGCCTGGGGAGTCTTTTAGCGATCAGCTTGTTATTCCTGCTTTCTCCCCATGGCCATTGAATTTTAAGTTAAAGATTTCTAATCTAAGTGCAGTTTATGTATCATGGAAGATTTAATCGATTTGCTGTATTTCTCTAGCAGTATGCAAGTCTGGATTTAACTGCCTCTCTCTTTCAGCCATTTTCAGGGATAGCAGCAACCTCCCAAAATATTACATTATCTAGGCCAACAGTCTGTGTGGCTGCATCTTACAAACAATTCCCTTTTTTAAAAAAGACATGGATCACTATTTCTGCAGTGGAGACGGACCGTGATTCCACCCACACCAACAAATGCTGGGCCTGATATTCGGCTATTTGGAAAAGGAAATCAGTTTATTAAATTTTTAATCACAATTTTCGTTCCATGTTATCACATTAATTATTCCTGTAGCCGTTGAGCTCCTCAGAGTTCTCCGTAGCTGTTACACCTTTCATTAAAACGGCAAGTTAATTGGCCTTAAAATATTTAAGATGAATAAGGGAGGCGCTAGGCTAGGAAAATGATTGAAAATGAAAAATTAATTCAAATTGGCTTGGATGTGAGTGTTCCATCAAAGAGACAGAATGCTGGCAGAAGCAGAAACAAATGGCAAATCCGCATGTGGGTGACAGTTCTGATAGCCCTGGAGGCATCCATGAGACTAGGCTCAAATGCTCTACTTTCCCCTGTTTATCCATCCCAATGAACCACTGTTTCCTTCAACCTGTCTCTAGTAAGCCACAACCCCTAAACTAGTCCCTTTTTTGTTTGGTGGTAGTGTTGCCAAGTCAGGATCACCACAGACCCTGAGATTTCAAGGCCCAAACCTGAGACTTAGAGGTGGCTCCAGTGATGCCATGGGGGCAGGACCTGGAGACGGAGGTTAATTGGGAGTGTCTGTGCTATAACTTGCAGAAAAGGGAGCCCTAGCTCTTGTAGCAAGAACCTCACCCACTATATACCTTGAAATAAGAGTATTGTTATAGCCGGGGTACCAGAGTCTGTTAATTAATGTCAGGAATTAATACATGGTAGGATATTTGACATATTGAAGGGAAGTTACAGGCTGCAGCAGTTCACCTGAACTGCGCCAAACATGGAAATTCCTGGGATTAGCCTGTGCAAACAATCCTGGCTGAGCTGATTGAATGTAAGCTGTTATGAAATGATGGCCAGGCACCTACACGTTAGAGAAGGTGTTTGGGTCTCTGCCAAACAGGGGGTTGCCAAGGTGAAGGGGAGGGGCCCAGGGGTGCCAACTTGAATAAAATATTGTGGGGGCCCAGGTAAGCCCCACCCTACATAATCCATCACATGATGCAGTGCATATAAAGGTAAAAGTAAAGGGACCCCTGACCATTAGGTCCAGTCGTGACCGACTCTGGGGTTGCAGCGCTCATCTTGCTTTATTGGCCAAGGGAGCCGGCGTTTGTCCGCAGACAGCTTCCAGGTCATGTGGCCAGCATGACTAAGCCACTTCTGGCGAACCAGAGCAGCACATGGAAACACCATTTACCTTCCTGCCGGAACGGTACCTATTTATCTACTTGCATTTTGAGGAGCTTTCAAACTGCTAGGTTGGCAGGAGCAGGGACCGAGCAATGGGAGCTCACCCTGTTGTGGGGATTCGAACCGCCCCACCTTCTGATCGGCAAGTCCTAGGCTCTGTGGTTTAACCCACAGCGCCACCCGCGTCCCCTGCAGTGCACATACCCTATTTGAATGGGAATGCCCATCAACTTTGTAGGGGCCTACCCCCCTCAAATATTTTATTGTGGGCCAATCCCCCCACAGCTCCTATGAAGGGGCCTGATGCCATACAGGAAAATTATCTCCTTTCAATGGAGGCTTAGAAGAAGTGGGGGCGAGCAGATGAAAGCGAAAGTGTTGCGTTTGTCTACAGCTAATCTAGAATGCGGCAGCTAGACTGGTGACTGGGAGCGGCCACCAAGACCACATAACACCAGTCTTGAAAGACCTACATTGGCTCCCAGTATGTTTCCGAGCACAATTCAAAGTGTTGGTGCTGACCATTAAAGCCCTAAACGGCCTCGGCCCTGTATACCTGAAGGAGCATCTCCACCCCCATCATTCAGCCTGGACACTGAAGTCTAGCTCCCTGTTAGAAGTGAGGTTACAGGGAACAAGGCAAAGGGCCTTCCTGGTAGTGGCGCCCACCCTGTGGAACACCCTCCCGTCAGATGTCCAAGAAATAAACAACTACAGTGGTACCTCAGGTTATATACGCTTCAGGTTACATTAGCTTCAGGTTACAGACTCCACTAACCCAGAAATAGTGCTTCAGGTTAAGAACTTTGCTTCAGGGTGAGAACAGAAATCGTGCTCCAGTGGCGTGGCAGCAGTGGGAGGCCCCATTAGCTAAAGTGGTCTTCAGGTTAAGAACAGTTTCAGGTCAAGTACGGACCTCCGGAATGAATTAAGTACTTAACCCAAGGTACCACTGTATATGACATGTATACAACATCTGAAGGCAGCCCTGTTTAGGGAAGTTTTTAATGTCTGATGTTTTAATGTATTTTAATCTTTTGTTGTAAGCCGCCCAGAGTGGCTGGGGAAATATGTGTAATTAAACCATGTTTCTTAAAGACCACTATAACCTCCACCATGTCTGGATTCTCAATGGAAACATGACCCTGGGTGAGCACCCAGGAACCCCTGAAATCTCGTGCATTGCTCGGCAGAGATTGGGGGTGGTTTGTGATCTTTGTAACAATATATTGTTCCTCTGAGAATCCTTGGTAGCAGGGAGTGTGGACAAGCATAGAATGAACATACTACAGGGTCCCCTCTCCTAACATGAAGGTAAAGGTAAAGGACCCGTGACAGACAAGTCCAGTCGCGAACGACTCTGGGGTTGCGGCGCTTATCTTGCTTTACAGGCTGAGGGAGCCGGCGTTTGTCTGCAGACAGCTGGTCATGTGGACAGCATGACTAAGCCGCTTCTGGCACAACGGAACACTGAAACCAGAGCAGTGCATGGAAACGGTGTTTACCTTCCCGCTGGAGTGGTACCTATTTATCTACTAGCATTTTCAGCTTGCTTTCAAACTGCTAGGTTGGCAGGAGCTGGGACCAAGCAACGGGAGCTCACCCCGTAGCAGGGATTCAAACCGCCAACCTTCTGATCAGCAAGCCCAAGAGGCTCAGTGGTTTAGACAACAGCACCACCCGCATCCCTGTTCTCCTAACATAGTTGTCTTCTAACCACGGTGACATTTTCCATCTTAATGAACCACCCACTATGCCGTATGCTTCTCAGGCGGCGGAACAGATTTATTTTGCGTAAAATAATCACCAGCACTTCCTCTAGTCCTTTCTCCCATTCTGGGAAACAAAGCAATAATTTCTTGCTATTACCTTTGCTATCAGTGCACCAGGAGTCTGCCAGCTTCCCCTTTTCACCTTTCCCAGCTTTCCGCTTTCTTCTCTGAATGCACTTCATCATTTTTAAATTTTCCTTCTGGCGGATTCAATACCCAAATAACTATTCCTTTACAATGCACATATAGCAACCCCAATTTTCCGTCTGCAGGATTTTCTTCGTTTTCACAGGGAAGGAAAGCACTTCATTATAGATCTAGTCATCTGTATGTCCGGTGAAGTAAGCTTTTTTCTTTTCATTCTGGTGTGAATCTGAACAGAATATCTTTTCTCCCCTAGCAGTGGTGGAAGAATGTGGAGTAGCAGACTGTTCCCTGGGTACACTGGAAAATTGGATTGTGAATATTTGGCAGAGGATCACTGCTACATCACCCCTACAAGAAAGCAGCAAGGTATGTTAAAGAGGAATCCTCTGATTTCCCTCCACCCCTTCAAGAAATGCTGCTTCTCCTATCAATAACTTGATTGCTTCCCTCCAAATTTCACCATGTCATGCAAGAGTGATACATTGAAATGGCTTTGAGATCCTGTCCAGTTTCCTGTTTTCCCTTAGTGGCCAACCACATGTCTTGGGAAACCCCAAAGGCAGTGCAGCCTGTGGAACAACAAGAGAAGCCATGACAGGAACAACAACTGCATGGGCACAGAAATCTTAATGCTAAGTGGTTTTAGGATAGCACGACCGGTGCAATTACACTGGGTGCCACACAGCAGGGGCACGCCAAAACAATGCTATGGAATGGAGTGTGAGAGGTGGGGGCAGCGAATTTAATAATAATAATAATAATAATAATAATAATAATAATAATAATAAATTAATTTATTATTTATACCCTGCCCATCTGGCTGGGTTGCCCCAGCCACTCTGGGTGGCTTCCAACAGAATATTAAAATACAATAATCTATTAAACATTAAAAGCTTCCTTCTAAACAGGGCTGCCTTCAGATATCTTCTAAAAGTCTGGTAATTGTTTTTCTCTTTGACATCTGGTGGGAGGGCGTTCCACAGGGTGGGTGCCACTACCGAGAAGGCCCTCTGCCTGGTTCCCTGTAACTTGGTTTCTCACAGCGAGGGAACTGCCAGAAGGCCCTCGGAGCTGGACCTCAGTGTCTGGGCAGAACAATGGGGGTGGAGATGCTCCTTCAGGTATACTGGGCTGAGGCCGTTTAGGGCTTTAAAGGTCAGCACCAACACAGGGGATGGGCTGTAGCTCAGTGGTAGAGCATCTGCTTTGCATGCAGAAGGTTCCAGGTTCAATCCCCAGCATCTCCAAATAGGGCTGGGAAAGGACTCCCATCTGAAACCCATGGGAGCTGCTGCCAGTCAGTTTGGACAGTACTGAGCTAGATGGAGCAATGATCTGATTCAGCGCAAGGCAGCTTTCTATGTCCCTAGCTGTGATGCTGCTCCTTGGCCATATGTGCAAACAGCACTGATGCACAGCGGAGAGCAGGTGAGCTCTTCTGGCAAGCTGCCATGCTGGTGGCACAGAGAGGAAGGTGCTCTCATCTGGTTGCCAGAGGTCCTCTGCTCCTGGTTCCTTACTCCTGATGATTGCATTCAATTCTGCAATGTGGCCTAGAAAAATAGAAAGCCCAATCTAGTAATGCATAAAGGCAAGAGAGTGGTTATTTCCAGCAAATTAATTTAATTGGCTCTACTACAGGAGCAAGAATGAGCCATTTACAGTTCCTGTGGGAGGAGTATTTGAAAGTAGCTCAAGGAAAGTAGAGGAGGGGAGGGTGGAAATCTATTGAAGATCTAACATCATGCCAAAACCCCACTGTTTACAGCACTACCTAATTGCAACTGCAATTTTACATGCTAATGTGTTGTCTCAGTCCTGTTTTCTTCTTTTAAAATAATTACTTGATGCACCCATGTAATTAAATATGTCCCCTTTCAAAACCCATTTGGAAAAGAGAGAGAGAGAGAAAAGGAAAGCTAAATAAAGGCACCGTGTCAAATCAGTCATAAGATTAAAATTGCTCTGATTTTCATATTAATTTGATAATGATGTATCTGCTCTACATATTTTCTTGCCAAATGCCCTGCAAAATACCTTCTCCAAACACACCATAGTTGGAAGCCACTCTCTGTTGACGATGCTGTGGATTTTGCTGGTGTGACTTCTCTTACAAATGGTGGGTGGATAATGTCATGTATGCAGTTTCATCACTAGATGGCGCTGAACTTAGTTGTAGTCAGCAGTTTTTCTCCTGCTGCTGCTTTGCTCTTTTTGGAAAGAGACAACAACATCTTTCTGTAGCTTATGGACTGATATACAGTATATCCATGTTAGGTACTGCTCAGTTTGATCCAAGACAAGTCAGAAAACAACAAACTAGGAGGGGATCTTTTTAAAAAAGCGGGGGAGGGGTGTTAAAGATAGGAATCTGCCTTATACCGAGTCAGATTGTTGGTCTATCCAGCCCAGCATTGTCCACAATGGTAGTGGTTCTCCAGAGTTTCAAACAGGGCTGTCTCTCAACTCTTCCTAGAGATGTCAGAGGTTACATGGGGGAACCTTGCTTCCCCCCCCCAAAAAGAATTTTATAATCAAGGTTTAAGGATCTGAGGGGGAAGCAGAGAAATTACAACTCTCCCTAAGTCATGGTGTCTCCTGAATTCCTCCAGGTTCAGTCAAGTACCTAGAGTGTTCTGCCCTTACACAGCGTGGCTTCAAGACTGTCTTTGATGAAGCCATCCATGCTGTGGTCTGTCCTCCCCCTGTGAAGAAGCCTGGCAAGAAGTGCACTGTGTTCTAAGGCCATCTGAGTTCAGCATGTTATGGGTGTCTCCTCCTTGTATGTGCCAGGAGGAAGCGTTCGCTGGGTGTTCCCGCAATGGGAGAGGTGGGGCCCTTAATCTTCCTAGAGATGTCAGAAGTTACATGGGCTACATTTGGTTTAGACTGAGGTCTTCTAAATGCCATGGTTCTGATTCTGAACTAAGTTTTGGAGAACTCTTGCCTCAATGCAAAGTCAGAGTTCTCACGGATCCCTCAAGAGGAAGCTAATTCTGAAGAACAGGGGTGTAGAACCTGTGGCTTTCCGGAATGACAACCACCATCATCCCCGACCATGCCAACTGCTGAGGCTGATGGGAATTGGAGTCCAATGACATCTACAAGGCCACAGGTCCCCCCCCCCCTTGCTGAACAGACTGCTTTGAAGTCTCCTCTACTATGCGAAGGGTCAGGACACCAGCACATCTTTTGCTTGTGTTCCTATAATTTAGTATTAGTACCAAATGAATGGAGGGTTCTGCTGGAGAGAACAATCCATTTCCTTTGGATGTTCAAATCCTTAGAAGATTAGTTTGTCAAATAATGTATAAAAGAACGAGGCAGGTTTAATCAAAACAGAAAACAGCAATCCTATAATTTCATGGGCGTCAGCTCACAACAACATCAGGGCTGATGGCCAATCAATAGCTTTTTCTATGCTAATTTTGAAATTATTAACAGAGACATAGAGTTGTAAAGAGACTCTGTGCTATTCCATGTTGGTAAACAAGGTGTGCTGCTCTAAGCACTGTCTGCACTTCCTACAATATTGCTGAGATGTGACAGGAAGTCGGATGTGGAGCTGTGCACTAGTTCAAAATTACAAACTTTGGACCTTTGCTTTGAGCCATCACAGCAATTTTTCATTATTTATGTTTGTGTAACTATGTAACTATTAATTCATATTATTAATTATTACTGCAATTAATTTATTAATCACCTTCTAAACCACCATCAGCAAAAAAAGCTAAAACAATTCTAGGCTTGCATCATCAGAAGTGTACTGTGCAGATCAATGGAAGTTATAGTACCGCTCTATTCTGCCTTGTGGGACGCAGGTGGTGCTGTGGGTTAAACCACAGAGCCTAGGGCTTGCCGATCAGAAGGTCGGCGGTTCGAATCCCCACGAAAGGGTGAGCTCCTGTTGCTCAGTCCCAGCTCCTGCCAACCTAGCAGTTCAAAATCATGTCAAACTGCAAGTAGATAAATAGGTACCTCTCTGGCGGGAAGGTAAACGGCGTTTCCGTGCATTGCTCTGGTTCACCAGAAGCGGCTTGGTCATGCTGGCCACATGACCTGGAAGCTGTATGCCGGCTCCCTCGGCCAATAAAGTGAGATGAGCGCCGCAACCCCAGAGTCGGCCACAATTGGACCTAATGGTCAGGGGTCCCTTTTACTCTGCCTTGGTCAGACCACAACCGGAATACTGTGTCCAGTTCTGGGCACCACAGTTTAAGAAGGATGTTGACAAGCTGGAACATGTGTAGAGGAGGGCAACCAAGATGATCGAGGGTCTGGAAACCAAGCCTGATGAGGAATGGTTGAGGCAATTGGGTATGTTTACACTGGATAAGAAGAGACTGAGACAAGATATGATAGCTATCTTCAGTTATCTAAAGGATTGTCACATGGAGGATGGAGCAAGCTTGTTTTCTCCTGCACAGGAGGATAGGATTCAAAACAATGGATTCAAATTAAAGGAAAGGAGGTTTACGACTAAACATCAGAAAGAACCTTCTGCTGGTAAGAGCTGTTCAACAGAGGAACAGACTACCCTGAGTACCTTGAGAGGTGATGGACACTCCTTTGTTGGAGGATTTTAACCTTGGATGATGATTTTTCATGGATTCTTTAGCTGTGATTCCTGACTGGAGGGGTTGGACGATGTTCATGTAAGATAATAAAAACTGGTAAGAACACAAAAACAACCAATACCCTTGAAACAAGACTAAAGCCCTAGCATAGGAGCAGACTCCTAGGGGCTGAGGTCCCTTCACCCCCCCCCCGATAAAATATCTGAGGGGCCAGGGGGACCCAAAATTAAAGCGCATTGCCATTCAAATGGTTACAGATAGGTAGCCGTGTTGGTCTGCCATAGTCAAAACAAAAATGTACATGACATGACAAAGCCATTTTTCACCTTCTCACCCCTTGCTTTTTCCTGTAAGACCTATTGCAGTCGTTAAGAGTCGTCAACAGGCTCATCTCAGCTATCTGCCAACCACCCATTCCCACCACCCTTCTGAGTAATACCCCTCCCCACCTTCTCACTATATAGAAGGATCTGGCAACTTCTGTTTCAGTGTATCTGAAGAAGTGTGCATGCACACGAAAGCTCATACCAAGAACTAACTTAGTTGGTCTTTAAGGTGCTACTGGCAGGAAAAAAATTTTTTCATTCAAATGGTGTATGTGCACCATGTCTTGTGATTGACTATGTTGGGCAAGGCTTACCTGGCGCCCCCGAATATTTTATCCAAGTTGGCACCCCTGAGCCCTAGCGAGTGGACATTTGTGGTGCAGATCCATATACCCACCTGGCAAAGCCTGTTAAAACAAAAATGTCTGCAACTGTTTTGGGAAAGTGCCAATAGTGGGTGTCTGCTGTATCTCAACAGGAATCCTGTGCCAAAGAACATGGGCAGCTACAGCAAAAGCCCAGTTCTGAATTATTGCGGAGTGGGCTTCAGAGCTCTTTGGAACTTGCAAGAGAAATTCTCCCACAGACCACAGAGACCCACTGGATGTACATGGGATAAGTAACCCGGTCCTGAACTGTGGGGGGCCTTATATGTTAGTTCCAAGACCTTGAATTTGTCCCGGTATGTCAGGGACTGGCTAGACAAGGAGGAATGGTGGGAGGCTACAGCTGGGGGAACCCTTCAGAGAAGCATCATTGGAGGAAGGCTCCAAGCAAGGAGAATGGTGGTGGGATACAGAAGACAGGTCAGAGGAGGAAAGGGGGTGCAGATGGATTGGAGGCTGAGCAAGCAACAAGTCTGAGTGAGAGTGAAGCAGCTGAGGAGGAGGAGGAGGCTGCAACAGATCTATAGCAACCTGCCAGTTCCACAGTTTTCCTCTGCCCTCCTCTCCTGTCTCCAAGAACAAGGAGGGAATTACACATAGCAGAGCAAAAGGCACAGACAGCTCCTCCTTGAAGGAGTTTGAGGCTGTTGAGAAGGCAGCCAGCTGGGGAGGAGCCTTCGAAGGACGTGGTAGGCTCAGATCCTCAGTCCTGGCAATTGCTTCATCGGGCTAGTTCTGCCTGTGGAGTTCTCTGCTTGAATTTAGTCTCTTTGAATAAAGAATCGACTTCACTGCTTTCCCCTCAGTCTCTGTGCTGACACACAGCTTGTCAGATGTGCGTGCAGGAGTCAGGCCCTGTGACCAATAGGACTTTGCAGGACTGGGGCCTTCCTAAGTTTGTTCTGAAGAGGGAAGGCACGGCCTCACAGGTGAGGCCGATTGGTAACTCACAGCACCTGGTGGCAAGAGCTGGGAAGGGATATAAGGTCAGCATTTCCCTTTGGTTCTTTGCCACAGCAACACGCTCCCTGCCTTGGGCTTCTTTCTTCCTGATCTTTGAACCTTGGCTTCTTGACACCCTGCTTCTTGATCCTCGGACCCTTGACTTCTTGACTCCTTGCTTCCTGACCCTCGGACCCTTGGCTTCTTGACTCCTGGCTTCCTGACCCTCGGACCCTTGGCTTCTTGACTCCTGGCTTCTTGACTCCCATTCCTGCTCCCACCCCATCATCTTGCCCCCGATCTCAATGTCCCCAGCCGGGACTTTGATCGCCCTTGAACCGGACTGTGACACAGCTGAACCTGCCCTGACATAGTAGCAAATTGGTAGCCAGGACACAAGTAAGGTGTTCTATAGAGGGCGGTGGTAGCAGTCTTTATATACCACTTAATATGCAAGATCACTCATCAGATTACATAAAACACAATAAGATGGTGTGTGGGTCTTTAAGCAGTAATGCATACTGGTTCACTTATTTCAAAATGAAGTCAACTAGTCTTGCTATGTTGCCCTCTCCTCCCTGCTTGTTCTCCTGAGTGGTGGCCCCAGTGTCTCACCCCAACAGTACTATCAGCTGGAGGCTGCATTGAGACATTTGTTGCCTGCCCCTACCTTAATTTGATTGCACAAATATAATTTATGTTTGCATTATAACCAACCAATTCACTATTTTGTTTTCCTTTACAATTCCCCCACCTTGAGCTTCTGTAATCAATTAAGTAGAACCAAAACTGCGTTATTTCTTCATTGGTGAGCAGAACAATGGACTTCTGTAGCTCAATGCTTTTCACAAATTTCATCGGCGATCTCAAGAGTTTACAAGATTGCATTTCAAATAATGAATATACAAATGAAGAAAAACGAGGCTGTAAATTTGAGGGCGGAGAGGACGTGGTGGAGATTGCTGAGATACCTGTAAAAAGGTACAGAGGGGCTGATCAATGAAATCTGATGTTTTAGCATGAGACTGTGAGTGGTGAGCAAACCAGACCGGCCCATATTATGTCTGCGATTTTTCAAAATGACAGAATAATGGATCATCTTGAAACCTATTATTTAGCATTAATGAATGTTCAGAGGGATTTGGCAAAGGGGGAGAAATCAATTATGATAGTATTGAGATATGCTGGCCTGCTTCTGTTCATCCAAAAATAAATAACCGGCGCTGGCTTCAAAGGTACAAATAAGCCATATTCCTTTGAGAAATGTAAGCATCACAGATAAAACAGCCACTGTAATTCAATGTTTGCTGCATGTAAATTATGTAGCAGCTCAAGACGAGTGCAGCAGACATTTAACCCATACAGCTCGATCCAGAGATCTGCACGGGGAAAGGCTGTGATGCACAGATTAGTTCAGGAAATCCCTAGCCTCATGCAACCCCCTAGGTTCAGGGGACTGTCTCTGGATTGGATCTCTGGACCATCAAATACAACAACATGTCTTGTTCCCAGAACACTATCAAAGGACTGGTAGACCGTTCAATGTTTTAAGAAGTAGTAAGCTCTAGTTAATACATTGGCAGCCATATCTGAAGCCAGTTGATGTTTCTGAACCCTTTATAAGAGCAGCCCCATGAGAACATTCTATTATTAGTGGTGGTGGTTCTGAAAAGGTTTGTGAGGCAGGGCTTTCCCTTCTTTGAGATGCTTGGCTATTTTATCTTTAACAATACAGTGGTCCCTTGGTTTAAGAACAGTCTGGTTTAAGAACGATTTGGTTTACAAACTCCCCAAAACTGGAAGTAGTGTCCCGGTTTGCGATCTTTACCTCGGTCCAAGAACGGAATCCGAATGGTGGAAGGGCACAGGCGGTGGGAGGCCTCATTAGGGTAAGGGTGCCTCAGTTTAAGAACAGTTTCGGTTTAAGAGCAGACTTCCGGAACAGATTAAGTTCGTAAACCGAGGTACCACTGTAAATACTTTCCACCAGTTTCCCCGGAGCAGATGTTAAGCCAACTGGCCTTTAATTACCAGCATTCCCCTGGATCCCTTTTTTAAAACTGGAGTTGTATTGGCTATTTTCCAGTCCTCAAGGGACACGTTACGTATTTTTGATCGAAGATTAGCAATTTCACTTTTGAGTTCTTTGAGAACTCTCGGTTGGATGCCATCCAGACCTAGCAATTTGTCAGTTGTTATTTTGCCAATTAGGTCTAGAACTTCCTTTCTTGTCACCAGTATCTGAGGCCAGTGTCACATGCAGTGGAGTATAGCTTGATCACAAAACTGAGAAGAAACGGTTTAGGACAGGGGTCAGCAAACTTTTTCAGCAGAGGGCCAGTCCACTATCCCTCAGACCTTGTAGCGGGTAGAACTATATTTTGGGGGGGAAATATGAACAAATTCCTATGCCCCACAAATAACCCAGAGATGCATTTTAAATAGAACAACACATTCTACTCATGTAAAAACATGCTGATTCTCGAACTGTCTGAGGGCTGGACATAGAAGGTGATTGGGCTGGATCCAGCCCCCAGGCCTTAGATTGCCTACCCATGGTTAGGAGGAACCTATCACTGACTGTTAGAGTCAAAATCAATGCCAGATAAGGTACAAGGAGAGCTCTGTATGTACAGCAAAAATATTGATTTCAATAAGTCTTTTCAAGGACTGTGGTTGTGTGAGGGATGGTGAGGTGCTGGGGTGTTAGAAGGTGGTTAGCTAGAGATGAACCAGCTAAGATGACATACTTTTCCTGTGCAGGATTTGTGCTAATGGAAATGATCTCAAAGTCTTCATTTTTTGGACTCTGTCTGGTAATGCATTGCTGAGTAAAGTCTGAATAATTGGGGATTTGGTGTGAGCCTCTGTACTGAACCCCAAAAGGGAGTTTTCTAACCTCAAGGTTGAATTACTGCAATGTGTTATATGTAGGACTGTCTCTGAAGACCAGGCAAGGGCAAACTCAGCCCTCCAGATGCTTTGGGACTACAACTCCCATCATCCCTAGCTAACAGGACCAGTGGTCAGGGATGATGGGGATTGTAGTCTCAAAACATCTGGAGGGCCAAGTTTGCCTATGCCTGCTGAAGACGGTTCGGAAACTTCAGCTAGTGCAAAATTCAGCAACCAGGTTACTCACTGGAGCAAGACAGTTTGAGCATATTACACCGATCCTGGTCCAACTGCACTGGCTACCAATTAGTTTCCAGGCCCAATTCAAAGTGCTGGTTTTGACCTATAAAGCCTTAAATGGCTCAGGACCGCAATACCCTCAAGCAGAGTTTGGATTTGATATCCCGCTTTATCACTACCCTAAGGAGTCTCAAAGCGGCTAACATTCTCCTTTCCCTTCCTCCCCCACAACAAACACTCTGTGAGGTGAGTGAGGCTGAGAGACTTCAGAGAAGTGTGACTAGCCCAAGGTCACCCAGCAGCTGCATGTGGAGGAGCGGAGACGCAAACCCGGTTCACCAGATTACGAGACTACCGCTCTTAACCACTACACCACACTGGCTCTCACGGATCGCCTCTTCCCATATGAACCTACCTGGACCCTGAGATCATCTTCTGAGGCCCTTCTTCATGTGCCTCCTCCTCAAGAGGTCCGAAGGGTGACAACACAAGAACGTGGCCTTTTCTGCAGTGGCTCCCCGTCTCTGGAATGCTCTCTCCAGGGACGTTTGCCTGGTGCCTTCATTATACACCTTTAGGTCCCAGGCAAAATCGTTTCTTTTTAACCAGGCCTTTGGCTGATTTGATTGCCATCCTATGCCCTTTTAAAATGTGGTTCTTTTTGGGTGTGTGCATGTGTTATAGGGTTGTTGTTGTTTTTCTTTTGATTATATATATTGTGGTTTTATATTTTGATTTTGTTCTGTGAACTGCTCTGAGACCTCTGGGTATAGGGCGGTATATAAATTAAATAAATAAATAATTTTTCCTCCCATCTTGGTATATGCAATGAATTGGTCAATCTGCCCAAACAGCCAGAGACCTCATTGGCTGTAGTAACTAGGAAACACAAAGAAAAACAACACTATCAGGGGCAATTAGAAAAGTATAGTTTTGTTGCACCTAAGCAGCTCAGTACCTTGCCAACAAAGGTCCGTATAGTTAAAGCTATGGTTTTCCCAGTAGTGATGTATGGAAGTGAGAGCTGGACCATAAAGAAGGCTGATCGCCGAAGAATTGATGCTTTTGAATGATGGTGCTGGAGGAGACTCTTGAGAGTCCCATGAACTGCAAGAAGATCAAACCTCTCCATTCTTAAGGAAATCAGCCCTGAGTGCTCACTGGAAGGACAGATCCTGAAGCTGAGGCTCCAATACTTTGGCCACCTCATGAGAAGAGAAGACTCCCTGGAAAAGACCCTGATGTTGGGAAAGATGGAGGGCACAAGGAGAAGGGGACGACAGAGGACAAGATGGTTGGATAGTGTTCACGAAGCTACCAGCATGAGTTTGACCAAACTGCGGGAGGCAGTGGAAGACAGGAGTGCCTGGCGTGGTCTGGTCCCTGGGGTCACGAAGAGTCGGACACAACTAAACGACTAAACAACAACAACAACAACAACAAACAGCTCAGTGGCAACAAACTTGATATTTGGGACAAGAGAAGATTGCAAGCAAAATCAGTCTGGGAAGCAAATGTCAAGGCGAGCACTCATCTAAATTGTTTGTCTCGGGGCATAGATAGGATAAAGTCTCACTAGAACTTTTGTCATGAAACTCAATACAAATTGGAAGTGACTTGGCTTTCCATTATGCCAGCTCCTCCCGGTAATGTAAACTGATCCCCAAGGAGTGTTTCTAATAAGACTTTTGACAAATTTATCTGGGGAAACTAATCCCCTTTGATTATGAGCTGCAAAGAGTAGTTGGAGGTGGTTTGGGTTCTTTCCTGTAGCAATGAAAGTCAAAGGAAGTTTTGCCCCTGATTTTATTGGAGTTGTTGCAAAGCAGGAAGCCATTTTGCCTGAAGTCACAAGGTCTGGAGGAAAACACTGTTTTTATTTGGCCTTCACTTAGGACGAGGGATGGGGGAGAAATGAAACTGAAGCTGGCCTTTAAAGGTGAACCTGCTTAATTTGCAGGTTCTGAAAGAAGTCATGAATTTAAAAAATGCAGACTTCTGAAATTTGCACTTCTCTGATTTTTTTCAGTGTGGTTCTCCAGTCGAGTAATGTATCTAACAATGTATCTAGTAAGGTAAAGTGTTTGTTAAAATGCATATATTGATGCATTTGCCTTATTGAGTATCCCAGAATGCCTCTAGACCGCAGCAAATATCATGTTGGGATCCACACCCATTTTTGGATATTAAAAATGGTAGGTGTTGCAGCTCCTTTGCTCAGCACATCCCTTGTCTGTTTCTAATTCAATTACTCAGTTGTCTGTTGTTTTTTCAACTGATGTTTTTAAACACAACCTCACCAAGACCACGTAACACCGGTCCTGAAAGACCTACATTGGTTCCCAGTACATTTCCGAGCACAGTTCAAAATGTTGGTGTTGAGCTTTAAAGCCCTAAACGGCCTCGACCCAGTAGACCTGAAGGAGCGTCTCCACCCCCAACGTTCAGCCCGGACACTGAGGTCCAGCTCCGGGGGCCTTCTGGTGGTTCCCTCCCTGCGAGAAGTGAGGTTACAGGGAACCAGGCAGAGGGCCTTCTCGGTGGTGGCACCCGCCCTGTGGAATGCCCTCCCACCAGATGTCAAGGAAATAAACAACTACCTGACATTTAGAAGGCATCTGAAGGCAGTCCTCTTTAGGGAAGTTTTTAATGATTGGTGTTTTAATGTATTTTTAATCTTTGTTCGAAGCCGCCCAGAGTGGCTGGGGAAACCCAGACAGATGTGTAGGGTAATAATAATAATAATAATAATAATAATAATAATAATAATAATAATAATATATTCTCATCAACATCACCCTCACCTTCACCACCACCACCTCTCACACACAAACACACATGATGTATATATGATATTTCAAGCTTTCATGTTTTGATTGGTTATTTTGCATTTTACTTTGCATGTTACTCTTATTGAGCATCACTCAGTGAACAAGCGGGATACAATGGTACCTCTAGATGTGAACGGGATCCGTTCCGGAGCCCCGTTCGCATCTAGAAGCAAACGTAACCCGTGTCCGCGAGGCTGCGCGTGCATGAGTCACGTTTTGGCGCTTCTGCGCATGTGCGTGACGTCATTTTGAGTGTCTGCGCATGTGCAAGCGGTGAAACCCAGAAGTAACACGCTCCGTTACTTCCGGGTTGCTGCGGAGCGCAACTTGAACGCTCTCATCCCGAAGCACATTCAACCCAAGGTATGACGTGGGTGGCACTGTGGGTTAAACCACAGAGCCTAGGGCTTGCTGATCAGAAGGTCGGCAGTTCGAATCCCCACAACGGGGTGAGCTCCCGTTGCTCAGTCCCTGCTCCTGCCCACCTAGCAGTTCGAAAGCACGTCAAAGTACCGCTCTGGCGGGAAGGTAAACGGCGTTTCCGTGTGCTGCTCTGGTTCGCCAGAAGCGGCTTAGTCATGCTGGCCACATGTACGCCGGCTCCCTCGGTCAGTAAAGCGAGATGAGTGCCACAACCCCAGAGTCGGCCATGACTGGAGCTAATGGTCAGGGGTCCCTTTACCTTTACCTTTTTATGACTGTAAAATCTTAACCATCAGATCACTACCTGCCCTCCAAAGAACTTGACTGAAAGGAGCCTTTGCATTTATTTCTTGCAACACCCTGCTCTGCATTGATTGGCCACAGTCCATCCCCATAAAATGATGGCTTCCAGATTAACAACCAGAAACTTTAGGTCCTGAGGGGGGATACTGGACCCCAGATGAGATCCTAGAATCTGTGTTCTACCCTTAGGCTCAGCAGGGAATAAGGGTGCGCAGTTTTAATCTCTGCAGCTGGCAGGAAATATGCACCTGTGTGAATGACTTGGGCTCATCATCCAATGCAACGGTACCTTCCACTTGTGGTATTTCAAGGTCCAGCTAATACAACTCTCAGTTCTTTTAGCATTTGACCTTAGCATCACTAGGCTGGCAAATGTACCCTCTAGGTTAAGGGTAGCCAATGCAGCATCCTCAGATTTTGTTGGAATACATCTCTCATTATCCCTGACCATTGACCATGTTGGAAGGAATAGATGGGAAATGAAGTCCAACAAAATCTGGAGGGTACCACATTGGCTGTGCCTGTGTGGCTATCATCTCCATCAAGTGTCACTAGGGTGCTTTGGCAGGCATCATACACTCTTAAAATGACTGGCTTAGTACTTCTGGAATAATGACAGGATGTCAGGCCTGCAACTCTCCCAGGCATCTTTTCTGTAGCAGTAGGAGCAGAGATAGAAGTGCCATTGGTTTCCAACAATAGCTCAAACGGAAAGAACTTCAGGCTCAGGGAAAAAAGAAGAGGAAGGGAGGAAGAGATGAATTGAGGGGGAGGGCAGAGATTGCAGATCTTAATGAGGACATGTCCCCATTATTTCAAACCTGCTTTAGATCCAAATGTTCTGCCCCAGCAGTAGCCCAGTAGGGTTCAGAGGATATTTTCTAGCAAACAGAACCTTCCTGAGAGAAAAAATAAACCATACCTGCAAGAATTCACTTGCTGGGCAGATAATAATGCAGAGCAGATGCTGATATCTTTGTGCTATTCCTAATGCACAGAGAAATCTGCAGATGTTTCTTGTGGTTTTTTCCCAGTGTGATGGAACCCAAAAAGGCCTCAGGCATTTTTGGAAAACGTCACTATGGGGCTTAGTTTACCCAAAGAAGCCAATGACATATTGTTTCTCTGAGCAGGGGAATCATCTCGCCCTCAGGATTGTGGGTGCCCACCACCATAACACGGACATGCAACATCATACGCACACGCCTGCACATAGTACATGTGACGTCACATGCATGGTTGCTCAAGCAGCTGCCCCCTGAAGTTGGTGCCTATGTCTTTGAGTTCTGGAACACAGGGGACTATGGGGCAAAATGTCCTGTATGGATGTACACCAGATCCCAAGCCAGATCCCAAACCAAATTGGGTCAATTGTGTTGCCTGGACCAGGTTGAGCAGTCCTGGATCCCAACAGATCATGATGGGTTCATCCAGTGTGTTCCAGGACAGTCAAAAGTAGGACAGTTTGGTGGTCGTGTAGTCAACTTGTGTGCATATTCTTTTTTGTGAACACCTGTTTAATCTTAGTTTAAGCTTGGAGACAGGAAGCAATAGAATGTCCCTAGTTTCATGCAGAATGTTGGATGGTATGAGTTGAACTTAGGAAGCAGCTGTAAACCAAATCAGACAATTGGTCCATCTAGCTCACTACTGTCTAAACTAACTGGCAAACTCTCCATAGCTTCTGACAGGGCCAAGACCTACCTGGAGATGTTGAGGTTCTGGTGTCTCTGCATGCAAACCAGATGCTCTACCCCTAAGTTTTTATCTCTCTCCCCTCACCTCGGGAACTGCTTTGGGAGAGGAGTGTACCCAGAAATTTTTGGATAGAATGTTGCTCCCCCAAATGGCCCAACAGCATGAATGTGGTGATTCCAAGAAGTGGGGCCATCACTGAAAAGCCCTGTTACTAGTACAGTGGTACCCTGGTTCTTAAACTTAATCTGTTCCAGGAGTCTGTTCGACTCCTGAAACCGTTCAAAAACCAAGGCACGGATTCTGATTGGCTGCAGGAGCTTCTTGCACTCAAGCAGAAGCGGCGTCGGATATTCGGCTTCCGAAAAACGTTCGCAAACCGGAACACTTACTTCCGGGTTTGCAGCATTCAGGAACCGATTTGTTCGGCAGCTAAGCCGTTCGGGAACCAAGGTTTTACCGTACACACAGTTTTTGTACTAGTTCAGGTAAAATGCTACTGCCTCATTTTTTTTTATTATTATTATTATTATTATTATTATTATTATTATTATTGCCCAAAGGCTACCGACTCATGGTCGAACTCTCTCCTACTAGTCAGCATTCTTAGCCCTGTGGCTTTTGCATCCACGTCACGGAATCCAGTATGATAATTTACATTTGGTTAGGGGATTTGATGCATGGTGAAATATTATGAATACATTACAGCTCCACCTTACTTAGAAATAAGCCATTGAGGAGGATCAGGAGAGTTTGAAGCAGCATGTGTACATTCTTGTATTTACGGCATGAATTGCCTTGTTTAAAATTAAAATTTTAATAACCTTTCAGACAGAAAGCCTCAGGGGAAGCTGTCTCTTTCATAGCAGCTCAAAAGGTTTAGGGAGGGGTCTGTTCCAATCCAGCTTTTAAAATTTGATACAATCCTCTCTTTTTTGTTCTGGAAAATGCCTCTTTTGGAAGGAACAATCGTCTTCCAGTGCAATGATCATAATGAGGAAATGATACTGAGCCCGACTTCAAAGGCAGTGTGGTGGGGGAGAAGATACAGAGGCTTTATGTGATAAATGTACTAGCTGTGATAACCCTTTTGCTGACTTTCCTCCCGGGTATTCTAATTTGTATTAGCTTCCAGAGTCATCAGAATCACACATAGTTGTCTCTGAAGCTGGAAACCTAACGCACTTGGTTTAAAAGTCCTCCTCTGAACAGTAGTGGTTTTAATTAATTTAAGAAGCACGCAGCAAATTACATCAGAGGTTTGGACCAGAAGCACCCTGCTGTCGAAACAATGCTTCTCACTGCTGCTGAGATGGCGCCTCTTTATCTGTGACTTTCTTGCTTTTGGCCATAGAGGACCAGCTGACAGTGAGTGACCAGTTTCAGGGGCTGAACATTTGGAGGGTTAAACCTTGCATCACTGCAGAACAAGATGGGGTCAACAGCTAGGACAGGAATGGGAACTTGTGGCCCTCCAGATGTGGCTGGACTCCCATCAAGAGCAGCCAGCATGGCCAATGGTCAGGAATGATGGGAGTTGTAGACCATCAAGATCTGGAGATCTGTGAGTGAAGAGATCACTCCAGGGAAATGAAAGGTTTGACCCTGGGTGCAAGGAATGTGATGGCTAGAGAAGCAGAAGAAGCCAGGAAACCATCTTGGAAGCTGGGGAGTCTGGGTTGGAGATAACAATCTGTATGATACAGATACATACAAGTGCAAAGTATTGCAAAATAAGAAGTAGGCAACACCGTTGGAAAATAAGAAACAACCAGTACCATTACTGGTGGCTTAGGAAAGATTTCTCAGCCTAGAACAGGCATAGGCAAACTCAGTCCTCCAGATATTTTGGGACTACAACTCCCATGATCCCTAGTTAACAGGACCAGTGGTCAGGGATGATGGGAATTGTAGTCCCAAAACATCTGGAGGGCCGAGTTTGCCTATACCTGGCCTAGAACCATTGTTATTGGCTCAGGATGAGCAGAAGTCAATTACAGTCATCTGAACATGACTTCTTTCATCTTTCCCATACAGTTCTATACAGAATGTTATTTATTTTTGCCACTCAACATGGTGTGCGCATGAAGACTGTATCGAAGTGGGTTGGGTTTATAGAATTTGGCAGGTTCAGGATCTCACTTCCCTGATTTGGGAAGCCCCAGGCTATTGCAAGCTGAGCTCATATCCTCCTGAAGTTCAGGCCCAGCTCATAAGGGGTTTACATTGGGACCAACATTCCCCACTATCAGACAGCCTTCTCTGCGGCAGATTCCCCCCTTTCTTCAGACTTACTTCTGGAGAATGAGGTAGGGGCCAGGAATGCTGCTGCAAAGCAGTTGCAGGAGCATCATCAGATAGAAGAACTGGTACGGTCTGGGGAACCATCAAAAGCAGACATGAGTTTCCCCATCCGCAAGAGTCCAAGAAATCTCAAGGAGGGGGTACAGGCTAATTGGGAGGAAAGCTGGATGGGCAGCTTCTCCATAGCAATTTCTTATGCTGCCTGGCTTTCCCTAAATCAGCCCGGTCCAAACCTTGCAGCAATATTTCACATACGCAATTCATTCATCTCATCTCTACACTGCATATGCTCACAAAATATACCTCCTTAAACTCCAAGAGAATGTTAATCAAGCTATGTAAATCTTCACAGACAAGAAAATTCCCCAAGGGATTCTACGGAACAGACTTTTTTCTCCTCCTCTTTAGTAACAAATTCATCTTCACTCAGGACACTTCCACTTTGTGTTCTGATGCGACACAGCTTGTGTGTGTTTTAAAAGCATATCATGGGTAGTGCTGGTTATACTTTGGAGTTTTCTGAAGACCTATTGTGACTGCCTAGTGGCAGACTCAGGGTTAAGAACCTGGGCTGCATTTCCTGGCTTTGGGGATAATCCAAACCCAAGATCCACCAGGATGAGATAAGATCTCACAGATTTCTGGCTCAACTACCCCCTGACAGTCCCAGATTCTTCCAGGTGGCCCAACCCAGAGCAGTCCAACTTGACCCAAGCCCGTGTCTCCCTGATTCTCTTTGGGCTTTGGATGAATACAGTTCACAGCCCTAAAAAAAAGGAGACTTCTTCATTTCCTAGGCATTCCTTCAAATTAACATTCTCCAAGGCTTCACCACTGGAGTTTGCACCAAGATGCACCCCAGAATGGGATTTGGTAGCAGGTTTTATTATCCCATTGGACGTTTTTAGCATGGAGCTCTTGATAAACCTTTACTTATGTTCATAACTTGAAAAGTTGTTGGCATAACCAGAGAAATACGTCTTGCCTCTAATTCTGGGCTTTTCTCTGCCAGCTCATTAAGCCCTGTTACCTCTTCAGCTTCCAATACTTCCTCTTCCCAGTCATCTCCCTCTGAGCACTCATCATTGTCCCAGCACCACTCCCCAGGATCTGAGCCCTCTGCCCTTGGTGGTTCCCCAACTGGTTCATCCCACCATTCCTCTGTATTCAACCTGCCCATGACATCAGGAGGCTAATAAGGAACCAATGGCTTCAAGTTACCAGAAAGCAGATTCCAACTAAACTTCTGGAAGAACATTCTGGCAGTAGGAGCTGTTCAGCAGTGAAACAGACTCCTTCGGAAGGCGGTGGGCTCTCCTTCCTTGGAGGTTTTCAAGCAGAGGTTGGATGGCCATCTGTCATGGATGCTTTAGTTGAGATTCCTGCATGGCAGAGGGTTGGACTAGATGACTCTTCCAACTCTGTAATTCTATGATGTTTCTTACAGTCAAGTGGTGTATACATTTTATTTTTTAAAAAAATACAGATGTCTGGCTGCTCATAATTTTCAGTTTTTTAATTGATTTTTGTTTCATTGTTTGCTGATCCTTTGTTGCATCCATTGTTGTTGTTGTTGTTGTTGTTGTTTAGTCGTTTAGTCGTGTCTGACTCTTCGTGACCCAATGGATCAGAGCACGCCAGGCTCTCCTGTCTTCCACTGCCTCCCGCAGTTTGGTCAAACTCATGCTGGTAGCTTCAAGAACACTATCCAACCATTTTGTTCTCTGTCGTCCCCTTCTCCTTGTGCCCTCAATCTTTCCCAACATTGGGGTCTTTTCCAGGGAGTCTTCTCTTCTCATGAGGTGGCCAGAGTATTGGAGCCTCAGCTTCAGGACCTGTCCTTCCAGTGAGCACTCAGGGCTGATTTCCTTAAGAATGGAGAGGTTTGATCTTCTTGCAGTTCATGGGACTCTCAAGAGTCTCCTCCAGCACCATAATTCAAAATCATCAATTCTTTGGTGATCAGCCTTCTTTATGGTCCAGCTTTCACTTCCATACATCACTACTGGGAAAACCATGGCTTTAACTATACGGACCTTTGTTGGCAAGGTGATGTCTCTGCTTTTTAAGTTGCATCCATACAGTACATTTAAAGGACATCACCTCTGCCTGGGAACAGAAGTTTTAAAAAGGTGTTGGGAGTTGTAGCTCTGGGAAGGGAAAACTGCAGTTCCTATGATTCTTTTGTGGGGAGTGGATGTGTTTTAAATGTATGGTGTGTATGAAGCCAAAGTGAATCGTGGTTACAGTGAGGCGGCAGTATATATAATGGAGATCGCATCCGAACTGAGAACTTCCTAGTTCCCAATAGCTCTGTCAATTTGTATGAGTGATATTTCAGCTCCTACGAAAGTCACACATCTCCCTGCTTCGCGCAGCTCTCCCTCCTGCCTCCTCCTTTTCCAGGAGTGAATCTTATTTTTCTCGGGAATTGCTTCCAAAGCAGTGGATCAACAGCCACCCTACACCGTTCCAAATGCACCTGCAGCCATCTCCACCCGCTTAGGAAACCCACACAAAAAAAGAAATGTGAAAACGAAAACAGTGCCGCCCTCGGAGAGAAAAAACCCCGCTGAATTATGCACGAGGAAGCCTCATATTTCAGCTTGAATGAGGAAAATAAAAAGTGATGTCAGGTATTAAGAAAACACATCAGGTTCAGAGGTCTGTAATTAATCTTGTCAGTGCATGCCGGAGGCTAGACCTCTGCAAACCAAGGCATCGTCAGGGGACAACTCTCTCATTTACTTGCGCAGCGCAGAGCCAAGAAGGAGCATCTGGGATCTGAACCCATTTCAGTGATCGGACACAATTATAGTCAAATCCCTGCTCTTTGCATACCACTCCGCATACTTAGGCGCATTAAATATTTAGCTAACGAGTTCATAAATATTGCAGGGAGGGGGGAACACACGGGCTTATGGAATACATTTTCATTAGCTGCTCCCCGAGAAAAGCAGACGCACAACCAATGTTCCACCCACCCCCAAAGACAGATAGTCACTGTGGCAAAAGAACAGAAGGATATGTTTATCTAGGATTTCTCTCTGTAATTGGTGTTTTTGGGCTATTTCACAGGGGCACAAGCAAAGCAATTAGCTTCACCAATTAAGCTTTGTTAAACAACGTGACACCAAAGGAAGCATGATTATTATTATTTTTTTTTCTATTTTAGCGGTTTTAAATAATCATTGCTGCGGCACACTTGGGTTGCAATTCACAAGCTGTGTATTCAGAAGCAGTTTTAGGGCTGACTCAGGCATGTAGACGAGATGAGAACGAAGGAGTCTTGTAGCGATTCAGGTGATTGATCCATCTAGCTTAGCATTGTCTACACGGGTAGGCAGTTATTCTTCAGGGTTGTAGGTGGGGAACATTCCCAGTCCTACCTGGAGATTCCAGACCCTCCAAGTGTCCCTATTTTCCAGGGACAGTCCTGGATTTACAGAAGCCATTCCGGTTTCTGATTTGAAACCAAAATGTCCTACTTTTCCATAGGACATCCCTATTTCCATTGGAGAAATGTTGGGGGGCATGAGATTGAATCTTCTGCATGTGAAGCAGATGCTCTTCGAATGACCAAAAGACCTTCCTCACTTGAAAAAGCACTGCTGGGTGCCTTCAAAGTCTCATCTCATCCAACCTTCTGTTCTCAAGGTGGCCAACCAATTCGGCTCCTTGATAAGCAAACTCTCTACTGAAACTTCTCTTTCCAACATTACTATACTACCAGGTGAAAAGGTAATGCTGATCACAAATTAACCTGGCCTTCCAAAACGTCTGGCCTCTTTCCATCTGGCACAACAAGAGATATCGGGGTGAGAGGCTTAGAAAACGAAGCTGCTTATGTCCATTATTAATGTATGCAGAGTCATGTTTAAAGACTCTCAAACCAGGCTTACAAACCAGGTAAAATATGCTGACCACCCTAAGGCAGCAATTTAACCAGAATATTTAAATGCAGAGCTTTCATTGGTACCACATTCATATTATGAAATGGCAGGAACACGTTTTCCTCAAAAGCAAAAGGAGATCGTCATTTTTCGGACATGTCCAGGCATTTTTGCTGAGGTGCAGGGAGATGGTTTTGGAGGCCGAGACAGGGGTCAGTTACAGTGATCAGCAAACTGGTTGGATGTGGATGGGTGAATTAGGCCACATTCACCTGTCAGGAGTCCAGGTTCCCAGCTTGATAACACAGTGAGCCTAGGTAATTAAAAAGGAGGATTCATTGCAAAAACAAACAGATAGCTCCGGACGGCTCTAACGTAGCCGCCGGCATTATCACTCAAGATGACCCTTCTGAAGACTCGTTCCGGTGTCTACAGAACATATTGAACTTTCACCCTTTACATCTCTTGGTTTTGCTTCCTATCTAGCAGCCCTCCCATTCGTTGACTTTTCAGACTTATTGGATTAGCTCCAGCCTCTTCCTGCTCTGACAGACTATCTCCTTGTCTGTCTGTGCCTGTTTGAACTTCCTGGGAGCTTTGGCTGTGTTCCAGCCTACTCTCAGTCATTCCCTCAGCAACCGACATTCCAAGGGGTGGGGAAGCCTCACTGTGCACTGACCACTGTTCAGCCTGTGTCAGATCTAACCCTCTCTGTTCTGCAGCAGGCTGTGAAGTTCCACTAGGAGCTGGCTCATTCCTGACATCACCATACCAGGGATTGAACCTGCGACCTGGAGCAATGCAGATGTTCCATCACAGAGCTATGGCCCCTTCTGCTGGCCATGCTGGTTAGAGGTTAGAGATAATGGGCAATGGAGTCCAGCAATCATTTCTCTGATGAAAATAGGGACATCCTATTCCATCCTCTCCAACGTTTCTCCGATGAAAACAGGGACATCCTAAGGAAAAACAGGACATTATGTGTTCAAATCAGAAACCATGACGGCTTCTGTAAATCCGGGACTGTCCCTGGAAAATAGGAACCCTAGGAGGGTCTGCAAACCACACATGCAGAACAGGAAGGCAATAGTTTTCATTCACTGCTGCATTTCCTGGAGGAAAGAAAATCAGACTTCAGGACTACATGGACCTTCAATCTGAGCCAGCAAGGCTTTTCTCATTTTTTATTTTTAAAAAATCCTATGATGCTCTCAACGACTCTAATCTTCTATTACCAACTTGATATGGCACTGGAGTGGCACAGATATTAATTGTTTGGGAGAGAGTATTATGAAGGCACTCAGATTTCAGAAGTTGGTTCAGACTGCCCTTGCATGTCATTATAACTTTCCCCTTCCCATCAATATTATCGATGGGACCATGTTCTCAAACTACCAAGGTGCTCGCTGTCCTCTTCAAGTGGCAATGGATCAATGACCTCATCAGATTGTAATCTGAAGCCCTCCCCACTTACCTTCAGCTAATCAGCATCAGAGAATACTTATCTAGCCCAAACTTGCATGCAGATGCCATTTTTATTTTGTGAGAAAGCATCGCAATCTGAGCCAGATATACGATCACTCAGATTAACCACACTGACTGTTTCAAATTGTCCTTTTATGATACTGAAGAAGGGATATTATCCCCCTCTTGGCTATATTTGGATGTAGATCTCCTGGCCAGCACCTAAGAAATAGGTGAATTTCAGAGTTCACTGGATTTTGTGTAATGTTCTGTGTGGTGGGGGGAGGAGGGCTAGCTGAACTTAACAGGGGACAAAATTTTGTTTCAGTCATTCATGCTCTGGTGACATCCAGCTTAGACTACTGAAATTTGTTATACTGGGGCATTCTTTGGAAACAAACCACTGACTTCAGTTTGTTCAGAATACAACTGTCCTATCCAGGGCTTTTCTTTAGCAGGAACTCACAGGAACTCAGTTCAGCACCTCTCAGGTGGGTGTTCTAATAATAATAATAATAATAATAATAATAATAATAATAATAATAATAATAATTTATTATTTATACCCCGCCCATCTGGCTGAGTTTCCCCAGCCACTCTGGGCGGCTCCCAATCGAGTGTTAAAAACAATACAGCATTAAATATTAAAAACTTCCCTAAAGAGGGCTGCCTTCAGATGCCTTTTAAAGATATAATAGCTGCTTATTTCCTTCACATCTGAAGGGAGGGTGTTCCACAGGGTGGGCGCCACGACCGTGAAGGCCCTCTGTCTGGTTCCCTGTAACCTCACTTCTCTCAATGAGGGAACTGCCAGAAGGCTCTCGGCGCTGGATCTCAGTGTCCGGGCTGAACGATGGGGGTGGAGACGCTCCTTCAGGTATACAGGACCAAGGCTGTTTAGGGCTTTCAATGTCAGCACCAACACTTTGAATTGTGCTCGGAAATGTACTGGGAGCAATTGCAGATCTCTCAGGACCGGTGTTACGTGGTCCCAGCGGCCATTCCCAGTCACCAGTCTAGCTGCCGCATTCTGGATTACTTGCAGTTTCCGGGTCACCTTCAAAGGTAGCCCCATGTAGAGCGCATTGCAGTAGTCCAAGCGGGAGATAACTACAGCATGCACCACTCTGGCGAGACAGTCTGCGGGCAGGTAGGGTCTCAGCCTACGTACCAGATGGAGCTGGTAGACAGCCGCCCTGTCTACCAGATCCATCTGGTACACAGGCTAAGACTTTGACATGATAAGAGAACAAGGGAGGTATTCATGGTGAATTCTGGCACCTCTTTTTCTAGAAAAATAGCACTGGTCCTATTGTGAACTGGGACAGAGTATTACAATAGCACTTCTTGCTAGCGCTAATACCCCAGCAGAGCTGGGTATGTGAGTTTTATCAAAGGCTAGAGAAATGATACCACACCTTTAGACAGCCCCTCGGATGACAATCTGTGCAAACTAGGGGGAAAGAAGTCATCCCAGCGTTAGAGGGTTGAGATTCTAAATGGTTTGGAATGACAGTTTGCACGTAAAATAAACCAACGTTGGGGGACGTGGAGTCTAACAATATCATGACTGTATAACGGAGCATATTTATTATGTATTGGCACAACCAAGTTGAAGAAATTGCAGTGTCAAATATACTGTTGGGATCACTGTAAACAGGGAGAAAAAAAATGTATTTCAAGTTATTGTACATAACATCCTCACCATAAGTCTGAAGCCTGACTTGATAAACAGAAAGCAAGAGTGTTGCAGCTTAAGCTGTGTTGATAAAAGCCGTGTTGGTCTTTCTTGCTTCCAACAGTTCAATATTCAGCATTTGGAAATGCATTCCTCAGCATGTCTCCTTGCTAGCCCCTGGAGCCACCTTCAAGTCAGGAGGACACTGTTTTGGTGTTGCCAGAGTTGGGCCCTACAGTGCTAAAAAGAAGAAACTGGCCCAGTTCCTTGACTATGCCCATCTTATTTAGATTTCAGTGACACAACAGGAGGCAGCGGACTGTAACACCAGTGGGCCTCACTTGCGATCAAATGCACCATAATAATTACTCCAAAGGAAAAGCCTAGCAGATGCCTGGATGGGCAGCCAGCAGATGGAGACATATCTTCTCGCTCTTTGCAATTTGGCATGTATCACAGCAGATTTGCCTGGAAAGCAAGACACTGATCCATGATTCTAGTCATGGAGTCTGTTCAGAACTGGAATATTCTGAATAGCATTGTTGGTGATGGCATTGCCACTCTAGGGTGACCAGAATTGGAAGGGATCCAATAGCAATCCAGACCTATTCTTTGGTCTGAGATAGGACACAGACCTAAAGATTTGCCATCAATTTCCTACTGTCTAATATTTCACAACTGAAAACAGAGACATGCCGACAATTTCCTAGTTCTCATATCAAGAATCAGGCTGGATCTAGACACATCAAAAAAACTGTTTCAGGAAAACACGTTGGAAAGCTCATAATGGGAAATCAAGTTGCGGAAGGATTGAACTCTACAGCATCATCTGGGGTCACAGTGTTACAGTGGTACCTCGGGTTACAGACACTTCAGGTTACATACGCTTCAGGTTACAGACTCCGCTAACCCAGAAATAGTGCTTCAGGTTAAGAACTTTGCTTCAGGATGAGAACAGAAATCGTGCTCCGGCGGCGCGGCAGCAGCAGGAGGCCCCATTAGCTAAAGTGGTGCTTCAGGTTAAGAACAGTTTCAGGTTAAGAACAGACCTCCGGAACGAATTAAGTACTTAACCCGAGGTACCACTGTATAACACATTTAAAACACACTCTTTCTTTCTTTCTCTTTCTTTCTTTCTTAGTCCACAGTCTTAGCTCCCTCAGGATGAAAGACCATAAAATAGTGTCTCACCTTGGTAAATAATGACCCCAAAGCAAGACTTTTCTTTGAAAGGAATGGCATTCATGTAATTCATTTATTTCCTATATTTATATACTGCTTAGTACTTTAGAACAGTCTCTAAGCGGTTTACAAAAAGATAACAACTATAGGAGTGCAGGAAAACAATTCATGCTGTCACCACTATTATGATTGAATTAAGTTTCAATCCTAACCCTACTTACCTGAGAGTAAGTCCCATTGAATCCACCAGGGCTTGATTCTAAGTAGACATGGTTAGGCTTGCACTGTTCAACACAAATCACCGCACAATATTAATGATTCCTGCATTGCAGAGGTTTGGACTAGATGACCTTCAGATTTTGATAGCATTTTAGTAAACATTGTTACCCATTTGAGAGACAGAGAAAGAAGGAAGGAGTAGAAGGAAAGAATGCAAGAAAAATCCATCCTCTGAATTACAAGTTGCTAATAATCTACGGTTGATGGAAACTGTGTTATATTTACAGTGGTACCTCTGGTTGCGAACAGGATCCATTCCGGAGGCCTATTCGCAATATGAAAAGAACGCAACCCGCAGCGGCGCGTCTGCGCATGCACGGGTTGCGATTCGCCGCTTCTGCACATGACATCATTTTGCGGTTCTGCGCATGCGCGACCAACGAAACCCGGAAGTAACCCTTTATGGTATTTCTGGGTTGCCGCGGAACATAACCTGAAAGAACGTAACATGAAGCGAACGTAACTTGAGGTATGACTGTACAGTGGTACCTTGGGTCACATACGCTTCAGGTTACAGACTCTGCTAACCCAGAAATAGTGCTTCAGGTTAAGAACTTTGCATCAGGATGAGAACAGAAATTGTGCTCCGGCGGCGTGGCGGCAGCAGGAGGCCCCATTAGCTAAAGTGGTGCTTCAGGTTAAGAACGGACCTCCGGAACGAATTAAGTGCTTAACCCGAAGTACCACTGTATTAGTAATTTAATAATAATAATAATAATAACTTTTTTTCGTGTGCAGTGTCATTTGCCAAGTCACCACGCCTGTGTGAGGGAAATGTTATTTTATTCACGTAGCAACAAGCTGAGGAAAAGACTAAGGCGTGGGCATCTTTTCAGCAAAAAGGTGGTAAGACCTGTATCTTGGGCAGAGATGAAATATACACGCCGACAAATCAGTTCCACTCTCAACCCAGGCACTCTTGAAGTTTCTCCTAACAGCCCGTGAAAATCAACACAGTGGAAAACATTGTCAGAGCGCTCCCAGATTCTAGTGCCGTGAGAACGTCGCCACTTCGCTTCATCAATGGAAACTAATTGAAAGAAGCCGTGTCTCTTCAAACAGCTTTTGGATAATTACTGGGAGTCAAAGAGCTTGGCACCCAAGAGGCACTTTTACTCAGCCTCCTTGATGAAGAGCTCTCTCTTTCTCATGCGCGCGCGCGCACACACACACACAACGCAACACACACATGTATTTTCAGGAATGAAAAATGACTTGCCCAAGCAGCTGAGGGGTTGAAAGTGAGGTGCTGGAGGGCAGAGGTGGGTCCACCGCATGCTTTGTCTTAAAGTAAAGGTAAAGGTAAAGGGACTCCTGACCATTAGGTCCAGTCATGGCCGACTCTGGGGATGTGGCGCTCATCTTGCTTTATTGGCCGAGGGAGCCAGCGTACAGCTTCCGGGTCATGTGGCCAGCATGACTAAGCCGCTTCTGGCGAACCAGAGCAGCGCACGGAAACGCACTTTACCTTCCCGCAGGAGCGGTACCTATTTATCTACTTGCACTTTGACGTGCTTTCGAACTGCTAGGTTGGCAGGAACAGGGACCGAGCAACGGGAGCTTACCCCGTCACCGGGATTCAAACCACTGACCTTCTGATCAGCAGGTCCTAGGCTCTGTGGTTTAACCCACAGCGCCACCCACGTCCCTTGTGTGTCTTAAAGTATCCTGGGCTAATATGCTGTCCTCGGGTGCAGTGGAGTACACTGACCCATCACCGATGTGGGAATGCCTAAAAGGTAGACTCACCCCTTATACACCCAAGTGATTATTGCACTCTGCAGGAGAAGGCCTCCTGCAGATCTCATCGCACCAGGAGGTCCATTCTGGATGATGGAGAATTTGGGTCTTTAGTGGAGCATCACTTGCCCTTTGGATCTCTCTCCTGTTGCACATCAGACAGGCACTGTCTCTCTTAGCTTTTCGGGCCCCCATGAAGACCTTTTCCAGCAAGTCTTCTAAGCAGCTTTCTTTTATCCCAGTATGTATCTCTATTGGGTCTGTAACCTTTTTTAAACACACACACACACAAATCAAATGCTTTTTAGCTGTTTGTATATATGGAATCATTTTTATGATTGATGTTCTTACAGTTCTGTGCATGGGGCTGTATGCGCGAAAACTGCATCAGCTGGGTTCTCCTGGAGTGTGGCCAAAACAGTTTCTTGCAAAACTTCCATGGGAATTGAAAGCAGCTATTCTCCATTTTCTTTATGGTGGGTTTTAAATATTTAAGACTTGGAAAACGGTCGCCTTTAATCTTCTTTTCCTTAAACTAAGCATACCTTTTTTCCTCCCATTTCCCCTCATACATCTTGCATCCAAAGCCCTTTATCATGTTTGTTGCTATTCTCCTGCAAGTCCTAGCCTTTTCCTTAAAAAAAGTGTCCTAAACAAGTTTCAGAGCTCTGGATGAGGACAAAGTAACGTAATTTAAAACTGTATGGATTAAGTCTTCTTTCTTCTGCAATCTCTCCTCGAAAGGTCCATTTACAACAAAAATTATTATACATACAATGTAACGCCAACTTACTGTTACCACAATGACCACCATAAATCTCTTACATCAACATCATCAGACTGACAGGCTGACTAAGGCAAGACGTTTTTCTGCTATGTTTTCTGTTGTGTGACTTGTGCTGAGGTAGAACTCTCAGGCAAGCAATGTAAGCAGCCATTTTGTTTGTTGCCCAAGAGTCATTAAAAAAAATCTGTCCTTGCTGTCCTCATGCCCTTCTTGTTGAATACAAAGTGGATTGTAAAGTCACCTTGCTTTCAAACCCAGAAAGGAGCCACAAAGTCAAGCAATGAGTTACTAAAGAGTCCCAACTTTATATTTAAAACAAGGATCTGATTATTATTTGAATAAGGATTGGGTTTGAGCAAAAACTGAATAACTTGGTCCTTGCAGGCATCTTTCTCTGGGGACGTATGGGATGTTAGGTATAGTAATTTAATTCACTGAAATTGTAAATGTTTGTATGAGTTCCTATGTGTTTAAATTTGATTGGCTGGTAACTGAATTCTAGAGAGTTCTCTAATAGCTCACGAAGGATTGGGCAACATTGGTCACATGGGAGGTATCTAACAAAGAAGGGACTCCATTTTATGTGAAGCAAGATGACTGTGTTTTAGAATGCACTGTGAACACTGCTAAGTTGAATAGAGTGTGGGAGTGCTTCTTCTCTGCTGGAAAGAAAGAGAGCAGAGCTGCAGGAGAAGAGGAAAGTGGAAATCTCTCATAGGAGATGCAAGGCCTGGCCTAATTGAGATACAGAAGGCTGAGTGCTGAGCTCTGGAAAGAGAGGAAAATACAGTTGCTTGGAAGTTAGAAGAAGAAACTGTAAGCCCATGCTTGGGTGAGGTTTTGACTGTAAATACAGTGGACCCTGTTGTCTTCTTCCATGGAGTTTAGAGTCTGTATAGTTAAAGCTATGTTTTTCCTAGTAGTGGTGTATGGAAGTGAGAGCTGAACCATAAAGAAGGCTGATCGCCTTGCCGTGGACTGCAAGAAGATAAAACCTATCCATTCTGAAGGAAATCAGCCCTGAGTACTCACTGGAAGGACAGATTGTGAAGCTGAGTATCCAATACTTTGGCCACCTCATGAGAAGAGAAGACTCCCTGGAAAAGACCCTGACGTTGGGAAAGAAGAAGGGCACAAGGAGAAGGGGACGACAGAGGATGAGATGGTTGGACAGTGTTCTTGAAGCTACCAGCATGAGTTTGACCAAACTGCAGGAGGCAGTGGACGACAGGAGTGCCTGGCATGCTCTGGTCCATGGGGTCACGAAGAGTTGGACACAACTAAAAGACTAAACAACAACAACAGTGGACCCTCTGGATATGAACGTAATTTGTTCCGGGGGTCCTTAAGTACCCTGAAAAGTCCGCAACATGAAGCTCCACCTCTGCACATGCGCACGGTGCAATAGAGCACTTCTGCGCACACACACGGTGTGCAGAGCGCTTCTGTGCATGCACACACGGCAAACCCCAGAAGTATACACTTACAGGTTTGCTGCGTTCACAACCCGAAAGTTACGTTACCCGAAGGTAACGTAACCCAAGGCTCTACTGTATAATGTTTTAATCCATCTACCCTTACTTCAACATGGGAGTAGTTCCCTCTGTCTCACTCCTGGCTAGCTAGCTAGAGCTGTAGTCGTCCTGGGTTGCAGGGGGTCAAAGACCCACTAGTATTTCTGCAGCAGGGTCCCATCAAGGTCCCTGTCTCCAGCATCCTAGACCTGCCCAATCAGCATGAACGTTGAGCTTTTCACCCAATGAGAAAGTGGGCACCTTTTGTTCTGGACCCAATCCATGGTGAAATGAGGTGAGTCAGCATGGGAAGAACACCAATGAGTTGTCCTGTGCATTCCAAAGCTTACCATTTAGGGATACTGGAAACACAATGTGCTTCAGTGTCGAGGTCATGTTGTGCAAGTTCTTTTACATGCAGTAGCACTTCAAGGAAATCACTCCAAAATAAAATACAGTCATACCTCCGGTTGCAAATGTGATCCGTGCAGGAGGCACGTTCGCAACCTGCAGCGTTCATAGCCTGAAGCACCGCATCTGTGCATGTGATTCGGCACTTCTGCGCATGCGCGTGACATCATTTTTGTGCTTCTGCGCATGTGCGAGCGCCGAAACCTGGAAGTAACCCATTCCGGTACTTCTGGGTTCGGCGCAGTCCGCAACCCAAAAATGTGCAACCCGCAGTGTTCGTAACCTGAGGTATGACTGTATTGGAGCATTCCAAATACAACACACTTGCCCATATAAATGCACAAGCTGAAAGGCAACACATGGAGATTGCATTGATCATTGCAGTACATCCTTCATTATTATTCTGGTATAATTTTATTATTGTTGTATAATCTTAGAGGGTGTGGAGCTGTGCCAATAATAAAAAGACCCTGAATTTTCCACTACCCTACTGGTGCTAGGTTGGCCAAGCCTGCCTTAAGGTGAATCAACTCTTCCTTAGTGTTGCTAAGGTTCATATGAGGACACGAAGAAGAGACAATCTCCCTTTCCATTCTTTGTTTTAAAATGTGTGTGTTGGGGGGGGGGGCGGTGAGAACACTCACAGTCAACAAAAGGTACCATCCAAATGATAATGAGAAAATAAATGCAGTTTTACAAGAGCTTTAAAATGCAAATGCCACCTTTGCAAAGAAGTAGTGATGCTTTTAGTGTACTCTGCAATTTCCATTACCAGCAAGGCCCACTAATCCTTCAACACCTTCTGGTTGGTAATAACAGAGTGGAAAGAAGCAAAGTTTTGATTACAGGACTTGGCGGGGAGAGGGAGAGAGAAAGAGGGAAGGAAAAGAAAGTTGATGTGCAAATATGAATGATCTATTAGTATCCTTGCTCCAGAAGATTTGAAATGAAAGCCACAAAGCAAGATGGTGTACAAACAATATTGCTTTCACCCTCTGATTTATACCGTATTACGCTATTGCTATGGATTATAACTTTACAACTCTGGCTTAACAACAGAAGTGGAGACGGAATATAGCGCTCAGCAGTATCAGAGATATACTACAGTCTTTGAAGACATTTTACACACTCCCAGCATTTTTCAGAACAGAACCTACAAAGCTTCAAGAAAAGCTTCCCCATGCAGGTTTTGAGGATACGGTCCTTATATTCCCAGTACTGTCACCCGAGATAGATGGGTGCCAACCAATGTGTAGGAACTAGCCAATCACACAAAGGCAAAAAAAAATTACATCCATTGCTCAACTCACTTTTGTCTCTGCCCCAGCCCACCACTGGCTTGTGGCCCTCAAAAGGTTTTCCAGAAGGGAATGTGGACCTCAGACTGGAACAGCTTCCTCACCCAGCCCTGGACAATTGCGAAAGTGTTTCACAGGTCACCTTCCATTTTGGGGAAATAGCCTTCCAGGTTTGAAGGAAGTGACAATAGAAAAATGGAGCAGGAACGGTGACAGTTTATATGCAAAAGAAATAAGAACCTGCTGTAATATTGAAATAAAGATCGTTTCATGCACGCAAACACACACTTTCTGGAAGTGCATGTGCTTTGCCTACAGTTCATTACTTCCAAGTCTCTGCAGTTTAATGCAGCTAATAATTTTCAATGACATCCCAATTTGGGAAACAATAAGCTTTAGTGCTTCTCTTCCTGCATATTCACCTCTCTCTCCCCTCTCTTTCTTTCTCTCTCTCTGTTCTTTTTCTACAATCTCTCCTAGCTGTAATGAAAGGTAAAAAGGGACGTGGGTGGTGCTGTGGTCTAAACCACTGAGCCCCTTGGGCTTGCCGATAGGAAGGTCAGCGGTTCGAATCCCCACAATGGGGTGATCTCTCGTTGCTCTGTCCCAGCTCCTGCCAACCTAGCGGTTCAAAAGCACACCAGTGCAAGTAGATAAATAGGTACTGCTCTGGCAGGAAGGTAAATAGTTTGAAAGCAACCAGTGCAAGTAGATAAATAGGTACTGCTCTGGCAGGAAGGTAAACGGCATTTCCATGTGCTCTGGCACTCGTCACAATCCTCCATGCACCAGTAGTGGTTTAGTCCTGCTGGCCACATGACCCGGAAAGCTGTCTGTGGACAAACGCCAGCTCCCTCAGCCTGAAGCGAGATGAGCACCATACTCCATAGTTGGATATGACTGGACTTAACCATTCATGGGTCCTTTACCTTACCTTTACCTTAATTAAAGGTACAATTCTATCCTCTCTTTTTTTAAAAAAAAAAGTGTGTCACAATCTGCAATCGCTCTCGTGTGAGTGCTTTGCTAAAGTGAAGGGGGGAAAGCAGCTGTATGAGGGATTATTTTCCGAGGGTCTCTCTAAGCATCTAGCATTTGTTAGCAATTAACAAGTAAGCAAGGAATAATGAACAGTACAGATTGGAGAGGTGTGTAATTGTTCTTTGCGCTCATCAATTATCAGTTGTCTGGAAGAGGGACGATGAACCCAACGCGGCTGGAATACATTTTCAACTCCCATGGTGAACTTTTTAGAGTGGCTCCTTCTCCACCACTCCCTCCTCACGCCACCGGTATGTGACAATGGTGGGAGGAAAAGCTGGAATTTGCAACAAAGCGATAACAACCACAGCACACCAGAGTCTGCCTTCCGAGAGCCAGAACGCTAGGCTCTTTATTATTACCCCCAGTTTCCACGTCCCCTTTGCAGCTCGAAACGAAATGGCTTTTGCACAGGGGAATGACACATTAGCAAGACCCCAGAGAAAATATGAATTGTGCTACTGCAAGGGAGTCCCTGCTTTAATTATGGTAATAAACCTTCAGGCCCCAACGAAATTATTTATCAGAACTAGCAACGGACCCTGGAATTTATTACACATTGTCAGCACTACGTACCTAGGGTCCCTTGCGCCCTCGGCAAGGAACTGTACAGGCACCCCACCATGAAAACAAACCACTTTACTGCAATAGCCATATTAGAAATCACTACATTTTACATGACCCAAGTACTCAAAGTGGGCTGGTCCCATGGGTTACCCGAGAGGCGAGGTCCAAGCCCGGTCCGTGGTCAAAGGTGCAACGTGGAGGCCGTTCATAGTACCTGAAGCTGGGTTGCAGGGCAGGGAGCTGGGTGAAGTCAGGAACAGGCTTGCAAGCAAGGAGCCAGGGCGGGTCAGGAGCTCAGGCAGGAAAGCAGGACAGGGTTCAGACAGGAACTAGCAACCAACAATGTTGCTCCCGCAACTTGGGACAGGGGCTGGCTGGTTTTATCTGCCCCAAGGCATAGGGCAGCCCCGATCCTCTGGTGACTCGCATCTCCTGGCCTGGAGGCGAGCACTCCTCCTGTGGGAACTTAGTTCCCTCTCTGCCCTGAGCCTCTGCAGCCCAGGAGAAGCTGGAGGGTTACCGGATCCAGAGGCAACCTCACTTCCCCTGACGGGGCTGAGAGTGGAGCACCTGCAGGCAATGGGTCCTCCATCACCTCAGGGGCCAGAGCAGACTCAGCTGATGCCTGCACCTGAGGATCTAGCACATGTGAGGACCCTTCAGGCTCATGCTCCAGCCCCGGCTCAGCTGGTTCTGGAGGCGGGGAATCCTGTGCAGGCTGGGATCCCTCAGGTTCAGCATCCGAGTCCGAATTCCAGGCCATCACACAAAGCATCCCGAGTGAGGGCAAGGCAAGAAGGAAGGGCGGAAAAAAATTGCACATTTTGTGCTGCAGTGCAAGAAGGGAGAGAAGTTTCTCTCATGTTTGACCTCTCCACAACGGCGGTGGCACATCACGACACATAGTCAAATTTTTGTCCCCTGCCCCTTCGGGGAATCCAATCCCCCTCCCTCATGGCAGGCTGCCAGCAATAGGAAAACAAGAAGCTCTTACCAAGGTATTTTATACAGTATTCACAGAGAGGGACGTAGGGTATATGGCATTGCTCCGTCTCTCCTATTCTACGTCATCCCTGCGTCAGCTGATCTGTGCTTTCTGCCTCTGAGCTTTCTGTTCTCCTACTCTCAACGCCCGCCTTGTCCTGGGAGAGGGGGGTCAGGAATGCTTTCTAAAGACACTGAATCTGTCAGCTATCTCTTCCCTGGTGGTGGTACTTCTTCTTCTTCTTGCTCCTCTACCAATATTTTTGAGCTTCTCCCCTCTGCAGCCTCTGAACGATGACGTTCTGCAAACCACTGTTCTAAATCTATACTGCCTTCCTCTTCTCTGGAAGGTTCAGGAGAGGGAGGGAAGGAGGTCTCCACCACTCCTCCTCAGCATGGTGTAGTGGTTAACAGTGGTGGACTTGTAATCTGGTGAACCAGGTTTGCTTCCCTGCTCCTCCACATGCAGCTGCTGGGTGACCTTGGGCTAGTCACACTTCTCTGAAGTCTCTCAGCCTCACTCACCTCACAGAGGGGGAGGAAGGGAAAGGAGATTGTTGGCCGCTTTGAGACTCCTTAAGGGGAGTCTCCTCCTCCTACTCTTCTTCTTCTTTTTTGCAGCCCAGTCCCTGACAGCCCCTGGGCAAGGGCCAGTTTTGCCAACCCCTAGGTCCATTGTACAGAATGCATGCTGTAATCACATCTGACGTTCTCCCCCAAGGTTCTGGACCAATGTATCCCAGACATTTTCTGGACCAATGCATCCAGCATATTTGCAGACCCCGAGGCAATTTGCAGAAATGGAATGTCCAAAATTGCTGCGGTAGGGAGCTATATGAACTGGAATCCTCAGGATCACGAGGCTATGTAAAGGCCCTTCTATTGCCTGGCTACCAGGGCTCTCAGTTTGAAGACTAGAACAGGTCACAGATGCTTTACTTTCTGTGCTGTTTGGCAGCTGGCCAGAAAGAGAGAAGCACAAGTCCAATATCGAGCCTGTGCCGTAGCGCCACCATTGCAAATGGCTAGAAAGTGGCATTGCGGCTACAGTTTAGAAGACATCTGAAGGCAGCCCTGTTTAGGGAAGTTTTTAATGACTGATGTTTTAATGTATTTTTAATCTCTTGTTGGAAGCCGTCCGGAGTGGCTAGGGAAACCCAGCCAGATCAGCGGGGTATAAGTAATAAATTATTATTATTATTATTATTATTATTATTATTATTATTATTATTATTGCCAGCCTGCCAGGGATCAGGCGATGCAAAGAGCCCCAAGCATCCCATGTTGGGATATGTAAACCGCTTTGTGATTTCTGTTGAAATACAAAGCGGTATATAAATTCACTTGCTAAATGAAATAAATATGGCCCTACAAAACTGCTGGCTCTACTCAGCCATAGATTGAGCTGGTCATAGACAACCTATCCCAATACTTGACTGCCAGCAAAACTGTCTGCCTTCCTCCAGATAACCAGCATTGGAGAAAACTCCAATAACGAACCCTGGCTGCCGAATCAGGCTTAGACACTACCCATGCAGCCTTTTGACTGGCCAAGTTGGACCACTGTTGTGATAACCTCTCACGCTTTCCTAAGTCACCTACTTGTTTCAAGCAACTGAGTAACACTTTTTACTGGCAAGGAAGTCCTTCTTCACACTGTGCTAGGGATGGGGGCGGGGAGATTAGTTTCAGTTCAAAAACACAGCTGTCCTTCCAAACTTGCCTTTCTCCAAATTTTTGCAGTGCAGTTTTCCAACTGTGTACAAGTATGCCAGGGTAAAATATCCATAAAAATGCATATATTGGTGAAAATAAAATACAAAATTCCATTCTATTCAGAAAAATTGCTTTGCAAAAAAAAAAAGTGTATGTTATTGTGGTGGTTGTTATTGTTCTTAATTTATGAACGACTTTCGTCTGCAGGAAAGCTTCTCCTACAAGCAGATCACAATAATAGGCAAAACTGCATAGAAAAAAATGTGTATATTGGGGGGGGGGGGGGAGAATTGCACTATCCATGCTCTCCCTGAATGCAGGCATTTTTGTAAATGTTGCTTGGTTGGAGAACTGTCACAATTTTTTTTTAAAAAAAGTGCAATTTTTGATCTTTTTGTATTGTTTCAGGAAGCGTGAATTATGTGGCCTTATCTTTAAATGCAAACTGAATCCAGTTATCCCCCCTTTCCTAGTACCACATTTGTGTTGAGCTCAGCTGTCTCCTTTAAAAAAAAACTTCCTGAGGCTACTTTTTGGGGTATATTTGAGAAGTGTCTGTGTTTTGACACAATTAACACCTCCGGGATCCAAGTTAATTTATCTTAAAATGACATCAGCGCTGGGTGAAATGAAGATCAGCATTAGTGCATCAATCAAGGCTGGATACAGAGTAGCATGTACTTTTAAAGATCACTCGTGCCAGTTTGAATCATGCTATTATAACAACAATATAATATAACTGATGATGAACACAATGGAACGATGTGTTTGGTGGGCAACAGGAGGCAGAAAGCTGAATTGTGAATGCTTAGGGAAAATGCTGCTGTTGCAGCTCTTAAGTTACAATAGCCCGAGTTCTATATTCCGCTGTTGGCACAAGCTTAACGAGAACCCATCACTCCATGTAATTTTCCTTTTCTTCCTCCAAAATGCAATTATCCAATAGTGATTAGTTGATCCAATTCCAAATTGTATTCAAATGAAAGCAATTTGGCCAGAGGTGCAGAGGCCAAAAGGTGTCACTTTTGGAAACGCCTTGAAAAATCAGACATTCTCACCTTAATTTTCGTTGCAAAAAGAAGAATGGTCCTTCCTCCTTCTACTACCCACCCCCAATTTCTTTTTCTGCATAGACAATTTGATTCCAGTAGTAGAGACTCTGACGGCTTCACAGATCTGGATTGTTAACACATTTGCTTCCTGAAGCAAAAAAATTATCTACTTCCAGCTTTAGGGATGGAGTGATGACTTAATGCATCACCAAAGAAAGGAGGGAAAAGAAGGCACAGATTTCCACATACATAAACGATGCAGACGCGGGTAGCACTGTGGGTTAAACCACAGAGCTTAGGGCTTGCCAATCAGAGGGTTGGCAGTTTGAAACCCAACAACGGGGTGAGCTCCCGTTGCTCGGTCCCTGCTCCGGCCAACCTAGCAGTTTGAAAGCACGTCAAAATGCAAGTAGATAAATAGGTACCACTCTGGTGGGAAGGTAAACGCCATTTCCGTGCGCTGCTCTGGTTCACCAGAAGTGGCTTTGTCATGCTGGCCACATGACCCGGAAGCTGTATGCCAGCTCCCTCGGCCAATAAAGCGAGATGAGCGCCGCAACCCCAGAGTCATCCGCAGCTGGACCTAACGGTCAGGGGTCCCTTTACCTTTACCTAAACAATGCATATGCTATTTTATGTATGTATAGGATGAGCCTGCTTGATCAGCCTAAGTAATCCAGCATCCTGTTCTCACCTGGGGAAACCTTCAAGCAAGACCTGAGGACCAGAGTGCTGGGTCCAGAAATAAATATCTCACATACATGAAGGTCCCCACTGCACTGATTTAAAATGTGAGTCTTGTCCAATGAAGGAAACATTCCATTCCAATAGCTTTTAGCTAGGTGATGAATCAATGACCATGGAAAACAATAAATCTGAACTGGAGACTCATTTCACAAGGAAGAAGCAACTTACTGTGGAACACCCTCCCATCAGATGTCAAAGAAATAAACAACTATCTGACACTTAGAAGACATCTGAAGGCAGCCCTGTTTAGGGAAGTTTTTAATGACTGATGTTTTAGTGTACTTTTAATCTTTTGTTGAAAGCCGCCCAGAGTGGCTGGGGAAACCCAGCCAGATGGGTGGGGTATAAATGATAAATTATTATATTATTATTACTGAAACCAGAGAGGGCCGCACCCATATATCCATTAGTGCTTCAAAGCAACAAGTCCCACCAACCTAGCAAATCACATCCAGTTTGGTACCGGAATACCTACATATTCTTGTTCTTTACCTACCCAAACCAATCACAGCACTCTGGCTCTCCAGAAGAGGGCCTCGTGCAAATACCATCTCGTCAGGAGGTGTGTTCTGTATGATGTCAGAGTTAGGCCTTTAGTGTGGGGGCCCCAACCATTGGAAATCCATCCAGTTACCCAGCAGACAGGTGCCATCTCTATCATCTTCTCACTGAGGCTCTGTGGTGTGGTTGACTGGTGTTTCCCAGTTGTATCTGAGGACTGTCTTCTGCTAGTGGTGGAAAGATGGTCTTTCTAGCCATCCAAACCTTAGTGGCAGCAAGACTGGATGCCAGAATGATCTGAAATTATGGGGTAGAATTGGAAAAATACACATGCAGGCACCATGTTCCCTTGTTTTTGTAACCCGACCAATTTTTAAAAATTATTATTAAAACTCCCAATTTCCTGTCATGTCACATTGTATTTCTTTTTAATTCATTCAGATGAAAAGAACCTGAAAACCTACCAGATTCTTTTGTCTTTCTTACTTCTCGTCACTCATTAGTGACATTCTTAGACATGTATTTTTACGGCTTCATTGTTTTTAACTTTAGTCACCCTTTTTAAAAATGAATAAATATAACATAATTAATAATATAATATAATATAATATAATATAATATAATATAATATAATAATAATATAGATACACAAAACATACGGTACCTCTGATATGTTTTTCTTTCTTTTAACCAATTTATATCCATCTTATATGTCTTTCTTTAATCTTTTCTTCCATTTTTTTCTTTTAACTGTCCTAGATGTCTTTGGGTAGTCATGAAAATTGCCTTATTGCTCTTCAGTAAAAGACTGAGGCTCCTGTGACTTCTCATTTTGAGTCAGTGTTTCAGAGTTTTAGCCTCCCTAGAGTTGGGCCAAAATTCCTCAGGAAATATCGGGTTGAGAAATGCTCAGAAATTTTTTCTTCACATCTTTGATAAATGCCAGAACCCTCTCTTTCCCCAGAGAATATTTTGCAAAGTCCCTCCCTTCAGTTCTGTCCCTGCCACCCAGCAAATAGCATGGAAAATTTGGTCGCAACTGTGGATCCACCCCTTATTTATGTATTTATATCCCATCCTGCCTTGGGCTTGAAGCTCGCTGGGTGACTTGGGGGGCCAATCACTGCCTCTCAGCCTAACCTCTCTTTCAGGGTTGTTGTGGAGATAATGGCCTAGGACCCTTGTACCTACAGGACTGCCTCTTCTGGTATGCCCCACAGAGGACCTTACGGTCTGCAAATAACAGCACCCTGAAGATCCTGGGCCCCAGAGAGATTAGACTGGCCTCGACCAGAGACAGGGCCTTTTCGGCTGTGGCCCCGGCCTGGTGGAATGCTCTCTCACAAGAGACCAGGGCCCTGCAAGATTTGAGATCCTTCCACAGTGGTTGCAAGACGGAGCTGTTCTGCCAGGCCTTTGGTCAGGGTTCAGTCTGACTCATTTTCTCTTTGTAGAGGAACAAGCATGAAGGAGGTTTACCAGCCCTCTGACAGGTCCTTATAATATCGTGGAAACAGTTGGTCCTGGTGAGTATTAACTGCTTTCAATTTTAACCTGGGGATTGTCATTTGTCCAGTTTTAACTTTAATTTTAATTTATTTGAATTAATTTTGGGATGCATTTTAATCGATTGATTGCTTGTTTTTATGCATATTGTATTATTTGTATGATGTTAGCCACTCTGAGCCTGGCTACAGCCAGGGAAGGCAGGGTACAAAAATTATTATTATTATTATTATTATTATTATTATTATTATTATTATTATTATTATAGCAGGAGAATGATGCACACCACCTTGAGCTCCTTGGAGAAAAAGGTTGGATAGAAATGCAATAAATAAATAATAATACATCAGATCTAATCAGACCCAAGGTGTTTTGTGCTTCTGGTAAAGATAAAGATGACTCTCTGCCCCCCAATTTCTTGTACAGAAGCTGAGTGGACTGGAAGTTGAATTGCGCTTGAACATTGCTGATGGGACAATGGCACCCAAGGTCACAAAGCAACATTACTGAGTTCAGGAACACGCGTTTTTGCTTTCTCCAACCTTCCGTTCAGTTTGAAAAGTTTTTGTGGCAAAAGAAAAAAAGTCACCATGAAAATTTATAAGCGTTGGTTTGGGTTTGTTTGTTTTTTCCACAAATACTGTATTTTTCGCTCTATAAGACGCAGCAGACCACAAGACGCACCTAGTTTTTGGAGGAGGAAAACAAGAAAAAAAATATTCTGAATCTTAGAAGCCAGAACAGCAAGAGGGATCGCTACGCAGTGAAAGCAGCAATCCCTCTTGCTGTTCTGGCTTCTGGGATAGCTGTGCAGCCTGCATTCGCTCCATAAGACGCACACACATTTCCCCTTACTTTTTAGGAGGGAAAAAGTGAGTCTTATAGAACTGAACTGTGTCCAGTTCTGGGCACCACAGTTCAAGAAGGACATTGACAAACTGGAACGTGTCCAGAGGAGGGCAACCAAAATGGTCAAAGGCCTGGAAACGATGCCTTATGAGGAACGGCTAAGGGAGCTGGGCATGTTTAGCCTGGAGAAGAGGAGATTAAGGGGTGATATGATAGCCATGTTCAAATATATAAAAGGATGTCACATAGAGGAGGGAGAAAGGTTGTTTTCTGCTGCTCCAGAGAAGCGGACACGGAGCAATGGATCCAAACTACAAGAAAGAAGATTCCACCTAAACATTAGGAAGAACTTCCTGACAGTAAGAGCTGTTCGACAGTGGAATTTGCTGCCAAGGAGTGTGGTGGAGTCTCCTTCTTTGGAGGTCTTTAAGCAGAGACTTGACAACCATATGTCAGGAGTGCTCTGATGGTGTTTCCTGCTTGGCAGGGGGTTGGACTCGATGGCCCTTGTGGTCTCTTCCAACTCTATGATTCTATGATTCTATGAAAAAGTACGGTACACGTTTTGGTCACAATTTGGTCACAACAATATATGCATTTTTCTGTGAACACTTTCCCCTTGTATATGTGAGGTGATGCTTTGCACACACAGTCTGGCTGGAGAACTGTATTTCAAAGTTTGGAAGTGTGCAAATTTCAAAGGACATCTGCTTTTGGGTCGATGCATCACTTTGGGAAGTCTAAATCAGGTAGGTTTGCTTTAAAAAGTGAACTGAACTGAACTTCTCCCTCATTGCTACTCAGTACAAGCCTTCATCCAGTTGTGATGTATGGAAGTGAGAGCTGGACCATAAAGAAGGCTGATTGCCAAAGAATTGGTGTTTTTGAATTCTGGTGCTGGAGGAGACTCTTGAGAGTCCCATGGACTGCAAGAAGATCAAACCTATCCATTCTGAAGGAAATCAGCCCTGAGTGCTCACTGGAAGGACAGATTGTGAAGCTGAGGCTCCAACACTTTGGCCACCTCATGAGAAGAGAAGACTCCCTGGAAAAGACCCTGATGTTGGGAAAGATGGAGGGCACAAGGAGAAGGGGACGAGAGAGGACGAGATGGTTGGACAGTGTTCTCGAAGCTACCAGCATGAGTTTGACCAAACTGTGGGAGGCAGTGGAAGACAGGAGTGCCTGGCGTGCTCTGGTCCAGGGGGTCACAAAGAGTCGGACACGACTAAACGACTAAACAACAACAACAAGCCTTCATCCCGGACTATGATCCAAACTGATATTGGCCATTGTGAAAGGCCCTCATGAATAACTCTTGCTATGAACCAGCTGATGGGAAAATCACCTTGAGCTGTGTTGTTGTTGTTTTAAAAAAAGAAGAAATAAAGAAGCCCCAAATGGATTTTTCATTGGGTCATCATTCGCACACATGAAATTGTCATGAAAAGTGAAAGATTTATTCTTAGATCTTGCAGCGTAAATGTGGGTGGAGGGAGGACACCCAGGAATAATCTACATTTTAATGAGGGAACAGCACTGAAAATGATTAGTAACACTGCCACCTTGTGCTTGAAATATTGAATTTTTTTGTGAGAAATACATCAGGGTAAAAATAAAATACAGGCCAATTGGCAGTTATTGATATGAGTGTGAGATGCAGTATATGAAATATTTTTATTTAATAAAATCTTCTGCTAAGGGGATAGGGTGTCCTTAATATTTACTCATTAAGTAGTTTCTTTATATGCTGCCCTTTGCATAAGCTACAAGAAAAAATCAAATAAGGCAGAAATAATAGATCAAATCCCTAAAATAACGTAACAACAACACAGCTTATAACAAATCACTAAACAGCAATCAATAGCAGCAGAAGCAGCAGTAAATGTATTTTGTGTACAGTGGTATCTTGGGTTAAGTACTTAATTCGTTCCGGAGGTCCGTTCTTAACCTGAAACTGTTCTTAACCTAAGGTACAACTTTAGCTAATGGGGCCTCCCGCTGCCACCACGCGATTTCTGTTCTCATCCTGAATCAAAGTTCTTAACCCGAGGTACTATTTCTGGGTTAGCGGAGTCTGTAACCTGAAGCATATGTAACCCAAGGTACCACTGTAATTGGGTCTTTGCTCCCTCGAAAACCTGTTGGTAAAGATAACCAACCACTTAGAAATCCGTCCCACTTCACTGCAGGGAGGAGTTGCGGTGGACCACGTGGCCACCCACTCTCCTCCGGGGGCAGGGGATGAAGTCACGCATTGCCCGGGGTTCCCAGCCACGTCATCGACCAGCCAGCCAATCCGCCGGCTGGTGGAGGCGTGGCCAGGACCATTTAAGCTGAGGCGCAAGCCGGAGGGCTTCCTCTTGGCTCGCTTCTTCAAACTCCCACCCTCCCTCCCTATTTTACAGGTTTTCTTCATTGGCCTTGCTATGGACCTCGGTTGGTTGCAGTTGAGGGGCCTGGTAGGAATTTTTCCACTTGGCAAAATTGGCATGGGGCCATTCGGTTTTCGCCTACCTCGTAGCAATCGTCACAACTTTGTAAGGTTTTGCGGTTAGGCATTGTTTGACCTTGGGCTCCATGATTCTTGGGCTCCATGATCACTGCAGATGGTGACAGCAGCCATGGAATTAAAAGATGCCTGCTTCTTGGGAGAAAAGCAATGACAAACCTAGACAGCATCTTTAAAAGCAGAGACATCACCTTGCCAACAAAGGTCCGTAAAGTTAAAGCTATGGTTTTCCCAGTAGTGATGTATGGAAGTGAGAGCTGGACCATAAAGAAGGCTGAGCGCCGAAGAATTGATGCTTTGGAATTATGGTGCTGGAGGAGACTCTTGAGAGTCCCATGGACTGCAAGAAGATCAAACCGATCCATTCTGAAGGAAATCAGCTCTGGAAGGACACATCCTGAAGCTGAGACTCCAATACTTTGGCCACCTCATGAGAAGAGAAGACTCCCTGGAAAAGACCCTGATGTTGGAAAAGACGGAGGGCACAAGGAGAAGGGGACGACAGAGGACGAGATGGTTGGACAGTGTTCTCGAAGCTACCAGCATGAGTTTGACCAAACTGCGGGAGGCAGTGGAAGACAGGAGTGCCTGGTGTGCTCTGGTCCAGGGGGTCACGAAGAGTCGGACACGACTAAACGACTAAACAACAACACTGTTTGACCTTATGATGGGGAGGGGAGGTGTGGCCATCACCTGCCCCTCCAAGCTTAAGGGTATTCCATTAAAGGAATCTGGGGGTGTGGATCTTGTCTGAAGCCCAGGTCGGGGGCTAGGGCCATGACACGACCCCGACAGGAACACCAGGGGGAGCTCGAGTTGGTTTGCATCAACAGGACTCCCCCTTCTGGTGGTTTACCCTTACTGGACTCCCTGCGCAATGGGCAGGATTCAGATATAGCTGGGTCCATTCAACGCCTAAGCCAATACCGCTCACAGTCTGTAATCAATAAAGTTGTATCTGCATTTTCCTGCACTGTAAGGAGTTGGTCTCGATGATCCTCAGGGTCCCTTCTGACTCTACGATTCTCTCATTCTTCTTCTTCTGTTATCTTCACCAGCATCACCATAACTATCATTATTTGGACCCACAAATTCTAAATCCTTATATACTTTACTACAGGCACACACCTGGACCAGGAGGGTCTGCAGGGATTCATGCGGCGGGGGGAGGGAGAGGGAGAGGGGGCGCTGTCTGTGCAAACCAGCCTTTATACTTAGGGTGCAATACAATATTAAGGGTATTTTAAGACGCAGCTCTGAAATTTTACAAAACCTGTAAGGGTAGTCATGTCTGATGTTTGCTTCAAACTCATCTCTATCCTTGAGCTTTCCCTGCTTCATGCACTTAACAGCCTTTGAAATTTATCAAGCCAGCTTTTCCATATAGACACCTGGGAACATGTTTTCCTGCAGATATTTGTTCATATTTTCTAAGCTGTTTGCAGACCAACTGCAGAAAGGAAACCAGTCATCTCCCCCCCCCCCCAGCCCCACAGCTAAATTATGGGCTGGCTTTGGAGAGCAGTGAGATATATATATATATATATATATATATATATATATATATATATATTCTAAGAGAGATTCAATTTTATGTGTTATGATTTACTAGGAGTGCCTGCCAGAATGGTGTTTGCATTTGTGAAAACGGTGCCCTGCTACTCCTTTGATAGGAAGGATAAATAGGATTTTTCATTGTGCCATACACTAGAAGTAAATGCAAGTATGGCGTAAGCCAGAAGATTCCATTTAATGTTCTTACTGGTTGGAATTTGTTAAGTAACATTTATGAAATATTAAGGAAGGGGAATTTATCCACTGACCTGGAAGGCAAACTTGAACGAATAAGCCTGAATGTTGCACAAGGAAGGACTGATAAAGATTTGACCCAGAAAAGAAGATTTTTATCTGCTTGAATAATACACTGTACATAAAATAGGGGCAGTGACTCATTGGCTTGGCAACCAGCACCTGATATATCCTGTTTGGTGCCCGTCTAACTCTCCTGTGTGACCAAGTAATGGAAGCCAAGGCCAGGGGTCAGAAAACGTTTTCAGCAGGGGGCTGGTCCACTGTCCCTCAGACCATGTGGGGGGACTATATTTTTTTTGGGGGGGGGAATGAATTCCTATGCCCCACAAATAACCCAGAGATGCATTTTCAATAAAAGCACACATTCTACTCATGTAAAAACACCAGGCAGCCCCCACAAATAACCCAGAGATGCATTTTCAATAAAAGGACACATTCTACTCATGTAAAAACACGCTGATTCCTGAACCATCCATGGGCCGGATTTAGAAGGTGATTGGGCCGGGTCCGGCCCACGGGCCTTTGTTAGCCTACCCATGGTCAAGGCTAAATGGTGCATATGAAAAACAAGCCATAATTCAAAATGAGGCCATTCCTACTCAACTCCAAAAAGGGACGCGGGTGGCGCTGTGGGTTAAACCACAGAGCCTAGGACTTCCCGATCAGAAGGTCAGCGGTTCGAATCCCCACGACGGGGTGAGCTCCCGTTGCTCGGTCCCCGCTCCTGCCAACCTAGCAGTTCAAAAGCACAAAGTGCAAGTAGATAAATAGGTACCGCTCCTGCGGGAAGGTAAACAGGGTTTCCATGCACTGCTCTGGTCCACCAGAAGCGGCTTCGTCATGCTGGCCACATGACCTGGAAGCTGTACGCCGGCTCCCTCGGCCAGTAAAGCAAGATGAGTGCTGCAACCCCAGAGTTGGCCACGACTGGACCTAATGGTCAGGGGTCCCTTTACCTTTACTCAACTCCAACTCAATTAGAGAATCCCATAGCTTTCACCAGGGTTTTGCTATCCTACTACAATAACTGTTCATCTGGACATTTGGGAGAAGAAGAAGAAGAAGAAGAAGAAGAAGAAGAAGAAGAAGAAGGAAAGCACAGCGATTTTGTGTCCTTATGTGTGCATTACATACATTGTACATGCATCCGTTCAAACCCCTCCCCCCATTCTGAGATTTAACTTTTGGAGAACCAGGAAGAATGGAATCTGGAAAACTTTAGCACTCGTGCATGCAGACTATTAGATAATATCATGGTAACATATGGCACAGAACCATAACATTGGTCCAACAGTAAAAAGGTAAAGGTGAAGGACTCCTGACAGTTAAGTCCAGTCGTGAAAGACTCTGGGGTTGCGGCACTCATCTCGCTTTATTGGCCGAGGGAGCCAACGTTTGCCCACAGACAGTTTTTCTGGGTCATGTGGCCAGCATGACTAAGCCGCTTCTATCGAAACCAGGGCAGCGCACAGAAACGCCGTTTACCTTCCCGCCGGAGTGGTACCTATTTATCTTTCAAACTGCTAGGTTGGCAGGATCTGGGACCAAACAACAGGAGCTCACCCCGTTGCGGCGATTCGAACCGTCGACCTTCCAATCTGCAACCCTAAGGCTCAGTGGTTTACACCACATCGCCACCCGCGTCCCTGGTCCAACAGTAGTCTTCTTTAATTGGCCAGTGACTCCTTAGGCGGGTGCTAATCCCAAATCTGTCACATAAGGGTCAAACTAGCCAATATGTTTTCAGTATAAATGCACTCAATGTGTCTGCCATCCACCACCACCATTCATGGGCAAACATGGTCAGATGACAGTTTGTGGGCAGCAGTTAAGCTTTCCCAGCCCTTCTTAAGACACTATTCACCCAGAATCAGTGTTGACATTGACACCCCCACCAGATTTGCTTCAGGCATGGAGAACAGCTTTGAAGTGGGTTAGGGTGATATCAGAACCCTTATATTTTAGAGAAATGCTTTTGCTTGGCCATGTCCACAGAATGGAAGATGGCAGGATCCCCAATGACGTGCTCTATGGGGAGCTTGCTTCAGGCATCGGGCCTGTTGGCAGACCAACTCCGCATTGCAAAGATGTCTGCAACAAGAAGGCTGGCAACATCAGTTCTGCCCTGTGGGAATCCCTTGCAGATGACCACAGGGCCTGGAGGCAGCTAGGCAGGCAGGTTGCACATCCATAGCAGTGACCAGAGGAGGAATGGCCACTAGGAGGAGCACAGAGAGAAGAAATTGTGCATCTGCATCAGTCCAGCGTGTAGCTTTCATCTGCCCCAGCTGCAATAAAACATGTCTCTCCCCGTTTAAGTCTCTGCAGCCACAACAGGTGCTGCATCCTTCCAATACTTTGACTTCACCTCCAAAGGTGTACTCCCGAAACAGACAGATGTCAACTCAACTAGATTAATCCCTCTCCCACTCACCATGATCTGATAGATATTAAGTGCATTCCCACTAAAGTGTTCAGATTAACTCTGGAATCTTCTGCACGCAAAGGAAGTGCTCTGTTACTATGAGTCCTTGGAACAGAGGAAGCTTCCTAGTACTAAGCCAGCAATTTGGTCCATTGAGCTCTGTACTGTCTACATCAACCTTCTTTAAATGTCCCCAGATGTTGTTGGTCTTTAATTCCACTCATTCCCTGGCCATTGACTAAACTGGCCGAGGATAATAATAATAATAAATTTTATTTATACCCCACCCATGGGGTCACGAAGAGTTGGACACGACTAAATGACTAAACAACAAAACCTCCCCAGCCAAGACTGGGCTCAGGGCAGCTAACACCAGGTATAAAAACAATTGATTAAAATACAACTTAAAAACAAGATTAAAATGCAGCCTCATTTCAGTAGAAACTCAAATCAAAAACTTTTTGGGGATGAAAACGTTTAATCTTCACCAAGGCCAGACTGGTCCTACGTGGGCCAGAAAAAAGCCAGGGAAGTCCCCAAATAGGAGTTCCATCACAGAAAGAGAAAGGAAAAAGGAAAGAGGGGAAGGGGATCAAATTGATTCCAAGCCAAAGGCCAGGTGGAACAACTCTGTCTTACAGGCCCTGCGGAAAGAAATCAGATCCCACAGGGCCCTGGTCTCATGAGACAGAGCATTCCACCAGGCCAGTGTTGAAAAAGCCCTGGCTCTGGTTGAGGCTAATCTGACTTCCTTAGGGCCTGGGACCTCTAGTGTGTTGCTATTTATGGACCTTAAGGTCCTCCGCGGGGCATACTGGGAGGATGATGGGAGTTGTAGTCTACACTAACTCTAGTCTACACTAACTGGCAGCGGGAGTCCAGGAAGGGCATGGGTCCTATCTAGCCTTTCCTGCAGATGCCAGGGATGGATCCCCTTTGCATATAAACATATGCTCTACCACTGAGCAACATCTCTCCCCAAGTCTTCTTGGAAAGCCACCTCCTTTCTTTGCCTATTTGCTCGCTTCTTTAGATTTCTGCACACCCTTCAGGGCGCCAGGATTCCCTGGAGAAGGCTAGCTTCAAAGCGCCTTGTCATGGGTGGTGTAATAGGTAGGATCTTTGCAGAACAATGGCTGATGGAGTTATACACCAGCTGGGTCTCAGAAACCTGGCCAGTGTCTGCCTCACCCCGAGTCTTTCATCTCTCTGTGTCTTGGTCACCCAGCTGGAAAAGGAAGATAAGAACACTGTCTTGCCTCATTGTGAGGATTAATACATTAAAGATTATGAGGTGCTCAAATATTACAGTAAAAGAGAAGCGGGTACGTACGGACCACGGATAGATAGATAATTCTCTCTCCCACTGTACAGTAAAGAGAGGCTTAAGCACTTGAGGCGATGAAATGTATTAAAGTTACAGTCTGCTGACTCATGGCTGCGGAGCGTGGGGAGGAATTAAATATTTAATGCAGTATAACAAGAGCAGTGAAGTGTGTAGCGTTTTACCCCTTGCTTACAATCCCGGCAATTACTAACTAAAACAGGAAAGACATTGCCAAAAAGAAGAAGAGAGAAGAGAGAAGAGGAAAGGAGAAAGAGGAGGAAGGAGCCCACTGCCAAGCGCTGTTTCAGGATACATGGCTCACATATTCTGATTAGGCCCACCATTTGACACCATCCTTTTGTGACGTGTTTGGACTCCAGGCCAGACTTACCAGGGTAACCATCGCTTTAGCTTCCTTCTCTAGGTACCTTTTCAGTTTAGTCATGCTGGCCGCATGACCCGGAAAACTGTCCGCAGACAAATGTCGGCTCCCTTGGCCTGAAAGCAGAGATGAGCACTGCACCCCAAAGTTGAATTTGACTGGACTGAACTGTCCACGGGTCCTTTACCTTTTACCTTTACCTGTTCACCTTATAAAAACTCATTCAGAGAATATCAATCAATCTTTATAACGGTCCAGAGACCCAACAAATCATTACAAAGCAATGCACAATTCTACCTCCAGGTTAAACAAGCATCTTGTTCAGACTTAAAGATAGGGATCATTGGTTCTTGCAACCAATGATAAAAACTTCGCCACTGCTAATGTTCTAGTGTTTGTCCGGTCTTCCAATAGGAACCTGACATAGTGAGCCTCTGATTTTCCCAGGAAAGGTACCAGCAAGGGTAATATCAGTTCAGCCCTGGCTTGCTCGTATTTTGCACAGTGCAGCAAAATATGTTTTATCGAATCGATGTCTTGAGCACACGAGCAAAGTCTGTCCTGGTAGGGAACTCCACTCAACCTGCCATCCAACACTGCAGAAAGAAAGACGTTTAGTCTGGCTTTGGTGAATAACCTTCGATAATTTGGTACTGTCAGGTTTTTAATGTAGGATGTTAACTTAAAGGCATGTACTCGACAAACCTAGACAGCATCTTAAAAAGCAGAGACATCACCTTGCCAACAAAGGTCCGTATAGTTAAAGCTATGGTTTCCCCAGTAGTGATGTATGGAAGTGAGAGCTGGACCATAAAGAAGGCTGATCGTCGAAGAATTGATGCTTTTGAATTCTGGTGCTGGAGGAGACTCTTGAGAGTCCCATGGACGGCAAGAAGATCAAACCTCTCCATTCTGAAGGAAATCAGCCCTGAGTGCTCACTGGAAGGACAGATCCTGAAGCTGAGGCTCCAATACTTTGGCCACCTCATGAGAAGAGAAGACTTCATGGAAAAGACCCTGATGTTGGGAAAGATGAAGGGCACAAGGAGAAGGGGACAACAGAGGACGAGATGGTTGGATAGTGTTCTCGAAGCTACCAGCATGAGTTTGACCAAACTGCGGGAGGCAGTGGAAGACAGGAGTGTCTGGCGTGCTCTGGTCCAGGGGGGTCACGAAGAGTCAGAGATGACTAAACGACTAAACAACAACAACTTCCAATGGACTACAGACTGTGTGTGATCGAGATCGCAAGTCACTGTGCGTATTATCCCATAATCTTTGCTTCAACGTCATTCAGAGAATATTGCAAATCATGAGAGCACCTGGTCATAGCTTGTTGTTGTTGTTAATGGACACCTGAGCTGGACTGGCATGGGATAACGGCAACAGTTGAGCATCTGTTGGGAAGCACCTGTAATAACTGGCAAGTGAAATGCCTACCAACTGATGTGACATCTGCCTGAGGAAGGCAAGCAAAGGTCAGTTCATTTTGTATCTCGGTGATTTAGCACTTCTCCAGGAAGACTGACACCAGGAAAGTGAGACAGAATGAAAAGCGCTCATCCAGGGAGCATCTTCCAGTGATTACAAAGTAGGCAATGGGTCAGGAAGCCAATGAAGGAATATATCAGAACTCAAAAGTGCATAGTGAATGACAAAGCAGATGTGAGGCACTGACAGAACTTCAAACCGGGAGGGAGGGAAGCAATCTGGACTGGTTTTTAATTATTATTGGTGGGATTTCCAGAAGGCCAAAGCAGAATTGTGGTGTCTAGCATTAACCCCCTGTGATTGGAAGGCAGTACAGTGGTACCTCAGTTTAAGAACTTAATCCATTCCTGAAGTCTGTTCTTAAACCAAATCTGTTCTTAAACCAAGACGCGCTTTCCCTAATGATGCCTCCCGCTGCCGGTGCCCTTCCACCATTCGGCTTCTGTTCATAGACCAAGGTAAAGTTTGCAAACCGGAACACTACTTCCAGTTTTGCGGAGTTCGTAAACCGAATCGTTCGTAAACAGGACTGTTTGTAAACCGAGGTACCACTGTATGAAGCTTTCAGATACGGCAGTCAACTGTAAACTTTGTCTTCCCCAGGGCCCATCAGGTGTCTATTTTTTGAACTTTTTTAAAACGTAATTTTTATTACATTTTCAATTTTTTGTAATCACAATATCCATACATAAATCAATAAGCTCAAACATTGCTCTATCCGAACATCTACCTCCTCCCACCCCTCTTTCTGACTTCCATACATATTTACTTTATTCTTAGCATTTCTATAACCACTTTTTTTTACCTTCCCTCTTATTTTTATATTTCCCCTTATTAAATGTAAATCTGTTCCTTATTTTGTCATTACAAAACATTTCAACTCAAAACTACAAAGGTTTTCAGAAGTTTACAATATTCTTTCATATATAATATAAATTTGCTCCAGTCCTTTTGAAACAGTTCGTCGTGCTGATTCCAGATCTATTTTTTGAACTTTTTATTGTTTCCACTAAACATTGCAAACAAGTAGAACCCTATATAATCATTTCACCTACGAGCTTGTGCAGAGCAAAGCATAGCACACAAGCAAGGCAAGTATTATTATGAGTGCTCTGCTCTCATGTATGTGAAGATTCATCTTATTGCAGAGATCTTGTGCCTATTCATTACCCCATTTTCAGTGAGTCCCCTACAGCTTCTCCACAGAGGAACCTGACAGACTGGGTGTATAGAGTGTGCTCTCCCATATTTATGAAAGAGGAGCGCAGAAAACAAAGCTCCTCAAACCTATCCTCTTTTGACATACTCCTGGTGGCTCTCCTTCCCTGTGTAAGGTCATCAGAGACACCTATGATCCATACAATGCATGCAGGATCAGGGCAAAGGCCTATCCAATTCAGCATCCCGTTGTCATGGCGACCAACCAGAGGCCTGTGGAAAATACACAAGCAGGGTATGAGCAAAAGAGTACACTCAACTCCTGTGGTTTCCTGCAACTTGGTTTTGGAAGTATTATTGCCTTCAACTGTAGAGGCAGAGCATAGATTTCATGGATAGTAGCCATCAGGGCCATCTTTAGCATATGTGCTGCCAGGGTGCAAAGATCCGCCTAGCGCCCCTAAATTTAGTTAATTTCACGTGCACGGTGGCGTTGAGAATGACAAGCACCGCCGTTGAGTTTGACAAGTGCTGCAGATGTGAATGACAAGTGCCACCGCTAGCGTGACACGTCTTTGCTAAATGAGCACACAGAAAGTCCTTTAGTGAAACAGTAGGTATACATTTCAGTAATAAAGTGGTACCTCAGGATACATACGCTTCAGGTTACATACGCTTCAGGTTACAGACTCCGCTAACCCTGAAATAGTGCTTCAGGTTAAGAACTTTGCTTCAGGATGAGAACAGAAATTGTGCTCCGGTGGTGCGGCGGCAGCAGCAGGCCCCATTAGCTAAAGTGGTGCTTCAGGTTAAGAACAGTTTCAGGTTAAGAACGGACCACCGGAATGAATTAAGTACCACTGTACCTACTGTAGGTATATGTGTATTTTGTTTCTCTAGCTTGATCAAAATTATTTATTATTTCATAACAGGTAGATAGTTCAGAGCTTGGGCAGCTTCAGTGGCGGGTGCCTGGCACCCCCCAGAATTTGGCACCTGGGTGCCCCACACCCCTTGCACCCCCGTGTAAAGACGGCCCTAGTAGCCATCAATAGTCTTTTCCTCCATGCTTGTTTTTCTGGAGTCAATTAATGCATCTCAGGCTCTAGAAATTGACTCTGGACTTTTGAATACACACCCAAGTCCGTCACCAGATGAGAGGATGCACAATCAAGTTGCCCACAGCCCTAATCTCGCCCTAAATTTATTATCTCGTGGATGCATTGGATAATTGAAACATTGCACCTAGAATATCACTGCGTTATTGGAAAATGTCAAGCAGGAGTAGCTTTGAAATTCCATCACCGAGGGCTTTCTGCGTATCCTGCAGCTGAAAACTGTATAATTAGTAGTTTGTGTGTAATTTAAACAGTGTCGACTACAAAAACGGAAAGGGGGGACCATATTTACATAGCTCCCATAAATTAGAGTCTCAAACTGTAATTTGTTTTTGCTGAAATTCTGCAGAAAGCTTTGCATTTTATATAAGGCATTCAGATGCTAAGCTGTGGATGTGCATTCCATAAACAGACTTTGCTGGAGCATTTATAATTCATATCGATGGGCTGGAAGATTTATTTTGGTATTTATTTAGACGGGGGGAGCAAGGGCTTTGGAGGGAGAAAATGTACACGGAAACAGACGGTATAGCCACCAATTCAAGGGGGCAGTGCTAAGGGCCATCTCAATACATTATGTTGCCTGGGAAAGGGCTGTAGCTCAGGGGTAGGGCATTTGCAGAAGGTCTCAGTTTCTGTCTGGTCAGGAGCCTCCCCCTGCTCCTGATCAGGATCCCGAATCTCCCCAGAAGCAGGGAAGTAGTATAGATTTGGAACAGTGGTTTGCAGAGGGACATAGTTCAGAAGGCAGAAGTTGGGAAGTACAGGGTGGGGAACAGCTAGGAGGAGGAGAACTGGGAGAGAGAGAGTTAACAGGCTTGCTGTCACTGGAAAGCATCCAGCCACTCAGCCCAAGGTCAAGGAGAGCAGATAAGGTGGCAGCACAGAAAACCCAATGGTTGTGAGATCAGGTTACAAGACACGGTAGTGAAGTGGGTGACTAGGGAGGAAGTAAATGGAACCCTTAATTAGGAGCACCTTCATTCTGAGGAATGGATTCTTTGTTCTCTCTCTGTGATCATTAAAATTGCTAACTGGTAAGAGACTCCTTTCACTTTGTTCTGCTTATCTACTGCCAAAGGGGAGTGGGGAGCTGAGTCCCTGAAGCCTGAAACTTTCCATCCCTGGCATCTCCAGGTACGTAGCAATGAGACTCAGAAGTGGGGCAGTGGTCCGCCCCGGGTGTGATGGCTTGGGATTCAGACTTGGATGCTGAACCTGAGGGATCCCAACCTGCACAGGATTCCCCGCCTCCAGAACCAGCTGAGCCGGGGCTGGGGCCTGAGCCTGAAGGGTCCTCACATGTGCTGGATCCTCAGGTACAGACATCAGCTGAGTCTGCTCTGGCTCCTGAGGTGGTGGAGGACCCATTGCCTGCAGGTGCTCCACTCTCAGCCCCGCCAGAGGAAGCTGAGGTTGCCTCTGGGTCCAGTAACCCTCCAGCCTCTCCTGAGCTGCAGAGGCTCAGGGCAGAGAGGCGGAGGGAACTAAGTTCCCGCAGGAGGATTGCTCGCCTCCAGGCCAGGAGAGGCGAGTCACCAGAGGATTGGGGCCGCCCTATGCCTCAGGGCAGAAAAAAGCCAGCCAGCCCCAGTCCCAAGTTGTGGGAGCAACATTGTTGGTTGCTAGTTCCTGCTTAAACCCTGCCTTGCTTTCCTGACTGAGCTCTTGGCCCGCCCTGGCTCCCTGCTTGCAAGCCTGTTCCTGACTTCACCCGACTCCCTGCCCTGCACCCAGCTTCAGCTACTACGGACTGCCTCCACATTTCACCGTTGACCACGGACCGGACTTGGACCTCGCCTCTCGGATAACCCACGGGACCAGCACACCGGGTGTCATCCCTAGGGGTGTGACACAATCCTGGCTGGGCGCAATCGCAGCTGTGCTAGATCGCACCCCCTGCCCTGGCTGCTGCACCGGATCATGTCCCCCAGCCGGGCACAATTGCCCTGCTCCCTCAGTCGAGAGTCGTAGGTGGACGGTTTACCATTACCCCACACTCCCAGCTGAAGGAGGCACGCAGGCAAGCAGGCAGGGGAGAGGATGGGAAGGAGGCAGGCGAAAAAACAATGGAAGGGGGTGGGAATGGGCATCGCACGTCCCGTCCCATCCCTATGGGTGTCGTGCGCCCCATCCAGTCGGTCCCTATGGCTAGTTCGCCCCACCCCTGGATGTGCCGCCCCAGGTACCTGAGAGGCTTTCTCCGCCACTGCTGAGACTATCTCATGCATGACACCCTAGACAGCTTCTGAAAGCCAGTGTAGACAGTAGCTAGATGAACCAATGGTCTTACTCAGTTTAAAACCTCTTCCGATGTTCCTACAGCCTTATTGCAGCTTTGTACGCAGGGCGAGCCATGAGTTGCACAGCTTCCCAAACTCAGTATGTTTGCGCAGGCTTTCTCAGGAGGTTTCCTCACCAGCTGATTCAGCATATTCAGATATGCTCTCTGTTCATCACCCAGAAATTGTAGTGGGCATTTGTTTACACTTAACAAGGTGGGGGGAAAGGTAATTTCAATCTCAGCAGGCAAATCACATGTGTCACTAGTATATCTAAGCAAAGATTTGAAAAGTAAAAGTTAATTAGGTTGCCTTCTTTGCATAATTTGCCAAAAACGACATGCTTTTCTAAAAGTGATGGGGGAACCAAATAGCTGATTATGAGGTAAAATTAATTGCCACCACACGGCTTGAATAGATAAATAATTTTTGTCAGGAGCCGCCAAGCTATATCTGACCCTGAGCTGAATCTAAGAATCTAAGAAGAACCTCTTATGGGGAAGCAGAGAATTGACTGTTCTCTGTGGGAGAAAATTCCCTCTGGGGGTTCAATATAGAGGCTCAAACTAGATTCCTGATTAGTAAGAATTTTATTCAGTAATGCATCACAGGACAGAGATCAAAAGACTGTGTGAGAGTTTTCCTATATAGGAAAAGTACGTCATATTGGCTTTTTTTATTCTCTAGTCATTTACCTTCTGCCACCCCTACATTTCACCATCTCGTCATCCCGCCATAGTCCTCAAAAACTTATTCAACCCAAGTTTTTGCTGTATGTACAGAGCCCTCCTTGCATCTTATCTGGAGTTGTTTTCTAGTTAAGTTCTTCCTAAACTGGTTCTAACCGATTTGGTGGTCAAGATGCACTCTAACACAGCACACCCCGCAATTGTCCTGGAAAAACAGGGACGTCCCATGTGAGAGGATGGTGGCCATTTTGGACGCCGTGATCTTGCACAACTTAAGGCTGAGCTCTCACACCGAAAAGCACGTGATCTCTCACAATGTCACGAAATGTATTAAATGGTATGAACTGTTTGACAGTGGAAGAGATGGAGGCTAAAAACAGGGGCCTGTACCTGTAATAGGCACTTTGGTAGTAGATTTCCTGTACTAGGTGGAGTAATTGACCTTTGAGGTTCCTCCCAACACTTTCAATTCTATGAATCCACTGTTCATTATTGTTTCGTCTCCTTTTATGGTCAAATAAGAGGGTTTAAGAAAAGAAATCCCTATGACAAATTCAATTTGCATGTGAGGGATAACAGATGATCTAGTTTATGAGTTTTGAGTCTTATTCACTTGAAAGCAAGCAACGGAAGACCAGCCTGAGGCAGCACATTTTGAGGTACTTTAAAAGGGCAGCACATCGACAATTATTTTAGTTTAGCTAATATATTTTTACCACTAGTGTGGGGGGTGAGGAACGGCATTTGGATTTTCTGCCTCCAGCACCAAAACATCTTGAGCTACCTCGGTGGTGAATTTTCCATTCTTTATTTCCATTTTGTCTACACACTCTTCCATTCCTCCTCCTCCGCCGCCGCCCCCCCCCCCAGTTCTTTCCCACCTTGGGCAACTTGTACAACAATCAATTAATAACTTCATTGTGTGGGGTGGGAAGACAGAGAGAAGCAATCTCTGAGGTGGGAGACAAAGGAAATAACAACCATAAAGCCTTTGTTTGTCTCCCTCATAATTTTTTGCGAGAGACTCTTCAGAGTTTGTATTATCACACAACTGTCAGAGATAATTTGCCCTACTTTGGCTAATTGTTCTCCTGTGAGTTTTCAAGGCATGAATAACATTTTGTACAAACTGCCAGGTGGGTAAAAAAAAGGAAGGAGAGGAAACGTTCAAGGCAAACCACGGTGGCACCTGAAATTTGCCTTCTGAAGCCAAACAGATAACAGCTTATTTATAACCGAGCAGTGCCATTCATAAAAGCTCAATAGAAACATTAGCATGCTTGTGAAGACACTACTTCTGAGCTGGTTCACACACACACACACACACACACACACACACACACACTGTTAAACACAGTTAAACACTGTCGTCAGCTAGTTAGAAGTTTGATTTTGGGGGAGCGGAGGAAATGCTTCAAGAAACGTTGTCGTGAACTGATTCATTCATTTTGTTATTTGACAAAACTGCTACCTCAACAGAGGCACCGACTTGCGCCAAAGATTGGGGGCACCACTGTGCACGACTTCACATGTGCAATGTGCAACGTCTCCTCATGACATCAGGAGAGACCAGAGGCAGAGCCAAATGTGATGCCACCATAAGCTTCAGTGTCTGAGGGGTCCTCTTCTCTGGCTCTCTGCCTCCTCCTCCTGCTGCCATTGGGGAGAACACGCCCCCCCATATGGGGAGGGGAGAGTTCAGCCCCTAGGAGATGCTGCCCCTGTATCTGAAATAACATTTGTGCAGTTCACACACCCTCATCCTTGGCATGGGCTGTGTTAATGCACACATGGGTTGCACAGATGTGATTTCTCTGATGGTTCTTTGGTGAACATTGGTCCACACATGAGTCCACACACTGGTCCACTTGCAAATGGAAAGCGTAATGCTGGTGGTCAACAAAAGAGGTCTAAAGACTCTCTCAAGGCAAAGATTTTAAAAAATGTAGTATAAACACCGACAACTGGGAAACACTGGCCTGCGAGCGCTCCAGTTGGAGCACAGCCTTTACCAAAGGTGTCATGGGCCTTGAAGACGCTCAAACTCAGAATAAAAGGGAGAAATGTGCTAAGAGGCACGTTTCGCAAACCCTCACCATGATCAACTCCCGTCCGGAAACCAATGTCCCCACTGTGGAAGGACGTGTGGATCCAGAATTGGCCTCCATAGTCACTTATGGACTGACTGTTAAAACTGTGTTTATGGAAGACAATCTTACTTGGCTATGAGTGATCACCAAAGAAGAAGAAGACGACGACACATGGGTGCCTTCAGTTGTGATTGTTGGAAGATCCAGGACAAGTGAAAATACAGTGATATGTCAGGTTACAGACGCTTCAGGTTACATACTCCGTTAACCCAGAAATAGTACCTCGGGTTAAGAACTTTGCTTCAGGTTGAGAACAGAAATCCTGCGGCGGCGACGTGGTGGCAGCAGGAGGCCCCATTAGCTAAAGTGGTACCTCAGGTTAAGAACAGTTTCAGGTTAAGAACGGACCTCCAGAACGAATTAAGTACTTAACCCGAGGTACCACTGTACTTCTTCTCACAGCACATAGTTAAACTATAGAATTCATTCACATAAGAGGTAGTGATGGTCACCAATTTGGATGACTTCGAAAAAGGATTAGATAAATCGATAGAGGATCAGTCTATTGATGGTTACTACCCACAATAGCTAGGTTCTACCTTCACTGTTAGAACACCTCAGAATGCCAGTTTCTGGAGAATAGTGGGAAGAGTGTTGTTACACTCGCATCCTTCCCATTGAGCCATCTGGCTGGCTACAGTGAGAACAGAATGCTGGACTCAGTGGTCCAGCAGGACTCTTCTTACGTTCTCATGCCACCCCCCACAAGCTACCACCTGAGGCAGCTGCATCACTTTGCCTAATGATAGGGCCAAGACTAGCCTTCTCCTGTCCTAGCCTTCTCCTGTGATATCACCACTGCTTGTCTCCTCCAAAAACCCAGAACCATTAAACCATAACAACACACCACCACCAAAGTTCTCCTCCTTGACTTCTTCCTAGCATGCAAGCTGGAAAGGCAGCCATCGTTCTTTCGGCTGGGAGAAATGAACTGTGCTTAAGGCTATCCTCAGTCACACGTTAGGTAAGAGCTAGGAATTATGGCACGCTGCAGGCTTGGTGAAGAGGAAAAATACGGAGAGGCAGGGAAATGAAACACAGCTGGGGGGAGGGAGGGAATTCAATAGATGGACAGAAGCAGAACGAAGATGAAAAGACCAAGAGGAAGCTGCATTCTGTTTACAGCGCGCTGGGCTTTATCCGAACTCAATAGCGACGCCTTTCATTTTTAATTTTTGCATTTGTGTTTGATCACAGCCCATGCAGATGTTGTTTCATGCTTCAGGTGTTTAAAATGACTAATTTTAAGGAAGTCCAGGGGGCATGCATCTTTTAACTGCTCCAAGCAGCTTTTCACACTTCGCCTCTCTCCCACTCTGCAGGCTCCGGGAGTTGTTTCTTTACACTTGAAGGCGCTTTTGTTAAGTGGCCTGGAAGGGGGATTTCTCGACAAGATTTCTTTGCACATTTACACTGAGGCTGAAGTGAATGAGCGGGTGGGGCCAGCTTGGAGGAGAACCGGTGTGCTCTTGCAATGCAGACACCCAGCGTCCATTTTGAGATGCTGTCTATAGAAGCAGACCCAGGTGCCTCAGAAATATACTAAACATTTCTAGTAGGGCGGTTCCCCATACATTATGGCACCAGTCTCTCTCTCCCCCTCTTTCCCTCAATGCCTATGACATTAGTGTCTCAGACCAAATGTAAACGAACTGTGAGAAAGACTCTATTAATTGAAAATGGAGACACTATATGTACTTTTCCTTGTTTATTAGTTTGTTTTGTATCACAAAAAAATGTTTAATAAAAACTAATTAAGAAAAGAAATATACTAATGAAGCCAAAGTTCTGTTTACTGAAGGTGGGTGATATCTCTATCTCTATCTCTATCTCTATCTCTATCTCTATCTCTATCTCTATCTCTATCTCTATCTCTATCTCTATCTCTATCTATCTATATCTATATCTATATATGGAATAAAAAGCATGGATGGGCTACACATGCTGAAAAGAGAATCAGAATAGATCAGGCATAGGCAAACTCTGGCCCTCCAGATGTTTGGGACTACAATTCCCATCATCCCTGACCACTGGTCCTGTTAGCTAGGGATGATGGGAATTGTAGTCCCAAACATCTGGAGGGCCAGAGTTTGCCTATGCCTGGACTAGATTCTCTCATTCACTTAAAGTACCTAACTGTTCACCTACAGCAAAAAATAAAGGTCTGTGCAATGGATTAGGCTGAATCGTGAATTGAATTGGTCTGTTGCTGGGTGGGGTAGAATCATAGAATCATAGAGTTGGAAGAGACCACAAGGGCCATCGAGTCCAACCCCCTGCCAAGCAGGAAACACCATCAGAGCACTCCTGACATATGGTTGTCAAGCCTCTGCTTAAAGACCTCCAAAGAAGGAGACTCCACCACACTCCTTGGCAGCAAATTCCACTGTCGAACAGCTCTTACTGTCAGGAAGTTCTTCCTAACAGGGTGTGGATAATGCTGATGCTGATAATTTTATTTATACTATGCCCATCTGGATGGATTCCCCCAGCCACTCTGGGCGGCTTCCAGCAGTATATAAAAACATCATATAGGCATTGGTCAAGTCAGGTGGTGACAGCTCCCCAATTGCTCTGTGTTGGGTTGACTGCTTGGCACAATCCAGGAATGTCAGGGGGCAAGTGTTGGATGGGAAGGTTCAAGACACATAAATTCAGGCTACGGTGCCATCCCAGGGATGAGACAGACTGGAGCAGTTGCCTCAGGTGTGGGATCCACAAAGGCAGCATACCTTGCCTCCTCCTGTCTCTGCTGCTGTTCACCCTGCTTGCTGCCCGCTGCTGGTTTCCCGCTAGAAGCAGCTCTCTGTTAAATTCTGCAGGCAGTTCCCCTACCCTCATGCCAGGAGAAAGCCCTGAGAAGAAACCTAGAAGTGGTTGACAGCAGCGGGCACAAATCTAGGAATAGCAGAGGCCATAGAGTGTTATTGCAGTGGCTGGCCATTGGGTGCCCCAGCAAGTCCTTGCTTGCCTCTAGAAATGCCAACCATTCTCCTTTTTCCTCCCTGGCTTCCTCCGAGCCAACAGAGGCAGCACTTCTTGTTGGGAAACTGTGTACGTGCAGCTACTCACACAGAGGCAATTAAGGTTTGGCAGACAGCCAGAAGGCAATCTGAAGGAGTAAGTCTGCCTGGTGATACCAGAGGCACGGAGACAGCTTCCTGATTGGTCAAGCTCTCTCAAGGGAGTGATAATTAATGGCCTACTAACTGGAATGTGTTGGTTCAGTGTTCATGTTCAGAGTTCCGTGTCAGTGTAGGAGTTGTGAGCCGTGTCAGAGAGAGCTAGCAAAAGATCCGTGTTCTGTTCCTGTAAATAGTCCACTGTATATAATAAACACCTAACTACAAGTTCCTGGTTCCTGCTTTGTCTATCCTGTCTGCAGCCAAGTTGCCAATTGCTTCCATGGATTCTGCGTTTACTCTGCTAGGTCTGGCTAAGGTCCTGCAACTAGTCAGAAGGTTGCGAAACACCAAATAGGTTTTGCCAATACTTCTTTCTCAGCTGCTGTTTTTGCCTCCTGCGCCTCCTTCATCACCACCCACTTTCGGAACCACTGATCTAGAACTTTGAGCTTGATGCAACATTTTAGATCAGGGACTCATGAAGAAAGACAGTGGGTGAGCTCTTGATGGGCTGATCCTTCTTGCAGCGGCGGTAGTGAGTCATGCATAACCCCAGCGAGAGCTTGGAAAGTATGGATTAACATGCAGTGACAGCAACAGGGTAGGACTCCAGGGCAGATGTCCAGGACTCCTCTCAGCAGACCGAGCAGCAGGGCCTCTAAATGCAGCAGGGCTGGCTTATCACAGTCAAGTAGAGCACATTGCTGTCAAAAGAAGGAGACAGGATTCATAGAATCCATTACACCCAGAGTCTAAAAAATTATGTAACTGCAATGCTGCATGAAAGACAAAGCAGTCAGGCTGTACTCCCCATGTGAGGCGGTAGCCCTGACTTGGCAACTGTAATAGAAATAAAAAAGGAAAGTGTTTGTGTGTCAAAAGCCATGGTTTTTATTGGCTCTGACTTCTTTTTTTCCGGAGCCAGCAAGAATGCAAAGGAACGGAGTGGGAGAGGAACGGCTGATCATCACGTTAAACTTGGAGAGGTTTTGTTTTGCTTTGCTTACAGTAAGCAGAAGATGGGGTTCCCCAGGGACTCAAACCCCTCACTGGAAATGATTGAATCTCATTATCAAGTGCTCACTGTGACACTCTTTCATTTAGTCCCTATCAACCATTAAAAAGGGGGCTTCAGTTCCTTGTCTCGTCCTTGGCAAGTTGACCTTTCAGGGTTGTTTCAGAGGAGCACAAATTAACGCAAGCGAGGGACCGCCAGTTAACAAAAGTTAATACAACCAGGGAGGGTTGGATGTCAGCATCATTTTATTTATTTATTTTTCCTGGCAGGCTTTTGTACTAGTGGATCACGGTTTTCAGATGTTAATGATGCACTGGAAATGAGCTAGAAAGGAGTACAGTGGTACCTCTGGTTAAGAACTTAATTCATTCCGGAGGTCCGTTCTTAACCTGAAAATGTTCTTAACCTGAAGCACCACTTTAGCTAATGGGGACTCCTGCTGCCGCCGCACCGCCACTGCCCAATTTCTGTTCTCATCCTGAAGCAAAGTTCTTAACCTGTGGTACTATTTCTGGGTTAGCGGAGTCTGTAACCTGAAGCGTCTGTAACCCGAAGCATCTGTAACCAGAGGTACCACTGTATAGGTAAGATAGCTATGGCAATGGCTCACCTCTCCAAAAGGGCATGGGAGAATGTGATGCTAACATCCCATACGAAGATAAAGGTCTACCAGGCTCAGTGCCATCTTACCCATAGGTGCTAGGCGTGCGGGGCACCTGGGCACCGGGCCGAGAGTCCAGGGCCAAGAGTTGAGTCTGGGGAAGAGCCTGCCCATTGATCTTTGCACCCCGGCACCGCATGTGCTTAAGACAGCCCCGACCAGCCTTGCATGTTGAGCATGCTGCTTTATGGAAGTGAGTTGTGGGCAACATGCAACAGCCAGGAGCAATGCCTTCCACATGAACTGCATCAGGAAGTTTGGGGGCATCACAGGGCAGGGTCTCAAAGAAAGATGTGCTCTCCCAAGTCCACGTTCCCAGCATGTTCACACTCCTGTCTCAGTAATGTCTACACTGGCTTGGCCATGTCCTTAGAATGGAAGACATGTTCTATGATAGATAGATAATTTATTTATTATAAAACATACTTGAGGGTACAGTCACAGAAGAAAAACAAACAATTAAAACAATGTACAACAATAAATTTAAAAACAATGTACAACAATAAACTGCTGCAGGGAGTTGACCCAGAGTCACCCATGGAACCGAGATTGGGGATTTTCCTAACGAACTAGTTTGAGTTGGGAGATGGTCTGCACCTACAGATCTGTACACAGAATCTGGCGACCATCCATGTTGTCTTCTGATCTTTGCCTAACAGGAAAAGGTCGATTTTTTGCTTTTCTGGGAGGTCGGCAAGCCTCACCAGTAGGGGATCAATGGTCTTACTACATGCCTCTTCATAAAAGGGACATCTAAAGAACAAGTGTTCTGGGCTTCCTATCTCTCCCAATGAACAGGCGCAAAGTCTCTGAGCATATGGGACTTTTTTAAAGGCTCCTTCCAGGACATGTTCTATGGGTAGCTGGCTTCAGGCACCAGGCCCATTGGCAGACCCAACTCTGCATTACAAAGATGTTTGCAGAGGAGACATGAAGGCAGGCAACATCAACTCTGCCCTGTGGGAATCCCTTGCAGATGACCACAATGTCTGGATATTGTTAGACTGCATATCCACAGACGGGACCAGAGGAGGAATGACCGCTGGGAGGAGTGCAGAGAGAAGAAATGCCATGGGGCATCTGCAGCAGCACAACCGGACGCCTTCATCTGCCCCAGCTGCAACAAAGCATGTCTCTCATGCATTGGTCTGTACAGACACAGCAGATAGAGATTCAGCCTTGATTCAGGCTCAACACAAGTCAAAATAGGATTTGCAAAGGTTGGTCAGCTGGCTTCCTCTTTTGGCCTAGTCCTGGTTGTGAGCAATGTCTGAACTGAGGGAGCTGGAGCACAAAATCCAGCAAGATCATTTGTTGTTGCTGCTGTTTAGCCATTTAGTCGTATCCAACTCTTCGTGACCCCATGGACCAGAGCATGCCAGGCACTTCTGTCTTCCACTGCCTCCCGCAGTTTGGTCAGGCTCATGTTTGTAGCTTCGAGAACACTGTCCAACCATCTCATCCTCTGTTGTCCCCTTATGCAAGAACATAACAGTGTGCAAAGAGTCCTGCTGAGTCAAGCCAAAATCCCATATAGTCTCACATCCTGTTCTCACAGTGGCCAGTTTAGGAGAATGCTTTCCCATGCATTCATCCATGAAATTTGAATTCAGTGCATTTGTATGTCCATTTCCCCCTAATCATAGAATCATAGAGTTGGAAGAGACCACAAGGGCCATCGAGTCCAACCCCCTGCCAAGCAGGAAACACCATCAGAGCACTCCTGACATATGGTTGTCAAGCCTCTGCTTAAAGACCTCCAAAGAAGGAGACTCCACCACACTCCTTGGCAGCAAATTCCTCTGTCGAACAGCTCTTACTGTCAGGAAGTTCTTCCTAATGTTTAGGTGGAATCTTCTTTCTTGTAGTTTGAATCCATTGCTCCGTGTCCGCTTCTCTGGAGCAGCAGAAAACAACCTTTCTCCCTCCTCTATGTGACATCCTTTTATATATTTGAACATGGCTATCATATCACCCCTTAACCTCCTCTTCTCCAGGCTAAACATGCCCAGCTCCCTTAGCCGTTCCTCATAAGGCATTGTTTCCAGGCCTTTGACCATTTTGGTTGCCCTCCTCTGGACACGTTCCAGTTTGTCAGTGTGCTTCTTGAACTGTGGTGCCCAGAACTGGACATAGTACTCCAGGTGAGGTCTGACCAGAGCAGAATACAGTGTATTCACATGTGTATTTTTTTAGTTATTGTTAACAATGCCTGTAGAACTTCATGGCAAAATTCAGAGCAGTGTGAATTTTGAAGGGTGGCTGCCATTCAGTTCTAGAGCGGAAGTGTGAATTAGATGGGTTCACATTAAAAGGTGAACTGACTTGAATTTTTCCCTCCTACCTACTGCACCGTACTCTTCTCCCAAGGATCTGTGTTTATGATTGAGATACTAGTAAGTTCAAAAGCTGGGTTTTGCTTGGTAGGTAAAGAGTTTCATGGTTATCCCTCCCCACAGCCTCACCCTAGATTCCTTAAAGGAAACAAAATTAAGTACAAATCTTCTAGAACAGTCCTTGGCTTTCACTTGAGACTAAAAAGACCCTAAAATAATCCCTTGGAGTCTCAAGGAACATCACAGGATATGCCAAGTCTTTGATAATACCCAGGAAGGAAATATATATATAAGAGTTCTGCTTTTTCAAAATATATATAAAGTAGCTTTGGGCTTATTAGAAGAGAGCCCACTAGAGAATTTCCTGTTATAGTAACTTGGAAAGTGGATAACAGTTACCTTGTTGGTTATAGCTTGACTCCACATAGGAAATATTAGTCTTTGGGAAATGGTGGCAGATTAAAAAAAAAATAACAGACTGTGCAGGCACACACTCAGTGACGCACAAAAACACGCCGGGGCCAGATTTAGCATATGCTGTATTTGGCATGTACGCCAACTGCTGGGGGCTGGTGCTCATTGAAACTGACAGGGTAGAATACAGGGAGACCAACACAAGGTGGAGCCAGAGCCCCGGACTGGTGGAGTCAGAGCCAACGAGAGGCACAACCATAGAATCATAGAGTTGTAGAGTTGGAAGGGATCCTGACTGCCATCTTGTCCAACCTCCTGCAGTGCAGGAATCCTGCTAAGAGCAGTCTCTGGGTGGGCTCAAACCACCAACTTCCTGGTTAACAGCTGGATGCACTGACCCACTGTGCCACAGAGATTCCAGTTCTACTTCTGTCCCCATCCTCTGGGTCCCTGCAGCTCTACAAGGGCAACACTAAGACTAAGGAGGAGGGATCTGTCAGGCAATGCCACCTGACTGGTTGTAGGTAAGAAAGCAGGCAGGTGAGGGCAGACTGAAAGAAGACTGACAGCTGATGGCTTGGGACCTCATTCATTCATTCCAGCTGAGTGATATCTACTGCCAGGATCTATCTTGATTTTCTACTACAGTGGTATCTCGGGTTAAGTACTTAATTCATTCTGGAGGTCCGTTCTTAACCTGAAACTGTACTTAACCTGAAGCACCACTTTAGCTAATGGGGCCTCCCGCCGCCAGAGCACGATTTCTATTCTCATCCTGAAGCAAAGTTCAGTTTGAAAGCACGCCAGTGCAAGTAGATAACTAGGTACCAGTGCAGTGGGAAGGTAAACGACGTTTCTGTGCACTCTGGTACTCGTCACCGTCCTCTGTGTGCCAGTAGCGGTTTAGTCCTGCTGGCCACATGACCCGGAAAACTGTCTGTGGACAAACGCCGGATCCCTCGGCCTGAAAGCGAGATGAGTGCTGAAACCCCAGAGTCTCCTTTGACTGGATTTCACCATCCAGGGGGTCCTTTACCCTTTTACCTTTATCTAGAACGACAGTGGGACGTGGGTGGTGCTGTGGTCTAAACCACAGAGCCTAGGGCTTGCCGATCAAAAGGGTGGTGGTTCAAATCACCGCAACGGGGTGAGCTCCTGTTGCTCGGTCCCTGCTCCTGCCAACCTAGCAGTTTGAAAGCACATCAAAGTGCAAGTAGAAAAATAGGTACCCCTCCGGCGGGAAGGTAAACGGCATTTCCGTGCACTGCTCTGGTTCGCGAGAAGCGGCTTAATTCATGCTGGCCACATGACCTGGAAACTGTACGCCGGCTCCCTCGGCCAATAAAGCAAGATGAGCGCCGCAACCCCAGAGTTGTCCGCAACTGGACCAAATGGTCAGGGGTCCCTTTACCTTTTAGAACAATAGTGTTTCATACAAGTAAACAAACTGTGGGGGGAAACCCTGTATAAATTAAAAATGGAGATGCTATATGTACTTTTCCCCATTTGTTTTGTAACCCAAGGAAATCTCTAATAAAAACTAGAGTGCATAGTTAAACATGGACCTCACTTCCACAAGAGGCAGTGAAGGCCACTAACTCAAATGGCTTTAGAAGAGACTGGGCAAATTAAGAGAGGTTAAGGTCATCAATGGCTGCTTCCATGGTCAGAGGCAGAGATGCATCTGAATGAATACCAGTTGATGGAAACCAAAGGAGGGGAGAGGGTTCTTGTGCTTGGTTCCTGTTGCAGGTTTCCCATAGGAATCTGGCTGGCCACTGTAAAAACAGGATGTTGGACTGGGTGGTCCATTGATCTGATCCAGCAGACCCTTTTACATTCTTAATTGATGGATACATAGCCTGGTGGACCAAGTTGGTGTGCAGCACATCCCCATGTTTCTCTCCTGCTGTGATGGTCTGGGACTCGGACTCGGACTCAGAACCAGAGGAGTCTCAGTCTGCACTGGATCCTTTGCCTCAGGCATCATCTGAACCAAGCCTGGGGCCTGGTCCTGAAGTGTTCCAGTCTGCACAGGTTCCCCTGCAACAAACACCAGCTGGGCCGAGTCAGGGGCCTGAGCCTGCCCTGGCTCCAGATATGGGGATAACCTTGTTGCCTTCACCTGGGCCATCACTTACAGCTGCTCCACTACCGGATGGGTCAGGGGAGGCTGAGGCGGTCCCTGCGTCTGGTAACCCACCGACGTCTCCCGAGCTGCAGAGACTCTGAGAGAAGGAGAGACTTGAGTACTCGCAGGAGGAGTGCTCACCTTCGGGCAAAACAGGGAGGTGAATCGCCGAGGGATCAGGACCAGCCATTACCCCAACAAAGATAAAAGGCTGTCGGACCCTGCCCCAGGTTGTGGGAGCAACATTGCTGTATGCCAGATCCTGCCTTAGATCCTGTACCTGTCCTTGCTTGGTTTCCTGCCTCGTGTCCTGCCTTGGCCCAGTCGGACTGACTCCTAGCGAAACCTTCGGATTCTGGACCAGTCCTGGACTGCGTTTCACAGGTTACCCCCAGGCCCAGCACACCTGCATCACCCCATTGCAGAGTTAAACAGAAAGAGACAAAGAGTTTGAAAATGAAAACAATCAGGAATCATGAAGGAATGTAAGACTCACAAAAACATAAGGAAGTCAATTTTTTTTAAAAAAAGAATGATAATTAAACAAATGCAGGGAGGTGGAGTGTGGACACATAACTCTACATTGTTAGCATGATGGTAATCAGCAAATGCACTTAAATGAAATCAATTAATTTATTCGTTAGAGGTAGGTGACTAATCTCAATTCTCAGTTCCGTAGTTAAGCTGGTTAGGTATTGTGGCATTGTTCCCATCAAAGGACCTTTCCTTTGCTCTCTGAGCCATTCAGGATGAATCAGCCTCTCTCTTCCCTCAACCCCCCCCTATCACACCTTTCTTTTAATGCTGCATAATTGTGTGCCAGAAACTGACTCACTCGCGGACTGCGGGCTCCTGCGTGAAGGCATTGCGGCGCTGTCCAACGGCAAAGCCACTCCTGCTGATTCTAATGAAAGAGATTTTTCTGCTCACCAACCTGAAGGCACACACAGTTTGAAGCAATTGGCCTTTTTGCAGATTGCAGCGCCATAGGCAAGACAATGTTTTGAAGAGCAATTTCCAGGCTATTTCACATTGCCATTCTGGCTGTTTCAGGAGGCCAAAGATTTCTGTGTTTTCTTCTTCTTCTTCTTCTTCTTCTTCTTCTTCTTCTTCTTCTTCTTCTTCTTCTTCTTCTTCTTCTTCTTCTTCCTCCTCCTCCTCCTCCTCCTCTTCCTCTTCCTCTTCCTCTTCCTCCTCCTCCTCCTCCTCCTCCTCCTCCTCCTCCACCCTGCGAAAGGCCAGCTTGTTCTCTGGAGTCACCAAAGCAACAGTCATTTAGCCTTCCTGCATTGGTCTATTATGTCCTAGCCAACCAGAAATGCCTCTTAACTACACAGCATTTCTCCGACACAAAATATAAGCCATCATTTCCTGTGCTGGCTATGAAAAAGCAACAACTAGTTTTTTTGTTTTTGTTTTTGTTGCAGTCTAAATACCACTGATGGGTTCCACTTTGGATTATATTTAGGGATGTCCTCCTGAGAAATCATGGTAGTCAAAGCTCTTACGGATTCCATCATACTTTCTTAGCTCAAGGATGGTGAACCTCTGGATTGGGAGTGAAATGTGGCCCTTCAGAGTTCTCTATCTGGCCCCTGGGTCTCTCTACAGAAGGCATACTTTCCCTAGCTACATACCTCATCATCATGGCTTTGTAGCCTCCTGGAATGTTTTTGCCCGGTTGGATTATCAGTAATATATGCAATATATATATATATATCAGTACAAAGGTAAATGACCCCTGGACGGTTAAGTCCAGTCAAAGGCGACTATGGGGTTGTGGTGCTCATCTCACTTTCAGGCTGAGGGAGCCAGCATTTGTCCACAGACAGCTTTCCAGGTCATATGGCCAGCATGGCTAAGCTGCTTCTGGTGCAATGGAACACCGTGACGGAAACCAGAGAGCACAGAAACACCGTTTACTTTCCTGCCACATCGGTACCTATTTATCTACTTGCGCTGGTGTGCTTTCGAACTGCTAGGTTGGCAGAAGCTGGGACAGAGCAACAGGATCTCATTCCATCACGGGGATTTGAACCGCCGACCTTCTGATCGGCAAGCCACAGTGCCACCTGTTGTGGAGACCCCCCTATAACATTGTGGCCTCCCATTCCCCGCAGCTGCCAAAGCAGGGGTGACTAAAGGACGCTCTTGCCCTGAGGGGAATGGAGAAGAAGCAGAAACAGCATTTTTTCCCTAAACAAACAAGTTGTCTTATCCATTCTGTTACAGCTTTTATTTTCTTTTTTTAAAAAAGTGATGCCTATGGTTATAATAATCTCCTGCAAAACGCTTGGTGAGGTCTGCCTGAAAAGCGAAATGCAGTTGCTGTAAATAAATAAACAATATTCCCTTTACACGGCTACCGTTCCCAACGTTGCCTGGGAACAGGGATTAATGGTTCCATCTGAAAACTGTCGCTCTGCAACGGGGAATGGGGTGGGTGTCTCCTAGCCACTCTCAGCACCTTTAACAAACCACAGCTCTCAGAATTCTTTAGGGGAAGCCAAGACTACATAAAGTGGCATAATACTGCGTTGAATGCATAGTGCAAATGGGGCCTCAGATGTGTCATTCCTTAAGCAATATTTGTTTCCTCAGCCAACATTGTGGGGATGGGGCGTTCGTCTACAGGAAGGTTAAGAAAGCCCACCTGCACTCTAAATTTCTATCAATTGTCACTCAATAGCTTTCTGCTAGTTTCATCCTTCAGGGCATTTTCAGGTACAAAAAAAGGACCATTCAGAAGAGCTGTCATAAAGGAAAGGAAAGGGCATTATGTTTTAGCAAAAGCGCCCGCTTTTCAGAGAAGATAAGCTTGTTTTGACTTTTGTATCCTCCAAAGACCAGTGGCAAAATCTATGATGGTAGCGATGTGCAGCAGCCCTCCACAATCTGTTTCCTTGTTGTGTTCTCAATACACAGCGTAATAGACAAGTTTATTTACAACGCCTCCCCCTAGGCTGCACCGCAGAGAGGATCAAAACTCTGTGCCTAAAGCAGCTGCAGCCAAGGTTCTGTACTTTGGTAAGGTTGTGATTTTCTGTCTGATTGATGCAGCGACCTTTGCGGACCTCATTCTATTTCTGCTCAGGTGAGAAAAGGGCCTGATCTGTGCAGGCCGCCGAAAGAGGTGGGCAAGAGGTGATCAAAGTCCTGAGGCTGTAGAACGGGCTGTACCGTTGCATCAAATAGTACACATAACATAACATAACAGAACAGAATGCTTTCTCCTTATCTTATAATACATCTAACACTTGGTCTGCCCAAATGGAACGAATGAGTGGGTGGCAGAATGGAATCTTGTCATTTCAGTGTGTGGATGAAGGTGTCCATATCTGAGCATTCCCTACAAGAGGGGGAAATTAAATGAGCACAACATTCAGATGAAGGGTAGGATAGAAATTGAATGAATGAATGAGTTTGCAATGCAACTCTCCAGCAAATTAATGTGCAGAAAAATGCATCTCTTAGTGAATAAAATAAAATGTTAATAAAATGCATCTCTTAGTGAATAGAGCATGTGCAAGATACATTATATAAAGGAAAAATGCATTGCAAAAAAATGTGGGCGGCAGGGAAAATGGCAAAAAAAAATTATTAGGAGATATTAGCACTAAAATGCTGCCATGTTTTTCTGAAGACTGGTGTGAAAATATGGAGAACAGATCATTAGATTTGAAAAATGAGAAACTACAACAAACTGAGTTTCCATCTGTACTTATGACCTGAACTGCTCAGACCCATTCTACATCACAGAAACGTATTCGTTTAATTTTTATTTTTCATTTATTAAAATGTACAAGAGTTTTATGAGTTTTGATTTTGCATCTTTGACCTTCATGGTTAATCTTAGAGACATGCAGCAATATTCAACTAAACTTATTTAGAGTAGAGCAACTGAAAACAATTTAGTCATGTTCATGAACGTTAGTAGTTCTACTCTGAGTAAAATGTAGTTGAATAGCTCCCATAGTTTTGCTTTCAACAGACACATGTCCACAGCTTTTGAAAACAAAATGTCTGGATTGATGGGGCCACAAAACTCCCAGGGGTCTCTGCTTCAACTTTTCCTGCATCATAGAGATCTTGTCTCACAGAAGCCCCAAATCCTTCTGAGACATCCATCTTCAACTTGTCATCTGAGATTCACACAAATCATGGCTTGCTCTGTTGAACTGTTGGGGAACTGTGGCCCTCCAAATGTTGCTGGACTGTAAATTGCATCATCCATGACCATTGGTCATAATGGTTAGAGTTGATGGGAGTTGGAGTCCATCAATAAACAAAGATCTGTAGGTTCGCCACTCCTGTTCCAAGGCTTGGTTCCTCAGTTGGAACAACCCATTGCTCACCTTGCTCCACCTGCCTTCCAGGATCTGAGCCTCGGCCTATTTTTCACCATGACACCTTCCTCTGTCCTCTCTAATCTTTGCTTGCCTACCCCAGAATCCATTCATCACCTGTTTTAGTTGCCTCTGGACTCTCGATTGCTGCCTTTGGATTCAATCTGTGCCTTCCTTGCTGTGCACCATTTGCCTCTGAACTCACTTGACTCCAAGCATTTCATAGGAATGATATGCCACAAATAATAGGAATTATCTCTTTCCTGAAGGAGCCAATACATGAAGAGAGCCGCACCATTGGCTGAAACTGGGGGCATTTTGCGGAATAGGATTTTTCATTTTACAGGGTATTTTGTGCCGGTATGGCCAAATAAACACCTTTCCTGCACCACAGCAAATGTATATATATCGTTTCCAGCTGACCTTTTCGTAACCTCTATTAAGGGGCAAAATGCAACTCAGATTTCACATTCAATGAAAAAGATGCTCACATCCTTCTAGCTGAATGCATTAAGCCTGGCAGTGGTGTCAGGGAGCCGCTTTGCACTACATGTTAATCTTGCCTTTAAATTTCATTTCTGAGTCTTCTGAGTTCAGAATGTATCACCTTTGTTTATTCATGAGCCCCACGCTGTCCTGCTAGAAAGTCGCTGGAAGTTCAGGAGAAGGTTTCCTGGCCACAACTCGGTCAGCGCTACTTGTCAATAATTTTGAAATGACACATTTTTGAAAAGGCAGCATCTCAACTCAGCTGGGAATTTATTGTGCGCAGCTCAACTCTGATGTGGCAAAATGAGAAGAGCCACCAACTTTTTTCCGGAGTGAAACCGAGGCCACATCTGCCCCTTCCATTTGAAGCATACCACTCAGAGTGATTATCCTTCTTGGAATTGTAGCTCTCTGAAGAGAGTAGGGGTCTCCCAACAGCTCCCAGCACCCTTAACCACCCTGAGATCTTATGATGAAGGGCGGTATATAAAGCTAATAAATTAAAAATATATATTGAAAATAAACAAACTACAGTTCCCAGGATTCTTTGGAGAAAACCATGTATGATACTGCTTTAAATGTAAGGTACAGACGTGGCCTTAGAGGTGAAGACCTTGGGAAAATCTTCTGGATGATTCTATGGAGACATAGAATAACAGTGGTGGAAAGAATACCAACTCACTGTTTGTTGCCGATATTAATATTGCGCAGTTTGAAACGACTGGAAGCATAAGAACTGACTCCTTTTGGAAATGATTCATTGTCCAAGCCCATAAAAGTATTGTTCAAACAGAGCCTGAGAACAAAGACTCAGCCGCCATCCTTTCAAGATGGTGAATCTGCAGTTCAATAGCCTCCCATGTGATCTAATGTTAAACACTCACATGTTAGCTAGCAGAGAATAACAGTTAATTATATCAACCCATCAAGGAGCTCAGAGAGCCCTTCTTACACTACTTTAACTTCAATGAAATCTTCCAGCATTATCCATTTCAGTGTCAATTAAATAATTATGCTTAACATGTTATCGTGTACTTATGTTCTGAGTGCCATGCCTTACATGAAGGAGGTTGCAGGTTTGATTCTTGGTATCTCCAGTTAAAAGTCTCAGGTGACCAGTAATGGATACTCTGGAGAGCTGCTGCCGTCAGAGCTACCAGTACTGAGCTACTGCTGTTAGATGGCTTCCTGTCTTCTACCAGCTTCTTAATTCATTTTTTAAACTAAATTAAAATCTCCCTTCATGTGCCATCGCCCTCTCCAGTTGTTTTTTGGGAGTGGTAGGTAAATGCTTCATATTTATCTGCAAGGCCAATGTTACCTCTTTTTAAAAAAGCCCTTAAAACATATTATTTTCATTTCTGGCAAGAGGGACACACAACCCACGCCTTCAGGGGGGGAGATGAAAAGGGGGGGAAAGCTAAAGGAACATCTGGTGGTAGATATCATCAAGGGTTTCCTCAGAATTTTTAAGCTCTCTGAAGTCCGTTTGCATCCACGGCAAGATTCTCATGAACGTGATCATCATGAAAACACTTATTTCTAAAAGCCAGCGTTAACTCCTTGCAGCCCAATTCATTGTGTCAATTTCAGCACTGTGCTGAAATCTGTCCTCTGGTTTCCTGGAAGTTTTCCTCCTCTGTGAAAGAGGCTTCCATTTTTCTGCCTCGACTTTGTTTAGCTCTTTGTTGAGCCTTCCTCAACCTGTTGCTCTCCAGATTGTTTCGGATCGCAACTCCCAGTGGCACCAGCTAGCAATAGGCAACAGTGTGTCACTGGGCTGGGTTGATGGGAGTTGTAGTCCAAAATATCGGGAGGGAGCCAGGATGGGGAAAGCTGCTCAAAGCGGTAATCAATGAAGAGGAGAGCATCTCCATTCAGACTCAGAAACTGAGCTGAGAAAAATCATTCCAGTTCCTAAAACTCAGATAATTGGTTGATTCATTCTGAGACTAATTATGTCCTTCTTACAAACACACACACACACACACACACCAGGTGTCAAGAGTCTAAAGAAAGAAAAAACACCTTCCACCCACTGATCCATCTACTACAACTTAGGATGGGACAGAAACTCAGTTCAGTTCACATTTTAACATGAACTTACCTAATTTGCCCTTTCCTACAAATTATCAGAACCAGAACACATTGACCCTTTGGAAATCTGAAATCCTCTAATGTTTGTGATGCAGTTAATGTGCTAACCAAATAATGTGTTTAATAATGTGTATGTTAGGGTAATGTGAACATACATTTGAACCAGTGCTGGATTTATGTAAAGTGGTACCTCTGGATGCGAGCGGGATCCATTCCGGAGCCCCGTTCACATCCTGAATAGAACACAACCTGAATCTGTGTGTGCACGGGTCACAATTCGCCGCTTCTGCGCATGCGCATGATGTTATTTTGAGCGGCTGCGTATGCGTGAGCGGCGAAACCCAGAAGTAACACGTTCCATTACTTCTGGGTTGCCGTGGAGTGCAAACCAAAAATGCTCAACCTGAAGCAACTTTAACCCGAGGTATGACTGTATAAGCTAAACAAGCTATAGTTTAGGGCCCCACTCTCTTGGGGGCCCCAAAACAATTTAAAGAAAAAAAACCTGGATATATTTTGGATTTCCAAAATATAAGAAAAAAACAAATAAAATAAAACCTACATACAGCAATAGTGTTTTGTGTTGTGTAGGCTCCAGCGATGTAAGTAATGGGCTTGCCTGCTCCCTAAAATATCACTGTTTTGCTCATTTCTATATATAGGGTGCCTCCATTCTGAATGGACTGGTTGCATGGCAACATGTGCAAATGGCTTTAGATACCTATTAGGTTCCTAAATTACCATATAGCATATATTCAACACAAAAAACAATTTGTTGTTGACAAAGGACAGCTGGACATATAAAGGGCCCCATTGCCTTCAGTAGCTTAGGGCCTCATCAAACCTAAACCTGGCCCTGATTTGAACATATCGGTAAAACTATCAATCCATCAGTCTTTCTTGCTACAATCACAGAACAGCCAACAAGTTACAATCAAACAAACGCAAGTGTTGCAGTGGTACAGGGCAGCAAAAGATGGTTTGGGATTAACAGCGTGGCTGCTGTTCACTCAGGACGCTTGATTAAACAGCAGACGCGGGACCCGTGGAGCAAATTATGATAAATTGCGAATATTGATTGCTTTTAACCAGATGGGTGATACCTTCTGGCGTTTAAATATAGGAATGGAGCCAACGATACCTTGACCTCACCTCTGCACTGAGAACCTGCATGAAATTAATTTGAGCTGTCATTCAGGTAGCAGTCAGAATTATGTGATAGCTGATTTATTAATTTAAGAGGGGGAACTGCAGACCAGATGTGTTCTCTATTGGAAGATGACTCCAGTGGCTTTTGGTGGGTAACTGATGGGGAACTTCAAGATGTTGCCCATTTTGGTTGGATCCGTTATGACATATTGCATTTTTCACATTAATTAACATGTACTTTGATACGCGATAAACAACTTAAATTCCTCCTCTCTCTCTCTCTCTCTCTCTCTCTCTCTAAATGTTTTAGCTAATTAGACGTTCTACTAAATATAACTAATCACTGTTTGCTTTTCAAGGTGTAGGTGCTTCTCCAGCGATAATGAATTGATAGCACAATGTTTGGTTCAAGAACCACCACATATTTCATGTGTTTTCTACACAGAAAGCACTGACCATGTTGATAATAATATGTAGATATGGAAGGGGAGTTGTGATCATAACAAGACCATAGGGCTGCCAGAAAATCTAATGACGTTTTTGATGAGTTTTCAGGGTTTTTGGAACATACAATGCTGAGTTCTACCAAAGTAGAACATTGGTTCGTCTAGCTGGCCCAAATGGACCAATGTCTGTGCATGCTGTAAAGGCTGAACTAGATAGGCCTTTGTTCTGATCCAGCAGGACTTATCAGGTTCTTATCACTTGTTGCCTTGTAGCTCAGTTGGTAGAGCATGAGACTCTTAATCTAAGGCTTGTGGGTTCAAGCCCCAGGTTGGACAAAAGATTCCTGCATTGCAGGGGGTTGGACTAGATGACCCTCTGGCCCCTTCCAATGCTACAGTTCTATGATTCTATCTCCTTATTACATGCAGTGACTGGTAGCAGCTCTTCAGGGTTGATTTCATAACATTACTGTGAAGTATCATGAGTTTGAAACAGGGATCTTCTGTAATGCTGAACATGTGCTCCACCACTGAGCAGTGCCAACCCCACAGCACAAAGCTACATGAAAAGGCATTATTTAGGGAGGTGCTTCTTTTATCTGACTGTATCACATTCTCTGCTCCTTTCATTATGTGGCCATAACAACATAGCTAACATATGAAACCAACATGCAGATGACTGTAGGCCAAGCCATATGGAGATATTCAGTGAATTCATGCCGTCACTTGCATTGGAGCATCTGCTCAAATCCTACTTGAGGGTTTCTGACACGCATCTTGTTGGCCACTGTGAGAACAGGATGCTGCACCAGATGGGCCATTGGCCTGATCCAGCAGGCTCTTCTTCTGTTCCAAAAGCCCCAAAACACAACAGAACAACTGAAGCAAATTTAAGAACAGATATAACCAAATCATGTCTCTGGGAATTCCAAAGTGTTCCATAGTGAAGGAATGGCTCCTTGCTGGAAAAAATCCGAATAGTTAAAGTTATGGTTTTCCCAGTAATGATGTATGGAAGTGAGAGCTGGACCATAAAGAAGGCTGATCGCTGAAAAATTGATGCTTTTGAATTCTGGTGCTGGAGGAGACTCTTGAGAGTCCCATGGATTGCAAGAAGAGCAAACCTCTCCATTCTGAAGGAAATCAGCCCTGAGTGCTCACTGGAAGGACAGATCCTGAAGCTGAGGCTCCAGTACTTTGACCACCTCATGAGAAGAGAAGACTCCCTGGAAAAGACCCTGATGTTGGGAAAGATGGAGGGCAGAAGGAGAAGGAGACAACAGAGGACGAGATGGTTGGACAGTGTTCTCGAAGCTACCAGCATGAGTTTGACCAAACTGCGGGAGGCAGCGGAAGACAGGAGTGCATGGCGTGCTCTGGTCCATGGGGTCACGAAGAGTCAGACATGACTAAACGACTAAACAACAAACACTGCGTGGCACTTGCAGAAGTATAAGTTCTGCAGTTCGAAGTGATTGAGTCGGCATGTGTGGGGTAAGACAATCTCTGAAGGAAACTGGTCCCAAGACATTAAGAGCTTTCTATATAAAGAACAGTAACTCAGCCTAGTGGCAAACTGGCAGCCAGCACAGAGCTTTGAGCAGAGGTGTAACATGCCGACATAACTCTTACTCAGGCCAGCAATCATTAGTGCAGCATTTTGCACTAACTCCAGTTTCAGATGAATTGCAAGGGAAACCCCATGCAGGGTGCATTACAGTAGTCTAGACTTGAAGTTACTAATTTGTGAACCACCGTGGTCAAGGTGTTCATGAAGTGGGCTCCACAGTTTGTCTCAGCACCGTTGCAAATTGAGTATATTGCATCACTGAATTTATTCCCCCGTAAGTTGTTAATGGCCTTGACCTTAGGAATAATGGATCTAGATTCAAAAGGAGCTTAAGGATGGTCACCTTGTCCGTGTGTGTGTGTGTTCTCCATATGTTCAGAAACTCACAATGTAAGACGAAGTATGAAACTATCTCACTTTTAAGGACAGACCAACCGACATTTTGTTCTGTGCCAGCTCTGGGAAGATGTGTATATTATTATCTTGAATATTCAAAGTGAAACTCCCACTCCCCAAGATGTGTCTTTGGGACAAATCTTTTCTCTCTTCCTTACATAATACATTTCAGCAGGTCTTAAAGCTCTTTGTGAATTCACGGTCGCACTGATAGCATTTTATCTTACATCTCAGCCTCCTTTGCTGTTATCAGCAAGGCTAAATCCTTCTTTCTTCAGTTTGGTCTCTTTGGCAATACATTCATCCTAAGGTCCTTTTCTTGTTTGTAACAAAAACTTTTTTTAAAAAAAACCTTATTGCCTAGGAAAAAAATGTATATCTGATGAAATCTCGCAGTTATTGTCTTGACTTAGAAGCATTCAGCTCAGCTGTTGGGAGGGGAAGAGGAGAGGGGGGAAATGTATTCTCAAGAGCTGGAATTGTATGACTTCAGCACACAACTTTTTATTAGTTTTGCAAAAGTCAACCTGAAGAAGGAGGGAGGAAAACACAATCATCTTCAGGATGAGTGTTAGACAGATTGGAAACACCTGTCAGTTTGCAGGCTCTGAAACTTCTCTTGCTGTGTCAAGCTCAGCTATGTTTGAATACTGGTGGTCTGTGGAGTTATAGGAACATTGGAAGATGACTCAGGGCTTCGCCACACTTATCTTTCCTTTGCTCTTTCCAGGCACGAATTGAAGCAAAAGGCAATCCTAAAGAAAACCCAATTTGACATTTGCTCTGATTGAGCACTAAAGTAGGGAGAGAGTGGCACCAACACTATTTTCTCTCTCCCTTTCTCTCGCTCTCTATCCCAGCTTTTATCTGAGGAGCTCAAGGTGGTGTACATGGTTCTCTCCCTCCTCATTTTAATCTCTACAACAACCCTGTGAGGTAGGTTAGGCTGGGAGGGAGGCAGTGGCCCAAGGTCACCCAGTGAGCTTCATGTCTGAGTAGGGCAGAGATTTGAACTCTGCTCTCTCAGGTCCATGTCTGACACTCTAACCACTGTACCACATAGGATGTGTGTAATTTGATCACTTGGAGATGCTTCATAAGAAGCAAACCATAAACGAAATTTTAAACGAGCAGCAATGAAGTGCTTCATTATCTTCCTCAAAATACAGGGTGAGACCAAGTATTTATTTATTTTATTGCTATTTTTGTAAACCAAAAAGCTTGCAGTGAAAACGATCACACTGAATACACGGATAAAGATTTGTGTGTTTATCGTCAAGACTGATTTCTGTGTTCCAACAATGTATTTTTTGGATAGTCAATACTATGCAATACTTAACTGCTCTTAACATAATAAATTTGCCCAGGGTGGGAGGAGGGGACTATGGCAGGAACATTTGCATGGAAGTCTATTCCCCCAGGGCTGCTGTTTATATACATGATTCAACTGTCACTCCCTAACTATATAAACTGCTCTGATGGAGAAACCCTTGATTCCCCCTTGGCTTTGGCTTTTTGTCTTTTTGTCTTTTTGTTTCCCCCTCTTCCATTTGCAGCTGTCCTCAGCCGAGCCGCGGAGATAAGGCAAGGCTTGACACTGACTTAACAGGGACCCACTGCCTCGCATCAATCACCCTCCCAAACGCTCTCTCAGAGAGGCATCGGCGCCACACTTTGCAGTGGCTCTCGCAGATGGTTTGGCAGCAGCAAGAACCTGCCAAAAGCCAATGGCTGTGATAAGTGAGGATGTCAAAGGGAAGTGACAGAGAGCAGCCGAGACAAACCGGTGGGAGCGATGCAAAAATTGCAGGACCGGAATATTCGGGACTGGAGTCTTTGATCTCCGTTCAGACCCCGGTGAAGTTCTCCAGACTGAACAACTCTCATGGAAGAGGGGGTCAGAACTCAATGGCAGAACAAACAATGTTTTGCATGCAGAAGATCCCTGGTTAAATATGGGATCATGCTGCACAGGGTTGGGAACTTCCTTGAAGAAGGGCCTACTAGATCAGGCCAATGGCCCATCTAGTCCAGCATCCTGTTCTTACATCGGCCAACCAGATGCCTACAGGAAACCAACAAGCAGGATTTGAACACAAGAGCCCTCTCCCCTCCTGTGGTTTCCAGCCACTGGTCTTCAGAAGCATCGCTGCTTCCGACTGTTCAAGCAGAGCATAGCCATTGTAGTTAATAGCCGCTGATAGCCCTCTCCTTCTCCAGGAATCTGTCTAATCTTCTTTAAATAAAAAACAAAAGATTTCAATGGATAACAAAGGTGCATATGATGTCTCTGTTTCCAGCTCATAGAGTCCTAGGACCCACGGGACTGCCTCTCCTGGTATGCCCCATGGAGGACCTTAAGGTCCACAAATAACAACACTTTGGAGGTCCCGAGCCTCAAGGAGGTTAGATTGGTTTCAACTAGGGCCAGGGCCTTTTCAGCACTGGCCCCGACATGGTGGAACACTCTGTCACAAGAGACTAGAGCCCTGCGGGACTTGACATCTTTCTGCAAGACAGAGCTGTTCCGCCTGGCCTTTGGTGTGGACTCGGTCTGACCCTTATGTTCCCCTCCCCTTATGGTCTTGTTTTATCAGCTACTTTAAAATGAGGCTGCATTTTAAATTGCATTTTAACCTGTATTTTAAATTGTTTTCCCCCCCCCTCTCTTCCCCCCTATTATGTTTTTACTGTGATTTTATTGGTGTTAGCCGCCCTGAGCCCAGCGCTGGCTGGGGAGGACGGGGTATAAATAAAATTATTATATTATTATTATTACTTTATACATGTCAGTTACATTCAATGTAAGACATTGCAGTCATATGCATTGTGAGGTTGGGGGGGAGAGAGAGAGAAGAGGGGGAGAAAGGGAAGCAATCGTGATCTTTTATTCTTTTGCATAGTGTATGTGCAGAGTTTTGGTATCAGCGTCATGTGGAGAGGTTCATTATTTGTTTATTTATTCATTTCCGTTCGCGGTGCGAGAGGTTGTGGAGCCCAGAGCCCAGTTGGTTGCCTTTGGTTGCTTGCAGTTGGTTTTTGTCTCTGTGTGAGAGGGTGTGGGGGGTTATTGGGGTCAAATTAGCCATATCGATTCATATGCTGTTGGGAAGGTTAGGTCACTGTCTTGTTGGGCTGTATATGAAATAAAGAGGAGCCATTTTGAGGTCATCCCAATTGAGGTCATCAGGTCATGGGGTCCAATGGGCCTTTTTTTGGTCCTCAGGGGGTCTGTAAGTGTGTATAGAAACCAGCTATTGCACATTGATTGCTCCACCCACTTTTGCTCTGGCCCCACCCACCACCAGCATATGACCCTTGCAGTCTTGCCCAAAAGAGAACGAGGTCCTGTCACCGTCACGGTCGTAGATCAAGAAATACAGCAGCGATTCTTTCACCCATGCTTTAAGGTCTGCCTCCTTCCATATGTAGCTACCTAAGCACTTCTGTCAACATCAGATGACTTGCTCTGTGTCCTACCATTGGCTGAAGATTGGCAGGTGGTGACAGGGCCTTTTGGGATGATGTACACCAGTCATGGGATGCCCTCCACAGGGCAGCCCATTGCCATCTTTGCCTGTTTTCAGATAGCACCAAAGCAGCAGCTGTTAGGAGAAACAGCATCTTACAACTTCAAGGAAAATAGCATGGCTTGCAGGGCAGTATCTGGGGCATATTTGTGTGGTCCTTAAGGATACTGTTCTCTGGGGGTCCCTCCCTCCTCACTATACACTTAGCTGGTGGGCTTACCTGGTGACAGGGAGTAATGAATGCTGGTCAGTTTGGAGCAACCATGCCCTGGTTCAGCCCTCATTGAATCATAGAATTGTAGAGTTGGAAGAGACCCCAAGGGACATCTACTCCAACCCCCTGCAATGCAGGAATCTCAGCTAAAGCAACCATGACAGATGGCCTTCCAAACGTTGATTAAAAACCTCCAAGGAAGGAGAGCCCACAACCTCCTGAGCAAGACCATTCCACTGTCAAAAAGCTCTTAGTGTCACAAAGTTCTTCCTGATGTTTCGTCAAAATCTCATTCCTTGGAGCTTGAAGTCATTTGATCAGGTCCTACCCTCCAGAGCTGAAGACTCCTTCCTTGTCTTCTATCAGGAGACAAGCTTGCTCCATCTTCCATGTGACAACCCTTGAGATATTTGAAGATGGCTATCATATCTCCTCTCAACCTCCTCTTTTCCAGGTTAAACATATTCATCTCATGTCCAGTTGCTCCAAAGCATTATAGGAAATTTAAACTGCGGTTCCAAGCTGCTGGGTGCTCATTAGAGAGGGCCCTAGAACAAGCATCTGTGGTTGGGTCCTGGTGGGATACAGGAGCCCTAGAAACTACCTGAAGGTTTTGGATGCTGACACAAGCCCCGCTTTGGGTTAATCCTGAAAGTACTACTGAAACTAGAATATAGATAGATAGATAGATAGATAGATAGATAGATTCTTTATTGTCATTACACACGTGCAACATTGCACAAGTGCAACGAAATTGGATGCCATCCCTTAAAAACAACAAAAGCAAAACAACAACAACAACCCACAAACCACATTCCAGCCACACCCACACCCCCACCCATCAATCTCCCAAGTCACACTATCGAGTTACAGCATTCAAAAGGGCCACAGCTCTCGGGTAGAAACTGTTTTTCAGTCTATTTGTCCTTGACTTGATGTTTCTATATCTCCTGCCAGACGGCAGTAGTGCAAACAGACTGTATCCCGGGTGAGATGAATCCTGCAGGATGTTGTTTGCTTTCCTAAGACAACGGGAACCGTACAATTCTTCCAAGGATGGGAGAGGTTGACCAATAATCCTTTGTGCTGTGGTTATGACCTTCTGGAGCACCTTCCTCTCCCTAGCTGTACAACTGGAGAACCAAGCACAAATACAGTATGTAAGAATGCTCTCTATGGAGCCTCGGTAGAAGGACACCAGCAGTCTCTCACTCAGATTGTTCTTCTTTAAAAGTCTGAGGAAATAAATTCTCTGCTGGGCCTTCTTCACCAGAGCAGTGGTATTTGCGCTCCAAGTCATGCCCTGATCGATAGTTACTCCCAAAAACCTGAATTCCGCCACCCTCTCCACCCGTTCCCCATTGATATACAAGGGCTGAATGTCCGCCTTTTTTTTCCTGTAATCCACCACTAATTCCTTGGTCTTAGCCGTATTAAGAGCCAGATTGTTCTCTCCACACCAAACACAGAGCCGCTCCACCTCGTCCCGATAGGCGGACTCATCCCCTCCTGAAATGAGCCCTACCACCGTAGTGTCATCAGCAAACTTGATGATTTTGTTGCTGGAATAGATGGCTGTACAGTCATACGTATAGAGAGCATAGAGCAGGGGACTCAACACACAACCCTGTGGTGAGCCGGTGTTAAGGCTAAGGGCTGTGGACATATGTGACCCTACTCTAACCCTCTGAGAACGTTCTGACAAAAAATCCAAAACCCAGAGACAGGTGGAGTTGGAGAGTCCAATCGCCTCTAGCTTGGACACCAGTCTATGGGGGAGAATAGTGTTAAAAGCTGAGCTAAAATCCACAAACAGCAGCCTCACATAACTCCCCGGCTGCTCCAGATGGGACAGAGCAGCATGGAGAGTGGTGGTGATAGCGTCCTCTGTGGATCTATTTGCCCTGTATGCAAACTGGTAGTTGTCAAAAGTTGATGGAAGACAGGAAATAATATGACGGCGCACCAGTTTCTCAAAACACTTCATGATGATTGGAGTCAGTGCAACTGGTCTGTAGTCGTTCAAACTACTGATTGTGGATTTTTTGGGCAGAGGGACAATAGTTGACGACTTCAGGCAGGGTGGGACAATAGACTGGTGTAAGGACTTGTTGAAGATCTTAGTAAAGACCCTCGCCAGCTGATCCGCACAGCCCTTCAACACCTTTCCAGTGATGCCATCAGGTCCAGCCGCCTTCCTCGGATTCACCATCCTCAATACCTTTCTCACCTCATGCTCCTCTACCGTGAATGAGGGGCCCCTAAGGGCTGGTGGCTGTAATACCGGCGTCTCAGGTGGCTCCTTCTCGAAGCGAGCAAAGAAGAGGTTAAGCTCCTCCGCCAGCAAAGGGTCACCGTCGACAGCACCAAGGTTAGGTTTGTAGTTGGTAATGTGCTGAATCCCCTGCCACATCTGTCTTGTGTTGTTGCTCCTTAAATTATCCTCAATCCTCAGCCTATAATCCCGTTTTGCCTGTCGAATGCCCCTCTTCAAGTTTGCTCTTGCCACACTGTAAAGCTGCACCTCGCCTGACCTGAAAGCCCTGTTCCTTTCCCGCAACAGGCCCTGGACCTCTCTATTCATCCAGGGTTTCTGATTGGGATAAAACCGGATGGATTTGTTTACTGTGACAGTGTCTGTGCAGTGATTGATATAGCACAGAACTGCCGCCGTGTGCTCCTCCAGGTCTGAACGATCGAAAATATCCCAATTAGTTCTCTCAAAACAGTCCTGCAGCTGGTGAATAGCACCTTCAGGCCAGATTTTAACAGATTTTAATATTGTGGGAGCCCGTTTCCTGAGTGGGATATATGCTGGTACCAGGAACATGGGCAAACATCCAGCACATCCCTAGCTGTGGAGTAGCCTTAACAAAGTTGTCATATTTCTGAAGTTATATTATCAGACTTAATCTTCTCTGAACTGTGTCACAGTTGCAAGAAATAAATGGGGACACTGTTGTCAAGGCCTTCTAATTTCCTGCGACAGCTGTCACTGGTTCTTCCTTACACACCAGCCACATTCCTGATAACAAAAATAGAGTTGCAAACCACTTGTGATGGGCAGCAGGAGAGGCAAAGTAACTGTTTGAGAAAGCAAATGTGAAACTGCTGCAATTAAATTTGGCCCAGTGACCTTCTTGTTAGGTATTGATTTTTACTAACTAGTATTTATAAATTATCCCTGAGTCTGTAGACCTACGAGGACAGAATTCTTTTAATATTAAAAATTAGCATTTAGGTTGCACTTCTTCTTCTTATTATTATTATTATTATTATTTGTACCCCAACCATCTGATTGGGCTGCCCCAGCCATTCTGGAAAGCTTCCAACAAAAAACATAGTAAAAAAACATAAACATAACAAATAAACTTAATAAAGCCCCCGTTTGGAGGGGGGGTGATAAGCCCTGTGCACATTGGCCTCACAGACTTTACTCTGTAGAGTGCAGATCTCTGAAGGGGGTGGGCGCGTTTCTATCTGTGTTCTAATTAAAACCCTTGGAAGCCTCCCCTTGAGCAAGAACGTTGCACAACCAGGCTTCCAAAACACAAGAAGGTCTATACATGTCCAGCCAAATGCATGAAGAATCCCTCTTGCACGCAATGCATGAAGGTTTGTGATAAAGCTGGAAAGAACAGTGCACTCTGCAGAATTGTCGATCTGGAAGAGACCCAAAGGGTCACCTAGTCCAAACCCCTGGCTTTGGAGACACTGGGGGCAATATGTGTGCCTCTTTACAGTAATGTCAGTGAAGGAGCTCAAGAGCAGGGGCGTCGCAAGAGGAGTGTGGGGTGTGGTGTCCGTCCCGGGTGTCCTGCCTGGGGTCTGTGTGACAAAATCCCCGCCGGGCAGATCAGCATGGTGGTGCTCACATCCCCGGGGGTCAGATTTTCAAGCTTGTCATGATCGTTGCCATGAAAATCTGCCCACTGATCATGCAAATACTGTCTGGTGGTGGTGGGGAGGGTGTGAGCATGGCTGGTGGTGCTCGGCGATGATGTGACAGGGCGCTTGCGGCAGCGTTGTTGTCAGTGGCAGCTCAGGAAGTACAGAATGGAGAAACTGAACCTTGCAGCAACAGAAGATGCAGTGCAGTACCAGTTGCCAACAAATGTCCACATAGTTGAAGCTATGGTTTTCCCAGTAGTGATGTATGGAAGTGAGAGCTGGACCATAAAGAAGGCTGATCACAAAGAATTGATGCTTTTGAATTATGGTGCTGGAGGAGACTCTTGAGAGTCCCATGGACTGCAAGAAGATCAAACATATCCAATTTGAAGGAAATCAGCCCTGAGTGCTCACTGGAAGGACAGATCCTGAAGCTGAGACTCAAATACTTTGGCCACCTCATGAGAAGAGAAGACTCCCTGGAAAAGACCCTGATGTGGGAAAAGATGGAGGGCACAAGGAGAAGGGGACGACAGAGAACGAGATGGTTGGACAGTGTTCTCGAAGCTACCAGCATGAGTTTGACCAAACTGCGGGAGGCAGTGGAAGACAGGAGTGCCTGGCGTGCTCTGGTCCATGGGGTCACGAAGAGTTGGACACGACTAAATGACTAAACAACAACAACAACCAGTTGTTCTTAACACATGAACGGGAAGACCCTGCGCACTGTCAAAAAATTCTTCAACAATTCATTGAAAGATTATTAGCACACCTTGCACCCATGGTGGTTTCCTATATTTGGCAAAGTCAACCATTTAATCTGAAGTACAAACCTGCCAAAGGACATATTCCTGCTCATTTTGGTGGTCTCACAAAGTTTGGGGATAATATTGAAGATGAATGGTTTATTGTATACCTTATCAAGGAAATTACAAAAGAGTTTCCAGAATTAGCAGCCAGGGTGGACAATAATGATCGTGCAAATACGGCCGGTGATTAGCCTGGCACCCCCTGGCAGGCGGCGTTCACATCCCCGGCGCATGGTTTTATGCGATCGGCGGGTGGCCGAGTGCTAAAAGAAACTCAACAACTTTTGGGTATCCTCCCTTCAAAAAAAGCTCAGCAGCTCTGGGCAACGTTCCCAAAAATTGCAATGTGGGAGGGGTGACAAAAAAAATTCACACCGGGTACCACCTGACCTTGCTACGCCTCTGCTCAAGAGACAATGTTGCAGAAGCAGTGGTGCAAAAGACAGAGCCACAGGAGGGGAGTGTTCTCCTGTGCTCAGATCCTGCGTGTGGGTTTTCCACAGGCATCTGGCTGGCCAATGTGAGAGCAGGATGTTGGATTAGATGGGCCATGCGCCCGATCCATCAGATGCTGGTTGTCAAAGAATGTTCCATTGTGCTATGCATAGAATGGGGTTGCGTGTGTAGGTCCCCAAGCCACCCCTCAAAATAATTCACACATCACACGTAATTTTAGTTTTAGGTTTTTGGACACTATTTTGGCCACAACTTTATTAAAATACAAAATCAGTGAGTGGTTGCTTAGACATTGGTTATGACTATCTGTCCCCCCGCCTGGGACAGAACTGACATTCCGAACTCCATCGGAAGCCAGTATGAAGGGAAAGACAATGTTGGGGATCAGTTGAGCTGAGCGTCAGTCCCTCACCGCTCACCCAACCAGCTCCCCAAGGCTTGCCGGCCCTGGTCCCATTTCAGGGATTGGACGAAATTGTGGCAAGCCCCAGGATTCCTTTAACGGAATTCCCTTCCAGCACCATTGGAGGGGCAGGCACAGCCTATCCTGACACCTCCACCACCAGCATTTTTATAACCAATGCCTAACCGCAACCTTACAAGTTGTGACGAATTGCTAAGTAGTAGGCAAAAACCAAATGGCACTAGCCAATCACCAAATGGCAAAATTCCTACTAAGCCCCTGCCCCAAGGCAGACGACCCCATGACAGGCAAAGCAAGGTCAACCAGAACACAGGGCTGGCAGGCGGGTGATCCGATGCTCACTGCGAAAGAGAAAGTAGAAGCAGTGAGCCCCAATATTTAAAGCCTATGGTCCCAACCACCGATTTGCTACATGCAATTTGCCCCAGCAACCCGGTCAGCCAATCATTGCACCAGGCAAATAGCTATTAACCTGTCTGGCAACACAGGGCTGGGCTGGCGACCCACACCGCAACCCGCACTCTCATTTTAGGGAGAACACGCTTTACCATTCACAGACCAGCTCTTCACGCAAACAGACTGCTGCAATTGGAGATTGCCCTACGCTTTCTCCTGCCTTCTGGAAACCCCAAGCTCCGGTTCCCAAACAGACTGGCAGGTAAATGGCATGAGAATGCCACCTTGGCAGCAGCGCACAGCTCTGTTGGGTCCCCAAGAAATTCCTTCAGCTGTCAGGCTGTCACAGCTGAGCCAAGCATTATTCTGCTCAAAGACACAGTCCTGATTAACACCTGGGCTGTCACTCTTCCTTACCTGGGAGGGAAGCAACAGGCTTGTTCGGCAGCTGTAGAGGTTAAAATGAAGAGAAAGGTCCTGGAGGAATACTTGCCATCCTGCCTGTGTGGCTGCAAAAGCAGACAGAGCATTTAATGCCTCCCCCTCCCTCCCCAAGCCCATTTCTCTTGGGCACGCTGTCGGAGATTGTTAAGACAGGGCTCATAGAAATAACGGAATAGCAAATGAAGGAAGTTCAGAGTTGCCATGATGAAAACAAGAGGTAGTAATGAACAATTTATTCTGGTGAGCCGAGTCACAGGGGACGGCCGATCTGCTGGATAGATGAGATTTTAGGAGGAGCTGCCTGCATAGCTTTGCCACCATGAGGGGAAGAAACTTGGTCCCCCCCCCCCGCTTTTAAATTAAAGCTGAAAACATCAGGATGTCACAATCTGCAGGTGTTCTGTGCTTCCGGGTCAGGTTCTGAGATTGGGATAATTCCAGCACCCTAAACACCTTGGTGGTAGAAGGGAAAGATGCAAAGGTGGGGGCACATCCAGTTCTTCAGTTTCATGTTTCCTGCTGATACAACATGACAGTAAGAATGTGAGTATTTCTATATTTCTGCATCACAAGTATTTCTGGCGTATCATTCCTGCTTGTACAACACAGGTGTGTTTACCCTGCAAAGAGGACTCAGGAGTTTGCCCTTCAAGGGAGGGGGGTGAGTAGAGGGGGTCACATCTTGGCTATTCGCCAGTGGGGAGAGGGCTGGAGAACAATTTTGTCTCTTTGTGATGTTTACAAAACCCTCCCTAAGTGTGGCCATCTGTCATGGATGCTTTAGCTGAGATTTCTGCATTGGGGGGGGGTTGGACTAGATGACCCTTGGGGTCCCTTCTAGCTCTAAGATTTTTTGATTCTATGTTCTCAATCCAGTGGCCCAGAGAATGGTACAGATCTAAACGGCTGTAGCCTCTATGTGTGCTTCTTCCAGATGCTCCAAGTGTCCCTATTTTCCAGGGACAGTCCAGGTTTTACAGAAGAAGAAGAAGAAGAAGAAGAAGAAGAAGAAGAAGAAGAAGAGGAGGAGGAGTAGTAGTTTGGATTTGATATCCTGCTTTATCACTACCTTAAGGAGTCTCAAAGCAGCTAACATTCTCCTTTCCCTTCCTCCCCCACAACAAACACTCTGTGAGGTGAGTGGGGCTGAGAGACTTCAAAGAAGTGTGACTAGCCCAAGGTTACCCAGCAGCTGCATGTGGAGGAGCGGGGAAGTGAACCCGGTTCACCAGATTACGAGTCCACCACTCTTAACCACTACACCACACTGGCTCGCCATCCCGGTTTCTGATTTGATCCTGGAATGTCCCACTTTTCCTTAGGACGTCCCTATTTTCATCAGAAAAATGCGGGAGGGTATGGTAGAACGTCCATATTTTTCTTGGAGAAATGTTGGAAGGTATGGAGTTAGGCAACCCCCCGAGCCAAGGAGATGAGTAACTATACAACCTTTAGAAGACATCTGAAGGCATCCCTGTATAGGGGAGTTTTCTAATGCTTAATGTTTTATTATGTTTTTCTACATGATGGAAGTTGCCCAGAGTGGCTGGGGGAGGGAAATTATTGTTATGGAATGGGATGTTCCTATTTTCATAGGAAAAATGTTCTTCCAGTCACCAGTTTAGTGGGATTGACAGGGATTTTTTTTTGGTGGTGGTGGGGTATCCCTTGATTGGTCTTAGAGACCCTACTTTTTTGCTTACACCATGCTACTGGGATTAATTAGATTGGCAACCTTTGGGCCTGGTATGCAGATTTGGAGTGATTGCTGAATAGTAGGGCCTGGGTGTATGTGTCAGCTTCATACCCAAGGCTCACCTAGCATGGAGGAAGTACCTGGTTTCCAGTTCCTCCAAGTTCTTATATTGTTGTTGTTGTTTAGTCGTTTAGTCATGTCCGACTCTTCGTGACCCCATGGACCAGAGCCCCTGTCTTCCAGGCTCTCCTGTCTTCCGCTGCCTCCCGCAGTTTGGTCAAACTCATTTTGGTCGCTTCGAGAACACTGTCCAACCATCTTGTCCTCTGTCGTCCCCTTCTCCATGTGCCCTCTGTCCAACCATCTTGTCCTCTGTCGTCCCCTTCTCCTTGTGCCCTCCATCTTTCCCAACATCAGGGTCTTTTCCAGGGAGTCTTCTCTTCTCATGAGGTGGCCAAAGTATTGGAGCCTCAGCTTCAGGATCTGTCCTTCCAGTGAGCACTCAGGGCTGATTTCCTTCAGAATGGATAGGTTTGATCTTCTTGCAGTCCATGGGACTCTCAAGAGTCTCCTCCAGCACCATAATTCAAAAGCATCAATTCTTCGGCGACCAGTCTTCTTTATGGTCCAGCTTTCACTTCCATACATCACTACTGGGAAAACCATAGCTTTTACTATACGGACCTTTGTTGGCAAGCTGATGCTTACTTTTTAAGATGCTGTCTAGGTTTGTCATTGCTTTTCTCCCAAGAATATAAACCTCGCCCCCCACAATGCTTTGCCTTATGAGACTTCTTTGTGGGTGTTAGGGCCACGAGGGTAGCTCAGAGCACCTGTTTTGCATGCAGAAGGTCTAAAGGTTCAATCCCCAACATCTCCAGATAGGCCTTGGAATGTCTCCTGCCTGACACCCTAGAGAGCTGTTGTCAGCCAGTGCTGACATTACTGGGCTAGATGAGCCAATGGTTTGACTCGGCATACGGCAGCTTCCTCTGTTCCTTTGATGGAGAAAACATTTGCGAACAGCTGTCACAGACCATGGACAGTGTGGCTCATAACCTGAGGCAGTATGAATAATGCAAACAAAATGCCTCTCATCGAAACAGGAAGTGGGTTTTGTCCATACTGTGACACCAGCCAGTACAAATGCCAATAGCTGACAGTTTCATACACCTTTCATATTCTGCATAATAATATCCAAAGCACCATCTGGTGTCCATAGATGAGGGCTCCTGAACTCAACACACGAATTCTTACAGCAGTATTGATGGAACTGGATATTTTCCACGATTTTCAATAAGTTTGGCAGAGAGGTGCCTTTTCTTTGTTTTTTTAACTTCCTAAGGAACAGGTCCCAGAATTAAAATTAGAAACAGCGATTTGGAATGAGTGGCGGAGGAAGAATAATGCCCTCTACCCTTTGGTAAGGTGTCCCAATTACTGCATGAGATGAGCCAAACTCCCCTTTGAAATCTGGCTGTGTTTGAAGTCAAGTTGCCGCGCCAATTCCTCTTTTACAGCTCCTTTCCCAAAATCATCTGTGGAATTGGGGGCAGGGAGGGGGGAGGATGGCAGTCAAAAACATTTGGGGCAGTCAGTGGCCCATTTTTAGCTTCCAAGTGTTGGTACAAAATGTAGACTTTGGGGAAATCTTTGGCAATAGGGCGAAGGAGGAGAGCAAGTGGAAGGTTAGATATGGCAGAGGCCTGGCAAAGAAGCTTCAGATTGATCTTTGCCTTGATCTCTAGTGGGTAGGAAGTCCAATGGAGCTTTCCATTAGTATTCTGAGAAAGACTTGGCCATCTCAGAAGAGCCTGTGGGGTCAGGCCAATGGCCCATGTAGCCCATCCAGCCTCACATTGGCCAACTAGATGCCTGTGGGAACTCTACTAGCAGGAGCTGAGCACTGCAGCCCACCTGCAGATTCCCAGCAACTGATATTTGGAAATATCACTGCCTTCCAACCATGGGGGCAGAGCATAGCCATCATGGCTAGTAGACACCAATAGCCTTAAGCGACTCAGGACCGCAATACCTCAAGGACAGCCTCTTTCCATATCAACCTACCCAGACCCTGAGATCATCTTCTGAGGCCCTCCTTTGTGTGCCTCCTCCTCGAGAGGTGCAGAGGGTGGCGACACGAGAACGGGGCCTTCTCTGCAGTGGCTCCCCATCTGTGGAATGCTCTCCCCAGGGATGTTTGCCTGGCACCTTCATTATACACCTTTGGGCGCCAGGCAAAAACGTTCCTTTTTAACCAGGCCTTTGGTTGATCTGTTTCACATCCTATACCCTTTTAAAATGTGGCTCTTTCCTTGGGTTGGGGGTTATTGGGTTGTTGTTTTTATTCTGATTATATATATTGTGATCTTTTCTGTGAACCACCGTGAGACCTCCGGGTTTAGGGCGGTATATAAACTCAATAAAGCATCATCATCATCATCATCACCACCTCCTCCATGAATTTGTTCAATCCTCTTTTAAAGCTATCCAAGTTGGTGATCATCACTGTGGGGTTGAGTTCCTCAGTTTAGCTATGTCCTGCTGTGTACTCCTTCCTTTCATCTGTCTTGATCTTCCAACATTTAGCTTCATTGGATGACTATGAGCTCTAGTGTTATGCATCCAGCTGTTTCCTCCACCTCTATGTCAAGAGTCTTGGCCTTTTCACATTGTTTGTGACGATGATATCTACCTTCATCTTGATGGCCCACAAAGTCATGATGGTCTGCTCTCTGCTGTCGTAAGGAAGAGCAGGGTTTCAACCCAGCATTTGCCTCCTTGTGTTGTGGTGTTGTTGTTGTTGTTGTTTCTGTGCTGGCAGTGCGACAATAAGACACTGATCCTTGACGGAGGTTTCCGTTACAACTCTGACACAGATTATAAATAACACCACTTAGACCCTATCCTATTATTTGCAAATGTGTCTCATATGTTCCACATCCTTGATCCGTGAGAATCCTTAATTCCAAAGTTGCCTGTGGTCGTACGGGCCATTAATTACACATTTGCATCGAAGACACTTTCCGTGTGCAATTAATAATTCATCATAAGAAGGTGCCTCGCCATTTGTAAACAAACAAGGAGATTAGCTCCCTGAATGTGGCTAGAAATCTCGGTATGAGGCGCCGGGATTGTGAACTGCCATGGTAGGCTCATCCGGAATGCCAAAAAACAGCAGCCCATTCAAAGAAAAGCAACGGGTCTTAATTTCCCCCACAATGACTTGTCTGCTCATTGTCATTTCACAATTTGTGTTCGGGTGCCACGGGTCAAAGAGATTTAAAATAATTACACCAAGGATAATCATGGGAGAAGCTGTTTGCAATCTTCTCTTCGGAAGCACACATAGGCAGCGACATCAGAGCAAGCGTACCCTCTATTTTCTGCCATCTTTTCTGCGACCCTTTCTCTGGAGATTAGAGAATACTGCTCCTCCAACCAGCACTCAGGGAGAGCCATTTGTGGCAGTATCAGGATAGAGGTAAGATGAGTTGATGCTGCAACATGTGTGTGCACTTCCGCAAACCTCTGGTTTCTCTGGCATGCACCTAACCCACTCACAGTTGCAGGGAATTATTCTTCCAGCCACCTCGGAGCCTGAGTAGGAAATTTTTCAGCCTGTCCACAGATTGGCCTTGTGTGGGACTGGGAAATTGGCAGGGGGAGCCGAATCAAACTTGTGGGCTTCATACCTCAAGCGCTCACAAATCAAACTCTATGCAATTTTTGTCCCCATATATTTACTCTGGCTGTGCTATCATGGGAACAAACTGTCACGGCTAAAATGGCCGCTGTTTCTTTAATGCTTAAAAAGCTGGGTCAGCATGAGTCAGAGGCCTGCACTGGGTTGTATATATAGAGTGAGAAATGTTAGTTGGGTTGGTTGGTTGGTTGGTTGGTTAGTGAAAGCTGGTACCGGTGATGTGTGTATAGTTGGTCAGTCGCTTTTGCAGAAAGACTTTTAAGAATAAAAGAAGAAGAAAACTCTGCAAGGATACTTTTCTCGTGGACTCTTTTATGCCGACAAGGGTCTGAGGACCAGGTTGAGGAGACAAAGGAAAGTCAGAACCCTTTCTTTTTTGCTTTTTACAAACACTGACACAAACAATACCAATGGTCACACCATCAAGATATCCATTTGTACATCTTCTAATGTGACAAGCCATCCTTGATCAACTCCCAGTAAAACTTTTCTGCCATTTGCAAAGGCAAGGGGTAAAGGACCTTCTTAGACTGAAAGCCACAATCCCCTTCTGTGAAACCTTCTGAGGGCCACATGCCAGCAACAGGTAAGGTGACAGGCAAATATGGCCAGAGCAACACATGAAAATGCTTGTGTAGTATGCTAGTTTCAACACACACCAATGCATACCCCTCTATTCCCCATCCAGTCAACCAAGAGGCATTATGGGAATTCAAGGACACATTCCAGACAGAAAAAAATAATGAGCCAGGAGGGTATGAAGTAGGGTTGGTGAGGGGTGTGGCCTGGGAAGAGGAGGTGTGGCTAAAGAGGTGTGTTTGCTTGGAGAGAGTTTCAAGGACCAGAAACAAAATTCTGGAGGTCTGCCATTGAACTCCAGCCCCGAGGTTCTCCATCATACGCCAAAGAGGTCAGTCTCTATGCAAGAGAATCAGTGAACACAAATTGGGTTACAAACTGAAGCAGTGGGATATTCTTGAAATACAGAAGTCCACCTCAAGCTGCTGTATTCCAACCTATAAGTTTCAATGAGAGATGCCACCATGAAACTGATTTGGAATTCATTCGCAAACCTGACACCGTGGAACTTGATCCCAACAAATCCTGGGAGTGGCTAGTTTATCACTTTCAGTTTTTATTTACATTATTGATTGTGCTATACCCATTCATCATTATCAGTGGCCACCAGTCAGGAGAGGGTCACACACACACACGCCACCCACTGATGAGATATTATATTCATTTGACTTGATTTTGTATTCATTTGGGCTCTGAAAACATTTTGTCACTCCTGTGGTGTCTTGCATTACTTGAACTTTAAGTCTAAATTTATAACACAAACACATATACCTCCTCCTCCTTCCACCGCGACCAATTCAGAAGGCTTTAAGAGTAGTGAAATTCATAAGGCTAACAATGGTTACTTGCTTTTGAATTATGGTGCTGGAGGAGATTCTTGAGAGTCCCATGGACTGCAAGAAGATCAAATGAGTAAGAGCTGTTCGACAGTGGAATTTGCTGCCAAGGAGTGTGGTGGAGTCTCCTTCTTTGGAGGTCTTTAAGCAGAGGCTTGACAACCATATGTCAGGAGTGCTCTGATGGTGTTTCCTGCTTGGCAGGGGGTTGGACTTGATGGCCCTTGTGGTCTCTTCCAACTCTATGATTCTATGATTCTATGATTCAAAGCTATCCATTCTGAAGGAAATCAGCCCTGAGTGCTCACTGGAAGGACAAATCCTGAAGCTGAGACTCCAATACTTTGGCCACCTAATGAGAAGAGAAGACTCCCTGGAAAAGACCCTGATGTTGGGAAAGATGGAGGGCACAAGGAGAAGGGGACGACAGAGGATGAGGTGGTTGGACAGTGTTCTCAAAGCTACCAGCATGAGTTTGACCAAACTGCAGGAGGCAGTGGAAGATAGAAGTGTCTGATGTGCTCTGGTCCATGGGGTCATGAAGATTCAGTCACGACTAAATGACTAAACAACAACAATGGTTACTAGACATGGTGGTTGTGTTCTACAGCTTGTGGACTCCCCTTCCCCAAAGTAAATCTCTTGACAACTGTTCTGTTGTAAAGTCGTTTCCCAAAGTTTGTTCTCATACTATACAATAGGTAATGATGGAGTTGAGGTGGGGAGACGTGTTATGCAAGTACAGAAATGCATGGGGGGGAGATATAAGCAGGTTTCAAATGTGTCAGTGCCTCCTCCCCAGAATTCATCTTCTAAAAATGCTTTGCCTACCTAGGAAAAAGCCAATCACACAGTTAAAGCACCATCCAATTCCTTCTGTGCATTTAGTCACAGCAGACAGCTCCATGTGAACCACTGTGGGTGCTTGTTGATTTTCAGCAATGGGTGAATGACATTTCAGCATCCTAGCAAGCTCTGAATATGTCAAACAAACCCATCAAACATCCCGATTACTCCCATGGCGATGACAACCCTCTTGAATGTCAACATTCTTTTAAAATTTACATTTCATTCATTTCTGTATATATTCTGAGGGCAAACATGAAGGACAGGAGGGGGACAGCAGAGTTACATAGTTCCATCTGAGAAGTGACAGTCAGGAAGACTGTCATCCTGGAATATTCAGTTGATACTCAATGGAAGTCTGGTTGGTGGTGGAGGAAAGTAATGCTATATTTTATCATTCCCATGATATCCCCATATGCAGTGTTGCATTCTACTCACACAACAATCTCTTGCTTGTGCAATGGATCTTCCCCTCCTCTTCACAGCATCCCCCTTTGCACCCTCAAATTCTGCCCCATGGGGTTGTGCTTCAGAGTAGATGTTCTAGCTGGGGAGAATTCCTTCTTCTCATCTCCCAGAAATCATTGCCCCCACCCCAAATTATTTATTTCTATGATAGAGGAAGTTAAGAACCAGGTTCTCAAAGACGAGCAACAACAGCAGGGACATGTTCAGATTAAAGTAAACGGCAATGAAATTCAGAGTGGTAAATGTATTAACTGGTCTCTTGACACTGTAGATAGTAGTTGATTGTGTCCATTTTTGTCAAAGCAAACCAACTCAGGGGTTGTAGCTTGGCATGAAGGAGAAATTCAATTCAATACACATTCAAAGCTGAATCTATCAAATCCACACTTCCAGAAACAATACATGAACGCAGATATCCTTTGAAATTCACACTTATCTGAATTTTGCAATGCAGTTCTCCAACCAAACGGTGTTTACAAAAATCCATATTCTAGGTTCAAGAATGCCAAAAAAAGAGTATCTTTGTGAAAGTAGCATGGAGAAATGTGTTATATTGTTCACAATATAAATTGTTTGCAAAAATGTGTACCTTAGTCAAAATTGCATACATTTTTTTAATTAGGAAAATTTCAAACTAAAATACTGATGAATTTTCATGAAGACTATTTTTTGAAGAAAAAAATCAAATTGCTGCAAAATGTGGAGAACTGAAGTTTAGACTGGGGGAAAATAGGGAAATGAGAGAACTGGAATTGACATAACCTTCCATGCCTGGACTGCATCCAAGACTGCATGAGAGGATTTCTGCTTGGGCAACCTTGAATGCAGCTTTGAAAGATATCCTGAAGAGCTCAGATTGATGGACAGAGATAAGATTTGCCTTCTGCTTCTTGAGCAACATAAACACTTTACCTGTAGAGTATCTTTGTTTGCTTTCATACAAATGGAAACAATCAATTACTGTTTGCTGTCGCAAAAAGCATTTACAGTGGTGCCCCGCAAGACGAATGCCTCGCAAAACGAAAAATGCGCAAGACGAAAGGGTTTTTCGGTTTTTGCATCGCTTCGCTAGACAATTTTCCCTATGGGCTTGCTTTGCAAGACGAAACGTCTTGCGAGTTCTTGCGAGTTTGTTTCCTTTATTCCGTTGTTTCCTTGTTTTCTTAAAGCCGCTAAGCCGTTAATAGCTGCTAAGCCGCTAATAGCCACTAAGCCGCTAAGCTGCTAATAGCCGTGCTTCGCAAGACGAAAAAACCGCAAGACGAAGAGACTTGTGGAACGGATTAATTTCGTCTTGCGAGGCACCACTGTAATATCATTATCACTCAGGATTTCATTACACTTTACTGCAATCTGAATATGTCCCCATTTGTTGTCCATCTTTGAACAGCTGGTTCTTAACCACCTCTGTCTTATAGATAAAATGTACGAGACTGCTTTAAATGTACGTTCTGAAGGTGACATTGTCTCATTCTGCAAAGGAACTTCTGGAAACATAAGAGATCCTGGCATTCTAAGTTCCATTTGATAGGGTTGCCATATTCCAACAAGTGAAAATTCAGACGGAAAATTTGTTGAGCTTTCTTTGGCGAAGTTATTGAGCTGTTTTTCGTAATTTCTGCCTGGACACTGTCTCCGACAGCCGACATAGGACAACCCTACATTGGGTAGCTTTATGCAGCACAGCATAAGGCTTAAAGCCTAAGTCTTAAAACTGTGAGAGGCGCATCTGCAAAAATACACAACCCAAGCCCTGCCTCCACCCACACCACTCACTAATGGAAACGTTTCAACATGGATGTAAAGCGTGCCTAGAACATCCCTGCATGGAAGTTTAGCCTTGCTCAAAACAGAGGACAGCACTAATGTAATATTGTATAATTATACTGCTAAATTACACCTTGAATTATTGATGCAATATTGACCCATTTAGTATAACCTTAATAACCAATTCCTAGCATACACCACTTACAAGTTAATACACCCTAACAAGGGATTAACCGAAGAGTAGACGGAACTATAAATTTGGCCTCTGTATCACTCTATGTTTTATTAAAATCCATTACATTCTTTCTGTGTGCGCAAGGTCAGAGACTAAGAGGTATCCACCATTAGTTCAACCACATTATCAGGGAAATAAGAACAGGCTGAGGGGTTCATAGTGCCTTTGTCTTCAAATAAAGTACTCTGCGACTGGCAGCAAGAGTTCTGAAGAGGACACTGTGCTTTAACACGGAGGAGGGTTCACGACCAGTGTTCCACTCTCAGAGGCAATATGCCTCAGACTACCAGATGCTAGGAATCAAAAATGGAGAGAGAGAGTTATTATGATCCGGCCCTGCTTGAGGGTTTCCTGGGGTGGCTTCCAGCAAAATATAAAAAATAATAAAATGTCAAACATTAAAAGCTTCCCTTGAACAGGGCTGCCTTCAGATGTCTTCTAAAAGTTGTGCAGTTCTTTATCTCCTTGACATCTGATGGGAGGGCGTTCCACAGAGTGGGCGCCACTACCGAGAAGGCCTCCTGCCTGGTTCCCTGTAACCTCACTTCTTGCAGTGAGAGAATTGCCAGAAGGCCCTCGGAAGTGGACCTCAGTGTCCGGGATGAACGATGGGGGTGGAGATGCTCCTTTAGGTTTGTTTCCTCTCGTGCTTAACCAACACCCATCACAGGTAAAGGTAAAGGGACCCCTGACCATTAGGTCCAGTCGTGACCGACTCTGGGGTTGCGGCGCTCATCTCCTTTATTGGCCGAGGGAGCCGGCGTTTGTCCGCAGACAGCTTCTGGGTCACGTGGCCAGCATGACTAAGCCACTTCTGGTGAACCAGAGTAGCGCACGGAAACGCCGTTTGCCTTCCCGCCAGAGTGGTACCTATTTATCTACTTGCACTTTGACGTGCTTTTGAACTGCTAGGTTGGCAGGAGCAGGGACCGAGCAACGGGAGCTCACCCCGTCATGGGGATTCGAACCACTGACCTTCTGATCGGCAAGTCCTAGGCTCTGTGGTTTAACCCACAGTGCCACCCGCGTCCCTATACCCATCACAGAGTCACGGTCAAATCTAGCTGCTGGGCAATGGCGAGTAGAGCAAGGCCAGTGCTGGATCTAGGTTTTTTAAAATAATAATAATAATAATAATAAGAAGAAGAAGAAGAAGAAGAAGAAATTTTTATTTATACCCTGCCCTTCCCAGTTCAAAAACCGGGCTCTGGGCGGCTAACAACAAATTTAAAACATTTTAAAACACTTAATTATAAAAGCAGCATAAAATATAGTATAAAAACATGACTAACAATAAAATTCAAAAATCAATTAGATAATCTCCAGGGCTAGCTGGCTGAATTGGTCCTACATGGGCCAATGAGGAGGCTAGGGGAGAATTAGCTGTGGGGTCTCAGAGCAGGTGATCTTCATAAAAGGGGAGGGGGAGGGAAGAGAAGGGAAATAGAAGATCAGGCTGAATTCAAATTAAAGGCCAGGCAGAATAGCTTTGTCTTACAGGCCCGACAGAAGGAGGTTAAATCCTGAAGGGCCCTAGTCTCATGGGACAGAGCATTCCACCAGGTTGGAGCCATCACTGAAAAGGCCCTGGCCCTGGTGAGGATAGTCTGGCTTCTTTAGGGCCCGGGACCTCTAAACTATGGTTATTCATGGACCTTTTGAGAAAGGGAGCGGTCTGTGATGAGTTAATGGCTACAAGCCAGGGTGGCTGTGTTGTTCCCCTACTTTCTGAGGCGGTATGCCTCTGAATACCAGTTGATGGAAATCACCAGTGGGAAGAGCACTGATGCACTCTGGTCCTGCTTGTGAGAACAGGATGCTGGACTTCTTATGTGTTAGGCATAATTGGTTTAATTCACACTGAAATGGGAATGCCTGCGTCTATTGAGCTTAACTGGAAATTCCACTGATGCTAAACTAAGAGCAAAAAGGACTCTCTGAGCTGCTTTGATGGGTTGATATTTAACCGATATTATTATCAGGTAGCTCTGATATGGTGTTTTAACTTTAGATCACACGAGATGTGTTGAATTGCAAATCCGCCATCTTGGAAGGGTGCTGGCTGGAGTCTTTTGTTCTCAGGCTCTGCGAGAGCAAGGATGTAAACAAAGCTCTCCAGGAAAACAGCTCCAAGCGGAATGGATGCTGTAAGGAGAGACACCTTTCCTTCTAGGTCTGCTGGAATTATTTTGTATTTTGTAAGAACTGGAACTGTTTGGATGTATCATTTGATGTTTCTGTTCTGTTTTGAAGAAAGTTCTGCAAGTAAAATTCCGAATATCTAATGGGTCTGGGTAATGCATCATTTCAAAAGGAGTCAATTTTTGTGTATCCAGTCACTTCAAATGGCACAATATTAATATGTGCAATATTATGTTCTTAGGGCCAGATGTGCATTTTGCCTGATCCAGCAGGGTTCTTAGGCTGTTATGCTTACAAGGCAGCAAGCACACATGTGCAATACTGAAACTTTCCTCAGGCATTCATATGAGCCTATGGGGAGCACTTGAGAATCAGGAGTAAAGGGGGCATACAAGGCATGCCTCCAATGTCCCCACATGCATGGGCTCCCATCGTACCAATGCATGTTGAGCATTGAGGTCTGAAAGAGGCTTTTACGTGCATTCTGGTGAATGCACCTTGCAATGTCTGCAACACTGGGAAACCCATCTTATCAGGTTTTCCAGTTGCACAGTCTTCTAAGCATCCTCAGCTATTTGCTTTTCTGGGGACATGGGGAGATGTTCTCAGAGGTATAGGGGAGATGTCATGGTGGCACCAAGGAGGTTGTGTAAATTGGGGGCATCGTTCCTGGGCCCAGAAGATAAAGGCTTTCTTATTCTTCCTTTGGTTTTCAGCCAGAAACATTTCTCCTGTAAGGAGAGGAAGAGGAGCAGGGAAATGGCAGTGAAAAACAGAAGCAGTCCAGGGAACAAAGATGTACTGAACAACATCCAAAACTATACAAATGTTCTGTGAAGTGAGTGGTTTTTGTTTTGTTTTTTTTAAAGGCCATTCATTTAAGAAGGCCATTGCTTTTTCAGCAATAGCTGATTATCTCTCCCCTTTCTTCCATGACTGAATTCAAGATTGTGTAGATAAAAGTTCCTGGGAAATTTCATTATACACCTTTAGGCGCCAGGCAAAAACGTTCCTCTTTAACCAAGCTAATTGACATCCAGTGACCTTTTAAAGTATGTTGGGGATGGTGAAGGGTTATTGGGTTGTTCGTGTTTTTATTATGTATTTTGTGTTTTTATTTTGTGATTTTATGTTGAGGACCGCCCTGAGGTCTGTGGCCATAGGGTACTACACAGACATAATAATAATAATAATAATAATAATAATAATAATAATAATAATAATAATTTATTTTTATCCTGCACTCCCCGACCAAGGCCAGGCTCAGAGCGGCTAACAACATAAAAACAACATAATATGCATAAAAACACACACAAATTAATTAAAATACATCTTAAAATTAAAATTAAATAGGTACCACTCCGGTGGGAAGGTAAACGGTGTTTCCATGCACTACTCTGGTTTCACCAGAGTCATGCTGGCCACATGACCCGGAAAAACTGTCTGCGGACAAACGTCGGCTCCCTCGGCCAGTAAAGCAAGATGAGCGCTGCAACCCCAGAGTCATTCGCGACTGGACTTAACTGTCAGGGGTCCTTTACCTTTGTAGAGTCTGGGCTGGAGGATAGGAAGTCCCTGGTTTGAATCTCTGGCATCACCTCAGCGGCGGAGCTTCAAGCTCCAGTGGGGGGGCGGAGAGCAGGTGGGGGAGTGGCTGGCGTGTGTCCCAGGGGCGTGGCGCACCATCCGCAGGGGTGTGGCACGCATCGTGGTGCCATGGTGTTCCACCTGCGCAGGCGTGGCATCTAGCATGGGGGGGGCAGCCGCGATGGCACCCCACCGGGATCGTGCCACTGGTGGCTATGTGCTCCCCCCGCACCCCTGTTCCTCTGCCAGTGCATCACCTCAGTAGGTGGCTGTAAGCACATAAGCAAGCTCTTTTCTCTTTCAGCCTCAGTCCCTGCATCTGAAAAATGGGTATAATAAATATTGAACTAGCAATACCAGAATGCAGGGTGTTGTTGCAAGATTTGCCAACATAACGTACAATATTTTGAACATCTGAGGACATGTAAGTACTAACAGTTACCACCATTACTTTCAAAACTACTATTACCATTTAATTTAGATCATAATGCAGCATGATTTTGTGGTGTTCATCCTTTTGTGGGGCAAGAGTCATCCTTTTCATTTGTGTCATTGGATGAACACCTTTGGAATTTTTTGTCCTATTTATTTTCTTCCATGTACAGTGGTACCTCGGTTCTCAAACGTAATCCATTCCGGAAGACCGTTCAAGTTCTGAAACATTCGAAAACTGAGGGACAAAGGGCTGTCTGCAAATTCAACTGAGAAAACTGAAAAAACATGCAGCGGAAGCCGTTCGACTTCCAAGGCACTTTCGAAAACAGAAGCATTTACTTCCGGGTTTTCGGCATTCAGGTTCCAAAATGTTTGTTAATGGAGATGTTCGAGAACCGAGGTACCACTGTATTTTGGTTTAAATGACTGACAAACTGGTTGGTATTTTATACATATGCAAGTTGCTTTGAGACATCTTTTGTAGAAAATGATGGCTAAATGGAAGACATAACGATGATGATACTAATACCAATATACCACTAGTACTACCAATGATGCTGTTGCTGTTGCTGATGATATTCAGTACAGATCTCATAAGGACCACAATCCAACAGAACACCTGCTTGTTTTACTCCAGGGTTGGGGAAAATTAATACCTACCAGCTTATGCAGTCTTCACCTGCTTCACTTTCATCTTGATGCAAATAATAACTGATGAACATGGAAATAAAACTAGGAAGACTATACCAACATCAGAAATATGAAGAAACCTTATGGGATCCATCTACTTCAGATCCACCTACTGCAGGACTCTCCTTCTCACAGTGGCCAATCAGGTGCCTCTGACAAGAAGTTGAGAAGCAGGGCATGAAGACACCAGCCCCTTTCCTTGTCCCTCCCTAGCAACTGGCCCTTGATGGCTGCTGGTGAGTTTTCCCCAAGAGTTTTCTGGAAAAGCTCATAAACCCTGAACCTACTCTATAATCTAGAGGGACGCAGGTGGCGCTCTGGGTTAAACCACAGAGCTTAGGACTTGCTGATCAGAAGGTTGGCAGTTTGAATCCCTGCAACGGGGTGAGCTCCCGTTGCTTGGTCCCTGCTCCTGCCAACCTAGCAGTTCGAAAGCATATCAAAGTGCAAGTAGATAAATAGGTAACACTCTGGCGGGAAGGTAAACGGCGTTTGCGTGCGCTGCTCTGGTTCACCAGAAGCGGCTTAGTCATGACCCGGAAGCTGTACGCCAGCTCCCTTGGCCAATAAAGCGAGATGAGCGCCGCAACCCCAGAGTCGGTCATGACTGGGCCTAATGGTCAGGGGTCCCTTTACCTTTACCTTACTCTATTATCTATATATCTATAGATTATCCACCACTGCATCAGAGCAGATTTTCCTCCCCTGATATCTCTTTGGTTAAAGAGGTTCCAAGGTTTCCCAGTTAGCACCTGTGTCCTTGTAATCAAAGGAGCCTGCCAAGTTCAAACACTCGTTTCTACAGCTGTTAACTCATTGGGTGGAACAAGGCATTGTGAGCCGAGATTGTCACCAAATTAAAGCTCAGACTGTTCTCCGTTGCCTTTTTGTTTCACTACCAGTGGCATTCAGCTAAGGAACATTCTCTGTGATTAGTCGTCCGTTATATGTAGCCATTGTCACAGAAAGGTATTCACTCCTGAGCTTCAGTAAGGTGGTCAATAAAAGTATTCACGTGAACTTAGCTTGCACTTAGAAGAAGAAAAACACAAATATGAATAATAGAATCACAGAATTGTAGAGTTAGAAGGGACCCAAGAGTCATTTAGTCCAATCCCCTGTAATGCAGGAATTTCAGCTAAAGCATCCATGACAGATGGCCACCCAACTTCTGCTTAAAAACCAACAAGGAAGGAGAGTCCACAACCTCCTGAGGGAGACCGTTCCACTGTTGAACAGCTCTTTACCGTCAGAAATTTCTTCCTGATGTTGAGTCAGAATCTCCTTTCTTCTAACTTGAAGTCATTAGTTTGGGTCTTACCCTTTGGAGCAGGAGAAAACAAGATGTTTTGGAGTGTTCATGCTGTGGGCCCCTCCATCACATGCTCAGTGCCAGGAACATGCCCCCCCCCAAGCGCAGGGGAAGAGTCAGACTCAGAAATTGAGCTAAGTGGGCAAGAGACCGCCTCTGCAGATGAGAGCTGGCTGACAGAGTCAAGAAAGGGGAGTTTGACCCCCCCTTCCTGGGGAAGACTCTGTTAGCTCTCAAGGAGAGGAATCAGCAGATAAGCAGAGGTCTGAGACTGTGTGAAGTGGAAGTAGGGAGGGCTGAGGCCAGCCTCTCAGTCCCCATTCTAGGAGACTGGATAAGATCAGAGGGCAACAGAAGGGCAAGAGGGCAAAGGTGGGAGTTTGGCGTTCTTCCTGCTGTGGTGGGGCAAAGATTCAGACTGACCAACTATTGTCAATGTGAGCAGGCGAGAAGCTGTGCTCTGGATGTGGGGTTTTTTTTTGTTTTTTGTTTTGTAAAAGAACTGTCAGGAATGAGCCAGCTCCAAGCGAAGGTTTGCAGCAAATGGCAGAAAGCAGCCAGGAACAGAGAGGGTTAGATGTTAGTCAGCCAGGGGAGAGTCGGCAGATGCAGACTTCAGCTCTTCCTGACCTTGATGAGCAGACCGATAAGGCAGTAGCTGAAAGCAGGCTGGAACACAGCCAAAGCTCCCAGCAAGCACAAAAAGGTGCAAACAAACTCAGAGACAGCCTCTCTGAAAAGGAAAAGGTTGGAGTTGATCCAGTAAGTCCACACAGTCGGCGGATGGGAGGGCTGCTAAACAGGAAGCAAAACAAGAGATGTAAGGCGTGAAAGTTCAATATATTCTGTAGATACCGGAGGGAGTCTTCAGAAGGGTCATTGTGAGTAATGGTGCCGGAAGTTTTGTTACAGCTGTCTGGAGATATCTGTTTGTTTTGGCAATAAATCCTCCTTTTTAATTACCTATGCTTACTGTGTTATCAAGCTGGGAACCTGGACTCCTGACATAAACATACATAAAACTGCCAGAGTGTCATTACTTCTTATCAGGGCTTGTTTGCCTGCCAGAAATCATTACACTCAGATTGTATATATGTGTAAATAAAACCAATGACAACAAAACGTGTCCGGCTAGTTCGGCAACCTCCTCTGTTCGATTCCAACCTTTATTGAGTAAAGGACTCCAAGAACTGGAAGGGACTCGGGACATTATCCAGGCTGAAACACACACAGCCAGCCCCACAATATGAGGAACAGTTTAAAACAACTTACAATCACAGAAATAAGGCAGATCCTAAAAATATACACCTCAAGCATCGAAAGCCAGGACAAAGAGGTTTGTAAAAAGAATAATATGTGAGAGATTTTACTTTCTTGGACTCCATGATCACTGCAGATGGTGACAGCAGTCACAAAATTAAAAGACACCTGCTTCTTGGGAGAAAAGCAATGACAAACCTAGACAGCATCGTAAAAAGCAGAGACATCACCTTGCCGACAAAGATCCATATAGTTAAAGCTATGGTTCCCAGTAGTGATGTATGGAAGTGAGAGCTGGACCATAAAGAAGGCTGATCGCCGAAGAATTGATGCTTTTGAATTATGGTGATGGAGGAGACTCTTGAGAGTCCCATGGACTGCAAGAAGATCAAACCTATCCATTCTGAAGGAAATCAGCCCTGAGTGCTCACTGGAAGGACAGATTGTGAAGCTGAGGCTCCAACACTTTGGCCACCTCATGAGAAGAGAAGACTCCCTGGAAAAGACCCTGATGTTGGGAAAGATGGAGGGCACAAGGAGAAGGGGACAACAGAGGACGAGATGGTTGGACAGTGTTCTCGAAGCTACCAGCATGAGTTTGCACAAACTGCGGGAGGCAGTGGAAGACAGGAGTGCCTGGCGTGCTCTGGTCCATGGGGTCACAAAGAGTCGGACACGACTAAACGACTAAACAACAACAACAAGGCCATGGTTTAGTGGGAAAGTAACTGCATTTCATGCAGAAGGTCTTGAGTTCAATCTCTGGCATGTGCAAAAGACCCTCACCTAAAAATCCTGGAGAGCTATTGCCAGCCAGGGTAGTCAGTATTGAACTAGGTGGGCCTAAGATCTGACTCAGTATAATACAGCTTCCTAGGCTCCTGTTTGTGATTTGGTGACGTTCCCCCCTCAGTTTCTGTTTTCACCCTTGCCAATACTGTATATTCAACGTTAGAGAGCTCCTTGTATTATTGCTTAAACTGTACTGACATCTGGTGGCTCGGAATATTTCAGGATATTAAAACACATACACATGAAACCTCAATCTTTTCTCGCCATCCGTCTTTCTCCAATGACTAGTCCCATCCTTTTCAAAGGGAGAGGCTGCTTGGTCATTCGAACAGGTCAAAATTTCTAGACATTCCCCACCCGCGAGAAAAAGATTAACGACATCCAGAGAGAGAAAAAGTATTTGATTGGCTCAGTTGCTTTCATCCTTGAAGGCAACAGTTGTGTTAGGGTGAATACCTTGGAACATTTTGCATTTTAAAAGAGGCTGATATATTTTTTTTCTTTTAGCTATTAAATATGGTTTTTTAAAAATAAAAAAAGCTTTGTCCAGTATCCAAATATCTGTCCAACTCATTTTGCAAACCCAAGGAACCCTTCTGCTTGCATTCCTTGAAAGGCAGTCTCCTATATGCCATATGGCAGGATTTCTTTGAAGAATCCAAGGGGATTTTAGAAATGGAAGGGATTTTCATCTGACTTGGCAAATTTGACTGATATTCAAGAAGGAAAGAGGGGGGAATCTGTCTCACTATGCTATCTGACATATCTATAGCAGCACCTTGGAGGACGAAGACCAAAAGGGGGAATCATAGAGCTGGGATGAGCAAGCTGTGGCCCTCCAGATGTTCCTGGACCATCATCCCTGTCCATTGGCCATGCCAGCTGGGGCTGATGGGCACTGCAGTCCAACAACATCAGGAAAACCACTGACCAAAAGAATATTTTTGCTCTCTCTCATAACACCAGAAATGTGCATTTGATGTGGATCAGGCCAATCCTTTCTTGGGCTCCATGATCACTGCAGATGGTGACAGGAGTCACGAAATTATAAGACGCCTGCTTCTTGAGAGAAAAGCAATGACAAACCTAGCTAGCATCTTAAAAAGCAGAGACATCACGTTGCCAGCAAAGGTCCGTATAGTTAAAGCTATGGTTTTCCGAGTAGTGATGTATGGAAGTGAGAGCTGGACCATAAAGAAGGCTGACCGCCGAAGAATTGATGCTTTTGAATTATGGTGCTGGAGGAGACTCTTGAGAGTCCCATGGACTGCAAGAAGATCAAACCTATCCATTCTGAAGGAAATCAGCCCTGAGTGCTCACTGGAAGGACAGATCCTGAAGCAGAGGCTCCAATACTTTGGCCACCTCATGAGAAGAGAAGACTCCCTGGAAAAGACCCTGATGTTGGGAAAGATGGAGGGCACAAGGAGAAGGGGATGACAGAGGACGAGATGGTTGGACAGTGTTCTCGAAGCTACCAGCATGAGTTTGACCAAGCTGCGGGAGGCAGTGGAAGACAGGAGTGCCTGGCGTGCTCTGGTCCATGGGGTCACGAAGAGTTGGACATGACTAAACGACTAAACAAACAACAACACTGACTGCAGTGGCTCTCCAGGGCTACAAACAGAGAATACTCCCAGCCCTACCTAAAGATGTCATTGGGGATTGAACCTGAGACCTTATGAGAAGCTCTGCCATTGCACTATGGTCCTTGTCCATTCTTCATGCACCTGATGAAATGGACTCTGGGTCACACTGCCATGAACTCATTGCCCTTCAGCTACTTGCTAACTCTTTGTTGATCTTGCTGAAAGAGACTAACATGTCTGTCCTTTGTCAGCTGATAAGAAACAGGAAGATAATCTAGCTGCAGAAGACGAGAGGCGGGAGAAAAATGGGGGGGAAGGGAGGGCTCCTTTTAGCAATGAAATTGGCGCCATAAGGGAGGCGGAAGGCGACTCCTTTGGATGGCGAGGCAACTTGCGAGCAGCACAGCTGGACGCCTCAAATCGTGTACTCTTTAATGCGTTTGAAGTGTAGATTCCTGAGGAGAAAATTAAAAACAGAGTTGTGGAGGGAAAACCTCATCTATTTCAGACTTCCGCCGAGTTTGGGAATCAGTGGGGTATTTTTTATCCTCTTTTATTTCATGCGGGGTGAGGGAAAAACTTTCCGAGATTTCAGAGTAAGCGCAAAGCGTTCTGCATCTGATATGCTCTGCACGCTTCCCTGGTGATGACTGCTGATCTTAATTAAAACTACAGCTGTTCCACACTAATAACATCCCTTTGATCGTAGTCTAGGAACTCTGGAAGTGGCAAATACATATACCTGTGGGATTACTCCGCTGTCGCATGGCCTTGAGAAATCTCTAGCATAGGGGTGGGGAGCCTCCATCTTGAATGTGGCCCTCAGGAGCCCCCTCAGGCCACACTACCTCCCCTCAGGCCACAACCCGCACTGACTGGGTCCCTTGACCTCTTTGAATAATTTTGTCTGGCTGCAGAGATGGATTTAGGGGAGCACGAGTGGTCCACCAACACTGGGCACCAGGTCAAGAGGGTGTTGCAGAGGATGCTGCAACACTGATAAGAAATGGAAGGTGGGAGGCGGGGGGCACCCAATTTTGGCGTTGCACAGGGCACTGCTGAAATTTTAAAGCCCAAAGTCCACCACTGCTGCCTGAACTGTAATGATGTATCTTGCTTGCATGTATAGAGGATGGAGAGATGTGTGCGTACAGGAAGGAGTCTCTGGATTTTGCACTGCTGGGTTGCCTACTGTACAAAGATACAAGTTGCATCTGTTGTGCCATCCGCTTTTGCCTCTGATCATGACCACCAGTGGCACACCACCAGGGCCAGATTTAAGTTTGATGAGGCCCTAAGCTCCTAAAGGTAATGGGGCCCTTTATACAGTGGTACCTCGGGTTACCTACGCTTCAGGTTACATATGCTTCAGGTTACAGATACTTCATGTTACAGGCTCCGCTAACCCAGAAATAGTACCTCGGGTTAAGAACTTTGCATCAGGATAAGAACAGAAATCGTGCTCCGGCGGCGTGGCAGCAGCAGGAGGCCCCATTAACTAAAGTGGTGCTTCAGGTTAAGAACAGTTTCAGGTTAAGAACGAACCTCCGGAACGAATTAAGTACTTAACCCAAGGTACCACTGTATGTCCAACTGTTCTTTGTCAACAACAAATCATCACTGTTTTTTGTGTTGAATATATGTTATATGGTAAATTATGGACCTAATAGGTATCTCAAGCTATTTGCACATGTTGCCATGCACCAGTCCATGCAGAATGTAGGCACCCTATATATAGAAATGAGCAAACCAGTGATATTTTAGGGAGCAGGCTAGCAGGCGGGGCCCATTGCTTACATCTTAGGAGCCTACACAACACAAAACACTGTTGCTGTATGTAGGTTTTATTTTATTTGTTTTTATCTTATATTTTGGAAATGTACATCCAGGTTTTTTCATTTATTATTGTTTGGGAGGCCCAAGAGAGTGGGACCCTAAGCTATAGCCTGTTTAGCTTATACGCAAATCCAGCACTGGATGCCACCACCGGAGGGAATCTGGCCCTCAGATTGAAACAGCTCCACTCCCCATCACCTGGATAGCTCAGTTGGTTAGAGTGTGGTGCTGATAACGCTAAGGTTGCAGGTTCGATCCCAGTTCCTGCATGTTCCTGCTTTGCAAGGGGGTTGGACGAGATGGTCCTCAGGGTCCCTTCCAACTCTTCAGTCTATGATTCCATTATTCCCTTGCTTCGGCTGAAGCTACTCAAATGGAAGTTGCAGGACGCGCATGAAAACCAAGTGGTGAGAAATCACAAGTGTGGAGAATGCTGGTTCTGTTTGCAAGCTTTCCATGGGCATCTTGTTGGCAACCATGAGAAACAGCATACCTGAAGGAGCGTCTCCACCCCCATCCTTCTGCCCAGACACTGAGGTCCAGCGCCAAGGGCCTTCTGGCGGTTCCCTCATTGCGAGAAGCAAAGCTACAGGGAACCAGGCAGAGGGCCTTCTCGGTAGTGGTGCCCGCCCTGTGGAACGCCCTCCCATCAGATGTCAAAGAGATAAACAACTACCTGACATTCAGAAGACATCTGAAGGCAGCCCTGTTCAGGGAAGTTTTTAATGTGTGACATCTTGGTGTATTTTTAATCTTTGTTGGAAGCCGCCCAGAATGGAAACCCAGCCAGATGGGTGGGGTACAAATATTATTATTATTATTATTATTATTATTATTATTATTATTATTATTATTAACAGAATGCTGGACTAGATGGGCCATTAGCCTGATCCAGCAGAGCTCTATTTATGTTCTAATATCAGACCGGACCACTGCACTTTTAGGAGCAACCTATAAATGGTCATCTATGGTTATGGCAGAAAGATCCTTTGCAGCCTCTGGAGCAGCCCAGAACCTGCTGGAAATCAAAATTTTCTAACATTATGGAAATAATTTTGCAAATACAGGTTGCATGCTCTCCCCCCCCCCCCCGCCCCCATTCGCCAGCCAACCCTACCTCCCAGATATTGCAATTGTTTCTCAGCCCATGACAACCTGCAGGACTCAAGCAATTTCAGGTGGGTAATAGGGGTGGTCATCAGCCAAGCAAAAATCCAATTTGTATAGCCCTTCACTTTATCACACACCCCTCTTTGGGATACCAGCCTATGCAGCACCGATATGAGCCATCTATAATAAATGACTCAGAGAGAAGAGAGATTAATCATATTTGCAGTTGTTGGTTTCAGAAGGTGAGTCTTCTTGTGGGGTGAAGGGAAAAATTGCCTTGGTGCTACATATTGAGAGGTTTGCACACCTTAAGCCAAGGGATGAAGCACTGAATATATTTTGGAAAATAACTTTGTTTTTTCCCCATTCTGCATATTTTTCAAATGATGTTTAGGAGTATGCACAGCTTTGCAGCAGAAATACATTGCGCTAGGGCTGCCATTCACCCAGGATTTCCTGGACATTGCTGGCATTCGTCTGTCGGAAGTAGCGTCCGGACAGAATTTCATGAAATCGGTAAAAATGCCTGGGAAAACTCTGGGCATGTAGAAGAGTTTATGTTATGGTGACATTGTTAAAAATAGCTCAAAAACTTCAAAAAGGCTCAACAACATTTTGTCTGGATTTTCATTTTTTGAAATATGGCAACCCTACATTATGCTGTTATTATACAGTGGTACCTTGGGTTACATACTGTCAGAGCTTCAGGTTACAGGCGCTTCAGGTTACAGACTCCACTAACCCACAAATAGTACCTTGGGTTAAGAACTTTGCTTCAGGATGTTAACAGAAATTGTGCTCCGGCGGCGCGGCAGCAGCAGGAGGCCCCATTAGCTTCAGGTTAAGAACAGTTTCAGGTTAAGGACGGACCTCCGGAACGAATTAAGTACTTAACCCGAGGTACCACTGTACATATTTTCCATTCCACCTGGGCAGTATTACACATTCCCCAACCAATGTGTTCGCATATCTTCCGATGTCACTTGGAAAATGCATACTACATAAATGCATACTGCATGGACATATCATCTCTCGGTCTCCTCTTTTCCAGGCTAAACATATCCAGTTCCTTCAACCATTCCTCATAAGGCTGTTTCCAGACCCTTGATCATCTTGGTTGCCCTCCTCTGCACACCTTCCACCTTGTCAACATCCTTCTTAAATTTTGGCACCCAGAACTGGACACAGTATTCTGGGTGTAGTCTGGCCAAGACAGAATAGAGTAGAACTATTACTTCCCTGGACCTGGGCAATAGACTTCCATTGACACAGCCTTGAACTGTATTAGCTTTTTTTTGCTGCTGCATCACACTGTGGACTCATAGATCTCTTTCACATGTACTGATGTGAAGCCAGGTGTCCTGCACCCTATGTTTGTGTACCTGATTATTCCTGCCAAAGTGCAGAACATGGACTGCAAGAAGATCAAACCTATCCATTCTTAAGGAAATCAGCCCTGAGTGCTCACTGGAAGGACAGATCGTGAAGCTGAGGCTCCAATACTTTGGCCACCTCATGAGAAGAGAAGACTCCCTGGAAAAGACCCTGATGTTGGGAAAGATGGAGGGCACAAGGAGAAGGGAACGACAGAGGAAGAGATGGTTGGACAGTGTTCTCGAAGACAGGAGTGCCTGGCGTGCTCTGGTCCATGGGGTCACGAAGAGTCGGACACGACTAAACGACTAAACAACAACAAGTGCAGAACCTTACATTTGTCCCTCTTTGAAATTAAAATGTGTTTTATTCATTTTAATTTGTAGTTTTAAATATTCTGAAGTTCAGGGGAAAATAACAAGCAGAGGCACCTTTTGGGAGTTCAGGTAAGGGGTCTAGGAGGTTTACAGTAGCAGGGCCAGGCATTCACAGCAAGGCTTGTGGAACCTCCTGCAGGCTGATAGGCATGTGAAAATATTTATATATATGAAACTACCATATGTGGTGGACATGACACAAGGCAGAAAGCTAGTGGTCTACGATAATTGAGGTGATAAAATAAAATATATCAAATAATCTCTGATATTCTTCATCTGAGGCCTCCTCATCTGAGGGAGCTTTGGAGGGTCATGACAAGAGAAAAGGCCTTTTCAGTTGTGACTCCCTACTGGTAGTTACGAAGGATTTCTGGCTCCCAATTCTTTAACAACAACAACAACAACATGACTCTCCTCCATACTTACACAAATACACGTACTACTAAAATGAAGAAAGCTGGGGAAAGGCATACTCAGAAGCGACTTTTTCGTTTGGAAGGGCTGTGAATTCAAAACAAATCCCTGCAGTTAATAATTCTTTGGCACTAGGCTCTCTGCTTGATGGACCTCAGAGTTTTAAGAGAAAAACAAGGAACATCCTAGAAGTCCAATGATGCCCCAACATTGGTGTACCTAGGGGATTTTGTGCGGAGTGGGGGCAATGCCAGCCAGGCTACCGTAGAGGAGTGCTGGCCAAAACAGTTTAAGAAAAGTCTCCCTTCCAAAACCAATATATTTCACCATGCCTGCAATTTCTGAAATGCTTCCCTGTCCCCCCCACCCCCCACTGCCCATCTTCCACCTAAGAATGGGCTGGCGAATTTTGCAACAACCATGAACCACCATAAGTTAGAGAGATAAGTCTCAGCCTCGAGCCCCATATTTCTTGATTCAAAACCCAGAGTCCCTGACGGCATCTTCCATCTTCCATTCGATTTACTTGTCACTTGGTCATCAACAGCAAGCATCCTCATCCGTTCCCGGTCCTCAGTTTTTGCAACTCTAGTTCACACATTATGTCTGTGGCGCAAGCCTGCTTTTTCAACATACTATACTACAATTTTAGTGCTGCTATTTTCATTGAAGGGAGCAACCTGCAATCAAATGCAGCAGGTTTTGCCTTCGTTTGTCAATCCCTTTTGCGAAAAAGACAGGGAGGGGAAGTGCTGTGTTTCCTGCAACCTAGCAACACAACATACAGTTTTAAATACCTGGCAACAAAACAAAATGAAGTTCATTTGGACTTGCGTTTCATTAACACACCGCATAACTTAATGCAATCAAACACAGGTCCATAGCTTCGGGTTGTGCAGGTCTGAGATGCAGCAAAATATGATGTAAGGAAATAGCATGTGGGCATAGAGATAAGAACAGAAGGAGATCCTGCTGAATCACGCCAATGGCTCATCTAGTTCTGCGTCCTGGTCTCACAGTGGTCATCCAGATTCCTGGGGGAAATCAGCAAGTGGGATTTGAGCGAAATGCCCTCCTCCCCTCCTGTGGTTTGCAGCAGCTGGTATTCAGAAGCATCGCTGCTTCAAACTGTGGAGGCAGAGCCATCTTTTAAAGTCATCCAGGTTGGTAATCATCACTGCCTCCTGCAGAAGTGAGTTCCATAGTTTGTGGCCTAGGACCCTATACAGCCTAGGACCCTCGTACCTATGGGACCACCTCTCCTGGTATGTCCCACGGAGGACCTTACAGTCTTCAAACAAAAACATCTTGGAGATCCTGGGCCACAGGGAGGTTAGGCTGGCCTCAACCAGAGCCACTGTCACAAGAGACTAGGGCCCTGCAGGACTTGACAACTTTCCGCAGAGCATGCAAGCCAGAGCTGTTCCACCAGGCCTTTGGCCAAGACACAGTCTGACCCCACCCCACCCCCTTTGATGATCCTCATAGAACTCTGGCCCAGTGGTTGCCATTTGATTTTGAACTGATTTTAGAATATTGATTTTAGAATGCTGTGTTATTTTTATTTCTGTTAGCCACTCTGAGCCTGGCTCTGGCTGGGGAGGGTGGGATCTAAATAATTTATTATTATTATTATTATTATTATTATTATTATTATTATTATTACCATTACCTGTGTGCTGTGTGAAGAAGCACTTTCTTTTATCTGTCCTGAATTTTCCAATGTACAGCTACAGGGAAGCTTCACTATACAGTGGTACCTTGGTTCTCGAACTTAATCCATTCTGGGAGTCCGTTCGACTCCTGAAACCATTCAAAAACCAAGGCGCAGATTACGATTGGCTGCAGGAGCAAACCGGAATACAGCGTTTGGGAGCCGATTTCTTCAACAACTAAGCCTTTTGGGAACCAAGGTACCACTGTATTTACAATATAATATACTTCCTATGTTCCAGGAATGTTTTGTTACACAGAACTGGGGGACCTCTGGCCCAGGGATCGGCTGGGGCCCCCAGTCCCCACGATCTGGTCTTTGATATTCTTTCTAGGCCACACCCCTCAGCAGACTGAACATTTGAAGGTTACTGAATTGGTTACTGCAGCTCTTCCGCATGAAGACCTCAGTCACCTGGTGCTAAAAACTGAGTCTAGTTCTGTCGTATGCAGGCAGCGGCAGGTGGCAGGGCAGAGTGGGGGGTAGCCAGCGTTTTCCACCTGGCTGCCCAATGCAGAGGTCACTTCTGGTGATTGAATACGGTAAGGGGCAGGTGGCGAGAAGGCCAGTATGGTGCGGATGTGATGGTGGGAACAGTGCATTGGCTCCAGCACTGCACCCCCACTCTGCTGACCTCCTTATTGCTTCACCATTCCTCCTCTCTCCCTTTCAGTCACCAGTAGTGACCTCCATGTTGCAAAGCCAGGTGAGCAACATTGCCCAAGTCACGGCAAGCCTGTCAACTGTTCTGAAAAAACAGGGACACCCCACTTCTTTTCATGCGAGAGTATGGACAGTACATTTTGGGTGCCTTGCTTTCTCGTGATTTCAAACTGAGATCTTGCCCAGCCCCCCCAAAAAAGTGTTGTTTTTTTGGTTACGCGATCACACGTGGCACCCCCCAAATGTGCATCTTGGGGAGTCATGCCCCCAAAGTTCCTTATCTGGGTTTGCAATCTTGTGCAGCACCCCAAAGGATGCATTTTGGGGTGCCAGGTCCGACAACTGTTTTTTTCCAGGTCTGCAATCTCACACGGAATCACAAGCCCCGTGTGGGATTTCAGACCTGGAAGATGGTGTTCTGAATTGGGACCACGTTGTGTTGAAGGGTGCGACACTGCACACCACTGTTTGCAAGTAAATGCAGGCTAGAGAGAAAGTAACCACTCAGTTTGTAAAAGCTCCATTATAGGCCACCTTCTCCACAATCTCCTTCTTCTTATTTAACACTCCCAGAACTCTTCTGCCACCCAAGGTTTATCCGCCACTAGAGACTTCTTCCAGGGTGTATTAGCAAGGGGTATACTGGTGCATTTAATATTGCAATCCCCACCCCAAAAAACTTACTCATAGTAGGACCAGATCTTTTGGAAAACACAAGACTTGTGGATAACTAGGAATAGCTACAATGAAACTGGTTGGGTTTTTGTCCAGATGCTGTTCCTATTGAGAGCAGTAGCTCATCTCATCTGGATACTTGATACTTCAGGGTGCATTGTTTTATACACACAACCATCAGCTTTGTTTATGAAGCACAAAGCACACACCAGCAGTTCCTTCCAACAGTGTAATGATTGAATTCTTAATTATTTACATATTGTGGCTGACCCAGTTATTCAGGTACAGGAACGAGAGGGAGATAGCAGGCGTTGATAGCTCAGATCAGATTTGTCAGTCGGTATGAGTACAACCAATTAACAAAGGAAATTAGTACATTCTAAATTGAAGTGAGAGGAAAGCAGGACCTTTTTGTAAACATGTTCAACAGCAGCGAAAAGCACCATTCCATCGACTAATTTTTCACTGATTATTTAAAAGGAGGTGACAGTATCCAGGGAGCCTCCTCCTTGCTTAGAACGGCATTTGCTGCCACTGATCTTATCATCCGGACCAAGGCAATTGGCTATCTAAAGTTGTGACATCATCACATTCACCACAGGGTTCCCAGTTGGCTGAGACTGCTGATGCAAATACTCAAAGAGGAGGAAACTTGCAGTGATGAGACAAAAATTGGAGCATTCCAATTGTTTCTGTTGCATCCAAGAATGCCTGTTGACAGTAAGTAGAAGACTCAGACTGAGGTCCTGTCTGCCAACGCTACTCTGCATCAATAGCAAAACTACAATTCCCATCATTTCCTTGGAGAATGCAGGGTGTGAACACGCCCAGAAGCTTTCAAATGTCGGTAGCTAAAAACTGGAAAGAGATAAATCTTGGCTCCTTTGAGCCCACGCAGCTGAACTTTTTTGCTCCTCACCTTTCACAATTTGCAAGTTTAGGAAAGTGTAGGAGAGTCAGAGAAAAGTGACAAAACAAAAAGTTGATGATCTTGGAATAATTCCCCTGGGGTGGGTTGGAAAAACCTAGGCTATTCTGAACTGAGACAGCCACAGGTATGAAATTTACGGCATGTAATGCCCTAAGAGAAAATTTAATGAAAATGATTTATAGGTGGTACATGACACCAGTCAAGCTTGCAAAAATTTACCATTTGCCAGATAATAAATGTTGGAAATGTAATGAGACTGAAGGTACATTCTTTCACCTTTGGTGGACATGCCCAAGGATTAAGACATTCTGGGAGATGATTTATAATGAAATGAAAAAGGTATTTAAATATACCTTTCTGAAGAAACCAGAGGCCTTTCTCCTGGGCATGGTCGGCCAATTGGTGCCAAAGAAGGATAGAACTTTTTTTATGTATGCAACAACAGCAGCAAGAATACGTATCGCGAAGTATTGGAAGACACAAGATCTACCCACCCGGGAAGAATGGCAGATGAAGTTGATGGACTATATGGAACTGGCAGAAATGACTGGCAGAATCCGAGACCAGGGAGAAGAGTTGGTGGAAGAAGACTGGAAAAAGTTTAAAGACTATTTACAGAAATACTGTAAAATTAATGAATGTTAGAAAAATGTGGAAATGAAGTTATATGGCCTTAGTAGAAATGCTATAAGGAATTAAGTATAAATAGATTATTAGAGTATTAAAGGAAAAAATAAAGTTAGAATATGCTAAGATAATTATAGGATAGAAAACAGAGGAAGATGGAAAGGAATTGCTGAAACAATTAACAGAAGTGGAATACAAAAAGGGAGGTGTGAGGAGGTCGTTGAAATAAGTGAATGAAAGATAAGATATTGAAATTGTTTGATGTGTTTTAAATTGTTTTTATTTTGTTTTGTTAGTTTAATGTGTTAGTGTTATGTAGCGTTTTATGTTATGTTATGTAGTGTTTTTCTATTGTATTGTATTGTATTGTTTATTTTGTTTTGTTTAAATTGTTGGAAAAGTAATAAATATTATTTTTTAAAAAAATATTCTGAACTGAGACAGGAGGGTTTCACACAACACGACTTCATTTATATTAGCTAGCTGAGAAGTTGTTGTTTTTTAAGGTATCATCTCCTCTGGTGTTTTGTTGTGTGTTTTTTTTAAATATTTTTTATTAACTGGCCAATCACATCAAATTAAATCACATCACATAAATTCCAAATTACAAAGCCAAATTTTTAAATTTTGTTGGGGGAACCCATACTTCAAGATCCAAAGGGGGATTCAGATCATCTTCTTATTACTGCGTTAATGTCCAAATCAGTCCCAATCAGTCCAAACAAAATTCATAATTCTATCCAGTCTTATCTTGGTGTTTCCACATCATATCTTGTTCATATAATTTCTATTTTTCCTTTACGATCTCTTCTGTTAGTCTCCTTAAGCTAATAAGCAAAATAATAATCCTGTGTGGATTTCCCGTTCCTCCACTAAGTCCAGATGGTTTCCCTATATCTCCTTCGTAGATAGCATCACTCTTTCCATCATAAATTTGGCATTTGTCGCTCTTAAGTCCCACCGAGAAGTTGGTCCACGATATGTAAAAAACTCTATTTCTCTCTTTCTCCTCCCAGACCCAAGAGCTCCAACAATGCCTCCCAAAATGGCGACGGCATTTTTAACTGCGTCATTCCAAAACTCTTAGCTTTCCAGCTTCATCTTGAAACATTGCTTTGGTTCGAAAGTTTATCTCCACACAGCCTTAAATCCACAGCTTAAGTCCTTAGTTTCTGACTCATTAGGGGAGGGGATTCTTGTTAAATCACATAAGAAAAAGGAAGGCAGGTTTTTTCCCCCTCCCCCCTCAGTCATTTGTCATACCGTATCTTGACGTATCTTCTCATATTTTATTCTTGTCTTGTTATCAGAGATCTCTTCTGTCAGCAGTCTTTACTCCCCTTTTTCCTTGAAGCATGTGCAATTTATCTCGTCCAAATTGTTTCTTTTGAAGATGCTTGCAACTAGCGGCGCGAATCAGGGACGGCGTCCAGGAGTGCCGGAATCCCACAGGAGGGCTTTGTGCCTAGTGCCCCCACCCCCACAAATTCGGGGGTGGTATAGGGCACAGCAGGCAAGGCATCTCCTCTGGTATTTTGGTCTTTTTTATTTTAGATACCTTGTTCGTTATCTAGAGGATGAAATTCTATGCTTTTTATTATGGCCACAGATGAGCATAAACGCAATGAAAAACAGCATTATTCAATAATTCCAAACTTATTCTTACTGCATATGTAACTCCCCCCCCCCACAAAGTCTCAATCTGACACCTGTTAAACTCCAAGTTAACAGATTCAGGTATTTCCTTAAATCCATCAAACATTTCAATCATTTTTTTTGAAGGCAGATAATAAAATAAAAACTGAATTTGACAGACCCACCTTCTGCAGTTCCACCAGAATAGAAACAGACAGGGAGCAAAAGGAATACTATGAAATCTTCCTTGTAGCAGTACAGTAAAACACTGAACCCAGCTAGTGTTAAAGCATGCCTACATTTATAAAGATTTAGCACTTCTAAATATTTTGCTGCTTTAATCCCATAACTGGGATTCACACCCACAAAGAACAGGGAACAGTTTTTCATTGCAAGAGATCATGTATTTTCAAGGTTTAAATCCCCATTCCTTTGTCCAACAGTAAAATGTTAGCCTGATTAGTTCCCATCATTATCAAAACCTCGGGGGAGGGGCACCCACAGTGTATATCTTGTTCTAAAGCAGTTTTGATCCATGAAGAAACAAAAGTACCATTACTTATGTTTATTCCATCATTATAATCACATTAAATCATTATTATATAATCCCATTTGGACAGAGTCTGTTTTTAATGTATTTTATGCAGCACCTAGTGTGTGTTTTAAGTACTCCACAAATAATGGCAATTAAAACTATTACTACATCCATCTAACAACCAAAGGATCAAGAATTATCCCCCCCAAAAAAATTCTCTATAAAAATCTCAGTAACATAACCATCACCCAAACTGCCCAGGAATGACTGTTAAAACATGACAGGAAATTCTTAATATCTAAAGCAGGGGTGGAAAACATGTGACCCTTCAGATGCTACTACAACTCCCATCATCTCTGATCATTTAACAGAGCGACTGGGGCTGATGGGACCTGGAGTCCAATAATAACTGGAGGGCCAGAGGTTTCTCACCACTGATCTAAAGACTCGGTACACAAGCATCATTTAACTGGGCCCGGTGCAAACTTCCTACAAGTGTCTTCACCCTCAAAATCCCTTTGTTGTTTTGAAAAAATATGGAAGCCCAACTGGCGTCCTTTAGACTGGCGTCCTTATGACGTCACCACTCTCAACACCAAGAAAGCCTGTAAACATGCCCTGCTCTAGTGGGGATCCCATAACCCCATTGCTTAGCTGCACGCAGTTGCTTCACAAGTGACCCATCGTGTATTGTGTATCTGATGGGCCAGTTGAACTGTGGTGCATGTTTAATACACAACTGGCTTATGGATGTACTGTGATGAGGTTGCACCTTACAGTAAGAATAAGCTTCCACTCCTGGGAATGCAAAGTATTCAAAGGCATTTGAGATAGCTATACAACATAATCATGGGACATCTTTAGAGCAGACCTAGACACATCAAGCTGAACACCACCACCTGTGGCCCTCCAGATGGAGTTGGGATCCACAAATCTCCGTCATCATTGGCCAATGATCAAGGATGATGGGAGTTGTAGTTCAGTAACATATGGAGAGCCAGTGGTGGAGGAAGGGGGGTGCGAACCGCCCCAGGTGTCATCACTGAGGGGGGGTGACAAAAATATAAGTTTTCTTAAAAATTGAGCTCACATAACTTTTTAGTTCAGTCAACAAATGTAACAAAACGCGGCTGGCACTGGGCGCCACACCGCGGGGGCCAGTACTTACCACGGGGCCTGCAGTGTGCCCAAGCCATGCATCTCTCCTGGGAGTGACATGGTGGCTTGGGCACCTGCAGGCTCAACGTTGCCTGAAACAGCAGTGTGGGGCTTGCATCTGCCCACAGCCTCTCCCTTGGCCACCCTACAGCTGAAGGGGAGGCAGCAGAGAGGCTCCAAGCAGCTCGCCCCACCCCTATGGGCAGCTCACCCCGCCCCTAGCTGTGGAACACATGAGTCACACCGAGAACCTGAGCAGCTAGCTACGCCATTGTGGAGAGCCAAATGTTCCCCAGCCCTAATCTGCAACATCCCTTGGGTTCTTGATAAATCTCTTGCTGCAGCCACTGCCCGAAACTCAAAAAACAGCATAGGACCACCATACACAACTCCGCACACAACTGGTGGACTAAACCCAGTTTGGCCAGTGACAAATTGCTCAGGCCTTCTTTAGAGGGGATCAGAGCTTTCCAAAATCCCACCAAGACATATGTCTCCTTTATCAAAATCCAAATGTTCAGTAGAAGACAACATGCAAAGCAAGCCAAATCAGTCCAAATCCAAATCAGTCCAAAAGTCCAAATCAGAGATGTTTTCACATAATTTGTCAAAAAGCAATCCAGCGAGAATAAACCAACATCTAACCATGTGTGACTCACCAGGCTGTCATGGAAATGTCCATTCACATCCCATTTACTGAAGCCTGTGGAAAGAGAAGACATAAGGGAGGGAGATTATTCAATGGGCAAGCAATGGGGGAACTGTGACTGGCCAAGTGACCTTACTGGGCAAGAGAAATTAGCAGTTTGATTTAATCTACAGATGATCCAAAATCAGGGACTGAGCTTTGCAAATATGTTTTCACACTTGGAAAAGCAGCCCTCATTTTTGGTGATTTTTCTTCTTCTTCCAGGGGGAGGTCTTCAAAGGGGTTTGAACTCGTTCACACAGAGAGAAGAAATGGATCCATGTTGGCTCAAAAGGAACAGCGCTCCCTTTTGGAATCTGGAATTTGGAAAAACAGGAGTGTTGGATGTGTGCACATTTCGATGCAGACATCCAAACAGGGCCGTTTTAAGCATATCCGGCGCCGTGGTGCAAAGCTCCCTCCGGCAGCCCCCCCCCCATTTCCCAGAGTTGTCGACCTTTTTTAGGGAGGATGGCACTGCTGGCAGGGCTGGAGGAGGTGGAGGGCAGCTCCTCCGGTGGGGAAGAGGCAGAGGCTGGACGCGGCGCCTCCCAGCTCAGCTGGCCGCTTCGTGCCTTGGTGGCCACGGCAGACGAAGGCTCTAGGCGCGCTGTTGCTTCAGCGTGGCATGGCAGAGGCAGGCAAGGGTGGCAAACTGATGCCAGGAGGTGCCGCATCCAGCCTCCGCCTCTTCCCTGACGCCCTCCAGGACTTGGCGCCCCAGCGCCCCACGCCACTAGCCTCTATGCGTAGGACGCCCCTGCATCCAAATACAGTGGTACCTCGGGCTAAGAACTTAATTCATTCTGGAGGTCTGTTCTTAACCTGAAACTGTTCTTAACCTGAAGCACCACTTTAGCTAATGGGGCCTTCCTCTGCTGCTGCCGCACGATTTCTGTTCTCATCCTGAAGCAAAGTTCTTAACCCGAGGTACTATTTCTGGGTTAGCGGAGTCTGTAACCTGAAGTGTCTGTAACCTGAGGTACTACTGTACACATATAAAGGCACAACCAAATGGTTCAGAAACTGACCCCTGCTTTACTAAGGCCACCTGATGGTGCTGTTTTCTTACATTGGAATCATACCTTGACCCTTGGCCATGCTGTCTGAGGCGGATGGGAGTAGGAATCCAACAACATCAGGAGAGGACCACATTGGCTACCACTAGACTTTTTTAATTGGCTGCCCCAATGGTACAAAGGAAGAAGGCACTTGGTTGCCTTGGCAACATGGGGCACATCCCTTCTCTCCTCCAGTGATAACATTCCCAGCATGCTCCTAATTCACCCGTTCTTCACTTACAGCCTTGTCTTTAATTTAAACCAGGACTACGGAGATTCCAGCCAAAAGCCGGGCTTGCAGTTAGCAGTTTAAAACCTGGCAACCAGTTTAAGCCCTGCTTTCAAGTATGAAGCTCCCTAGCAGAACCAATCTTAGCAGAGCTGGCATTGGGTGCCCAGAATAAAGGATGCTGAATGCAAGTGTTCAAGGGGAACCCTTGGAAATGTGTTCTGTGGCTCCTGGTTATTTCCTTGACAGGTGTGATGCTACCTGCCCCACACCTGACTTCACATGACCCTAGGTCATATGCCCTAGGTGAAGTTAGCTGAATGTGTTTTTACTATGTTAAACTGCAACAGCAAGTCAATGAAACCTTTCAGATGTTGCCACTCTGCCCAACCAAATGTCCATGCTAAACCGCAGCAGGCTGGCTATTCTACCAGAAAACTTGCCTGGCTTTTCCGAACTGCAAAGGCAACAGTGTTTAAATAGTTGTCCACACAGTACAGTCTTTACAAATATCGGTAGAACTGGTATTCAGAAGCATTGCTTCCTCCACCCTTCAATATTTAGTGTGCCAGAGGCCAGGATAGGTCCCAATTGCTCCACCTGCATTAAGCTACCGGTCGTCTTTGCGATATTTCCCCGTGAGGTTAGACCACAGTGCCTGTTCCTTGCAAATGCAAAAGAAAAATAAGCTTCTTTTAAAGCCTATTATTTCTGAGCATACAGTACTAAAGGAGAGAGAATATGAAGTATTTTATAGACGTGGTTTAAGCAGATTCAGGAAGACCATTATGGGTATATTAAAGAGCAAGCGGAGAAGAATTTGGCACTATGTGGAATTTAATCCCAGCTGCGTTTCGCCTTAATACCACTCCACACGGCAGTCCTATCCTCTGCTAAAAAAGGCTTAAATACCTTTAACTGGGGGGCGAGAAAACCCACTTCCAGCCACTTTATGAGCACATAATAGCAGGCAATATTCTGATCCACATTATTCATTTGCAAACACTGCTAAACCTGACAGGATTGTATGCTATTGTTTTTCCCCCACAGAAGGGCAGTGAAGGGTCATCTCTCACTGCACTGAAATGGAGATTTAAAGCGCTGTTGCTCAGCGGGTCTACAGAGCGACTCCAACTGACTCCAGGGGCATGTGATGCTCTTCCCATTGTGAAACCTAAGCAGGCCCTTCATCCAGGTCTATGGCCACATTCACAGCATACAATGAAAATGTTATGATACCAGTTTAAACTCTCCTGGCTTCCCCCAAAGCATCTTGGAGACTGCAGTTTGTCAAAGGTTTAAGGTGCTGGTTTTAACCTTTAAAGCCCTATACGGCCTAGGACCCTCATACCTACAGGACCGCCTCTCCTGGTATGTCCCACGGAGGACATTACGGTCTTCACACAAAACCATCTTGGAGGTCCCGGGCCACAGGGAGGTTAGGCTGGCCTCAACCAGAGCCAGGGCTTTTTTGGCTGTGGCCCCGATCTGGTAGAACGCTCTGTCACAAGAAACTAGGGCCCTGCGAGACTTGACATCTTTTCACAGGGCCTGCAAGACAGAGCTGTTCCACCATTGACCTTGGGCCAGTCACTGTCTCTCAGCCTAGTCTACCTCGCAGGGATGTTCTGTGGATTAGCTAGGGAAGGTGAGACCCATGTACATGCCTTGACCTCCTTGGAGGAAAAAGATGGCATATTAATGGAAGAAATAAAATAATAAATGAAAACAGATTTAAGAAACGCAGAAACACAACAATAAAGCAAAACATCAAGCCAAAGAGACTGAAAGGACTTGAACATGTGTGATGCTACTTTGTACTGGCGTGAGACCCCAGGACCATTTAACCCACTGTTATCTCTTTGGGGTCCCCCCCCTATAATTTTTATTAAATTTCCTGTTTTACATTTTAGACTATTAATTCAAACTACCTTAAAATATCAATGACTTCCCTTCTTCTCTTTCCATGGTTCATTTGCAAAACATAAAATCCCTGCATATTTTATATAAACTAAACCAGACCTACATTGGCTCCCAGTACGTTTCTGAGCACAATTCAAAGTGTTGGTGCTGACCTTTAAAGCCCTAAACGGCCTCGGCCCAGTAGACCTGAAGGAGCGTCTCCACCCCCATTGTTCAGCCCGGACACTGAGGTCCAGCTCCGAGGGCCTTCTGGCGGTTCCCTCATTGCAAGAAGCAAAGCTACAGGGAACCAGGCCGAGGGCCTTCTCGGTAGCGGTGCCCAGCCTGTGGAATGCCCTCCCACCAGATGTCAAAGAGATAAACAACTACCTGACATTTAGAAGACATCTGAAGGCAGCCATGTTCAGGGAATTTTTTTAATGTGTGACATTTTAATGTGTTTTTCATCTTTGTTGGAAGCCGCCCAGAGTGGTTGGGGAAACCCAGCCAGATGGGTGGGGTACATAAATTATTATTAACCATTCAGTATTCCATTATTACATCCATCAAAACTTATTTGCACTGTTGAATTTATCTTAATGCTGCCCATGTTTCCAAATAATCACAATTTTCCTCCATATATATATATATATATATATATATATATATATATTCTCAATAAACATTTTCCAGTCTTCTTTAAACGTATGTTTTTCTTGTTCTCTTGTTCTGTGTGTTAGGTCCTAAAACTGCACATATTCCATCAGTTTAAGTTGCCATTCTTATTTGGTTGGGACCTCGCTCGTAGTACCCTCACAGTAGTGGCATACATAAATAACCTTTTTTGACACCTGGGAATTTCCGCCTGAATTACCCCCAACAAAAAGGACCCTGGTTGTTGTTTTTTTGGAAAAGTACTTTTAAACAATTTTTCAGTTCATTATGGATTATTTCCCAATACTCTTTTACCCTTTTACAGGTCCACCACATATGATAGAACGTACCCTCGACCTCGTTGCATCTCCAACACTTATCTGATTCAGTCTTAGCAAGTCTACTGATAGCAACTCTCCAAGGTTTCAGACCAAGCTCACTCAGAGCTCTGCTGCTCAATATCCTTAACTGGTGACGCTGAAGATTAAACCTGAGTACTTCAGTGTACAAAGCTTGCTCTCTTCTACTGAGCTATGGACCTACTCTGCCACATTGATTGATAGGGCAAGTTTAATACAAAACAAAAGGAAAACCATGTTGTAAGATCTTCCGCTTTCATTCATCAAACGACGAAATGGCATGACCTGGATTTGTTCATCGTATTTTTCATTGTAACGGCATTTTAAGCAACAGGTTAGCAAATGGCTTTTTGAAGTAGTCCTTCTTGCAGGGGATGCTGACATTTTTCAATAGAGACACTTGGGTGGGAGGCGGGAGAATACCCCTGCATAAGATTGCCTATTTCTTTATTTTAGGAAAATTCCCATCATTATGCCAGATTGTGTATATTATTATTATTAATAATAATAATTTATTTCTACCCCGCCCATCTGGCTGGGTTTCCCAATCCACTCTGGATAGCTTTCAACAGAACAGAATAAAACTTCAAACATTAAAAACTTCCCTAAACAGGGCTGCCTTCAGATGTCTTCTAAAAGTGAGATAGTTGTTTATTTCTTTGACATCTAAAGGGAGGGGGTTCCACAGGGAGGGCACCACTACCAAGAAGGCGCTCTGCCTGGTTTCCTGTAACCTCACTTCTTGCAGTGAGGGAACTGCCAGAAGGCCCTCAGAGCTGGACCTCAGTGTATGAGCACAGGAAAGTCTTGCTGGACTATATTCGTAGAACTGACTTTGGGCCAATATCCATTCCTCAGTCTAACCTACCTCATAAGGTTGGTTTGAGGATAAAATGGAGAGGGTGGGCTTACATGGACCGTTTTGAGCTCCTTGGAGGTGAGGTCAGGTAACAATGTAAGTAAAAAGGTAAAAGGTAAAGGACCCCTGACAGTTAAGTCGCAAACGACTCTGGGGTTGCAGCGCTCATCTTGCTTTACAGGTCGAGGAAGCTGGCGTTTGTCTGCAGTTTTCCAGGTCATGTGGCCAGCAGGACTAAACCGCTACTGGCAAACCAGAGCAGTACACAGAAATGCCATTTACCTTCCCGCCGGAATGGTACCTATTTATCTACTCGCACTTGACGTGCTTTCGAACTGCTAGGTTGGCAGGAGCAGGGACCGAGCAACGGGAGCTCACCCTGTTGCGGGGATTCGAACCGCCAACCTTCTGATCAGCAAGCTCTAGGCTCAGTGGTTTAGAGCACAGCGCCACCCGCTGTCAGTGTAAGTAAGCAATTACTTGCCTATCAATGTAAGTAAGCAATTAATTATTTTTAGATAGATGATAGACAGACAGATGACAGAGGAACAGATAAAGGTGTCAGCTTGAATCCAACTCAGAACAGACCCACTGAAGTCAAGTCTACTCTGAGAATGGCTTGGTTAGATAAAACACATATACTACCAGCCATAGATAAACAGACCTATTCCATACCCTTATAAGCTGTCTCATATTAATCCTTCATTTCATAATAGGGGCAGCAATATTGGTCCCAAATCTCTTTTATTTTTATTTGTGGCAATTTTAATCAATCTCAGTATCTATAGATGCATCTCAGGTTCGCATGCCTTCCAATAAGCCATTCATTTTGTTTTCCTTTCACCAAAACCATTATCAGAGCACATCATTAGGTGATCTTTTTAATATGTATTTAAAAAAAAAACGGCACCGCAATTCAATAAAACTTACATTAGCTGGAGTTTCAGGAACATTAGCCTAATGTGCTTTAAAAGATCACCTTCTCAGAATGCTATAATAAGTTTGTGTGAAAAGCAGAAAGCATGTAATATGTAATAAAATCTGGCCTTTAATGAACCATTGTGGCACGGAGGCTGGTGGTATCATTCAGCAGAAAGTGTCCTTTTAAGTAATGAATAAAGAAGCCAAGGGGATATTTTAAAGTGACCTCAATTGTATTGACCCCTGGTTGGCAGCTGGGTTGGCCAGCGGGCCAACTGAAACCCAATCACTGGATAGACAGGCCATAGGAAAGGGAACACCTTTCTGTGGTTGACCCTTTCCTGATATTGCTTATTTTCACTTTTATTCCCACCCAGAGTTAACTATATCTCTTAGCTAAAGTTGGGATCTTAAAGGTTTTGCCATTATTGCCACCATGGTGAGAGCAATAATATCCTTGTTTGGGTGATTTGGGGGTCTTTCCTGAGCTCAGTTCTGCCCATAGGTTGACTGTCCGTTGGTAATCCCTGCTGTAACTTCTCCTTTTAGAAACAACAGCGGACACCTGATTTATGTTTCACAAGACACCGAAGTGGAAATGACCTTGATGTAATGCACTATAAACAGTAAAGGCTTGCAGCTAATTAAAAACAAGTTTCTATGATTATCCAATCCACATGCAAAGCCTGCAGAATTCTCTGAAGTGGTAATTGGCAGTCTAAATTTAATAATCTTACCTAGATTTATGAAGCATTGGCTGTCACCAAGAGTTACAATGCTTGCACTCAGCAAATGCTGGGATATAGTCGTGTGACAGTTAATATGGCAGAGAACGAGCTAAATTCTGCATTTTAGCGCGTGATCACACATGCACCTAGATCAATGAGCATGCTCCCCAATGTGCCAAGGAAAAGAAGATGCCATCTAGGGCATTTTTACAGCGATAGGACAGATGCATCTCTTTGCAAAATCCTTGAGAGCTATGCAGGGCCGTCTTAACCATAGGCACCAGTGCTGCGGGGCACCTGGGTGCCAGCCTCTTAGGGGTGCCAGGCCAAGAGTCTGGGGCCCGAGAGTTGGAGTCTGGGAAAGAGCCCACGCTTTGGTAGGACCGCCACGGTGGGCTGTTCTACTGTGGGTGGCTCTGTGCCGTGAGTTCGGGGGTGAGTGAGCCAGTGAGGTGCTGAGGCAGCTGGCTGGCTCCACCCTCCTGCGTGCCTGCGATTGGCGTAGGGCTGTGGAGAGGCCCACTGAATGCACGCTGCTAACACCACGAGGCACCTGGCTTTGCTCAGTCACCAATGCAGACATTTTGGACTGGTGTATTGTGCTGGGCTCCTTATGTTTCTGTGTCAGCTTCAAGGGCATTTATCTTCTCCTAGGCCATTGGCTAATAAACAACCCATGGCCTTTTAAACTGTTTACTGTTCGCCCTTCCCCAGCAGCTGACCAAACTGCTTCCCAGTACACCTCATCTACCCTCCATCCACACAACTCACCCAAAGTCCATCTCCTCTTGACACAACTCCTTTTAAAGGAGTAGGGGTGCTTAACAGAGCAGATTGCTAAACTGCTGTGTGAAGGTACCCCCCCCCCCCCAATCCATTATACAGTTCGCCTGGATCTGCATGCTATTCCTCACACTGCAGTTGGTGTAAATTGCAGGGCGTGACGACAGCTTACATTTTAATGTATATAGGAAGAAAGGATAAGGACAGACATTACCTTGAAACTTTGCATTTTAGCGATTGGTAAACAAGCATTTAATAAACTTATTTGGTAGTTGTCATTGCCAATTTCATGTATAATATGTAAGTTCAGTAAAATAAAATTTAAAAAATCTATATCCAATGCATAGTTCTAGTGATGTGTGTCATGAGTTGGTGAGACACCAAAGGAGGGGAGAAGGATCCCTGCAAAGGGATTGGTACACACCTGGACAAGCTGAAGATGGGGAAGAGGAGGACTTAGGAGGTATTCATGGGACATCGGAGGATGCCGAGGGGGTAGCGGTCAGTTCACAAGAGCCAGGAGAAAGAGACATCACCAGAACCAGAGGTGTCCCCTCCTCTATGGACACAGTGGGCTCTGAATCATCAGGAACAGCAGGAAGTGCACTCCAGGAGACTGAGGCAGGCAACGGAACATGGCCCAGCTCATTAGTGGACCAGGCTGGAGATCATGGAACTCTTTAGGTCCAGGAGGATGCTGTGGTCACTCAGCTGGATTAAGCTCGGGGCCGATGAGGACCACTTGCTTTGTCAAGTGGAGAGGCACAACTGCTCAGCTGGAGCAAACTCTGGCACATCAATTAAGATTGGTGTCACAGTCTGGTTCACAGGCGATCGAAGTCCCAGCAGGGGACGTCAGGACCGGGAGCAAGATGGTGGGGTGGGAGCAGGAACGGGGGTCCAGAAGCCAAGAATCTGAAGGTCAGAGAGCCGGGAGTCAAGAAACCAAGGGTCCGAGGGCCAGGAAGCAAGGAGTTACTATGTCAAGGGTCCAAGGATCAAGAAGCAAGGAGTCAAGAAGCCGAGATTCAAGGATCAGGAAGCAAGAAACCCAAGGCAGGGAGCGTGTTGCTGTGGCAAAGAGCCAAAGGAAAATGCTGAACTTATATCCCTTTCCAGCTCTTGCCACCAGGTGCTGTGAGTTACCAATCAGCCTCAACTGTGAGGCCGCGCCTTGCCTCTCCAGAACAAACTTAGGAAGGCCCCAGTCCTGCAAAGTCCTATTGGCCACAGGGACTGGCTCCTGCACGCACACCTGACAATTGAGCTTCAGTCCCAATCAAGTTTAGGCTTCAAGTTACAAGAAAGGAGATTCCAACTAAACTTTCAGGAAAAAAACTTTCTGATACTAAGAGCTGTTCGACAGGGGAACAGTCTCCCACGAGAGGTAGAAGAAGAAGAGTTTGGATTTGATATCTCGCTTTATCACTACCCTAAGGAGTCTCAATGCAGCTAACAATCTCCTCTCCCTACCTCCCCTACAACAAACACTCTGTGAGGTGAGTGAGGCTGAGTGTGACTGGCCCAAGGTCACCCAGCAGCTGCATGTGGAGGAGCGGAGACATGAACCCGGTTCACCAGATTACGAGTCCACCACTCTTAAGCACTACACCACACTGGTAGACTCTCCTTCCTTGGAGATTTTTAAGTGGAGGTTGGATGGCCATCTGTCATGGATCCTTTAGCTGAGATTCTTCCATTGCAGGGGGTTGAACTAGATGACCCTTGGATTCCTTCCAACTCTAAGATTCTAAGATAAAAGATAAGCAAGGCAGGCACTCTATATCTGCTCAACTTTCTCCGTTGATGGACTGCAGCTTGGCTACTTTGGGAATACTACTGGACTGTGACTTTGGGACTGACCCCAAGTGTTCCAACCCTAGATCTTCCGCAGAAGTGGGATGGGAAGCTGACCATACAGATTGACTTTGGACCAAGCTCATTACATTGGACCTCGACCGGTATTTAGTCATCTGGAATACCTGAATACTCTCTAGTGATGCCCTTGGGCTTGTGTGCACTACTAGGACTTACCTCTGGGTATGCTGAGGATCAGAAAAATGTGTCATTTATTGCATTTCTTAATAGTAGTAGGTATGTGCATAGTGAAAATTCACTTAACACACCATTTTCTTTAGTCCTTTTGTTAAACACAGACAACACCCCCTAATAACCTGGGATTTCTTGAGTAGTTTATTTGCAGCTATTGAAAAATGTTGACTAAGCTCTATTATTTAGCGTTTGCAAACGGTTCTAACCATTGTTGCAGCTAATTAAATTTCACAGAGGATTTTAAATCTTGCATAAGGGAGAACGCATGATGATTTTCCTCAAGCAGCATACAAACAGATGCAACGCACACACGTCAAAGTACATAATAAAAGGACCCAAGAGTTAATTGTGTAATGTTGCTTTTTCCAAGGTACAGTAATCTGACACAGAATCTCTCAAGCATAGTGAAAGGTAAATAACTTTTTCCTTGATTAAGAAGTTGTGGTTGGTGGGTCCTTTGGGGGGGCACAGTAAATTCAGAATGGTGAAAAATCTACAGAGTAAACCAGAGAGAATCCACACAACTAACCCCCACTCCTTTTTAAAATAGATTTTTTTTGCCATCTTAAATACAGGGCTACCTCAATACTTTTTGGATATCACAAGAGATGCTTGACTGAAGCCAGGCAAGTTCACCTGGCTCGTATATTACAAATAGATGCTATCCCCGTGGGATGCAGGGGTGAAATCCAGTCTCAGCGCTCTTTCCACCAGCCCCTCTCCATAGAAACATACCAGCTGTCCAGAACTACAACACTCGCCTGCTACCTTGCTGCTTCAATAATTTCCATTATAGCAATTGTTGCTTAATGAGGCTATAATCTGTTGCTCAAAGGAAACCTCACTCGCTTCCTTGAAAGCCCCTGCAATGACATTGGCTCCTTCGCCAGCAGGCCTGGAAGGTACTTCTGAATTAAGTTAACAGCTGAAGACAATTTTCACTGAAATTGAAGAGGACTTGAAATGAGCCAGGAGGTGGCGGCTTGCTAAGTGCAGTCCCATTATGAAGAACAAATTGGGGGGGGGGAGGTAGAAACATGTTCACCCTAGGGCTTGGCTGGTGATGGCTGGGAACTATTATGCCACCGTGCGGCCTAGTTGTACGCTCCTGTATCCTGGTGGTCAAGAACTGGGATAGGAATTATGCTGCAGCATAGACTGCATAGGGACACGGGTGGCGTTGTGGGTTAATCCACAGAGCCTAGGACTTGCCAATCAGAAGGTTGGTGGTTTGAATCCCCGCGACGGGGTCAGCTCCCATTGCTTGGTCCCTGCTCCTGCCAACCTAGGAGTTCAAAAGCACATCAAAGTACAAGTAGATTAATAGGTACTGCTCCGGCGGGAAGGTAAATGGTGTTTCCATGCGCTGCTCTGGTTCGCCAGAAGCGACTTAGTCATGCTGGCCACATGACCCGGAAGCTGTATGCTGGCTCCCTTGGCCAATAAAGTGAGATGAGTGCCGCAACCCCAGAGTCGGTCATGACTGGACCTAATGGTCAGGGGTCCCTTTACCTTTACCTATAGACTGCATTATGACCAAGCATGAAATGAACATCCCCAGGATTTATCTATTTATTTTTATTAGAACTGATTATTTATTTTCTATGCTGCTTAATATATATATTTTTAATATCTCTAAGCGGTATACTGAAAACTGAAGCAACAATGCACAACATGCACTGCAAAAATACGGAGTTACATATAAAAATGTTATAGTAATACAAAGTTACTAATATATATACAGTGGCATCTCAGTTTTCGACCGTCTAGGAAGCTGAATGTTTCGGTTTTTGAACGCCAAAAACCTGGAAGTAATTGCTTCCGTTTTTGAACACGCCTCAGAAGTCGAATGGCTTCTGAGGCACGTTTCTCCATTTTTTCAATGGATTTTGCCAACCACCAATTGATCCTTGGTTTTCAAACGTTTTGGAAGTCAAATGGTCTTCTGGAATGGATTACGTTTGAGAAACTGAGGTACCACTGTATCTCAATAGCAATTTGTTTTCCTTCTGACATGGCTTCCCTTTCAGCCTCCCGGTTTTCACCCAGGGTCCAAACAAACTCTCAGATCCCCCACAAAAGTCTCACAACAAGGAGAGTTCTCGGAAACAGTGAACATTACCCTAGTCTCTCATTCTAGACTTGTTTTTTATGGGCAAGTCCAAGGTTGGTGGTACCCTCTCAAGCTGCCCATAGCTGCATCCCATTCAGCTGCCCTCTCCACATCCAGTTCCAGGTACAGCAGGTTTGTTGTGTTTTCCCAAGGGGTCCAAAGGATGGGAAAATATTCTCCTTCAGCTCACAGCTCTTCCTTCACTCTCTCTCCTCTCCACCTCCAGCTGCTTCAATTCCAGTTAGGAATCGCTTCCCATAAGAATATCTGAGCACAATTTCACAGTAAAAGCATCAACAACAAACACAATTCCATACATAAAAGCTATTCCATAAAAATGATTCCCTAGCTACAAAAAAAGTAAAGACAATAATAACATGATGATTTCTTATTATTTTGGTGATTTAGGAGCAGGGGGCAAATTCAGGCTTTCAAATCAGCAGAAAGTGGGTTGTTTGCTTGTTTGTTCATTCGTTTGTTTTCCCCAGGGGAACCAAAAATATCCTCCACCATTTTTTTTTTTTTATTTAAATATTTATTGGTATTTTCAAAAAACCCACAACAAACAATACAAAAAAAAATAAACAAAATATTCGAAACTAAACAAAAAAAATAGAAAAAACACATACAGTTTCTGATACTTATTTTCCTCAACCTTGTTTCTCAGACCTCCTCACACCTCCCCTTCTTGTATTCCAGTTTAAATTGTCAATTCAGCAAGTCCTTAACTTATTTCTTCACCTTAACTTAAACATTTATTCTAACATACTGTTATTTTACTTTACTTCTTTTTTCCATTTCCTCCATTTATTTTTAACAGCCTTATTCTCACTTAGTTTAAAAAAAGAAAGAAAAAAAAAAAACCAATTTCACCTTATTAAAATTACACATCAATACTTATACCTCATTAATTTATTCTTGAACCTTTTTCCTAAGGTCGACCAAAATTTCCCTTCCACGGTTTACCCAATTTCCTTACCACTAACAAAATATAAAACAAACAAAGCAATGCAAATTATCCTTATGTACCCTTTGGATTCCCAACCTCCACCCACCCTTCTCCCGGTTCCAGTCCCCAACCAATATCCATCAGTCTTTATATTATTTATTTAGCCTGGAGATCTCAGGTCCGAGGCCCTTATGTCTCTCTCAGTTCCTTTCTGCCGGTCTCTTTGATAGACCTTGATGTTAAGCCCCAGGTCTCGGAGGGGCTCCGGCCCAACAGAGTCGGTGTTGCTTCTAGCCAGTCCTCCATCCTTAAAAGCAAAAGCAAAGCCTATGGGGTATTCCAACTCTTGTTTCAAATTTCTTTCTAATCCAAATGTCCCCACAGCTCCAGCTTCCACCTTCAACAAATTTATAATCCTCAGGTCTTCAGATCTCCTCAAAAGAGGATCTCTCCATTTTCCAAATTCCCAATCAAACCAGGCTTTCCGCATCCAGTTTTTATTGTCCTTTTTTATCATCATGTCAGGCCTCATATTGTAGCTCTCCTTTGACTCCTGCAAACCTCCAACTCCTCCTTCGTTTTCTTCAAAAAGAACATATTGCTCCATCGTGTCTACGCTTTCGGTTTCATTTATTTGTTCAGTTGAATAGGCTTCCTGTTTCAAATCCTTATCAGACTCCAAGCTGTTGTTTACTGTCCAGTGTAATAGCGCTACCTCTGTAGACAAAGCATCGTACTCATCTTGTAAGTTTCCCAAGAGAACCAGTGCTCTGTCCAATTCTGCTTGGAATTTAGACACTCCAGCCATTTTTGTAATGTAGTATCCTTGTTACCCCTCTAGGGGGATTTAATTCCTTGATCTTCCTTTCAGCTCAAAAGCCAAAAGTCCAGTTATTTTGTATCAACCTTATTTTCAACAAGTTATCCCGAATTAACCAGCAAAAACAGCAGAAACAATGTTCTCTTTTTCCAGCTGACAACTAGCTGACTAGCAGCTCACTTGACAGCTGTCAAAATCTTCCATACAACAGGCTTTCTCATCGGACGTTCCCGGGTCTAGGGGGGGGGTGTAATTTCAGCTCCCAAAATTCTTTTTATCCTCCAGAATATCCTCTTATAATGTCCAAACCGTGAGGTCAGGATCTTTAGTTAAAAAAAAAAACAAGAAACAGATTCTCTCGACCTTAGCTGCCCAGTCCTTTGCTTTAAGTTGTTTACAAAGAGGGGGGGGGTGGACTTCCTTTTTAGCCCCTTCCCGCTCGTTCCAAATCCAAAATAAGAAATTTTTTAAAGTTCCAATCTCCGTATTACTCACGGGTTGATGTTTTAGGATCCAATCACTCTTAGAAGAAGTTGGCGCTCTCTGTCAATGGCTTGCGGCTTCACTCCGTAGACGAGGGAGTACTCTCAGCACCACGCCTTACCCTGCCTCCGTTCCGAAGCCTTTAAAAAGGCTCCGTCGCGGATTGGGGGGGCGCAAATGGTGCCCGCCGAGTCTCTGTGTTCACAGGCATCCGCGCCTGTGATTTTAAGGGTCCCCGCTTCGCCGCAGCGGCCAGACCCAGACGCTACGGAGCCGATTCCCTCCGGAGCTCGGAGGGAATCCGCCATTAAACAGTGGCACCAACCCGGAAGTCAATATCCTCCACCATCCTGGTGTGTGTGTGTGTGTGTGTGTACTTTAGGGTTGGAGGCTTCACAAACACACCAACACAAACAGACACACACATATAGATATACAATTTTGCTTTGCAAAATTCCCCCTTTGAGACTCTGCTATTGTTTCCTGTACCCTCTCTAAATGTCCTGGAGACACCATTGTTGTAAATGGTGGCTGCCTCAAAAAAAAAAAAAAAAAAAAAAAAACTAAGCCCAAAAGATAGCCCCGACTTGTGGCTGCCATTTTTAGACAGCCACAATTTTCATCCAGGAACCTCTTTGCCTTCTGATCCTAACCGTAAAAAGCACTGTCACCATGCTCACGCACTGTGTGGTCCATTGATGTGGTCCAGACTCCAAGGGCTAGGGCTCTGAGCAGCCCTGTAATGAATTATCTCTGCTTTGGGTGCTGGTAGCAGAGGAAGGAATTATTCCATTGCAAGGATAAGTGGTTTTAGCTATTTGATAAGGCAGAGGATGGATGTGTGCTTAAATTGCTCTTGAAGCAGAGGGCTCCATTCAGAAATCCCTGTCTGTGCTCTGTCATGGTTCAAAAAGGATAATTGGTGTGTGTGTGTGTGTGTGTGTGTGTGTGTGTGTGTGTGTGTAGTTGGAAGGGAACCTGAGGGTCATCAACTTCAACCCCCTGCAATGCAGCAATCTCAACTAAAGCATCCATGACAGCTGGCCATCCAACCTCTGCTTAAAAACCTCCGATTCCCAGCACCTTACAAGGGTATCCATCCCAACTCTAGCCATCAGAAAGTTGTTGCTTTTTAAAACCATTTATTTCCCAGTTTCTGTAAATTCAGTGGTACCTTGGTTTACGAACTTAATCCGTTCCGGAAGTCCGTTCTTAAACCAAAGCGTTCTTAAACCAAGGCGTGCTTTCCCATAGCAGTGGGGGACTTGATTTACAAATGGAACACACTCAACAGGAAGCGGAACATGTTCTGCTTCCAAGGCAAAGTTCCCAAACCAAAAAACCTACTGGCGGGTTTGCGGCATTTTTAATCCATAAACTAAGCTGTTCTTAAACCAAGGTACCACTGTTTTTATTTCAAACCCCCCCCCCACACCCCATGAGAAACAATTAAAATGCTACAGCCTAACATCAAGCAGCTATGTGCAACAGTTTAGAGTCGATTGTATCAGCGGGTGGCACTGTGGGTTAAACCACAGAGCCTAGGACTTGCCGATCAGAAGGTCGGTGGTTCAAATCCCCATGACGGGGTGAGCTCCTGTTGTTTGGTCCCTGCTCCTGCCAACCTAGCAGTTCAAAAGCACGTCAAAGTGCAAGTAGATAAATAGGTACCACTCCGGCGGGAAGGTAAACGGCATTTCCGTGCGCTATTCTGATTCACCAGAAGTGGCTTAGTCATGCTGGCCACATGACCCGGAAGCTGTACACCAGCTCCCTCGGCCAATAAAGCAAGATGAGCGCCGCAACCCCAGAGTCGGCCACAACTGGACCTAATGGTCAGAGGTCCCTTTACCTTTAACATCAAGCAGTTATGTGCAACAGTTTAGAGTTGACTGTATCAGTTAAGTACCTTCCGTTCTCTGTCTTAACAGATTGTCCCAGAGTTTGTTTTGTGCCTTGTTTCAGAATCTTAAAATTTGAAGCGACCACGGTGGTCATTCTTTTTGCCCAAGGGAGGCTCGTACCTTACAACCCTGAGATTATGAGTCTCATGCTCTACCAACTGAGCTATAAGTGTGATTTTATTAAGTGCAAACTTAATTGAATTTCTTGCCCATCCCTAGGCATAGCTTGGTGGTCGGGCAGCTGCTTTGCATGCAGGTGGTTGAGATCTCCAAGTGGCACTGCAGGAAAACTTCTGCCTGGAATCCCAGAGAGCTGCTGCCAATCAGTGTAGACAATACTGAGTTAGATGGACCAATGGTCTGATTCAGTATTAGGCAGCTTCCCATGTTTCTTCTCAAACTTTTTGTGTGTGGCCAGAATAGCACAGTTGCTCAGAGTGTGGTGGTGCTAACTCCAAGGTCGGAGGTTCAATCTGCATACAGGACAGCTGCATATTCCTGCCTTGCTGGGGGTTCACTAGATGAGCCTTAGGGTCCCTTCCAACTCCCCCGTTCTGTGATAATGAACTCCTGATGGCTTGAGCCACAGAGAAAGTTATAAGGGGGAGGAAGTAAAGAAGTCATATTAAGCATGTAAATGAGGGAACAGTATTCCAGACAAGGCCTGCTCATTTAATGTGGTATTGTTATGCTGCTCAGCATTCAATAAGACACGCGGGAGGAGATTTCAATTTGCCTAGGACAGCAGGAAAAAATATATATATCTTGGACTAGCCTTGCCTGTTGCCCTGCTCTTAATGTGCACCGGACTAGCCTGATTACCATTTATCTGGCATTTGCTAAGCATGCTGTCCTACTTCATCTCACGGTAACCAGCAATAAATCAACAGTATTTGCAATGCACATTCTTATCTTGGCAAGCGAGTACACTTTCAACCCTGCCAGCTGAAATCCCGTTACCTGCAATGCAACAACCTGAATCACCACATTTGAAATGAATGAGGCTTGTAATGCCTTGGGGATAATATTTTAGTGGCTGAAAAAATTGACATTACATACATTCGGAATATCTATAATCCCACGGTGATGCACACAGCATAAGGATCAGCCGCTGCAGTCCTCTAGTAAAGGTGGCTTTGAAAATTCGTGTGTGTTTGTGTGTATGTGTGATACAGTGGCAAACGAAACAGAAATGTTAAATTCTTATAGCAAAACGTCTCAGCTTCTTCCTCCTTATCAGTTGCTCGGATAAAAACCATGCTGTTCCCAAGATGGCTGTTTAATGCTTTCTTTACTATCTTAATAATAATACTAATTTCTACCTATTTCTAGTGTTCAACCTTTGACTGCTGTTTCATATGTAGCCGAAATGGCACCGCTCATGCACAAAAGGAAGGGAAGTATGACAAAGAAGAGTGAAAAGGAAAATGTGATACAGCAGGAGAGTGGGTTGAAATGTTTGGCAGGGTCAGGCTGAGTGACAGGTGGAGAATGTTGAGAATGACAGCCGAGAAGTTGTCAGAAACAGAGAATGAGATGGGACAGCAATTGGGGGAAAATGAAAACATAGGTAAAAGTTAAGGTAATAGTTAAGGAGGAGACGTGGCTATTTTAGTTCAATGTGCTAGAAAGCTTCTTTTAGGAGGCAGTAGAGGGAGCTAACTTTGAGAGCTGGGATTTCCTGGCTTTGTGATGCACAGCCAAGTATCCTGGGCAAGATATTTTCAAGAAAGACCCAGCCAATTCTTGGATAGAAGAACTGGAAGCTGATGCTGGTAGGATGCCTAAGATTTCTGTGTGAGGCTCACGAGGGAAAGCTGTTATCTTTAAGCTCTGCATGTGGGCTTTTCGGAGACATCTGGCTGGATGTTGTTGGAAACAGAAGGCTGGAGAAGGCAGGCCTTTTGGTCTGATCCACCAGGGCTCTTCTGAAATCCTTAATTTGGTTTCTGCCTGGCTGCAGATCTAAACCTCCTGTTCTTCAGTCAACGAGGTGCATGGCACCATTTCTAGCCCCTTTAAAAGAGCAGCTGCAGCCTGCCCTCCTGAACAAACTCCACATAATTTTCAGGGTCAGGATCCAGATCGTGCTATATGATTTTCAACTGATGGGTGATTCCTGTGGCTGGATGCAGCTTGCTCAAGTCAACTACTACAATGCAGTTAGATTTCAATACGCAAAGAAAAGGGGTTCGGCCAGTAGCATGATTCCATGCTCACATGCTGTTGGAACAACACAGACAGTTTGCCTAGATCAGTTTTTCCCACACTTGGGCCTCCAGCTGTTTTTGGACTACAACTCCCACCATCCTTAGCTACCAGGACCAGTAATAAGGGATTATGAGACTTGTAGTCCAAAAACATCTGGAGACCCAAGTTTGGGAAACACTGGCCTAGAGCTATGGCCCTTCCTTAGATACACAGACAAACTTCCTCATGGTGCATAGAGATCATCATACATTAGAGCTGATTATTTTCAATTTCAGGACTTGCTGTGATTGACAGAGAAGGACACCGCTGAGAAGGGCCGAAACAAAGGGAGGTCTGAAGTTCCTGATTCCCAAGGCAAAGATCAGCACCAAGGTTCAGCACCACGGCTAGCGCTCTTGCAGTATCCAAGATGTCTGAGCAGGGGTCAGCAAACTTTTTCAGCAGGGGGCCGGTCCACTGTTCCTCAGACCTTGTGGGGGGCGGACAATATTGAGGGGGGTTAACGAATTCCTATGCCCCACAAATAACTTAGAGATGAATTTTAAATAAAAGCACAAATTCTACTCATGTAAAAACACGCTGATTTCTGGACCGTCTGTGGGCCGGATTTAGAAGGTGATTGGGCCAGATCCAGCCCCCGGGCCTTAGTTTGCCTACCCATGGGCTAGATAGACATTGACTGGGGTCCCACACCCCTGAGTCCTGCCTCCTGACCAGTAACAGGAGTAGTTGGTTCTTCTGCAGCTATTGGCTTCTGCAGGGTAATCAGGTTTCACTGTGGGAGATCTCTCTCAGGGATTTCTGGATTCCCCAAGGAATCTGTGAACCAGCCATGAGAGTCTGGTGGCAGAGAGGACTTCTCAGGGAAAGGCAGAGAGACTATGGTGCTTATGAACCCACAGGAGATGGGCCTAGGAGTGGATCCATTTTCCCTTATGGCTACAGTTGCTGGAGAACTCTGCCTCTGAGGAGTCCTGGTCAAGACCATAAAAGGAGTTGGGGGCATAACTGGCTGTGGGGGATAAAGTCAACTCCCCCCCTCCCCACCGCTGGCAACAGCTTTTGGTTGGGTTTTGCCTTGACATACGTGTTTTACCCAGTTGCCCCCTAGAATGTCCTAATGTGATAATGCAGCACTACTGGGATGGGGGCTTAAAGGTTATAAAAAAAATGCAGCCCACCGTGTCTGTGTGTTCATAGAATCCTAGGACTGAAGAGTTGGAAGATGCCCAAAGGATCATCAAGTCGAACCCCCTGCAATGCAGAAATCACAACTAAAGAATCCCTGACAGATGGCCATGCATCCTCTGCTTGGCAGTAAAGGAGAGTCCACCGCCAGCTGAGGGCATCCATTCCATTGCTGAACAGCTCAGAATGTTCTTCCTAATGTTTAATCATAATATCACTTCTTGTCATTTGAATCCAGTGGTCTGAATTCCCTCTGGAACAGAAGAAAACAAGGTTGCCCCATCTTCCCTGCGATAGTCTTTCAGATATTTGAATATATTTTTGGAGGTTGCCATTTGTATTTATCCAGAAGCCTCCATTGGAGAGATGCCATGCAGCCATTTTGGGTAAGATATGAATACCGGGATCTCATTTTTTTACCCCCCAAAAGAAAGTCTCTACATCTATCTATCATCTATCTATCTATCTATCTATCTATCTATCTATCTATCTATCATCTATCTATCTATCATCTATCTATCTATCATCTATCTATCTATCTATCTATCTATCTATCTATCTATATCTATCTATCATCTATCTATCTATCATCTATCTATCTATCTATCTATCTATCTATCTATCTATATCTATCTATCTATCTATCTATCTATCTCTATCATCATCTATTATCTATCATCTATCGATCTATCAATCTATCGATCTATTGATCTATTGATCTATCATCTATCTATCTATCTATCATCTATCTATCTAATCTATTGGTACAGCACTAAAAAAAATGCAGACACCAGCTGGTGCATACTAAAGAGAAGCTGTGATGCTGAAGGTGCCACTCATGAACCCTCAGTTTTGCCAACTTAACCCTGAATTTTTTGCTTATGGAGCTTTGTGATGGGAGCATTATTTCAGCATACCCTTAATTCACATCATTATAAAGGATGATTAGCTTGATCCCACTAGCAGAGCTTGGTCTCAGACCAAGTCCATAGGCAATGCTGAATGAATGTTCTTAAAATATCTCTCCCTGTCCAATTTCCCACCAGTTGGTTAACAAGATGCATTGCATTTCTTAAGATAGATTCTATCTGAGACATAAAGGATTTACCCTGAAAGATAGCTAGAGGGCACCAGAACATATACACTGTGATGCAAATATACCCATGGTGACATTTATTCCATGGTGAACGGTGGGATTGCTCTAGACTAACGAGGTAGAATATGCAAAGTGTTTTAAATATGCCTCTGTTCAATGTTCTCCCATATTGGTTCCTGAATCATAGCTAGTTTTTTAAAGATGCTCACATGTGGTTAAGGTTGGGGTAGGACAGGGCTGATGTAAGTCTTGCTGAAAGGGAATCAGCATTGCCTTCAAGGAGATACAGAGCAGATATCCAAACAACAAACTTTTTAGCCGAAAAGGTCCCTCTCTTCAAACTCAGCAATGAGCATCAGGGCGGACTCAACTGACACCATTTCTGGGATGCTTTGGGGAAAGCATAACTGTGTAACATGGTATGATTCTGCTTTGAAATTATTGTGCAGATTGGGTCAATGTCTCTCACTGACCTAAATGGAGAACAAAGAGGGATGTATGAGTGTACAGTGGTACCTCGGGTTAAGTACTTAATTCATTCCGGAGGTCTGTTCTTAACCTGAAACTGTTCTTAACCTGAAGCACCACTTTAGCTAATGGGGCCTCCTGCTGCTGCTGCACCACCGAAGCATGATTTCTGTTCTCATCCTGAAGCAAAGTTCTTAACCTGAAGCACTATTTCTGGGTTAGCGGAGTCTGTAACCTGAAGCGTATGTGTTATGTACTGAGTTGAATAGGATCCAAAATGCAGCAGTGTGATCGGTCCTAGAACAATAGGATCCAAAATGCAGCAGTCTGATTGGTCCTAGAACAATGCAGCAGTATGACTGGTCCGCAGGAGCCACCCAATCCAGCTCCAGGTGGAAGTGAATCCACAACCTGATTGGCCTACAGGAGAATCCCGGAATTAGCCAATCACGTGCAGACCATTGTGTAAATAATGTATATAAAGCAGATACTGTGGGGGAACTTCCATTCCTCCTCACCACTATGAGCTGAATAAAGAGCATGAAATCCACTCTCGACTCCGAGTATATTTCAGTATGTAACCGAAGCGTATGTAACCTGAGGTACCACTGTATATAGAAACCAGCCTACCATACAAAGGTAAAAAAATTATTTATTGTTCCATCAGACATTGTCTCGGGACCCACCCACCAATTGTATGTGGCCTCTGAAAGCTTGCCCCAGCTGGAATGTGGCCCTCAAGTTGAAATAGGTTTTCTACCCCAAGTCAAGGCACATTCCAACATGCTGACTCAAGATCAAGTATCATCATCATCATCATCATTATTATTATTATTATTATTATTATTATTATTATTATTTTATTATTATTAGGATCACATCTTTTTCCAGATTGAGACTTATGGCAGCTGACACCGATGAACACAACAACAAATAAAATACATTATATGCCGTGCATGCATTTTTCATGCGGGCTTTTTCACAAAGCAAGGACAATGGAGAACAATGTAACTTAAGGAGCTGAAAAGCTTCTCTCAAACAGAAAGAGCTTGTAAGATGACGTCTTTTGGTACCCTCTTCATTCTGCTGTGCTAACAAGCTTATAAAACTGGTGTGCTAGTCACAGCCGAGACGTCTGTAATTGCCACCACATTGAGAGCACTCGGTATGATGCCTGCCTAACACATCACTTGCAATAAAGGCAGGAGTCAGAACTTCTTGCTGCTAATAAATAAAGCAGAAGGGAGCAACGCTCTGCTCTTTCCTTACCTGTTTTGTTTTTGTGGAGGTTGAAGCAGCAAAATAAATTAATTGTGTACTAAGAGGATATGGCCCAAGAGGCATGCATATGACATAGCTACAGTTAATGGCTCCTATTTGCCATTCTATACTATGAGGCCATCCCCCAGTCTGTAGACCCACTCAGCCAATCATGATGGAGCAGGCGAGAAAGCACCACAACTGCATCAAAAGTCCATGGACTCAATAGTGTGATTCACTCAACACAAGAGGGGAGTAGAATTTATTTTTCCCCATCTCCTACAGCTGAACACAGGGAGCAACTTGATGGGGAAACTCAACGTAGGAACATAGGAAGCTAGCTGCCTTATATTAAGTCAGACCATTGGGTCATCTAGCTCAGTATGGTCTACACAGAGTGGCAGAGGCTCACCTCTGGAAGCTTCAGGTGTGGAATCTTCTCTCAGCTGGAAATGCTGGGAATTGATCATAGGACCTTCTGTATGCAAATCAGAGGCAATACCATTGAGCTATGGCCCTTCCCCAGCTATTAGGTAAAGGTAAAGGGACCCCTGACCATTAGGTCCAGTCGTGGACGACTCTGGGGTTGCGGCACTCATCTCGCTTTATTGGCCAAGGGAGTCGGCGTACAGCTTCCGGGTCATGTGGCCAGCATGACTAAGCCGCTTCTGGCGAACCAGAGTAGCGCACGGAAACGCCGTTTACCTTCCTGCCAGAGTGGCACCTATTTATCTACTAGCACTTTGATGTGGATTCAAACCGCTAGGTTGGCAGGAGCAGGGACCGAGCAACTGGAGCTCACCCCGTTGCTGGGATTCGAACTGCCAACCTTCTGATCGGCAAGCCCTAGGCTCTGTGGTTTAACCCACAGCGCCACCCACGTCCCTGTTATTACTAGTTATTACCCTTCTTCAAATGTGCTAGTCTATAGTCATGTGGTCCCCTCTACTTATCGTTGGACTACAACCTCCATGGGACTGGTGCTTCGCATCAACCTGGGAAGGTAAGCCATCTAGGAGAAGGAAAACTCTGATCCCAAACCTCTATTGTCCTACTTAGCGCTACATCTTTTTATGAGTTCAAATGGTCCAAACCGAATGCTCCTATAAGTGTGTCACAGTAGGGCTTGCTGTCCCATTCAGTGCTGATCTCCTTATCTAGATCAGGGTGAAGCCTGGCTTTTTCTAGCATTGATTAAATTGCTCTCCAGGAGATTTGTTCTCCCTCCACTTCCCTGTTGGCATTTCTCTCAGCGGGGAATTTTTCAAGGACAGTTAAGGAACTCAGATGTAATTGCTGCACTTTCCATTAATGTTTAAAAATGCTGTCCTTTAATGCTCACAGTTTCTTGTGTGCTTGGATTAGCCACAAAGGATACACACACACACACACACACACACACACACTTATATACCACATATAATATCTATATATATCTATATATATATATATCGATATATAGATAGATGATAGATAGATAGATAGATAGATATAGATAGATAGATATGTATGTATGTATGTAAGCCATAGGTAAATGTATGGAAAGAATCAAAGAGCAAACTGTACATGGACAGCAACCTTTTTAGATCCTGGTCATTTCTAGAGGGATAGCCATGCTTGTGGTCAAACCCAGGAATAAAGAGATGAAGCACATAAAATAGACTGAACTCTGGCCACATTACTCCCTTCATGCTTAAAAATGTAAAGTATAATCATGCTCTGCAGTTTCTGTGGCTGCCAAATCACTGGGATTCATCACGTGCACAGGTGAAAATGCCTGAATCACGTACAATATCCATTTGTGTGCTATGTTCAGTCGGTAGAGTATGAGACTTTTAATCTCAGAGTCATGGGTACAAGTCATCCATTGGGCAAAAGATTCCTGCATTGCAGGGGGTTGGACTAGATGACCTTTGTGGTCCACTCCATCTCTACGATTCTATGATTCTATGTTCTCAATCCAGTGGCCCAGAGAATGGTGCAGATCTGAACGGCTGTAGCCTCATCCTATGTGCAATTGGCTTCACTGAACAAAAGCAGCAGGTTCAGTTAACCCACTGGCTGTTTCTTTGCCAGCCATAGTTCTGACAACAATATTCAGAAAATTGTTGTCTTTTTTTCTGGAAAGCCGCCAACATCAACCTCACTGAATGGAAAATCAAGATATTTGAAGCAGCCTTTAGTGCACTCATGCCCATATACACATCTTCACACGGAAGCATATGCACAGCACTGGGCCTTTGGCATTGTTGATTCACATGTGTGTGAGTGTGCAAGCACCCATACTTTATTCCTACATGTCTCTGGGTCAGGAGAGCAGGCTAAATATAAAGAAGCAAAGTTAGCTGCATGGGAAGTATATAATAAACTGCTAAAAACGTGGAACGCTGGTCTGAAACTTGATCTCCTCCCCCTGCTTAAGTCAGTTATTTATGGTGTTTGTGCAGATTTAATGATGTTTTTTTCCCTTGAAAATAAATACACAAAATCAGAGTCTCTCATCAATCCAGCTAAATCTACTCATCCTGCTTTTCAGCAGCACAATGACCTTTTCACGCTGTCTGAGTAATGTGTGCCTTACAACATTCGTAACTGATATAGATTGCTTGTTCTCTCCCTGCATGGTGGCCTCATGATTAATAGCACACTGAGAACTAGCTCCTTGCGCTCAATTCATCACCTGTCATAATTGTTCAGTGGTTAAATTATTATAAATCTGAGACTGTCCTGAGACTGGGAGGTTGACAGGGAAGCAGAGGGCAAGCATGTTCTCATGTTGTGTTCAAGACCTATAGCCTGACCCTCAGCTTTGCAATATGCTGGGGACATCTTAATACTGTTTCCAGTATTTTGCAGATTCAGACAACCAGTTGATACCACTTTCCTGTAAGTTCTCTCCCCCGCCCCCATTCAGTAAGTTGTGTTGAAAGGCCAGAGTAAAGGACCATATTTTTTGCAATTTTCATTGAGAAAATTCCTTCAAATTTGAAAATAAATGACCCGAAAGGTCCACCCCACATAACCTCATGTAGAATGAGTTTTGAGTGATGTATGAGTGATGTATGGAAGTGAGAGCTGGACCATCAAGAAGGCTGATCGCCGAAGAATTGATGCTTTTGAATTATGGTGCTGGAGGAGACTCTTGAGAGTCCCATGGACTGCAAGAAGATCAAACGTATCCATTCTTAGGGAAATCAGCCCTGCGTGCTCATTGGAAGGACAGATCGTGAAGTTGAGGCTCCAGTACTTTGGCCACCTCATGAGAAGCGAAGACTCCCTGGAAAAGACCCTGATGTTGGGAAAGATGGAGGGCACAAGGAGAAGGGGACGACAGAGGACGAGATGGCTGGACAGTGTTCTCGAAGCTACAAACATGAGCCTGACCAAACTGCGGGAGGCAGCGGAAGACAGGAGTGCCTGGCGTGCTCTGGTCCATGGGGTCACGAAGAGTCGGACACGACTAAACAACTAAACAACAACAACAACAACAACAAAGAATGAGTTTTGGAGACGAGCAAACACTTATAACCATTTGAAGTGGAAGGAACAACACGAGGAAGGGAGTTCTTGCTTTGATTTGATTGGCTCACATTTCGTTCGACTGCCATTTTAGAAAGAAGACTGCAAAGAGAGAACAAGTTAGAACTTAACAAAATTGTAAATGCAAGGAAGAGATTGGACACTGAATCATCACCCCGCCCACCGCCGGCCATGCAGTGCGAACCTATGTAAGTTTGCTGTAATCACCCAGCCGCTCTGTATGGTGACCTGCATTCAGAGAAAGGCATAAGCTGCTCAGAACCTGGGGAGGAGTTGCTGCACTAATTCTTGGCAGGGAGATGATTGTTGCCTTCTAGAAGTCAGAATGAGGCATCAGCATGGAGGTCAGCGCCATGCAAAAGTACCATCAGGAGTCCTGAATTAACTCTGCCAGTCTGTTTGCATAGTCCTGAACTTTCCTCTGCCTCTCCCTCCCAGTAAGCAATGAAGATTCACCTACAGTGGTACCTCGGGTTACATACACTTCAGGTTAAAGATGCTTCAGGTTACAGACTCCGCTAACCCAGAAATAGTACCTCGGGTTAAGAACTTTGCTTCAGGATGAGAACAGAAATCGTGCTCTGGCTGCGTGGCAGCAGCGGGAGGCCCCATTAGCTATAGTGGTGCTTCAGGTTAAGAACAGTTTCAGGTTAAGAATGGACCTCCAGAACGAATTAAGTTCTTAACCCAAGGTACCACTGTACTGGAAAACCAACATAGCTGCTTCCCTACACCTGTTGAGCTGATTCTAGAATAATACTAATACTAATACTACTACTAATAATAATAAAGGTGCAAATGCCTTGGTACTCAAACAACTTGGAACCCAAACACTGCAAACACGGAAGTAAGTGTTCCGGTTTGCAACCCCTTTTTGGAAGCTGAACATGCTCCGTTTTGAGTGTTACACTTCCGATTTGAGCGCCACGCTTCTGTTTTGAGTGTTACGCTGAGGTCTGTCTGTTTTTGTGGTTTTTTTGTTTTTTTGTTTTTGTGACTGTGTGGAACCCAGTTCAGCTTCTGATTGATTGATTGTGTGACTGCAGTACATTGTTTCTTGCTTTCATTTTATGGATCAATGGTCTCATTAGAGAGTAAAATTCATGTTAAATTGCTGTTTTAGGGGTTGTTTTTAAAAGTCTGGAATGGATTAATCCATTTTGGATTACTTTCTATGGGAAAATGCGCCTTGGTTTTGGAAGGCTTTGGTTTTGGAACAGACTTCCAGAACGGATTAAGTTTGAGAACCAAGCTATCACTGTAATAAAACACTGCACAGAAAGAATCACACCAGGATTACTTTTTCACAGTGTTTTATCCATGGGCATGTGTGCATCAGTAACACAGAGGGGGAAAGAGTCGTGAATGAACTGTACAAATTGAAAGTTGCGACAATCCACGAATGAACAGCACTCTATATAAATATTGGGGTTTTTTGTTTTTTAAAAAATGTGACTATGGGAAGTTTCTAAAGCATTGGTTCTGTTTTGCAAACAAGGCCAGGTGGTCCTGAACTCCGGGAAGATTCAGGAAGAAATTTGGATGGAGAGAAATGATTTTGCGAGCACCTCAGCTCTGTACAGCCCAAAGTAAATGCCTTTTGCATTCTTGATTGTATCAATCTAACACAGTGTATTTGATATCTAGCAAATCATTTTGAGTTCTATGGATGAATAAAAAAAATCCACCACAACCCACCCTCAAGACTGTATTCAACTAACTTCTACTCAGTGTAGATCCATTGAAATTAATGGACTCAACTTAGTACTGGCAATAAATTTCAGTGAACCTGCTCTGAGTAAGTGCTGCTTGAGTTCAACCCTCAAAATTGTACTCAAGTCCAAGTTCTTATTAAAAGTGTGACGCAGGAAATTAGCTTTTCTCAGCCAGCAGAGGGAGCACCATCGATGAGGAGGAAGACTTCTTGCTGGGCAAGTGCTAGATCACAATGCCACCTTTCTGCTATCATCATGTAATACATGAGCTTGGGAAACAGATATTTCCACAAAGCTATGAGATGAAAACATAGTTGAGTAAGACCATGAGTTCAGGGCAAAGTCCAACGCACCATCTGTTAGAGTGGGCTGGCAGAAGCTATTATTCTATGCCATGGAGTCCTTTTGCAGAATTATGGAAGCATATTTTTTTTTAAAAAAAAATACCCCTACAGCAATGCTTATGGAAAATGCACTGCAATCCTAATCCTGCCACAAAAGAAACTATTGTCCTAGTTCATGTTTCTCAGGATATTATATTAACTATCAATGAATTGCTACGTGGACATTCTGGTTGAGATAGTAATACAATGGTACCTAGGGTTACAGGCGCTTCAGGTTACAGATGCTTCAGGTTACAGACTCGGCTAACCCAGAAATAGTACCTTGGGTTAAGAACTTTGCTTCAGGATGAGAACAGAAATCGTGCTCCGGCGGCGTGGCGAGAGCAGGAGGCCCCATTAGCTAATGTGGTACCTCAGGTTAAGAACAGTTTCAGGTTAAGAATGGACCTCCAGAATGAATTAAGTTCTTAACCTGAGGTACTACTGTATTGTAAAGTGAAAGAGAAGGATATTAATATTCGTTGACCTGAAATGTTATAAGTGGGGAGTTGTAATGGAAAACCCTGATCCTTTGATGCCTTGCAGGATATCTTCAGAAGAAGAAAAGGCTAAGGAGTGAACCCAACACAAATCCGGATTGGGGTCCCTAAGGCGGTTGGGTGGCACCTTGTAAGCATCCTTACGGCAACTCCTGCAGCCAAGCTGGTGCCAAACATCTTGCTCTGCTTTCCTTCCCAGGACCTCCATACACACTGCCCAGGCTTGTGCCCTGGGGAGGTCAGTTGGTGCTGCTAATGCAATGGTTTGGCGTCACCCCCAGAAGCACATTCTGTTGTCTCTTGACACAGACAGCGGCGTAGCTAGCCGCTCAGGTGCCAGGTGTGGCGCGAGCCGCCCATGGGGGTGGGGCGTGCTGCGTGGAGCCTTTCCGTCACCTCCCCCTCAGCTGTAGGGCAGCTGAGGGTGAGGCTGTGGGCAGAAGCAAGCCCCATGCTGCCATTTCAGGCAGCGCAAAGCCTGCAGGAGCCCAAGCCACCACGTCACTCCCAGGAGAGACACGTGGCTCGGGCACGCTGCAGGCCCCACAGTAAGTGCCGGCCCCCGCAGTGTGGCGCCCAGTGCCAGCCGCATTTCGTTACATTTGTTAACTGAACTAAAAGGTTTCGTGAGCCCCCCCCTTTTTTGGGGGGAAACCCAAATATTTTTGTCATTTTGTCACCCCCCTCAGTGATGACACCCCGGGCAACCCGCCCCCCTTCCTCCGCCACTGGAGACAGACAGATGTTTTTTGGCTATATATCAATAAAAAACATATATCTTTAAAATAAATCTCCAACAGACCTTGGGAATTTGTTTATTTTGCACATTCCCTGGACTTTAAGCATGATCTCCAACAGGTTTTGGGTAACGTGCATATCTCAGGCACAGGCAAACTCAGCCCTCCAGATGTTTTGGGACTACAACTCCCACCATCCCAAGCTAACAGGACCAGTGGTCAGGGATGATGGGAGTCGTAGTCCCAAAACATGTGAAGGGCCAAGTTTGCCTATGCCTGGCATAACTCAACTGCATTTCGTGCCTTCGCCAGGCAATATGCACTTTCTCCAGTCAGTATGCCTAGTCTCTTGGTGCTGGAGGAGACTCTTGAGAGTCCCATGGACTGCAAGAAGATCAAACCTATCGTTTCTGAAGGAAATCAGCCCTGAGTGCTCACTGGAAGGACAGACCCTGAAGCTGAGGCTCCAATACTTTGGCCACCTCATGAGAAGAGAAGACTCCCTGGAAAAGACCCTGATGTTGGGAAAGATGGAGGGCACGAGGAGAAGGAGACGACAGAGAATGAGATGGTTGGATGGTGTTCTCGAAGCTACCAGCATGAGTTTGACCAAACTGCGGGGGGCAGTGGAAGACAGGAGTGCCTGGCGTGCTCTGGTCCATGGGGTCACGAAGAGTCAGACACGACTAAACGACTAAACAACAACATGCCTAGTCTTTAGGAAACTTTCCCCACATCACTTGTTGAGTAGTATGTAACCTGCACCTCACAGGTACTTCTTGCCCACTGCTTGGTCTTCTATGGTACAGACTTTTTATTTTATTTTTAACCACACAAAACATGCTGGTGGAATGGTTTGGCCCACACTTCTGTGCTTGCAACCATTGTCCTATATGCTCTTGCCCAGGAAAAGCATTTGTCCTGATTTCATTACAAATGCAACTTTACAGCGCCAGGAAAGTTCCATTGTGCTGACCTCATTTGATCAGATATATTTGGCTCGCGGCAGCCTTGAGTGGCTGCGCCATCCTACTCTAATGAGAAACTCATGATACCTAGGACGATATGTCAAATAATCCCTCCAGCAGCACCTTAACTAATGACCACTTGAAATTTTTGAGAAGGCCAGTGCACCAGCCAACCGTATCATTGTCTCTAACTAACTTGGTTTGATTAGCATCCCCTTGACTCTCTCCGGAGAGAAGCTTAAACTGATATTGCAAAATTAATGCATGGGTTGGGGATGGAAATATTAGCATGAAAAGGTGCTCCAGATGAATTATATTCAGCGGCTGCTCAAATTGTCAAGAGTCTTTCAAGATAGTGACAAATGAAGCAACCCGGTGTGCCTCAACCCCATCAAAGTAGGCAAGTTCAAAATAGATAGTACAATAAAATAATACAAAATAGATAGTGCTCTTTACCCTCATGTAGAATTAGAAAGGGACGCGGGTGGCGCTGTGGGTAAAACCTCAGTGCCTAGGACTTGCCGATCGTATGGTTGGCGGTTCAAATCCCCGCGGCGGGGTGAGCTCCCGTCTTTCGGTCCCAGCTCCTGCCCACCTAGCAGTTCAAAAGCACCCCTAAGTGCAAGTAGATAAATAGGTACCGCTTTATAGCGGGAAGGTAAACGGCGTTTCCGTGTGCTACACTGGTGCTGGCTCGCCAGAGCAGCTTCATCACGCTGGCCACGTGACCCGGAAGTGTCTCCGGACGGCGCTGGCCCCTGGCCTCTTAAGTGAGATGGGCGCACAACCCTAGAGTCGGACACGACTGGCCTGTACGGGCAGGGGTACCTTTACCTTTACCTAGAATTTTAGGACCCGCACAACTTTTTTAAAAACTGTTTTTAATGTTGCGTTTTAAATTCTTCCAATCTGCCATGGAACCTTAGGGTGAAGAGGAAGTAATAAATTATAATACATTATATCAAAATGTTCTATCTGAACGTTGCAAAACAGCCTCAGGTGCGCAGCCAATTGCCCCCACCCCTGTTTTACAGTGCAAGCCTACATGTGTCTACTCATATGTAAGTCCCATTGATTTCAATTGGTTGTATTCCTAGGTAAATATATAAAATGAGCCAGTCAGTGTGGTACAGTGGTTAGAGTGTTGGTCTAGGAATCGGGAGACCAGGGTTCAAGTCTCCACGCAGCAATGAAGCTGGCTGGGTGCCCTTGGGCTGGTCACTGTGTTTGAGAATAACCTACATTACAGGCTTGTTGTGGGGATTAAATGAGGAGGGGGAGAACCATGGACACCATCTTGAGCTCCTTGGGAAAGTGTGGGATATAAACACAATCAGTCAATCAATCAATCAATCAATCAAAAATACACATTATCCCATCTCCTGCCACACATTTCAGAAGATCTCCCCCACCCCAAATCCTTCCGCTTGATCCCCTTCATATAAAAGTCGGAGGCTTCTGCACATATATTATTATTATTCATTTCTCATGGAGCGTCTTCACAATACAAGAAAAACATACAGAACACCGTTGCAAATATAAAAACAGTAAAATTGAAAAACTATTAAAATAATAACTTGCAATCTATTTTCAAATGACTTCTGAATAACTCTCCTCTGCATATTCATATATTACACACACACACACATTTTTCTCTTTCTCGATTTTTCTTCTTTTCTTCTCTTTTTCCTTTCTCTCTTTTCCCCCTCCCCTTCCCCCGCTTCTAAGTTGTCCTGTATCTTATACACTCTCTCTTAGTTATTATTATTACTTTAATTACAACACACCTCTCTCTACTAATTTCCTTTTTGCGTGTATGTGTCTTTTGTATTTGATTATACTAATATAATTCCTAATGGATGGGGTAAGGTAATTAAGTATGTAATCGCATCTAATGAAATGTGTTGTTTTTGTCCCCGTTCACTTTCGGCTTTTCATTATGTAGGCACCTCCCCACCCCTTACAAAAAGAAGCGTGGTGAGACAATGCTAAGATGAGTGGGCCACGTGACAGTACAAAGGTGTTTCTTGAAGCTTCAACACACACACGCATATATGATATAAATGTGTCCTGTTGGATGAGGCCAAAGTCTCACCTAGTCCTGCATCCTATTAGGACAGTGATCAGGCAGATTTGGATGGGAAGCCTGCTAGCACTATATGAGTGACAGCTCTCTTTCCCTGCTTTTGATTCTCAGCAACAGATATAAACCAGGTGTCGGGGTCTGGGTGAGGAATGAGCAAGGAATTTGGTCCTTTTTCAAAGCGGTTTGTGAAGCAGTTTTAGTGAGCAAAAAGTGTGTACAAAAATATGCAGTTTAGATTTTTACAAGGGACACAGGTGGCGCTGTAGTCTAAACCACCGAGCCTCTTGCTCTTGCCAATCAGAAGGTCGGCGGTTCGAATCCAAACGACGGGGTGAGCTCCCGTTGCTCTGTCCCAGTTCCTGCCAACCTAGCAATTTGAAAGCACGCCAGTGCAAGTAGATAAATAGGTACCGCTGCGGCAGGAAGGTAAACGGCGTTTCCATGAGCTCTGGCACTCATTACAGTGTCCCTTAACAAACTACAGCTGCCAGAATTCTTTGGGGAAAATCTATGACTGCTTACAGTGGTATCATAGTGCTTTGGGGGATGTGGATGCCACTGTGGTCTAAACCACCGAGCCTCTTGGGCTTGCCGATTGGAAGGTTGGCAGTTCAAATCCCTGTGACGGAGTGAGCTCCCATTGCTCTGTCCCAGCTCCTGCCAACCTAGCAGTTCGAAAGCACGCCAATGCAAGTATATAAACAGGTATTGCTGCGACCGGGAGGTAAATGGCCTTTCCATGCACTCTGGTTTCTGTCACAGTGTCCCGTTGCACCAGAAGCAGTTTAGTCCTGCTGGCCACATGACCCGGAAAGCTGTCTGTGGACAAACGCCAGCTCCCTCGGCCTGAAAGCGAGATGAGAACCATAATCTCATAGTCTCCTTTGACTGGACTTAACCATCCAGGGGTCCTTTACCTTTGTAACTAGATTTTTCTATATATATATAAAATATGCATATATTGCTGACAAATGCGCTGGGAATGCATATTTTGCTTTTCACAAGGATCTATTTTTATGTATGAAGTCATAGAGTCATACAACCGTAGAGTTGGAAATCCATACAAAATCTCTAATTGTGGACTTTTCATCTGCACAGACCAGGATGAAACAGACCTGTGAATGAACTCTGGTGAAATGGAAACGGTGTGGTATTAGTTGCTCAGCCAGTCCATAGGCTCTGTAGCTACAGGTGGAAGTAACCCAGAAGCTGGTGCACCTGGCAAAGCTATAGCTATGCACCTGCTATTTATCTAAGAACAGGAAGCAGCCTCGAAATAATATTGCAGTCTCTTTAGATGCAAATCTGGGGAGCACTTCACTCTGGAATCCACACCCTGCCTTAGACAAATTGTAACATCCTTCTTCAACCCAACAGTAACAACATTTGACTAATCGCTCCATAGTAATATGCCCAGGAGCTCAACTTCTGTTTGATCTGCTTACATGCAGCCAGTTAAGGCTGGCACTGCCCCACCAATCTCAGTCCACTTTCAGCCAGTTCGCTTTTGTCAGCAAAATTCAGGGTTATGGTGGAAGACTGTATCTGCATGGCAGAGAACCTGCTCTTCATGTAGAGCCTTGCATTAACATTCCCCTGGCATCTCCCGCTAAAGCCTTCAAAAGAATGGTAGCCAATCAGTGTAGACAGTACTGTGGTCAGACTTGTAGAAGACAGCTTCCTTGGATTTTTTTTTATTTAGACTTAAAATCAATTTTTTTTAAATGCACAGGCTAGTTATTTGGATCAGAGTTCTGGTTTTGCTTACAATAACTGCAGCAACCATTTAATATATCTAGCTGATATAAATAATTTTCACTCTCTAAATACAATAAATGATTTTGTGTTTTTGTAAAAAGCCCTCTAGGGACGTGGGTGGCGCTGTGGGTTAAACCACAGAGCCTAGGACTTGCCGATCAGAAGGTCGGCGATTCGAATCCCCGCGACGGGGTGAGCTCCCGTTGCTCGGTCCCTGCTCCTGCCAACCTAGCAGTTCGAAAGCACAAAGTGCAAGTAGATAAATAGGTACCACTCCGGCGGGAAGGTAAATGGCATTTCCGTGTGCTGCTCTGCTTCGCCAGAAGCAGTTTAGTCATGCTGGCCACATGACCCGGAAGCTGTACACCGGCTCCCTTGGCCAGTAAAGCGAGATGAGCGCCACAACCCCAAAGTCGGTCACGACTGGACCTAATGGTCAGGGGTCCCTTTACCCTTACCTAAAAAGCCCTCTATCCAAAGCATCCCTTATTGGCCAATATTGCTTTTGGGGGAAAACGAACCTGCTTTTAAAAAATGTGAATGAGAACCAATGTGGTGTAGTGGTTGGAGTGTCAAATTAGGACCTGGGAGACCAGGGTTCAAATCGTCCACTCAGCCATGAAGCTCACTGGGTAACCATGGGCCAGTCACTGCCTCTGAGCCTAACCTAACTCACAGGTTGCTATGAAGATAAAACTGGAGACACCACCTTGAGCTTGATGGAGAACAGGTGGGATATAAATGCAAAAGAAAAGGAAAAAATAAAAAACTATACAACTGCACATTTGTAGGCACACTTAAAAAGAAGCAGTTTTCCTTCCTCAAATTCTTTTTGGCCCCAGTTCCCACCAAAGCAGCTGATTCTGTCTTTATGGATCACCTAACAGCATTTCATGTAAAATAGCATGTTTTTGAGTGCCAGCTTCAGTCTACCATTCAGGAGAATCAAAAGAATGGAATGGATCGAAGGACACACAGCAATCACCAGTGAACAGATATAATCTTTCCATCTGCTCCTTGCTTGGCAGGAAGGCATTCCTACAAGCATCTCGGCCACAAAGCTGCAGATGTAGAGCATCAGGAAAGAGATCAGAGATTTAATGGCGGTGATGTGAGCGTCAGTCCTCAGGTCCTTGTTGTCCGCCGCACCGTGTCTCATCTCCTTGGTGTGTCTCCACAGAGATGCAATGAGCAAGGTGGATGATGCTACAAAGAACAGAAGCGGGATGACTGCCAATGTCAAGAACATGAGGAAACCCTTGAAGTAGGAGATGGTCCCGACGGGGCTGTCAAAGGTGGCGTTTCTCAGAAAGCTCCTGGTTGAGTTGCAGAGGTGGCCACTATAATCCATCCAGATGAAAGGGAGGGAAGAGATCAAAGAGACCAGCACCGAACCCAGCAGAATCTGCGGAACCATCCTGACGATTCTCAGCTTGATTAGCAGAAAGTACCGCTGGGTGAAAGTGCTGATCTTGGCACAGTAGAACATGCTGAGGCACGCAGCAAACCAGAGGCAAGCTGTGCTGGCCAAAACCAGGAGGACATAGTGGACTCTGATCACTTCCCACTGGTACATCTTCGGTAAGAGGGAAGCGTGCAGGATGGTTCCCTGGAGAAGAAGCCGAGATGAACAGAGGCAGAGCAGGATGACGTCGCAAGTGGGCAGCTTTTTCCTTTTCGCCCAGTCTGTGTAGCCAACGGCCACAATGAACGCACTGGCAGCCATGCCCACAGCGCCCTGGCTCACGATTATGACTTGGAAGGTTTTATGAACAGAATCTGACATCCTTGCACTCACCTTTGCCTGGATTTCTGCCTTGGTGATATATCCACAGACAATCAGCGATTTGGACAATCCTGTCAAAGATCTTCAGGGGTAGCATGTAGCTCTGATCATGTTCAGAAACAGTAGACAGGGCAATGTGAAGTATTGGTATTACCTGGTTCCATCAGTCCTACAGCCTTCCATTCTTTTGGGATCCAGCCAGAGCACATGCATTGTCCACACCAAAATTCTCATTCTCCTGGTCCAGGAAGTCGCCTGAAATCTATACTGTGTGTTTTATTCTGGTGTTGTTTCAGGGCATGCAAATGATTGGTGTGATTTCCAATTTGGCTTTAATCCCAGCCTTTCTCCTGAACATACATTTGCAAGATGCATCTGCTCAAACACATCTCTTTCACCCCTTCCTGCTGTCCATTCTCTTCTTATAGTCATACTTTAGAGTCTAAGATCTTCAGGGCTACAAACTATGTGTGTGTTTTTTCTTATGCTATAAAATAGGAAGGGTTGAGAATACTCCTCCTTCATGATCCCATTTGCAGCCCATCGAAAATTGGTATGTGTGTGTTGGGCTGTTTTCAGTGTCAGTGGGTGTATGATTATAGGGAGGAAACTTATCAGAGGAACTCCTTTGGGCTGGTGACTGATCTATCGGGCCCCCCCCCCCACCGGTACTCTGTTCCTGGGGGGCATCCTTTCTTTACCCTGACCAACTTTTCCTCCAAAATATCATTTGGGCCATTGGGGGACGGGGAGATATGGTGAACTCATCAGAGATGCAAGGGAACTCTGGTAAATTTCAGGCCCTCCTCCCTTCCCTCCAAAAATATTTGCAGTTCTTGAAAGGGAAGAGGGAGTTTTGTACACTCCTGCCCATGCAAAAAAATAAAAATAAAATAAAATAAACCAGCCCATGCGTTCAAAAATTTGGCCAGACCTACTGGTGGAGATAAAATTGAGCGCTGATGTTACTGTGGGGGCTGCTTTGACCCAGGGAACCAGGCAGAGGGCCTTCTCAGTAGTGGCGCCCTCCCTGTGGAACGCCCTCCCATCGGATGTCAAAGAGATAAACAACTACCTGATATTTAGAAGACATCTGAAGGCAGCCCTGTTCAGGGAAGTTTTTAATGTGTGACATTTTAATGTATTTTTAATCTTTGTTGGAAGCCGCCCAGAGTGGCTGGGGAGATCAAGCCAGACGGGCGGGGGTACAAATATATTATTATTATCATCATCATCATCTGCCTGCCAGAAGGGACTATGTAGGCCAGTGGTGGCCAAACTTGGCCCTCCAGCTATTTGGGACTACAATTCCCATCATCCCTGACCAGCTAGGGATGATGGGAGTTGAGGTCCAAAAATAGCTGGAGGGCCAAGTTTGGCCACCACTGGTGTAGGCAAACAGGCGTGATGGTTGTGTTATACCTCCAATTCCAGAGGCAATAGACCTCTGAACACCAGCTGATAGAAATCAGAAGTTGTGAGAGGGCTGTAGCACTCGGAACATAAGAAAAGCCCTACTAGATCAGGCCAAAGGCCCACCTGGTCCAGCATCCTGTTCTTAGAGTGGCCAACCAAATGCCTGTGGGAAACCAGGGGGCAGAACAGGAGCACAAGAACAACACTCTCCCCACCAGCAGTTCCCAGCAACTTGTATTTGCAAGCATTGCTTCCTCCAGTTCAACTGGGGGGACAGAGCATGATTATCATGGCTAGTAACCAAGGATAGCCCTCTCCCCTGGTACAGTGGTACCTCGGGTTAAGTACTTAATTCGTTCCGGAGGTCTGTTCTTAACCTGAAACTGTTCTTAACCTGAAGCACCACTTTAGCTAATGGGGCCTCCTGCTGCCGCCGCACCGCAGAAGCATGATTTCTGTTCTCATCCTGAAGCAAAGTTCTTAACCTGAAGCACTATTTCTGGGTTAGCAGAGTCTGGAACCTGAAGCGTATGCAACCTGAAGCGTATGTAACCCAAGGTACCACTGTACTTTGTCTCACCCTCATTCAAAGCCATCTAGGTGAAGGGGTGAAGACGGGAACAAATCAATGAATGCTCCCCTCTGCTATCCCGAGCCCTGTTGGTGTCATCACCCATGTGCAAGTGGATGAATGCCTGCCATCACTTTCACCAAGTCATGCTGCTCACACATGTTGCAAGGAGTATTTGCCTGGGCCAGGTCCTGACCGCAGTGAGGAGTTGCAGAACCAGGCCCTTGCTGTGTTTTTCTTGGGGGAGTTGGGTGTGGCCTGGCAGGTGTGGCCAGATCAAGAGATGTGCAGCAACTGGAAACAAGCCCAAGAGGAGTATATAAGGCCAGTGTTTTGCCCTGGTTCTTTGCCACAGCAATGTGGTTTATACTCTGTTGTTGACAGAGTTGTTCCTGATCCTGCTTTAGTGCTCCTGTCCTTGCTCCTGTTCCAGTTTCTGTTCCTGGGTTCTGTTCTGTTCCTCATCGAGTTTCCATCCTCCATTGAACTGCTACCATTGTTACCATCCATACCTTGGTCCTGGTGTGTCGGGTCTGGATGGCGGCCACCTACAACCCGGACAGTGACACATGTTGGGTGGCTTTTGAGTTCCTTGCAGATCCTTGGATTTAATGGAAGTTGTGGCTCAACTCCATCAATGTCTCATGCATTCATTCCCTGGGGAAAGCAAGACTGGCAAAAGTCAAGAGGATGACAAGAGAGAGAATGGAATGGGGAGAGTCATTCATGGCATATAAGGGAGGAGAACAAGTAATTTTCACACAGAGTACAATTAAAACTATTGGACTCGCTGTCACAAGATGTGATGGTGGCTCAGGTGGCTTCAAAAAGATGTTAGGCAAATTCATGGATGTTATGGAGTTGAAAACCTGCCCCAATGCCCTGGGGGCAATTCAGATTCTCCCTACTCCCTTCCATACTCCCTTCCATCCAAACCTAAACACACACACACACATATCATGGGATGGGACAACTATTGCTTAACCCCCTGCCCCAAGTCACTGCTGAGCATTTTTTAATCCACCTTTCCCTTTATTTCCCCCCTTTTAAAATGGCATGACATGAATGAGAGGCTTAGAACGCAGGAGGAAAGATCACTGGACTTTCCAAAATATACGTAATCTACCCCCAGGTTCCAGTTCTGAAGCTTTATTAAGAGGAAGGATAAAGGCAAAGAAACAAAAGAGTTTATTCTCTAAATACCTTATACCAGACAACTGAACATAGATGCTGAAGCTTACATGCATCGTCCATGACATTCGGAGATGACAAAGTGGTGGCAAGCGGATAAGAATGGATGGCACATGATAAGCCTCATTTTCATCCCTGGAGTCTCACACATAAGCCTCATTTTCATCCCTGGAGACTCAGGGGAGAGGCCTGGCAGAGGGAAGAGAATCCACCTCTCAGGTGTGACCAGGTGATGTGCATTTGGTGCATGTCGTTCCAGCAAGTACACAGATGGAAATGAGCCACTGTTGTTTTTCCAACTTGAGAAGATGGAAACAAAAGGAGTGCCATGGGAGATATTTCTTATCAACTCCTGGTAGGCAGAAGTTATCAGGGAGGGTGGAATCCATCCCACTGATGCATAGAATAGAGGACATGCATTCTCTGAAATTGAGAATCTAGCCAGGTATTTTATTCTTAGGGCCACCTGCAGAGAAAAGCCATCAGTGACTATTAGCCATTGTTTGCAGTATAACCTCCAGAATAGATAATGGGTGAGGAAACATTTTCAGCCTAAGCCTGTAGGGCCACATCGCAGTGGTGGGTGGAGCCAGAGGAAAAGTGGGTGGAGCAATGAATATAATTTTTGCTAGTTTGCACTCACACTCACATCCCCCTCTCTATCCTTTAGCCAGGAAGCAAGAGGCATTATGCAACAAGGCTTTCTCTATGTTCTTTATCCATCTTCCTATTTACACATCTGCCCTTAGGGTCCAGTTCCCAGGTCCACTATTTAAATTACCAGCAGCAACTAGGGATGGATGGAGTATCAATTGCGCTGCATTTTTAACAGAACCAAGCTAATTGACACATTCCAAACTAATACACAGATCAGAACATAATCATTTTTCAGATTTCACACTTCTCCAAAATTTATGCGATACAATTTTCAAAAAAGTTCCAAAATGAATGAACAATTCCCGCATTTTTGGTTTAAAAAATGCATTTGAAAATACACATAAAATGTGTATTTACATATGTATTTTGTGATAACATGCATACTTCAAAAGTATTTAAAGTGCAAATCCCCCATGTATATATTACAAATCAATGTGGGAACAGGACAAATGGATTTATGAATGAACGTATGGGAGATTGGCATGGCTCCTTCTTTCTGTAGTGGCAACAATGTGCCTTGATTTGTCCACCCTGCCATTCACAACTAAAGCTACAATTGTCAACACACTTCCTCTTCCAGAGCTCATGAATCCAATGGAACACACCCTCAGCACCTGCATCTGAAGACCACAGCATGAATCAGCACAAGCTATTTATTGAAACATGACAATATTGTTCCAACGAGGAGCCGGATAGTGTTTCTCAGCTTTTTCTGTTGTAGCAAATGATCTTTCCTTCAAGCCACATGATAGAAGAATAAGATCATTTCCTCCAGACTCTGCCAATGGAGATACAGAGATGTTGCCAAAGGCTGTTTGGCTTCTGCTCAAAGAAATGTCTGAGTAATTTTTAGGGAGGTTTGAAAAGAAAGAGGTAAAATTTCACAAGATGCTTCAAACATCCCTAAGACTGACTCGTTCCTTTGGGAGTCTTGGGATAGGAAGGTGATATAGTTGCCCACAGTCTCTGACGCAGAGGATCCCACAAAGTCATGAGGAACATCTGCCTGAGTTTGGAATTTGTGATAATCAAACTGATGGCATGTCCTGAATGATATCCGGCCACCATAACAATGGACAATACCACTGTCAAGGGATTGATGAACAACATGAGTGAAATCTCAGCTGCAAAGGCTACAGTGTAGAGGAGAAGGAATGATGCCACCATCTTGACTGCTCTCAATTGAACGTCCATCCTCTGATCTCTAAAACCTTCTCTGTTCTGTTGCATCCTCTTAACATGGTGCAGAAGGGAGTGAATCAAGAAGACAGAAGAAGCTAAGCATATAATAAAGGATGGGAATGTCCCTGCAATGTACAGAAGAGAAGAAAATAGCATCCCAGTGGTCTGAACATAACACCTCCCAGTATTGTTACCCAAAGGGTGATCTGTCCCATTGCAGCATTGGTAGCAATCTTCAAACCAGTTGAAAGGAAGGGAGACAAGTAAGGAACCCAACACTGATCCTAGGAGCAGGTATGGAACCATCCTGGATATCCCCATCTTAATTTTCACGAGGAGAGGCTGGGTAAAGGTGAGAATTTTCATGCAGTAAAAGGCAGCAAGCCACGTGGCTGTCCACAGGGTAACAGCATTGAAAAATGCCCAGAGGAAAACGACAGATTTTGGCATACGTTTTGGATTGCTGATGTCAGTAAAAACTGAGTAACGGATGCCCAAAGTTAGCCCCAGGAAAAGAAGGCGGGACACACTCAGCACCAACAGGATCATGTCGGAGGAAGAGAGCGTTTTGTTTCTGGACCATTCAAGGCCACCTGCAATGGTGATGAATCCGTTTCCCAACAAGCCGATGACAAGCATAGCTGTGATGACAATGGGAAAGAAAAAATGGAGAAAAGCTGATCCCAACATCTCTCCTCGATTTGCGGACAAACAGAAGCTGATGAGAGACTTCCTGTACCTTGGACAGCAGACTGTGTGCGTGGCTAAGATGCCATGCAGCTCTCTCTGTCTTTTATCCAAGAGAGGGCTAGAAATGCTGCAGAAATTTATTTAAGCTAGGATTGTTTTGCTAGAAACATAAATATGGACTGGGCAGGTCAACATCCTGTTTGCGACATTTGCATGGTCTTTTCCATGCCTCTGTGTACCTACTGTCAAGTAAATGTGGACGTCAAAGAGTGGTCTCCTTCTGTCATCCTGACTGCCAAGCATATTACAAGACTCTTTAGAAGCATGTGGATTTGAAGAGTCAGACCTGAAATGTCCCCATATTGGGAGGAAAAATGATATAATTGGGCCCTGTTCACATAGCCAGGCACACCTGTTCAGATGATCACCCAGCCCTTAATCTATCTTAATATCATCTCTCTTTTATGGAATGTTCTTCCCAGAAATGTCCACCCGGCCTTGCCATCATTGCAGCATCAGGAAAAGGTGTTCTTGTTTTCCCAGGCGTGTGGGCAGAATCAACAATATTCTATTCTATTCTATTGCTAAATCTGTTTTTAAGATACATGCTGTAAGTTTCATTATATGCCTGTTGACTTTGTCCATGGAGTTTCCTTGGCAGGGATACTGGAGTGGCTTGCCGGTTCCTGCTCAAAGCAGAGACATCACCTTCCCGACAAAGGTCAGTATAGTTAAAGCTACGGTTTTCCCAGTAGTGATGTATGGAAGTGAGAGCTGGACCATAAAGAAGGCTGATCGCCGAAGAATTGATGCTTTTGAATTCTGGGGCTGGAGGAGACTCTTGAGAGTCCCATGGACTGCAAGAAGATCAAACCTATCCATTCTTAAGGAAATCAGCCCTGAGTGCTCACTGGAAGGACAGATCCTGAAGCTGAGGCTCCAATACTTTGGCCACCTCATGAGAAGAGAAGACTCCCTGGAAAAGACCCTGATGCTGGGAAAGATGGAGGGCACAAGGACAACAGACGAGGCACAAGAGGTCGGACACGACTAGACGACTAAACAACACAGCCTGATGCAATGAGGCAATGGAGAGAAGTTATGGAGAAAAAACCTGCCTAGTCTTTCTTCCTTGGACACCTTCACTGCTGCTGGCTCTGACTTAATGGAAAGGAAGGGGATGCATACTTGGTGACGGGAGAGTGAGCTGGGTGGAACAGTCTCCCAAATACAGTGGTACCTTGGGTTAAGAACTTAATTCATTCTAGAGGTCCATTCTTAACCTGAAACTGTTCTTAACCTGAGATACCACATTAGCTAATGGGGCCTCCCGCTGCTGCCGTGCCACCGCAGCACGATTTCTGTTCTCATCCTGAAGCAAAGTTCTTAACCAGAGGTACTATTTCTGGGTTAGCAGAGTCTGTAACCTGAAGAGTCTGTAACCCGAGGTACCGCTGTAGACTGTTTTACCAAAAGAATTTCAGAGAGCTTGCTCGCCTCAACTTTGAGCTCTTCTACTAGAATGTGAACCAAGCATTCAGCTAGACCTACCTTTGTGAAAATTAGACTTCTTTTGGGGGATAAATGCACTAAATACTTGTTGTCACTTTTGGAGAGGTGGAAATATTGGTGGTGATAACAGAACATGCCTTTTCAACATCCCCAGTAATCTCTGCTCAGGGAAGGACAATATTCTGGAAAAGACACCCAGAGACTTTTGCTGGATGTCCTTGAGGATGCAAATCCGAGAAGGATTTCATCAGTGAGTGTTCAGATTACTTGTGCACACAGCATTTACATAAATCTCATCTATGGTATTGTGTATGGATCGGCAGCTGGGATTTTGCATAGCACCGTCCTGTGTTTCATCGAAATTGCTTTCCTGGGTTTAGTGGGGAGAATTGGGAAGAGAATGCTGTTCGAGGAGAAAGCTGTTATCTAAGCTTTTCATTTCGAGAAATCTTTTTAGGGCAGTGGAATCTCATAACTCAGCAAGCAAAAAAGCTGGCTGGGGTGACTGCGATAATTTATCAGGCGCGCTAGAAAAACTCATTTTAAGCTAAGCAAACAAAATAGAACCGGGTAAGACAGTCAAGCGCTGGTTGCTTTTGAGCTGTTTGTCACATTATGTTCCCTGTCTGTTTCTTGAGGACGTGGGTTGGGAAGGGTCTGGAGGACTGGAGAGGCAAAACTTAGTAGTGGTGCTTTGCATGTAAAACATCCTAAATTCAGTTCCAGGACTCTTCAGTTAGAAGACTCCAAATAGCAGGGTCAGGAGAAAACTATTATCTTGGAGATCTTGGAAAGTTGCTTTCAGGCAGAAATGATGTGAACAGAGTAGGGCTACACCATCCATTTAAAGCACCATGATAGGCAAAGGTAAAGGACCCCTGGACGGTTAAGTCCAGTCAAAGACGACTATGGGGTTGCAGACTATGGGGTCATCTCACTTTTCAGGCCAAGGGAGCCAGTGTTTACCCACAGTTTTCCAGGCCATGTGGCCAGCATGACTAGACTGCTACTGGTGTACGGAGGGCCGTGATGAGTGCCAGAGCACATGCAAACACCATTTACCTTCCCACTGCAGCGGTACCTATTTATCTACTTGCGCTGGTGTGCTTTCGAACTGCTAGGTTGGCAGGAGCTGGGACAGAGCAACAGGAGCTCACCCCGTCGTGAGGATTCGAACCGCCAACCTTCCGATCAGCAAGCTCAGTGTTTTAGACCATAGTACCATTCACGTCCCCCAAAGCACTATGATACCACTGTAAGCAGTTCTAGGTTTCCCCACAGAATTCTGGCAGCTGTAGTTTGTTAAGGGTGCTGCAAGTTGTTCGGTGACCCCTGTTCCTCTCACGGAGCTACAATTCCCAGAGTTCCCTATTGATTGTTAAACCACTCTATAACTGTAGCTTTATATTATAAACAGCCCTGTGATCCCCAGATGAAGGGTGGTATAGAAATTCAATACACATAATAAACATTAGTGATTTAAATGCAGCATGTGAATGTGGTCTAGATCAGGGCAGCCCTACCAATTGGCACAGTGAGACAACTGCTTCGGGCAACTGATGCTGGAGGTCAACAATAGTAGCCTCTCAGCTGTTCCTCGTGAGCTACTTGCCTCTCTTGAGGACACAGCTGTGTATGTACATGACCTGTTCTTGAGCCACTAAGTGAACCTGCTACCCCCAGGTGTAGTGAAGGGTGCAATTTTATCATCAGGCTTTTGTGGAATGGGGAGGGGTGCCATCGTGTTCTTCACCTCAGGCAACAAAATATAAGCTTATTAAATTTGTAAATTGTCCGACTCTTGAAATAGAGTCCTAAAGTGATTTGCAAGCAAGTAAAAATAATAATACAAAAATGAAACTTTGTTGTTGTTTAGTCCTTTAGTTGTGTCCGACTCTTCGTGACCCCATGGACCAGAGCACGCCAGGCACTTCTGTCTTCCACTGCCTCCCTCAGTTTGGTCAAACTCATGTTGGTAGCTTCGAGAACACTATCTAACCATCTCGTCCTCTGCCGTCCCCTTCTCCTTGTGCTCTCCATCTTTCCCAACATCAGGGTCTTTTCCAGGGAGTCTTCTCTTCTCACGAGGTGGCCAAAGTATTGGAGTCTCAGCTTCAGGATCTGTCCTTCCAGTGAGCACTCAGGGTTGATTTCCTTAAGAATAGGATAGGTTTGATCTTCTTGCAGTCCATGGGACTCTCAAAAGTCTCCTCCAGCACCATAAATCAGGCTATCGGCTATCAAAACGCCTGAGCTTGAGGGCCTATAGCAGATGACGTTCTCCTACATGGATTCTGCAAATGTTGTTACCCTCTCTCTTAATGTTAGAATGCATTTTGTCAAGAAATGGCCAAAGCACTCAAATATGCCATTCCAACTTCACCGCAGATGTGTTTACTGAACATATGGGATGATCCACGGGAAATGTTCAACCAAGGAATAGCTCAGTTGATAGGAGCACAAGACTCTTCAATCTCAGCGTCATCTAAGATAGCTGCACTTCACTGACTAATTTGGGGGTAGCTAACCTATGGTCCTCCGTATGTCGCTGAACGATAAAAGGTGATTTCTTTCACAAAAGTTCATTAATTTCTGCTGCTCCAGATGGTAGGACCAGGACCAATGTATTCGAATTACAAGAAAGGAAATTCTGATTAAACATTAGGAAGAACATTCTGATGGTAAGAGTTGTATGACAGTGGAATGGACTGTCATGAAAGGTGGAGGTTTTTTAGAGGTTAGATTGGCATCTGCCTGAGATGCTTTATCTGTGATTCCTTTATTGCAGGGGGTTGGAATAGATGACACTTCCCACTCTGCAATTCTATGATTCTATTGTTCATTCTTATTACAGGGCTCCACAAAACCCTTCTATCCAGTCTGATTTCTTCTGCATCTTCTGTTCCTTCCTGCTTTCTCTCTCTCTCTCTCACTCTCTCCCAACACTGCCAGGTTTCAATAATTGATAAGCAATAAGAGCAAGTTATCTCTGAAGGGAAACTGTTTCAGTAACTGTGAAATTTTCCTTTGCTGTAATTAAGGTATTCCATAAATAAACAAGCATTTTAAAATGGGCTGAATTATTCATGTTCTCCAGGTTGTTATAGTGACGGAGGATCTCCCTGGCGGGCTCCTGGTCCTGCGCCCAAACGGTAGTGATTGTACATCGCACCTGGAAGCAAAATCTCTAATTGCATCAGTCAGAGCAATAGACCTCGGTGACCCGCTTAACCCAGGGGAGACGGTGACATTTTATGCTGCTAGACAGCCCGTGCTGAATCACGTCAAGAACAGCAACTTAAGGGTTTTCTGGGGCAGAGGCGAGACACGGCCAGGCCACAGCACTCGGTGGAACAATCAGGTCATAGCTAATAAGTCAGATGACAAAGCTTTATACAGGCAGTTGGTTTTTTTCCAACCCATAAAATGAAGCAAGGAAACTCATAGGGCTGGATAGGGGAGGAAGATGGGTATGTTATTAAAGGAAGGTGAGACTCAGGAAGATGCAATGCTTGATTGCCGAAAGAGTATTTTAAGAACACGTCTGGGGAGACTCCCCCCCCCCCCGTATAACAGTCTTATTAGCATAAGATGGTTCTCCTACTCACTTTGATGCAATAGAATTGCAGAACTGTGGTGTAGGAAAGGATCCCAAGGGTAATCTAGGCCAGGCATAGGCAAACGCGGCCCTCCAGATGTTTTGAGACTACAGTTCCCATCATCCCTGACCACTGGTCCTGTTGGCTAGGGATGATGGGAGTTGTAGTCCCAGAACATCTGGAGGGCCAAGTTTGCCTATGCCTGATCTAGTCCAACATCTTGTGCAGGAATCGCAACTAAAGAATCCCTGACAGATGGTCATCTATTATGTGTTGGGAAACCTCCAAAGAAGAAGAGTTCATCACCTTCCACTGTCAAGCAAGAACTCACCATCAGAAAGTTATTCCTAATGTTTAGTTGGAATCTCCTTTCTTGTATTTGTCCGGATCCTACCTTCTGGAGCTGCAGAAAACAAGTTTGCTCCATCCGTCTGTGACAACCAGTGCTTTTTTTCTAGAAGGAGAAGAGCTGGAGTGGCAGAAGGGCGCTTGCTCAGCTGAGCGCTGGGATAATTACTTGCAAAAAAATAATAATGTGTATTTTAGGCAAAATTGCACACAAGCATCTATACCTTAGGAGAAATTCACAGGAAAATGTGAATTAATTTTGCAATTAAATTAAAAGACAATTAATTTTCATGAGGAGATACACACACACACACACACACACACACACACACACACTGATGTGGAAATGTGGAGAAATTAAGTTTGGAAAATTGAGAAATGGAGAGTAGCCAAAATTGATAGATCTGCTATCCCTAGTTAATACTACTTTATTTGAAGGTGTCAGCATAGCCCCACCATTTTCCGGTGCTTCCTACCCACCCACCGTTTTATTATGACATTATTAATGCTGCACCATTGCTTTGTTTCTGTTCCGGCCTGTTTCACTCAATTAGTAAGTACTGTTTTCTCATCCTTGAGTATTGAGTTTCCACTTTCCAAACCACTTATACTCTGCAACCTCATTTTAGCATTCAATATTCAGAAAGCAGTTGACATAATGAGGTGAGCAAGTGGTCAATATTATTAAGTCTGGAAACTAGCAAAGCATTCTAGGCATCCCGGTGCTTGGGGTGATAGACATCTCACATCTGTGGAGAAGGCGCAAAACCCACATAAATAGATTTCAGGGAAGAATTTGGGGGAGTTCAAATTGCAAAAGTGGACTCGCCTAATCAGCACCTCCAGAGAGATTAGACTTTATTCATAATATGAGAATAATATGCAATTATTCTCAGTTCCATTATGTGGTGGTCCAACGGCTGATCCATTTCTTGTTCTTCCTTTATTCTAGAGGCCGTGGCACAGGGCTGGATTTAGGTTTGATGAGGCCCTAAGCTACTGAAGGTAATGGGGCCCTTTAGATGTCCAGCTGACCTTGTCCTTAGATTGTTGCTGTTTTTTGTGTTGAATATATGCTACATGGTAATTTATGGACCTAACAGGTATCTCAAGCCATTTGCATGTTGCCATGCAACCAGTCCATGCAGAACGTAGGCACCCTATATATAGAAAGGAGCAAACCAGTGACATTTTAGGGAGCAGGCTAGCAGGTGGGGCCCATGACTTACATCATAGGAGCCTACACAACACAAAACACTCTTGCTGTATGTAGGTTTTATTGTATTTGTTTTTTATCTTATATTTTGGAAATGTACATCCAGTTGTTGTTTTTATTTAATTTTTCCGGGGGCCCCAAGAGAGTGGGGCCCTAAGCTATAGCTTGTTTAGCTTATACAGTGGTACCTCTGGATGCTGACGGGATCTGTTCCAGAGCCCCGTTCGCATCCAGAAGCAAACGCAACCCGCGTCCGTGGGTCGTGATTTGACGCTTCTGCACATGCGCATGACGTCATTTTGACCGTCTGCACATGCACGAGCGGTGAAACCCAGAAGTAACGTGCTCTGTTACTTCTGGGTCACCGCAGTGCGCAACCCGAAAATACTTATCCCAAAGCTACTTCAACCTGAGGTATGACTGTACGTAAATCTGGCACCGTGACCTGGCAGCTGGAGCAGCTGCTGCACATTCACCTGTAAGCTGTCTTGACTCATAGAATTATAAGATTATAGAATTGTAGGTGTTATGTACTGAGTTGAATAGGATCCAAACTGCAGCAGTCTGATTGGTCCTAGAACAATAGGATCCAAAAGGCAGCAGTCTGATTGGTCCTAGAACAATGCAGCAGTATGATTGGTTGGCAGGAACCACCCAATCATGCTCCAGATAGAAGTGAATCCACAACCTGATTGGCTTACAGTAGAATTCCGGAATTAGCCAATCATGTGCAGCCCATTGTGTAAATAATGTATATAAAGCAGATACTTTGAGGGGACTTGGATTCATTCCTCCTCACCACTATGAGCTGAGTATATTTCAGTAGAGTTGGAAGGGACCTTGAGGATCATCAAGCCCAACCCCCTGCTATGCAGTTGTTGTTGTTGTTGTTGTTGTTGTTAAGGTAAAGGGACCCTTGGCCATTAGGTCCAGTGTGACCGACTCTGGGGTTGCAGCGCTGATCTCGTTTTATTGGCCGAGGGAGCCGGCGTACAGCTTCCAGGTCATGTGGCCATCATGACTAAGCCACTTCTGGCGAACGAGAGCAGCGCACGGAAACGCCGTTTACCTTCCCGCCGGAGCGGTACCTATTTATCTACTTGCACTTTGACGTGCTTTCGAACTGCTAGGTTGGCAGGAGCAGGGACCGAGCAACGGGAGCTCACCCCGTCGTGGGGATTCGAACCGTCAACCTTCTGATCGGCAAGCCCTAGGCTCTGTGGTTTAACCCACAGCGCCACCCGCATCCCTTGTTGTTGTTGCCCACTTTTTAATCTAAGGTCTCATGATGGGTTACAACAGTTTAAAATCCAGCATTAAAACCAGTTTAAAATTAATTCTGTGGGACCGTGAACTAGCCCAAGCCACAAAAACGTTGCCAACCCCTGCTCTAGCCCCTTCTGTCATTCTGTCACCAAACTCATACCATTGTAATTTGTACACGGGGAATGTTTCCGTTGGAGTTGGAGAGCTGCCCTTGAACGATATGTTCTTCTCACTTGGCCAGGAAAGCCTCTGAATTATACTCCTCTGCCTCGGGATCCAGCTGCTCAGGTGGTTCGGTAGCTGAATAGGAGGCATGCTGAACAAGTGGCCGCAACCAATCCAGGTCATATGCTAAGGCAGATGCTGCATCCATCAAAGCAAAAGACAGAGCCAGAAGATGCCTCTTTTATGAACAGCCAGCCAGGCATGATCAAGAAACCCAACAGAAGGGAAGAAATTAAACTCTCTCTCTTTTCATCTACACAGCCCTTTTCCTAGTTCCAGGATAGGGAATTAATTTATATCCTTGGAAGAACCATATTCTGAATATGATACCGATTTGGCAGATGAACCTTTCCGAGTATCTGAACATATGTTTACTAGCCTCACTGCACTCGCAGTTGAAGAGAGAAAACCCACAGCCCTTTCCCTTAAACTCACCAACATCTCTAATCTGCAGGATGCGAAAATGAGGTTCTTAAATTGCCCCAATGGGCACAAGGCTTTTGACCAGAAAGGGCTCAAGAGGCTAAAATTCATTAGAAAAGATTTGTTTTAAAGACATGAGCAGAAGGCCAGTGTGTGTGTTTCAGTTTAGGAAAGATTTGATATCAAGAAAATTCAATGGTGCATTATACACCAATGAGTCTTGGGGCAAGGGAGAAAAAATGAGTAGGACATGGAAATAATGATTACACGATGAGCAAAACAGAATAAGCATATGCAGCTTAACTTTTAAACCTTCTCCTACTCAGAATAACAATATGCAAGCTTAGAATTAACTACAACTTAACCCTTGCCGTTCCAGCTACTATCAATGGCTGCTAGTCATGATAGCTGTGAGTGCACACTACTAGAATTCAGAGGTGGCCCAGATAAGGAATCCAGAAAAAAACCAAACAGAAAATTAGTCTAGGTAAAAGGAAAAACTTTTAAAAATAAAATAGTGAAGTCTGAAGCTCACCATGTAATAAAATAATCAGATCTGTACAAAAGGCATGAGGAAATCTTACCCAATGTAAAATTATTAAAAGCAGCAGGAATTGAATCGAAAAACAAAGTTTTTTCTATCTGTGTCTCTGTTCCTCACAGAACTCTAGCCCAGTGGGTGCCATTAATTTGATTCTGAATTGATTTTAGAATGAGTTGATTTTAGAATGCATTTCAATTACTTGATTGCGGTTTTATGTAAACTGTGTTACTTTCATTGTTGTTAGCCGCTCTGAGCCTGGCTTTGGCTGGGGAGGGCGGGATATAATTTTTTTAAAAAAAAAAATATTTATTTATTTAAGTTGCAGTGCAGGATTCCATCCCCCACCAAGAATTCTGGGAGATGTAGTTTGTTAAAGGTCCTGAGAGTTACCCTGACAGAGCTACAAGTTCCGGAATCACCTGCAAAGTGGGATCGACTGTTAAATCAGACCCTTCAGGTGTCCTTATTTTCCAGGGACAGTCGTGGATTTACAGAAGCCATCCCAGTTTTGGATTTGATCCTGGGATGTCCTGCTTTTACTTAAGACGTCCCAATTTTCATCAGAGAAATGTTGGAGGGTATGGAGTTATGCAACCCCTGAGCCAAGAGATAAGTAACTATCCAACCTTTAGAAGACACCTGGGAAGTTTTTTAATGCTTAATATTTTATTATTTTTTATATATGTTGGAAGTTTTCCAGAGTAGTTGGAGCAACCCCATCAGATGTGCGAGGTATTATTATTATTATTGTTATTATTATCCGGGAACTGTAACTCTGTGAGGGCAGTAGGGGTTCCCTAAGAACTCTCAGAAGGGATGCGGGTGGTGCTGTGGGTTAAACCACAGAGCCTAGGACTTGCCGATCAGAAGGTCGGCGGTTCGAACCCCCGCGACGGGGTGAGCTCCCATTCCTCGGTCCTTGCTTCTGCCCACCTAGCAGTTCAAAAGCACGTCAAAGTGCAAGTAGATAAATAGGTACCGCTCTGATGGGAAGGTAAATGGCATTTCCATCCGCTGCTCTGGATCGACAGAAGCAGCTGAGTCCTGCTGGCCACATGATCCGGAAAGCTGTATGCCAGCTCCCTCGGCCAGTAAAGCGAGATGAGTGCCGCAACCCCAGAGTCGGTCACGACTGGACCTAATGGTCAGGGGTCCCTTTACCTTTACCTTTTTAAGAACTCTCAGCACAGTTAATGCTCCCAGAATCCTTTGTGGGAAGCCATGACTGTTTAAAGTGGTTTCATAGTGTTTTAGATGTGTGGTGTGAATATGGCCTTAGAATCAGTACAATAGTGCTTTAAATATATGGTGCAAATGGGGCCTAGGAAAGTTTTCAACCCCTTTTTTGGGTGGGTGTGCTTTGCAGAATCATTGCACCGAACAAAGGCTCATACAACTACTCCTCTTCTGAGGTGTTGATCAAGCAGAGGAGAGAAAGGAAAAAAGGAAGAAAGCAGGAATCCTTGGAAATGCTAACACACCTCTGACCTCTCTGTTAATCATCCAAATAATGGCTGCAAAGGTTATGAGAAAACAGCCCTTCGTGTTCCCATCCCGTCGCCCATTTAGCAAGCGGAGATCATAACCTTCAGAGCAGGCGCGGTATTTGGTAATGAATTCCTGCTGACTGCTTCAGAGGGTGCTTTTATTTTTGTGGGGTTTTAGCGGGCGGGGAAGGACTTATCTTAGAAAGTCTCTTTGCTATTGGTGTGTTCGCGGAGGAATCGTCCCTAAGTGTCCCGAATGTCAAGAAGCAATAAGCCTCATTGGCTTTTATGGCCTTCATCAGCACTTTCCTCAGCGCTCCATCTTCTTAAAGGCCATAGTCATGCCCATATTTTCAAATAGTGGGAAGTTAACTCTGGCAATAAAGCAGACCAGGGTGCTTCTGTGTGGCTCAATCACAACGGCCATTTCAATGGGCAGCAGGGCGTTGCCAGATACTTAAAAGGCTCCTGGCACAAATGAGCATGACATGAATGTAGATTTGCTTTGACAGTGTGGTTAAGTGGTTACAGCACCAGACTAGGAGCTGGGGAACCAGGGTTCGAATCCCTACACAGCCATAAAGCTTGGGCCAGTTCCTCTGTCTCAGCTTAGCCTATCTCCCAGGGTCACAGTGAGGATAAAATAAGGAGTGGGGAAAGTATGTGTGCCTGTCAGGGACTGGGCAGAGGAGAAATGATGGAGACTGCTTCCCCAGCCTGCCCCTTCAAGGAGAGGAAGACAGTTCAGAATTACAACAGGGGTTTGAGGGAGGTCGCAGCTCAGATGCAGATGAGGGGGAAAGCTGGGAAATAATAGGAGAGGAGGAGCGGGAAGAAGAAGCCCCAGGGGTGCGACAGGTGATGGGCTCAGTGTCTTTAGAAAGCAACCCGAGAACCCGGCGAGCCTTGAAAGTAGGAGAGTAAAGAACTCAAAAGCAGAGGGCACTTTTCAGCACCTGTAGGAAATTGGAAAGAGGGAGGGGGTGGAGATTCACTTGGGGCAACACCATTATTCTGAGCACAGCTGTCAACTTTCCCCCCTTTTTAAGGGACATTCCCTTATTCCGAATAGGATTCCTCGCAAGAAAAGGGAAAAGTTGACAGCTATGATTCTGAGAGGCTGCATTCCCAAGCCGCTCACTGTGAATACAGTGGTACCTCGGGTTACAGACGCTTCAGGATGAGAACACAAATCGCACAGCAGTGGCGCGGCGGCAGTGGGAGGCCCCATTAGCTGAAGTGGTACCTTAGGTTAAGAACAGTTTCAGGTTAAGAACGGGCCCCCAGAACGCATTAAGTTCTTAACCCAAGGTACCACTGTATTGAATAAAAGCAGATGGTAAGGACTTTTCCTTGTCTTCTCCGTTGCTGGCCAACCTGCTGTGGGGGTTGGTTCCTCTGCCTCCTGACAGTGCCAACTTGAGCTCCTTAGAGGGAAAGTAGGATTAAAAAACGCAATAAATAAATGTATAGATATGTATAGACATATATATGCCTTTGAAAGGGCCTTTTCTGCAGTGGCTCCCCATCTGTGGAATGCTCTCTCCTGGATGGTTTCCTTGGCGCCTTCACAATACACCTTTAGGTGCCATGCAAAAGTGTTCCTCTTTCACTATACCTCTGGTTGATTTGCTTGACAACCTATTCCCTTTAAAATTTGTTTTGGGGGTTATTGGGTTGTTGTTATTTTGATTTTTATTATGTACTTTGTGGTTTTATCCTGTGAACTGCCACGAGACCTGTGGGTATAGGGCGGCATTTGAATTCAATAAATAATAAGAATAAGAATAAGAATAAATAAGATTGGTGGGTGGTTGTAGTCTCGCTGTAGTAGAGATTTAATGGGGATGATGGACGCTGCCAGACCTGACATAAGGCAAAGTGAGTCAGTTTGTTCCGATTATAGGAGCAGTGACTACTAGGGATGTTGGAGAATTCCAATGAGAAAGTGAGCAGAAATTGCCAGCGTTTGCTTATTTCTCCTCTTGTTGTTGTTGTTGTTTAGTCATTTAGTCCTGTCCAACTCTTCGTGACCCCATGGACCAGAGCACGCCAGGCACTCCTGTCTTCCACTGCCTCCCGCAGTTTGGTCAAACTCATGCTGGTAGCTTCGAGAACATTGTCCAACCATCTCGTCCTCTGTTGTCCCCTTCTCCTTGTGCCCTCCATCTTTCCCAACATCAGGGTCTTTTCCAGGGAGTCTTCTCTTCTCATGAGGTGGCCAAAGTATTGGAGTCTCAGCTTCACTATCTGTCCTTCCAGTGAGCACTCAGGGCTGATTTCCTTAAGCATCAATTCTTCGGTGATCAGCCTTCTTTATGGTCCAGCTTTCACTTCCATACATCACTACTGGGAAAACCATATTTTTTACTATACAGACCTTTGTTGGCAATATTTCTCCTCTTACAAGAACGGAAATCAGTCCAGCAAATATTCAATGGTTGCCGCTTCCAGTTTGCAAACCATACGTAACAGATTGCATTTCTCCTCTTTTGCACTGCTTTTTTCCTTGGCACTGAAATGAATGGGATGGAATAATTGCAAAGGAAGTTGTGCAATTTCACCACAGTGAACAGTGGAGCGATTAACATAGTTTTCGGCAGAGGACCAAACTGCAGCAGAACGGAAACATTGGTGCATGCAATGAATAAAGGACAGGGTGTGCCGTATATGGTCTCCGACAAAGGCTTGCTACCTGAGATGGGGAACTCTCTCCTCCAAAGGAGGAAGCATGTGGCAACAAAGAACATCAGTCCACCAGGAGCGGGCGAATATTAGCACAGATAACAGCTCGACTCCTTTGTATTCAAAATCATTAATCACTTGGACATGATGAATCTAGCTAGCAGAAGGGAATAAATTCCAGATAATAAGTTCTAAAGTAATGAATAACTCTTGGCTGTGAAGGGGCTTAATGACTTTCCTTGTCAGAATTCAGATTTTATTATTAGCTCTGCGGAACAGGCAGCCGGCCTGAAGAGCTACACTTACAAATCAATTTCACTGCTCCTTCATAATGAGTCCCTAATTGACCCCAATTTCTGATAGAGTCGCATATTTCCTTCCATACTTTATTTTAATGACATGTATATTAGAGGATTTAGTGACTGGGCATAAAGGAATTTACTTTAACTCTGTGTTGCCGTTCGCCGACTTAAGGCGCGAGCATAAATTACGCTGAGTGCATTTGCTTTGATGGCTGGGAATGTATTTTTTATATCCCTTTGCAGATAAGATTTGTCTCATTTTGTTACATTAAGCGATTCATTCATCTATCTAATTCTGAAGAAGACAGGTTGGCGAGTAACAAAAAGCACTCTGCTTCCCAGTATAATCTTAATAGTTATGGGCGGTTAAATACTTTGCTTAACTTTCCCTGTATCTCCAACTGAAGTAGCATTCAAAGCGACTGTCAAATCCCGTACAAAAGGAATGTAAGGAGCTCATTACAAGGCCAGATTTATTTCTCTACTATTGTCTATTCCAGGGATGAAGCATCTTGGGCTTGGGGGACAAATTGCAGGGGGTGGACTAGATGAAGCTCAGGGTCCCATCCAACTCTTCAGTTCTATGATTCTATACCCTCCAAGATTTCCTTGATGTAAATTTCCTCAATGTCCTATTGCATAACCACAGTTGTTGTTGTTTTACTTATGTCCTGCCCATCTGTCTGGGTTGCCCCAGCCACTCTGGGTGGCTTCCAACATACCTAAAAACACAACAAAACATTGAACGTTTAAAAAAACTTCCCTATATAATGGTACCTTGGTTCTTGAACTTAATCCATTCTGGGAGTCCGTTCAACTCCTGAAACCACTCAAAAACTAAGGGACGGTTTCCGATTGGTTGCAGGAGCTTCCTGCAGTCAAGCGGAAGTCATGTTGGATGTCTGGCTTCTGAAAAACGTTCACAAACCGGGACACTTACTTCCGGGTTTGCAGAGTTTGGGAGCCAAAACATACAAGTACCAAGGCGTTCGAGAACCAAGGTACGACTGTACAGGGCTGCCTTCAGATGTCTTCTAAAGGCTGTATAGTTCCTTATCTCCTTGGTTCAATGAATTTTTCTCACTGAATTTTTTCACTGGTTTTGCTCACTTCTGGCCTTGGACCAGTCACCAACCCTCAGCCCAGCCTACCTCATATGGCTGTTGTGAAGATAGAGAAGGCGTTAAAAATGGCTTCAGCGGGAGGGACTTATTGCTTGCATTATAGACATCAAATTTTGGTTCCTTTAACCAGAGTGCTACATCTTTGTACCATAAAGGGCCATGCTTTTCTGTCCACCCCATGCAAATTAGTACAGTTCTAAGGTTTCAACCAATCTTAATCTGGTCTGGTTCCTGGATGGTTTAGGTGCATAAGTGCCATTTGTATCCAGTTGAGTTTATTCAAAGGTGAGTGTGCACAGGGAATTGGTTCTTCAGGAAGAAATCCTATAGTGTTTGCTGTTGTTGTTTAGTCATTTAGTCGTGTCCGACTCTTCGTGACCCCATGGACCAGAGCACGCCAGCAACTCCTGTCTTCCACTGCCTCCTGCAGTTTGGTCAAACTCATGCTGGTAGCTTTGAGAACACTTTCCAACCATCTCATCCTCTGTTGTCCCCTTCTCCTTGTGCCCTCCATCTTTCCCATCATCAGGGTCTTTTCCAGGGAGTCTTCTCTTCTCATGAGGTGGCCAAAGTATTGGAGCCTCAGCTTCAGGATCTGTCCTTCCAGTGAGCACTCAGGGCTGATTTCCTTCAGAATGGATAGGTTTGATCTTCTTGCAGTCCATCGGACTCTCAAGAGTCTCCTCTAGCACCATAATTCAAAAGAATCAATTCTTCGGCGACCAGCCTTCTTTATGGTCCAGCTCTCATTTCCATACATCACTACTGGGAAAACCATAGCTTTAACTATACGGAGCTTGTGTTTGCATTACAAAACCCTTTTTTGCCAGCTTAAGTTTTTGGGTTACCAGGTCACAAGACCAAGTTGAATGGGTTCAGGATCCAGATTATTAGGTCATAGAACTGTAGGACTGGAATGGAGGGTCATCTAGTCCAACCCCCTGCAATGCAGGAATCTTTTGCCCAACAAACCCACCCCTGAGATTAAGAGTCTCATGCTCTACCAACTGAGCTATGTTGAACTGGCCACACCCCTGATACTCCCCTGTAATTCTCCTTTTCATGGCTTACTCTGATCCTCCCATCCCAGTTCAGCAGGGTTGGGGAAAATACGCTGAGCTTTCCCCAGGGCAGCTAAAGGTATTTCATGTATTAAAGTGTTTCCCCACCCTAGAGATGGAGAAGGTTTTATTTCAGACCTCATTTTAAGCGAACCAACCTAATTCACACCTTCCAGTCTAATGCATAATTAGAAGGTAATTATCCTTTGAATTTTGTGCTTTGCAGAATTGTGTGAGACAGTTCTTGACTTTAAGTGGGGGGAAAGTACTGGTATGTGTAAACATACATATTTCGGGATAAAGCATGTTCAGAAATGCGTACATCGAGATGAAGTGGATATTTAAATGTTAATTTTCATACATTTTTTCCCTTTTTAAGATCACAAAATAAAGAGGAAAGAGGATGGACTGCATTTATGAATGAAGGCATGTGAGCTTGACCTAGGCCCAGAATGGAGTGACCTGGGCTGCAATCATTTTTATTAGCTTCAAAGGCTTGTTATTGCTCACTTCTGACACCCACAACATAATCCCTATCTTCCCCATGCATCTAAATCTATTTTATAATTGTGTGTATTCTGAACTTCCAACCTTGCTGATGTTGTTGGACAACGATTCCCACTATTCCTGACCACTGAGCATGCTTTTTAGGGCTGGTGGAGTACAAAATATGCATTGGGAAGAGGGGCCACATCGGAAAAGGCCGCTCCAAGTCCTCAACACCCCGAGCCTGTTGTTGTTGTTGCTGCTGCGGCTCTTGTTGTTTTCCTTCAAATAGCATTTTCCACTTTGGGGCTACATCCCCATGTCAGCTTATTCCATTTCCCCAATTTCCCCCTAACTGACAGGTTCAGCATTCATTCCGAGTTTTCGCAAAACATAAAAAAGCCAGTGCCAGAAAATTAATGGAATACAGTGCAAGTTTAGCACTCATTTCTGTGTTATTAGATTCCAAGAAAAAAATCAGTTTGCAACCTCCTTTAAGTGGAAAAATTGCAGGAGTAAAGTGATGCAACATTTGGAGGAAGCATATCAATGTACAGGTCTTTCCTGCTGTTTTCATGGGGAAAGAGAAGAGCACATGTTTAGGGGTTGTTATGTACTGAGTTGAATAGGATCCAAAATGCAGCAGTCTGATTGGTCCTAGAACAATAGGATTCAGAATGCAGCTGTCTGATTGGTCCACAGGAGCCACCCAATCCAGCTCCAGGTGGAAGTGAATCCGCAACCTGATTGGCCTACAGGTAAATCCTGGAATTAGCCAATCACGTGGGGCCCATTGTGTAAATAATGTATATAAAGCAGACATTCTGGGGGAACTTCCATTCCTCCTCACCACTATGAGCTGAATAAAGAGAATGAAATCCACTCTTGACTCCAAGTATATTTCAGGGGTGTAGTGATTTTGCCCAATGGTGTTTATTGTTCTGCTATGCCACACCACACCACACCCTGTGATGTGAATGAAATTTAGTGCAACATGCAGATGTGTAGGTCAAAAACCCACAGTTCCCTTTACAAAAAAAAAGGCATTTATAGCTCACCTCTTTTTCCAAAGAGCTCAAAGTGGCCCACAACCAAGACCAAGCTGGCTTTCTCCCGGGTAGACACTTGTCTGACAACACGAGAAATATAATTAATATTTTGGAGAAACTGCAAGTGAATATTAACACCAAAGCAGTCTTAATATTCGTAGATGCGGAGAAAGCTTTTGACAATATTTCTTGGAGTTTTATGAAGAAAAATCTTCAGGGGATGGGGGTTGGTCAAGGTTTTGAAAACAGTATAGGTGCAATTTACTCAGAACAAAAGGCTAAACTAATTGTTAACAATGTGGTAACAGAGGAATTTAAGATAGAGAAAGGGACACGACAAGGCTGCCCAATTTCCCCATTGCTTTTTATTTCGGTCCTGGAGGTTTTGCTAAATATGATCAGAAGGGACCGTTTGATTAAAGGTATACAGGTCGGAGCCAAACAGTACAAATTGAAAGCTTTCACAGATGATTTAGTACTGACATTACAGGAGCCAGAATCTAGTACTAAAAGAGTATTGGAATTGATTCAAGAATTTGGTCATGTGGCAGGATTTAAGCTGAACAAGTTAAAAACTAAGGTTCTAGAGAAAAACTTAACACCGATTGAGAAAGAGAGGTTTCAGAAGGAGACAGGTTTAACATTGGTTAAGAAAGTGAAATATCTGGGGGTTAATATGACCGCTAAGAACTTAAATTTGTTTAAAGACAATTATGAGAAATGTTGGTCAGAAGTGAAAAAGGATCTAGAAATATGGTCAAATTTGAAGCTGTCCTTGTTAGGTCGAATTGCTGCTATAAAGATGAATGTATTGCCAAGAATGTTATTTCTGTTTCAATCATTGCAAATTTTGGACAAAATGGATTGTTTCAAGAAGTGGCAGAGAGATATTTCTAGATTTGTCTGGCAGGGCAAGAAGCCCAGAATAAAATTTAAAATATTAACTGATGTAAAGGAAAGAGGTAGATTTGCCCTGCCAGACCTTAAACTCTACTACGAATCAGCAGCATTCTGCTGGTTGAAAGAATGGCTGCTTCTTGAGAACACAGACATTTTGGATTTAGAAGGTTTTAATAACGTTTTTTGGGTGGCATGCATATTTGTGGTATGACAAGGTTAAAGCACATAAAGCATTTATAAACCATATTGTCAGGAAAGCATTGTTTAATGTCTGGATAAGATATAAGGACCTACTTGAAAATAAAACTCCAAGGTGGTTGTCACCGATGGAAGCAAAGGCCCAGAAAAAGCTCAATATGGAGGCCAAATGGCCGAAATATTGGGAAATTCTGGAACAAGAAGGAGATAAATTGAAATTGCAGAGCTTTGAGAAATTAAAAGATAAAGTGCGAGATTGGCTTCATTATTATCAAATAAGGGAGGCTTACAATATGGATAAAAAAATTGGCTTCCAGGTGGAAAAATCAAAATTGGAAACAGAACTGCTAGATCCCAAAACTAAGATACTTTCAAGAATGTATAACTTGCTGCTGAAATGGAACACCCAGGATGAAACGGTTAAATCTGCTATGATTAAATGGGCACAAGATGTTGAACATAACATTATGTTTGCTGACTGGGAACAGTTGTGGACCACAGGTATGAAATTTACGGCATGTAATGCCTTAAGAGAGAATATTATGAAAATGATATACAGGTGGTACATGACACCAGTCAAGCTTGCAAAAATCTACCATTTGCCCAATAATAAATGTTGGAAATGTAAAGATGATGAAGGTACATTCTTTCACCTTTGGTGGACATGCCCAAGGATTAAGGCTTTCTGGGAGATGATATATAATGAAATGAAAAAGGTATTTAAATATACCTTCTTGAAGAAACCAGAGGCCTTTCTCCTGGGCATGGTCGGCCAATTGGTGTTAAAGAAGGATAGAACTTTTTTTATGTACGCAACAACAGCAGCAAGAATACTTATTGCAAGGTATTGGAAGACACAAGATTTACCCACTCTGGAAGAATGGCAGATGAAAGTGATGGACTAAATGGAATTGGTGGAAATGACTGGCAGAATCCGAGACCAGGGAGAAGAGTCGGTGGAAGAAGACTGGAAGAAATTTAAGGACTATTTACAGAAACCCTGCAAAATTAACGAATGTTAAAATGATGCTGGAATGAAACGAAGTGGTTTTAGTAACAATGTTGAAAAGGAGTATGTAAAAATGATTTATTAAATAGATGAAATTATAAGGTTATAATATGTCAAGATAAAGAACTAAGATAAAAACAAAGAGGGAAAGGATTTGCTGAATTAACCATTCGAAATGGAATACAAAAAAGGGAGGTGTGAGGAGGTCAGGGAAACAAGTGAATGAAAAATAAGACATTGAAAGATGGACTTATTTTTTTCTACTGTTTTTTCTATTTTCTTATTTTCTTTTCTTTCTATTCTGTATTTTTTATTGTTTGTATTTTTTCTGTATTATTTTATTATTTTTGTAAACTTTTTCTTGAAAATTGAATAAAATATTATTTAAAAAACAAAAACAAAGTGGCCCACAACCATGTACAGATTCACGTTACACAAAAGGAGATTCCAACTAAATACCAGGAAGAACTTTCTGATGGTAAAAGCGGTTCGGCAGTGGAAAGGACTCCCTCAAAAGCTGGTGGACTTTCCTTCCTTGGAGGCTTTTAAGCAGAACTTGGATGGCCAACTGTCATGGATGCTTCATTTGAAATTCCTGCATTGCAAGGGGTTGGACTAGATGACCCTCAATGTCCCTTCCAGCTCTGCAGTTCTATGATTCCATGGCTGAGCATGGATTTGAACTCTGGTCTCCCAGCTCCTATGTCTGACATTCTAACCACTACACCACACTGCCCCCCTAACACAACAGAGTGAAAGGAGCATTAGAAAACAGGACAGGAGAGCTTGCATCATAGTCAGGAAAACCAATGCAATATTCCACATGTCTGAATGCACCGCTAGTCTTTCAGCCAGTTGTTCAGGTTATAACTGAGGGACAGCAGCTGCTTGTATAGTTTTCTGTTGCGGATGAGGTTCACCACCACCACCCCGCCCCCCAATTTTCTCCGTAAGTTGTCAAGACCCATTTTATGGTCTTATTTATTAATCCAATCCCATATATCCTTTCTTAAGAGCAAACCTGATAGGGACGCGGGTGGCGCTGTGGGTTAAACCACAGAGCCTAGGACTTGCCGATCAGAAGGTTGGCGGTTCGAATCCCCGTGATGGGGTGAGCTCCCGTTGCTCGGTCCCTGCTCTTGCCAACCTAGCAGTTCGAAATCACGTCAAAGTGCAAGTTGATAAATAGGTACCGTTCCGGTGGGAAGGTAAACGGCGTTTCCGTGCGCTGCTCTGGTTCACCAGTACAGCTTAATCATGCTGGCCACATGACCTGGAAGCTGTACGCCTGCTCCCTTGGCCAGTAAAGCGAGATGAGCGCTGCAACCCCAGAGTCGGCCACGACTGGACCTAATGTTCAGGGGTCCCTTTACCTTACCTTTAAGAGCAAACCTGACATCTTGATAAGCCAGCAGAATTTGAAGATGCCTTGGGCTTCAGCAATTTCTAGACAGATTTAATGTAGGCTTGTTTAATGGTGATGTTAGGAGAACTGGGATGTAGAGATGGGTTGGCAGATCAGCAGAGAAACAGACCCCTGTCGTCTGTGCCAGAGGTTTTGGCCTGAAATGAATCAGAACAGCTGGAAGAGATGCAATGAAAGGATGGGAAAGTATAGAATTCCTGTTGAGATACATCATAGGAAGCTTTCTTATGCTGAGTTGGACCATTGGTCCATCTAACTCAGCATCGCCTGCTCTGACTGGCAGAAGCTCTCTGGGATTTTTCATTCATAGCCCTACCTGGAGATGTCAGGGTTTGAACCTGGGACCCTCTTCCTGTGAAGGATATGCCTGAACTATGGCCCTGCATGAAAACCTATAGCTGCATCTGACTATAAGTTAGAAGACTTAGCCATCCATTGCAGAGTGGTTCCTGTATCTGCAGTACACTTTTACCCACTTTTTGTGAAAAAGGGCTGGAGGTATAGTCATGTTTAGATACCCCCTATTATCATGTAAAAAACCAGCATCTTAAAAAGCAGAGACATCACCTTGCCAACAAAGGTCCGTATAGTAAAAGCTATGGTTTTCCCAGTAGTGATGTATGGAAGTGAGAGCTGGACCATAAAGAAGGCTGATCGCCGAAGAATGGATGCTTTTGAATTATGGTGCTGGAGGAGACTCTTGAGAGTCCCATGGACTGCAAGAAGATCAAACCTATCCATTCTTAAGGAAATCAGCCCTGAGTGCTCACTGGAAGGACAGATCCTGAAGCTGAGGCTCCAATACTTTGGCCACCTCATGAGAAGAGAAGACTCCCTGGAAAAGACCCTGATGTTGGGAAAGATGGAGGGCACAAGGAGACGGGGACAACAGAGGATGAGATGGTTGGAAAGTGTTCTCAAAGCTACCAGCATGAGTTTGACCAAACAGCAGGAGGCAGTGGAAGACAGGAGTGCCTGGCGTGCTCTGGTCCATGGGGTCACGAAGAGTCGGACACGACTAAACGACTAAACAACAACAATTATCAGGAAAGGGGGAGTGGGAAAGAGAGCTGCATTTTTAACAGATCTAATTTGGTCCCCAATAATGAGTCATATCAGAAAGATACAGAGCGGCTCTGAAATGGATTGGTCTGCTTCCCAAAGCTACAGATGCAAATGGAATTCCAATCTTGCAGACAGCGCACACCCAAAGAACCCTGCGCACACAATGTGTGTGAATCTGAAAGACAGAAATAGATTTTAAACACCATTGCTAACTTTCTGGTGGTCAGCTGTTTGGCAATGGAATGGACAACCTGGGAAGGCTCTGGACTTCATTGGAGGTTTTTTACCAGAGTTTGAACGGCCATCTGTCCAGGGTTCCTGGAAAGACAGGCAGACCAATGCCAGTGTACTGGAAGAAGCAAAAATCACCAGTGTCAAAGCAATGATTCTTCAACATCAACTTCGTTGAACTGGTCATGTTGTGCGGATGCCTGATTATCGTCTTCCAAAGCAACTACTCTATTCCGAACTAAAAAATGGTAAGTGTAGTGCTGGTGGTCAACAAAAGAGGTTTAAAGACTCCCTCAAGGCAAAGCTTTAAAATATGTAATATAAACACCAACAATTCAGAAACACTGACCTGTGAGCGAATAATTTTTACCTGAAGCTACCATCCAGACAATAACAGGTGTTTTGCCCTGCCAGGATAAAATATAATAGTTGTTTGGGATCAGTTATGGACTTTGTATAGCACTGTTGAAATGAATGGCCAAGACCCCTCAAATTCAAGGGTCAAAAAGCATGGGGACTATTAGATGGATTTTTATGGGTGGGGTGGCCTCCTTCATGGGGGATTTTGGAAGTGATGTTCCCACTGACTTCCACCCATTCCCCAGCACATATGCTCGCAATCTTTAAAAAATGTAGTATAAACACCGACAACTGGGAAACACTTGCCTGCGAGCGTTCCAGTTGGAGAACAGCCTTTACCAAACATGTTGTGGACTTTGAAGACGCTCAAACTCAGGACAAAAGGGAGAAACAAGTTAAGAGGAAGGCACATTTGGCAAACCCTCACCATGATGAACTCCACACACACCCCTGGAAACCTATGTCCCCACTGTGGAAGGGTGTGTGCATCCAGAATTGACTTCCACAGTCACTTACAGACTCACGTTTAAAACTGTTTATGGACACTGGCAGAGGAAGAGGAGTGCGGGGGGAGCACACTGCCCCCAGCAGCGTGTTCCTGGGGGGGTGCCATCGTGGTTCCCCCCCCCCCCGCCGCCAGGGCTGGGTGCCATGCCCCCAGGCAGTGTGCCCCGCCCCCAGGATGCATGCCAGCCACGCCCCACCTGCTCTCCGCCCCCCAGTGCAGAAGCTCCGCCACTGTTTATGGAACACAATCTTACGTTTCCAATCTTATGTTTCCAAGCACAATTCAAAGTGTTGGTGCTGACCTTTAAAGCCCTAAACGGCCTCAGTCCTGTATAGCTAAAGGAGTGTCTCCACCCCTATCATTCAGCCCAGACACTGAGATCCAGCGCCGAGGGCCTTCTGGTGGTTCCCTCATTGCGAGACGTGAGGTTACAGGGAACCAGACAGAGGGCCTTCTCGGTAGTGTCGCCCGCCCTGTGGAACGCCCTCCCATCAGATGTCAAGGAAATAAGCAGCTCTCTTATTTTTAAAAGATATCTGAAGGCAGCCCTGTTTAGGGAAGTTTTTAATATTTAATGCTGTATTGTTTTTTACACTCGATTGAGAGCCGACCAGAGTGGCTGGGGAAACTCAGCCAGATGGGTGGGGTATAAATAATTTGCTGCTGCTGCTGCTGCTGTTGTTGTTGTTATTACTCGGAATGATTGTCAAAGAAGAAGAAGAAGAAGAAGAAGAAGAGGAGGAGGAGGAGGAGGAGGAGGAGGTGTGATTCTTTTATTGGAGGGGGGTGGACCAGATGGCCCTAAGGGTCACTACCAACCCTACAATTTTATGTTTCTATGAGTCTAAGGGATTTCAACCCGCAATGCAATGGTGAGCTAGGGGATAGTGCATTGGAAGCCCATTATTTCTAAAGTTTATTGCTAAAATACTCAAGGCATTTCAAATGTTCGGTTTTGAAAAGGTCATAGAAAAAGTGAAGAGAGTTGAATGCAGGCTGTGGGCAAGTACTCGGGTGCCATTTTCATGCATAGCCAATTTAGGCATTCCTATAAATATTGAACTGTCCAGATCCCCAAAGTTCCCCTTCTTTTCTCAGGCTGCCTTTCTATCAAATCTATCCAGATTTCTACCCAGAATCCCTGCTGGTTCTTATCCATCCAGATTTCAGCTGAAGCCTATTATTCAGTTCAGTGAAGCTTTCAATATGCAGAGCTAGGCTTTGCTGGGAGTGAAAACCTTGATTTGTTCATTGCGTTTTCAAAATATTTAGCACGCTCAAATCCAAGGCATATTAGTGCTGTTTTGCTATGCCACGGAAACCCTTGTGACTGCCCTAATTTGACTATAGGTGTAAGAACCACTCATTAAACCATAATGCCGGGGCCAAAAGCTAGCACAAAGTTTCATTATGCAAACATGAAATTGACTAGGAGGGCTAATGAGGGTAGCAAGATACCCCAGGTGTCAATAGAAAACAATCTATTTCTAACATAGCTCCTCTTCGGGGACATTTCTCCATCTACCATAAAGATTTTGTTTACCGATTTCCTGTTGCTTGTTAAGCAGAACAGCCATGGAGGCACAGGAAAAAAATGGAAGTAATACAAATCGGGAGAATAATTTATTCCTTTATTTTATTATGTAGCAACCATTTCTAAAAGCTCCCTGAAATTCCACCGTCCATTTCAATTTCCCATATTTGTTTCAAGATTCAAAATGTCGCCCAGGTGCTTTCTATTTAATAAAATACTCCGGCTGTTGTTCACAGTCAACTTGCCCGGGTCGGGCCAGAACCACGGGCAGTTGTAATTAAATCTGAACTAAGTTGCTTGAACTGAAACTGGAAATTGGAGCTGGAAGCTGCAGGCAGAAGGCATGGCTCAATTGTCCGAACAAGGACAGAAAGTCTGCTTCCTAGTCATTGGCCTGTCATTGGGGATCCACACTGCCTGCCCATCACAGTAGCTGCACATCTTGTTTTCTCTGCCTGAGTGAAGAGAGCTTTGAGGCTTGACCTCACAATCCATGGAAGCTCACTAGGCTGTGTACCTGCACCAAACCTTGAACTTCCCAGAACAACCACCTTTTTAAAAGGCAGGGAAGGACCTAGAAAACTAAGGAAGGGCACCCCCCAAAAGCCAGAGGCTTTTCTATTTGGCTTGATGGGAAAGGAGATTAAGATTAAAGATTATTTATGTATGCCACAGCTGCTGCAAGGACTTTGTTGGCCCAACATTGGAAATCAAAAGAAGTTCCTACCATGGCGGAGTGGCAGATGAGAATGACAGACTATGTAGAGTTAGCCAAACTGACCGGAAGGATTCGGGATCAGGACGATCAGAGATTCCAAGAAAATTGGAGTAAATTTATTGCATATCTAAAGGACAGCTGTACAAACTTAAAGACACTAGCAGGATTGAAATAACTCCCACAATGTAGATGATAAAAGGTGTGAAAAGATAAAATACGCGAAGGGATTTGATAAGAGATACCAACTGAAGTAGAGACATCACCTTGCCAACAAAGGTCCGTATAGTTAAAGCTATGGTTTTCCCAGTAGTGATGTATGGAAGTGAAAGCTGGACCATAAAGAAGGCTGATCGCTGAAGAATGGATGCTTTTGAATTCTGGTGCTGGAGGAGACTCTTGAGAGTCCCATGGACTGCAAGAAGATCAAACCTATCCATTCTTAAGGAAATCAGCCCTGAGTGCTCACTGGAAGGACAGATCCTGAAGCTGAAGCTCCAATACTTTGGCCACCTCATGAGAAGAGAAGACTCCCTGGAAAAGACCCTGATGTTGGGAAAGATGGAGGGCACAAGGAGAAGGGGACGACAGAGGACGAGATAGTTGGACAGTGTTCTCGAAGCTACCAGCATGTGTTTGACCAAACTGCGGGAGGCAGTGGAAGACAGGAGTGCCTGGCGTGCTCTGATCCATGGGGTCACGAAGAGTTGGACACGACTAAATGACTAAACAACAACAACAACCAATTGAAGGGAGGGAGGGAAGTCACAAACTCGGCGGGTCTAAAATGTTTATAAGTTGACTAATGTATTGTAAGAAAGAATGTGCAAAGAAAACAAGAAAAACTTATGGGGGGGGGAGAAAACTAAGGAAGGGCAGATCCATATCATATATATATCATACCCCCCCAACATTCCTCAGCTGAAAATAGGGACATTTCTCACTCTCTTGCAACTGACCCTCCTCAATCCAGGGGTGGAGGGAGGGGGTGCGGTAGGGGTAGGCCACCCTGGGTGTCACCACTGAGGGGGGGGGTTGACAAAATGCCAGGCGGCACTCACCGCGGGATCTGCAGCGTGGCCAAGCCACGTGTCTCTCCTGGGAGAGATGTGGTGGCTTAGGCTTGCAAAGGCTCTGCACTGCCCAAACGGTCCGCCCGCTGCCTCTCCCCCCCCCCCCACACAGCTGTAGGGCAGCTGAGCGAGAGGAGGCAGGCAGACTCCTCAGAGGCTCCGTGGAGCGTCCTGGCCCGGCTCACCGCCAGGCCCCAGACTGCCTGTTGAGAATTTCTATTCCACCTTAAGGAGCAGACATGTGGAACTGTTGTGTGTCACATGTCTGTTTACATTCCAGCACAGCTTCCTGGGAACTTCCAGTTGTGTATAGCTTTTGCTTTTCCCTGTCTCTCTGAGAAGACGAAGAGAGAGATGACATGTTTCTTTGTCCTGATTTATGATTAATAAATCTGTAGTTGTAGCATGCTTTCACAAGCCTCACGCCTATTCTGTGTGCACAGTTTGATCTGCTGATGGTGTGCCCTGGCTCAGAAGCCCTGGTCGTTGATTTACGTCGGAAAGAGGCCGATGGATCTCCGCAGCAGGATGGCTGGAAGGAGACAGCCCAGATGGGGCTAGCCAGCTAGCCTTTCAGCCCTCTGCATGTCGACATCACCTTGCTCCACCGCTGCCACAACCCCCCATTTTTCTCTCCCCTGCCCTACGACAAAGCATTTCCTATCAGACAAGATGGACCAGTGCCAGCACCGAGACACCAACAGAGCACATTCCCTCCATCATCCTGGGAAAATGCCTTAATCTTGCTTTTATTTTATTCTTTGGTAGATTTACAAAAAGGAAAACACACCCCGATAAGAAAATTTTAGGAAGGGGCAAGATTAGACGCAGACACACAAAGCATTTTAATGACAACCATATCAAGACTCATTGCTCTCCCCCCTCCGCTCTGTCCTTCCCAGGGCAGCTCTGCACTCTGCCTGCCCCTCAGAGCCAAGGCATCACACAGGGCTGGGCCTTGATGGTTGCAATCTCTCCTCCTCTTTGCCCTCTTTGAGCTGCTGAAGAGAGGAGGCCAGCAGCAGTGGCCATGGAGAGGCAATGGGAGGCTCCCTCGCCACCGCTTCCACTCGGGATAAGCGCTGGCTCATCGTCTTCCCTGAGCTCAGCAGTGGCAGCACTGGTAGGGAAAATAGGGACATTCCAGGGTCAAATCAGAAGCCGGGGTGGCTTTCCTAATTCCAGGACTGTCCCAGGAAAATCGGGACACTTGGAGGGTATGATATATATATAAAGCACATGACTTCCTCCAAAGATTCCTGGGAACTGTAGTCTGTTGAAGGCACAGGAAACTGTAGCTCTGCGAGGGGGACAGTACCCATAATAAACAATCTCCACAGTGCCCAAGAAACATTCCATGCATATGCAATTTGAATGATATAGTCAAATATTAAGCAGGCTTATGTAATAGTTTAGAGTTGATAATACCATGACATCGCAGGAAATCTTGTAGATATTTGAGAGTCCTTTTTATGTGTATGTGGAATTTCAAAATGGATTCTGCGCAGTGGCAGAGGAACCCTCTCTGGCACCCAGGGCGGGATGCCAAGGGGCAGGGCAAATCGCCCAGTGGCGCATGTGCGACGTCCGTATGGACTGCATATGTGTGGCATCCCATATGGAGTGTGCATGCATGGCAGCCTGTTTGGACGCCACGCAAGCGGCACCCATACTGACTGCGTGAGCCCTCGACTGCTCTACAGCTGGGGAGAGGCAGGGGCCATCTTGTCAACCCCCCCCCCAGTGGCACCCGGGGCGACCCACACCCTCCGCCCCCCATTTTGTACGCGCCTGGTTCTGCGACAGGTTTTAAGGTTTGGGCAGCTTGGGTTAACAGAGAATTGTAAAATTTGGTGTGCAGACAGCCAATTTGTTTCAAGGTCACCGAACTGCTCCTTTATTTGTTCTGAAATATCCTTTTTGATGTCAGGTGATCAGAACTGTACACAGTGTGTGAGTGTGTGCGCGCGCACACACACACACCCCATAAAGGATGCCAGTTCTGTATGTATTTCCTTGAATAGAACTGACAGCTTTGCTCTTTCAGATGTTTCCTCTTTTGTGAGGAAATACTGGGAGCCCGGGGCAGCCACAACTTATGCGCTGCTAATTTGTGTTTGCATGTGCAGCTTCTGTATTTAACAGATACGCTGACATATTTCACATCTCAGCTTAGCACCACTGCAGCCTTTGTACCCAAGGGGTTGATATTACCTTTTGCTATAATTGTGCCACCTTTTGCAGCTTGGTACTATACCAGCTGTTGGAGAACATATGTCACAAAGGAATTTTCTTCTGCCTCCTCCTCACATTTAACGGCATAATCTGCCACTTATTTGGACCTACCTGTGTGATTCATAACCCTATTTCTTATGTGCAGTGTGAGTTATTATTCCCCCCTCCCATGTGTTTAGAATGAGCTGTATCCAACCATAGCCACACTCAGAGTAGACCCATTGAGATGAATGTGACTTGCGGTGCAATCCTAAGAGCATAAGAAGATCCTGTTGGATCAAGCCAATGGCCTATCCAGCCCAGTCCTCACAGTGGCCAATCAGATGCCCACCTCCCCATAAATTTGTCTAATCCTCTTTTAAAGCAATCCAAGTTGATGGCCATAACTGCCTACTGTCTACTCAGAAGTAAGGCCTATTGAAGTCAGTGGGGCATAAACCCAAGTAAGTGGAGTTGGGATTTCAGCCTAACTGAAGTCCATTAATTTCAGTGGACTGATTCCAAGTAAAACTTAGTTGGATCCTCCCCAATGTTTATATATAGTGCTTTTCTGTGGAAAATATCATATCCAAAGTGGTTTATTGAATTTGACCCAGAGTGACAACCGTACATACTGATCAATGTAAAAAAGAAGAAGTTTACTACACTAGAAAGGGAAGTAAAAACAGCAAGCACCTATTAAAAGCCTGTGAGAATACAAATCATAGGACTGGATTTAAGTAGCTGGCTCTGATAACAGAACCCCATAAGGGCTTTCATTAGTGAAATGGGGAAGGCGTCTTTGGAGAAGCACGAACTCAGGATGAAAGGGAGAAATGAGCTAAGAGGAAGGTATGTTTTGCAAATCCTCACAGTGATCAACTCCTGCCCAGAAGTCTATGTCCCCACTGTGGAAGGATGTGTGGATCCAGAATTGGCCTCCACAGTCATGGACACACTGTTAAGACCATATCATACTCCTCGCCGAAGGAGGAGGAAGAGGAGGAGAAGGAGGAGGAACTTTTCACCCATCTCCTCCTCCTGTGAGCCCCTGAACCCCCCTCCCATGGGAAAGTGGTGAGACAAGTGGAAATATGGATGATCCTTTAGTCTCCAAGGCTCATATGAGAGTTAGAAGCAAGGGTGCCTTGCCGGATCTCTGCTGAAAATAGATTCCACAGCATGGAACCAGAGACACTAAATGCCCAACCTCTGATCCATTTGGGCCTCTGGAACATGAAGGACAACTCACCACACATCTCTAAGGGATCTCGGTGATAGGGGTGGAATATAATGGCTCGGACAGTCCTGACATGCCACGACAACCCTAAATGTCTTGAAGTTAAAGAAAGCCCCACACACCCTTGGGGTTGTCCGTGCCTGGTTTCGTTCCTATTTGCATGACATTAGTGCATCAACACATAGGGAGCAGGGAAGCGGTGCATCTATTAAAGTGGATGGCTCTAGCCTTAGGAGTCCATGTGAGTAGAAGTGGTCCTGGTTCAGAACACATAAGCAAAATGCTGGATGAGGCCACTGATGCACTCCTGGTATCTGATGAGCCAGTAAGCAGGAATTTTATAAAGCCATACAGAGCTCTTGTCAATAGCACTTTACATTTTACTGACATATATTCTGCTGTAATCTGGTTTGCTCTTATTGGAAAATGCTATGAATTGCTTCTTTTGTGGCAGTGCAACTTTCCCGGGAGACACATTACCAAGTCAGAGAGAGAGAGACAGAGAGACAGAGAGAGAGAAGGGGAGGGAGGCGGTTGGGGACATTGGTAGTCTGCTTGGGAAGCAAATGAGACAGGAGTTACTTGAGAAGAAACTGCTTGATCCTAGGGTTTAGCTGCTGTGGTGCCATCAGCTATTTGAAATGGCACCAAAGCTCACAACTGAAGACGTGGTTCAGAACCAAATCCCTCAAGGCGTTGTGATCTGAGCTTAAACGGCCTTGAAGTTCAAGTCCAACTCCCAATGGTTTGAAATACTATCAGCCCAAGTATAGACCCATAAGATCATTTAGATCACCCAGGGAAACTCTACTCATGGCAACACTCCACACCACTGCAAAATGTGGAGAACTGCATTTCAGACTGGTAAAATGAGAAACAGAGAGAAATGGCCCAGAGCTGGAAAGAAGGATGTGGCGTTTGCCCGTTCGTTTGAAAATGTCTGTACAGGGGGAGAGAAAGGGTTAATAGGTAGACCAATAGAAAAGCCAGAGGCGGAGCCTATCTGTTTATAAAAGGGCTTAGCCCAAGGTTAGTTAGTTGGGTGGTTGGTTGGGTGGGTGGTTGGGAAAAGGCAGTTGGGAAAGCAGTTGGCAGACAGTTGGAATTAGAAAGACACTTAGTGCAGTTGGTTCTTGTGTGAGGGGAGGTAGAAGAGTTAGAGACAGGATAAAAATAAGACTAAGAAGGTAAAGAGTAACAACATTTTGAATGCAGTTAAAGTTTATTTGTGTCTGCAATAAACTACACTCTTCTTTGTTAAATTAAGAACCTGACTGAGACTAAGTGATTTACCGGGGAGGACCTGGTTGGTGGCAGCGGATTAGTGGTGTACGGGTCAATAGTTCATGAGACGACCGGGGGCTCCGTATGAACGCCACAAAGGAAAAGTCCCTACCAGAGAAGAATGGCAAATTAAGCTGTTGGAGTACGGCAAAATGGCAAAACTGACCGGAAAGCTCTGGAACAAAGAAGACAAAAACTTCAAGAAAGAATGGGGAAGATTTGTACAGTGGCACCTCTGGTTGTGAACGCCTCTAGTTGAGCACGCTCCGGGTTACAAGCTCCACTAACCTGGAAGTAGCCGCTTCTGGTTGCGAACTTTGCCCTACGATTTGAGCAGAAATCGTGCACCAGAGGCACGCAGCGGGATGCGCCATTAGCGAAAGCACGCCTCATGTTACGAGTGGTTTCCGGTTACGAACAGACCTCTGGAACAGATTGCATTCGTAACCAGAGGCACCAGTGTAAGCAAATGAAAACATTAGCAGGATTCTAATAACACTTGTGATGTAACAAATACCATGGACAAAATGGAGAGATATAAAATATGGATGATGAAATAATATGCAGTTGAAAATGTTGACAATAGGACCCATGGAAGGGATGGTGGGAAGTCTGGAAACTCAGAGAAATCTCTAAATATGAATATGTATTTGGTATTGTTATGACTTTACACTTGTACAGTGGTACCTCTGGTTAAGAACTTAATTCGTTCTGGAAGTCCGTTCTTAACCTGAAACTGTTCTTAACCTGAGGTACCACTTTAGCTAATGGGGCCTCCTGCTGCCGCCGCGCTGCTGGCACGCGATTTCTGTTCTTATCATGAGGTAAAGTTCTTAACCCGAGGTACTATTTCTGGGTTAGTGGAGTCTGTAACCTGAAGCATCTGTAACCTGAAGAGTCTGTAATCCAAGGTACCACTGTAAAATCAAATAAAAAATATTTCAAAAAAAGAGAGAGAAACAGAGAGAAATGAAACTGGTAAATCCTTTACATCCCTAGCTGTACCATGTGGTATGTGTTAGTGTGTGAAGTCACCAAACTGGACTCCTTCACCATCTTTGCTGTGAGTAATCATATCCCCTCAAAATTAAAGCTTGGGCTTCTTCTAAGCAACAAGGGGAATTTACTTACATGTTTCCGGCAACAACTCACCATGTTTTACTTGTCTCCTATCACCTAATGGATACCTTTCCTGAGATACAGCCCATGGTTGTGCATTCTAGGCAGTAGTGGTACTAAGCCATCAGTCATCTCTTGATGGAGAGATTGGAAAGTGTATCGTGGATGAGACCAAAATCAAGTTCCCACAGGTCAATCCCCATGTGGACGTGCCATATGGATCCTTGAAAAATCCATTATTTCATCTCACATCCGAGACTTGCAAAGCTAGTTATGGGAGTTACAATGTTCCCCCGTTCCATTAATGTTAATTGGGAACTGGGAGTCAAAATCTCCCTGGAACTCTGGAGAAAGAAAGGAAAGACGCTCAGCCTGGAAACTAATTAGAAGGAAAGGTTAATCCTATTCAAGGAAAGAAAGATGGGCCATGCTGACACTTAAAATTCTCTTCTCTCTCTCTCTCTCTCTCTCTCTCTCTCTCTCTCTCTCTCTCTCTCTCTGTGTGTGTGTGTGTGTGTGTGATATAAGCAGACAAGTTGTGTGAAAATGCAGGGGACCATGGCTATGATAGCCATGTTCAAATATATAAAAGGATGTCACATAGAGGAGGGAGAAAGGTTGTTTTCTGCTGCTCCAGAGAAGCGGACACGGAGCAATGGATCCAAACTACAAGAAAGAAGATTCCACCTAAACATTAGGAAGAACTTCCTGACAGTAAGAGCTCTTTCGACAGTGGAATTTGCTGCCAAGGAGTGTGGTGGAGTCTCCTTCTTTGGAGGTCTTTAAGCAGAGGCTTGACAACCATATGTCAGGAGTGCTCTGATGGTGTTTCCTGCTTGGCAGGGGGTTGGACTCGATGGCCCTTGTGGTCTCTTCCAACTCTATGATTCTATGATTCTATGATAAACTTCATTCAGATCCAATAATGAGACGTATGATCCAAAGATCATCATCCTGCATCTTTCTCCTAAACCTTCATGCAATGTCACACAATTTCATGGAAATTATATCTGAGAAAATGTAAAATTGTCACATGATTGGACACAGAGCCTTTGGTAACCAACACTGATGGTTATTGGGAAAATCTGGCCCAAAGTAGAAGCTAGACTTGCCCCCTGGTGAGTACTTGGAAGAGGAGTTCTAGTATTGTTTTATTTTTTACAGGTCTGCATCAGCTTTGTGTGTACCCCAAATTGTTTGGCTTCTTTTGGTAAGGTTCTCATGATTCCAAGTCAGATTGCACCATAAATAAAATTTCTCGAGCTGGATTCCCTAAGCTTCTGAGTCTTTCTCTGGCCTTGGCTGTCTAAAAAAGATACATGGCCATCCTCATCCTCTCCCTCCCACAAAACCAAGATGCTGAAGGAAACACCCTGGCCTCCAGGTGGGAGGTGATTTAGAGGAGATTTGTTTTTCAGGACAGGTCTAGCTTTTAATCACAGTTACTTATTTCTCCAGGGCCCTCCAATCAGTGATTTGGGAGATGAATAAAAAACTGTGTTTGTTTGCTTCAGTTCATGCTTTCCTATACAGTGGTACCTCGGGTTAAGAAGTTAATTTGTTCTGAAGGTCTGTTCTTAACCTGAAACTGTTCTTAACCTGAAGCACCACTTTAGCTAATGGGGCCTCCTGCTGCCGCCGTGCCATGGAAGCACGATTTCTGTTCTTATCCTGAAGCAAAGTTCTTAACCTGAGGTAATATTTCTGGGTTAGCGGAGTCTGTAACCTGAAGCGTATGTAACCTGAAGCATAAGTAACCCGAGGTACCACTGTATTCAAGTTACTGGAGGAATCTCCACTGTAGACCCAAAAATCCATGTAGAGCGAAGAAGCCCACTACCGAACAATAAGCATGGATGGTGACATTGCCCTCACCCTAGTCTCTCTTGAGGATTCAGTTGAATCAATGGATTCTCTCTCTCTCTCTCTCTCTCTCTCTCTCTCTCTCTCTCTCTCTCTCCTTCACCACCACAATCCACCCCTCTCATTACCAGCTCCTGCTTCTCCTGCTTCTCACATGCATCTGTTCCCTCTCATCAACTAGTGGGTCATCACCAGTTCCAAATTCTTTTTTGATATCTCATTTAAAAATACAAAGAAACTCCCAACTAAAAACATGAGAAGAGCCCTACTGGATCTGACCCTTGACCTCTCTTCTCCAGTTTCCTGTTTCCCACTGTGATCAACCAGATGCCTACAGGAAGGTCACAAGCACAGCACGAATGCCATCGCACTTTCCACCTTTGTTCCCCAGCAACTGGTATTCAGAAGCATGTTATCTATGTTATTGAAGGTAGCATATGGCCAGCAATCTACCCAACAGAAGAATCATCAGTCATTGGTACATGCTACATCTTTGATGTTTGTTGTTGTTTAGTCATTTAGTCGTGTCCGACTCTTCGTGACCCCATGGACCAGAGCAAGCCAGGCACACCTGTCTTCCACTGCCTCCCGCAATATGGTCAAACTCATGCTGGTAGCTTCGAGAACACTGTCCAACCATCTCGTCCTCTGTCATCCCCTTCTCCTTGTGCCCTCAATCTTTCCCAACATCAGGGTCTTTTCCAGGGAGTCTTCTCTTCTCATGAGGTGGCCAAAGTATTGGAGCCTCAGCTTCAGGATCTGTCCTTCCAGTGAGCACTCAGGGCTGATTTCCTTCAGAATGGATACGTTTGATCTTCTTGCAGTCCATGGGACTCTCTTTGATGTTGGTCGTTATTAATTCCATTTGATCTGTGGTTGCAGCTGAGCATCAATTGGGGAGAGTGCTGTTGTGTCCATGTCCTGCTTGGGGGACACTGTGAACAAAGATGGCTTGTCTAGATGGACCTTTGGTCTGATCCAGTAGAGCTCCTATTATTTTTGTTATGAAGATGAGATAATAAGACTTGAACACGGCCACCCAGTGAGGTCATGGCTGAGATGGGTCATGAACCCACATCTGCGACCAGCACTGTTATCCACTTGGGCCAAAGCTGGTTCTCATACCACTAAATTCCACTGAAGAACAAGTTAATCCTTCCTGTCCTGTTCTTATTTACAGCCAGAGGCTTACATTCTTCCTTGCCAAAACTGGTTTCCAAGGCTACCACCGTGTGCTACCTGAAAAATCCAGGCCTGGTTTAAATATATATTTGTCAAGCCATTTGCAATTCAAATGCAAAAGTTTGCAGCAACACTGCACTGCATCCATCCTGAACAAACAACTCATCAAGCCCTATAAACATGGCATGATCCCAGCAATGAGAAATGAGCTCTCGCAGCAGAAGCCTATAATTATCATGGGACTGACAGGCGCATTGAAACCTTTTGGAGCATATGGGTAATTAATGAAAAACGATGACAGTACCACATCAGCAAGCGTACCCAAGTGGCTCTTCTAAGGTTTGGCTGCCTCTTGCTGAATTCTGGTTCACTACTTAATAACAGCCATGGAAACATTACTTTAACACCAGTTGGATGATGGAAGGTACCCTGGGGCAGGGGCAGGGAGATGAGAAATAGAGGGAGACACCAGCCAAACGATTTGGATGGGGAGTCCTAAAGTATCTCAGTTTCTACTGAAGTTGATGGCAACATTCCCGCTGACTTCCAAAGTGCCAAAATTCCTGGGTAGACTGTCTTTGAAGTGCCCCCAAACTTCTTACAGTAAATGAGCTGTACGGTCCAGGAAGCCTTTTCAACAAGATTCCCAGTATGTTCTTGGGTATTAGGCTAGCTTTCAGCAACAGGGGTGTAGTAGCAAAAGCAGTCGGAACCCTCAGCACCACCAAACCCTTCCCTAGTGCCATGTTAAATAGGGCTGCCATACGTCCGACAGTTTGTCCTGGATCTTAGGCAAGTCAATTGAAAAATCGCCCTTTTTTTGGCTCGGGGTGTGCCGATTTTTACTTTCTGAAATATGGCAACTCTATAAATATCCCAAGAAAGCGATCTGTCTTTATCCCAAGTCAATTTGTTGGCCCAGTAATGTCTACTTTGCTTGGCTTTAGCTTTTCAGTGTCTCAAGCGTATCTCCATCACCATCTGTCCCTATAAACTGGAGATACCAGAGATTGAACTATTTATTCCTTTTATAAATGAAATGTCAAAGTGCAAGTAGATAAATAGGTACCGCTCCAGCGGGAAGGTAAATGGTGTTTCCGTGCACTGCTCTGGTTCGCCAGAAGCGGCTTAGTCATGCTGGCCACATGAGCCGGAAGCTGTACGCCGGCTCCCTCGGCCAGTAAAGTGAGATGAGCACCACAACCCCAGAGTCATCCGCGACTGGACCTAATGGTCAGGGGTCCCTTTACCTATAATGAAATTTGTATACTGCTTGATTGTGAAGTAGAACCTCTAAGTGGTTTACTACAAAGCTTGGAAACATCAGCATTCATAGGCTCCACCAGCGAGCTGTGACCTCTTCATCCTGACTCCAGTCACCTAGGCTCTCCTCAAGATGATTGGAAGGGTGATAAATGTTTTCTTTTCAGAGTGGGACTTTGCCTGAGTCTCTGTTCTTTCATCTTGATATCTACCTGTTTACTCAATGTGTTTTTCAATTGAAGATGTCAGTGGTTCATCATAGAACCTTCAGCAAGTTCTCTACCATTGAGCAATGGCTTTCTCCAAAGCTCTGTTGTCACATAGCTGCTTTCTACTAGCTCAGATCACTGATCTATTTGGCCTGACATCCAGCCTGGTGGGCAATGTGTAGTTGTATAGGGTCACATTCTAGCCTTGTCCCCTAATAATCCTTTAAATGATATCCAAGGAATATGGCTGCAGGTTTATGAATAATAAGGCTTCATGCCATTCACAGCCTGCCATTTTACATGCTACTCATAGCTTTACTCCAGAGATTAGGCTTTTTAGAAGACAGTGAATGCTGATTACAAGGGCTGTATGCAAACTCTAGGCCCCGGCGGCAGCATGCCACTATTGCTAGGGAGCAACTACAGAGGCATCTGGTTCGCCAGTGTAGGAAGCAGGGTGATGAAGTAGGTTGGGGTGGCCTACATGGAGCCCATCAGGCGTTGTTGAATGCCAGTTCCCATCAGTCCCAGCCAATCAGTCATTATGAGAGTTGTAGTCCAACAATGTCTGGAGGGGACAATGCAGGCAAGTGTGTCCCAGTTTCCACCTGTGAAATCCAGGAAGGTGTGCAATTAGTTGCATTAACCCTTTTCTACCTCCCCCCGTGCAATTCTGACGTAAGTTCAAACCAATGTAAAGGGAGAGGGGGCCATTTGCTTCTTTTAGAGATGGCTATAAAGCACAGAGTGATCAGAAGGTCAGTGGTTCAAATCCCCGCAACGGGGTGAGCTCCCGTTGCTCGGTCCCTGCTCCTGCCAACCTAGCAGTTCGAAAGCACGCCAGTGCAAGTAGATAAATAGGTACTGCTGCGGCGGGAAGGTAAACGGAGTTTCCGTGCACTGCTCTGCTTCGCCAGAAGTGGCTTAGTCATGCTGGCCACATGACCCGGAAGCTGTACACCGGCTCCCTCAGCCAATAAAGCGAGATGAGCACCGCAACCCCAGAGTTGGTCACGACTGGACCTAATGGTCAGGGGTCTCTTTACCTTTACCTTTATAAAGCATAAAAAACCCATGAGAGAGCTGGCATCAATTATTCATCTGAATCTTTACCATTCTCTCTCTCTCTCTCTGGCTCGCGCGCACGCGCGCACACACACACACACACACACACACTGTCCTATTGTTTGTTCTCAGCATTTCTTAGGGTGGGCTACAGTAAAATATCATAATATCCTATTGCATTTCATTGTGATTCATAAAGCATTTTGCACAGTGGTCTATTATGGGAAAAAAAAACCAGGATTTATTAACCAGTGAAGTGAAGAAATTGTGGAAGAGGAAAAGGAGGGGGGAAGAAGAGGAACAGTAGGATTTATTGACCCATTGACCTCATGTTCAATAGTAATGATTTAAACCTAACCAAGCATTATATCCAGCTCTTCCACCTCTATTACGTATGAATATATAAGAGAACAGATGTTGTGTTTATCACTGATGAGTGCAGCATCAGGTGATGGTGGGGGAATATATGAATGAGTTGCGGCAGATCAAACAAACACCAGAAGCTAGATATGAACCTGTTCCCCCCATTCTGTCTTCTCTGTACTCTTCCATGGATTCACCATGGACTGTGCTTTCATAGAATCATAGAGCTAGTAGGGACCATGAGGGTCATCTAGTCCAACCCCCCTGCAATGCAGGAATCTTTTGCCCAATGTGGGGCTCAGTCCCATGACCCTTGTGCTCTACTGACTGAGATATCCAGCCTTAACTGGGTAGCTTTGTTCCTCCTGAATTCCTACCAATGGCCTTCACTGGATGTCCTGCATGAACGCAGGAGGCACCAAGATTCAGGACCACGGCTAGCGCTCTTGCAGTATCCAAAATGTCTCAGCAAGGTTCTAGCAGGGGTCAGCAAACTTTTTCAGCAGGGGGCCGGTCCACTGTCCCTCAGACCTTGTAGGGGGCCGGACTATATTTTTTTGGGGGGAAGGAACAAATTTCTATGCCCCACAAACAACCCAGAGATGCATTTTAAATAAAAACACATTTTCTCCTCATGTAAAAACACCAGACAGGCCCCACAAATAACACAGAGATGCATTTTAAATAAAAGGACACATTCTACTCATGGAAAAACATGCTGATTCCCAGACTGTCCACGAGCCGGATTTAGAAGGCAATTGGGCTGGATCCGGCCCCCGGGCCTTAGTTTGCCTACCCATGGTTTAAGGAGCTGGCTGCATGTTGCAATGGCTTGGGTCTCTCCCACAAACGCGAGAGGACTCCGACAGTCAATTACAGTATTTCAGATTTATTGTTCAAACAAACAAACAAACCGATTACCTTCCCGCCACAGCGGTACCTATTTATCTACTTGCACTGGCATGCTTTCAAACTGCCAGGTTGGCAGAAGATGGGACAGAGCAAAGGGAGCTCACTCCGTTGTGGGGATTTGAACCACCGACCTTCCAATCAGCAAGCCCAAGAGGCTCAGTGATCTAGACCACAGCACCACCTGCTTCTCTTTTTGTTTCATAGTAATTGCATAAGGTCCCTTCGGGGATCACTGCCTTGTTGTGGCGAAGGGGCTTGAATAACTCGAAGAAGCTATGAGCTATGCCGTGCAGGACCACCCAAGATGGACAGGTCATAGCCGAGAGTTTAGACTAAATGTGATCCATATGGAGAAGGAACTGGCAAACCACTCCAGTATTTGGCCAAGAAAACTCCATGGACATAAAAAAGGAGAAGCTTTGAGAAGAAAGTGAGTTTCCAAGGCATGCTCTGGTTCATGGGGTCACAGAGAGTCGAAGACAACTAAACAACAACAACAAATTACATAAGGAGCAAAAGTGATGCAAAATACACTTATCGAGTTCATATACATGTCAGCATGTAGGTGCCACTGTAATTCTTAAGGCAGCACAATACTACAGGGCAGCAATCTTGGATGCACTTACTTGGGAGTAAGCCCCATTGAAATTAGTTAGTTTGATCTCTGTGTAAACATATATTGCATCTGGATGCAACTAGTTTAATCAATACTGGAAATGTGGACCATACAAGAACTGGATATAATGTAAAGGAAAACCAGTGGCTCCACTCTTTTATATTTCTCTTCACATACAGTACAAAAGTGTCATTTCCATACAACCTTTACTGACCTTTAGGCTTTCCCAGGCATTGATTCTGAACTTTGAAACAAGACACTTTGGAAAGGTAGGAAAAAAATAAGAAAAGCATTTGTTTATTGGCTTCCATTTTCTATTTCTTTGGGCAGGGTGGCGTAGGGAGAGTTGTTCCAAAAAGTAAAGCAATTACTATCCCTCATTTGTGCATCCTGCCCTTCCTCAAGTTATCATATATTTGGATGATCCAATATTACTTTCACTGCAACCCTGTGAGGTAGGTTAGGCTAAGATTTAAAATGTCATTTTATTTTATATTTACTTTGGGCAATGGAAGAAACAACCGGACTTTGAACAAATTAGCGCCATAAAAATGCATCATAAAATGTTGGGCTCTGAATACCTGTACAGTGAGCAAGAATTCCTTGCAATATCCATTAAAAAAAAACAACCAACAGTAAGGTTACCAAGCCAGCTGCTCCTACCCCTGATTTTATGTTTGTTGTTCAATATGACCAGCTCCCTTGAAAGGTTCTTTCAAAGCCAGTTTTAAAATGCTTAATAGCACACTTCAGACAAACTCGACACCGTCCACAAAATATACAAAGGAACATCAGGCAGGCCATTCCTGAGGGAGGACGTGTAATTATCTGGAATGAAAGAAGGCAGATAGGAAGATATTGACAGAGGAGGGCTTATTGAGTTTCAGCAGCTGTAACTGGACACGGGTGATGAAATTGACTCTCAATAAAGTTTTCATTCAAGGCAAGATTTAATCTGGGATCAAAAAGTGAGAGGAGAGAGAGAGAAATCTAAATTGTCAGGTTCTACAGTTTCACTGTTGACCCAACAGAGCAGCCTTCACAAACAAGAAATGGAATGGAACACCTCAAGCAGAATACATGCAGGAGCCAGATTTTCACATCCTGAGCTGTAGTGTTGTTGGGACTCTGTAGGTAGCAGGTGGACTGGCAAACCCTACTAATGGGAGGTGGGGAAAATGGCTACTGTACTTTTCCGTGTATAAGATTATGGTTTTTTTCTTTAAAAATCATGCTAAAAAGTGGGGGTCATCTTATACATGGGTACTGCATAGGGTGGACATTTGATTGGTTGCTGCCGAGGCCGTCAGCGGCTATTGTGCGTGTTATTGGTTGCTGCATCAATGGGTGGTGTTGATTGGCTGATGTTCTGGCAGCTAGGTGGGCGATTGGCAGCTTCTGGGACAGACGGTAGGCGGATTCAGCAACGTGCCCAGGTGAGCGATTTTCGGCAATCCCCTCTTTGAAAAGCTCAAAAACTATGGGCAATACTCCACAAAAAAAGCTCACCAACTGTGTGCCATCTCCCCCCCTCCTGTTTTCTTAAATTTGAGTCTCCAAAATTAGCGGGTGTCTTATACATGGAGGTATCTTATAGATGGGAAAGTATGGTAATTATCCTTTGGGGGACTTCGAAATAGAAAGTCTCCCAGGTCAAAAGAATTCTCATCCTAGTTTGAGCTAAGCTTATACTCCTATGAATTCATGTTGGGATCAAAATGGGATTTGCCATCACTGCTATCCAGTTCTTCCCACAACTACTGAAAGCCAGTTAGGAAATTATGGCAAGGACTGCCTGCCCCTTCCTTCCGCTGCAGTTCACTGGGCAGGGAGGAAGAGAGGAGAGAAACAGAGAAGGGGTTGTTGGAGAGAGAGAGTGAGAGACCCATCCTGCTCACCCCTCTGGCTTCTTCCAACAAATTGCCCCAAGGGACTCCCCAACTGAATGACAGGTCCCCCTCCATCCTTGCAATAGGCTAATGTATAAATCAGACTGTTGTGTGTCTAAAGCAAGGAGTGGACAGTTAAGCATACCTAGGGAAGACTGTCCCATCATCTAAGAAGCACCATTTTATATAATCCATAAGCTTAACGGTGCCCTTCAGAATATGGCAGCCGCTTTCAATATGGGCAAAACCTGGAGGAAAATGGGATGATTTATGTCCCCCCTCCAGTGTCAGAAAGCTGCGAAGCAACTTTTAGTGGCAACAATAAAAATATCAAAGAGAAGATGGTCTGCTGTAAATTGAGAAGCTTGAAATTTATGAGAGCAATAGCTTCCTGGTAGGGGAGAAGGGAGAGGAGAAAAATCCCATCCATTTATTATATGTTCACATCTGGTTTTAAGGTTCAAGCAATGGGATTCACATGGGATGTTGCCTGATGCTTTTATGGCCATGGAGATATACTGCCTGTAGCTTCTCATGCTAAGAATGAGAGAAATAAAAGGACAGATTTCAGGTCCGCAAACTCCAGGAACGCCAAGCATGGAATGAGAATGCTGTCACATTGTGTTGAGGGAAGAGTGAGCCATCAGAAGAACACAGTAAGAACCTAATGGATCAAGCCTATCTAGTCTAGAATCCCTTCTTCTTCTTCTTTGGCAATCACTCGTAACCGAGTAAGATTGTCTTCCATGAATATGGTCTTTACAGTGTGTCCATAAGTGACGGTGGAGGCCAATTCTGGACCCACACGTCCTTCCACAGTGGGGACATTGGTTTCCGGGCGGGAGTTGATCACGGTGTGGATTTGCCAAATGTGCCTTCCTCTTAACTCATTCCTCCCTTTCGTCTTGAGTTTGAGCGTCTTCAAAGTCCATGACACCTTTGGTAAAGGCTGTTCTCCAACTGGAACGCTTGCAGGCCAGTGTTTCCCAGTTGTTGGTGTTTATACTACATTTTTTAAAGATTTGCCTTGAGAGCGTATGTGTTGGGGAATGGTGGCAGTCACCGGGAACATCACTTCCAAAATTCCCCATGAGGGAGCCCACCCCACCCATAGAAATCCATCTAATAGTCCCCATGCTTTTTGATCCCTGAATTTGAGGGGGTCTTGGCCATTCATTTCAAGAATGCTATACAAAGTCCATAACTGGACCAAACAACTTTTATATTTGATTATTATTATTATTTGATCCTGGCAGGTCAGAACACCTATTATTATCTGGATGGTAGACCAGACAGCTTCAGGTAAAAATTATTATTCGCCCCTCAGTGAAATCTAGTTTTAGGTCTAGATCTAGACTCTAATACATTACCTCCGTTAAGCCTTCAGGATGGAGCAGGCAGCAATCCATTTAAATAATAAAAATAATAATAATAATTCTGCCATTTCTCATATCCTGCAAGTTGCATTCTCTCTTTTGAATTCTCTATCAGCATTTTCAATCTAATTCCAAAAATCATTTGCATGCCTTTGTCATGGAAATGTGGCCCTTAACAAGGAGAAAGGAGCTTTGATATTTCCCCCCAAATAATAATAGTCGAAAGCTTACCTACATCATCAAGCTTGCTTATCAGAACTTCCATACCAGGGCTATAGAATGAGATTCTTCAGCAATCTGAATCATCCAGGAAATGGCTGGCAGAAAATCAGGAAGGGATAAGTGGCCTTTCCATTGTAATGACGATTAATAACAAGCTACCTCTAAGCTCAGTTAATGTGGATAAGCTTTTAAAGGATTAGGATCCAGCCTCACTGAAATCATTATCCTAATTAGCATAAGATTAGTTTGCACAAACTTTGCAGGAGCGGCTGAATAAAGCTAGCATAAATGCTTGGTCACAGAGACAATCTACCTCCCTACATAATGAAGTGTTGAATAATTGGCTGGGGAGCCAATTTTTCAATAGTTTCCCAAGGAAAGGGAAGTGCTAGTGTCCCTACTGAAAGGGATCAGTCATTGGACCCAATTAACCATTGTCAAAACTATTTGCTTTTTCCAATGTTGAGATGAGCCACCAAGGGGGAACCCCAGTAACAAGAAGAGCTAAGCCTACTAAGGGAGCTAAGGGCTAAGGGAGCTGGGCATGTTTAGCCTGGAGAAGAGGAGGTTAAGGGGTGATATGATAGCCATGTTCAAATATATTAAAGGTTGTCACATAGAGGAGGGAGAAAGGTTGTTTTCTGCTGCTCCAGAGAAGCGGACACGGAGCAATGGATCCAAACTACAAGAAAGAAGATTCCACCTAAACATTAGGAAGAACTTCCTAACACTAAGAGCTGTTCGACAGTGGAATTTGCTGCCAAGGAGTGTGGTGGAGTCTCCTTCTTTGGAGGTCTTTAAGCAGAGGCTTGACAACCATATGTCAGGAGTGCTCTGATGGTGTTTCCTGCTTGGCAGGGGGTTGGACTCGATGGCCCTTGTGGTCTCTTCCAACTCTATGATTCTATGATTCTATGATTCTACTGACAGACAAATCAATCTGGTCCACATCACTTTTGCATAGGACTCTCCAATCCAGTTTCTAAATCAATATGCCCTTCAAAACAACAACAAGCAAAAAACCAAAAAGCTTTGCACAAAAATTCACATTTAAATACAGAACAGTGGTACCTTGTGTTAAGAACTTAAGAACTGTGGGTCTGTTCTTAACCAGAAACTGTTCTTAACCTGAAGCACCACTTTAGTTAATGAGGCCTCCCGCTGCAACCGCTGCACGATTTCTGTTCTCACCCTGAAGCAAAGTTCTTAACCCGAGGTACTATTTCTGGGTTAGCGGAGTCTGTAACCTGAATCATCTGTAACCCGAGGTACCACTGTACTGGGATGGAAGAATATTCAGAATCCAGTTACTAGCTTTACAGATCTCAAGTGTGAGATTTAATAATAGGGTGGGTGGGTTTTAAAGGATCCATACACACTCTCTACACTGTAATTTACTTTTGGAAGGCTAACTTTGGTTTCATCTAGGACATGGTTGCCAACCTCCCCAACAAGAGATGTCTAGTGACTTCCAGAACAATCCAAATCCTAAAGCCAGTGGCAGAGCTTCATGCTCCGGCACCGGGGGTGTAGAGCAGGTGAGGGCATGGCTGGCATGTGTCCCAGGGGCGTGGCACGTGTATTGGGGGTGTGGCACACCACCCACAGGGGTGTGGTGTGCATCCTGGGGGCATGACGCGCCCAGGGGTGGTGTGCTCCCCCGCCCCCTCTTCCTCTGCCAGTGCCTAAATCTACCTAATAATAATAATAATAATAATAATAATAATAATAATAATATTTATACCCCGCCCATCTGGCTGGGTTTCCCCAGCCACTCTGGGCGGCTTCCAACAGAACACTAAAATACAATAACTGGAGAGGGTTTCTTTGATGCAGAGAGCCATCCATCCATCTTTGCCTAGCTGCACCAGGCTGTGCTAAAAGGGTGGCTCCATTTACTGAAAGTATCTCCACATATAGTAGACAGGGGGGAAAGCCACCCTAGGGGGCATTTGGGAGGTGGGGTTAGAGCAGCAAGGAGATGAAGCTAAGGCAGTTCAGGATCCTCTGAATTAGGGAAGCAGCCCTGTTTAGGGAAGCTTTTAATGTTTGATGCATTACTGTATTTTAATATTTTGTTGGAAGACGCCCTAAGTGGCTGGGGAAGCCCAGCCAGATGGGTGGGGTATAAATAAATTATTATTATTATTATTATTATTATTATTATTATTATTATTATTATTATTATTAGCTGGCTCAGCAAATTACACCAGGAGACCTGAGCAGGGTCCATTTGCTGCATTAGCCTTGGAGATGGTATAGCAAAACAGCCTGTTCCCGGATGGATGTGAATGATGTGGATGCAGATTTAGGAGTGGCTCTGCCACTTCTTTGAGCCCCACTGTTGTCAGGCTGGGCTCAGGATTGCACCCTGGGGTGCTACAATTACCTACATGGGTCACGTGGCCCTCAAGGTCTTGTTGGTCCCTAACTCCCATAAGCCTCAGCCAGCATGGCCTTGGGTCTGGGATGACAGGGGATGTAGCCCAGTAACCACAGGAAGGTCCCAGGTTCTCCACCCAATAAAGTAATTCACCCATGTAATTCAGGAACAAATGTGTACCAATATGGATCTGTGCCTCTGCAACTAATGCACTCTCTGCATCCAAATCACCTTGCACAGTAGTTCTCTGCCTGTCTGCCTCTTCGTTTTTTAATGGATTGCTGGGTTGTTGTTTTCTGTTAACCAAATCCCACAAAGGACCTTACAGAGATCAATAAAATAGTTTAAAGAACTTAAGAAGCCGAGCCATGCAAAAACAGTCTATTGGCAGATTAAAAACTGTTTAAAATTATGGGGAAAGAACAGCAGCAATGTATCTCCTGTTAAGGCACACTCTTGTTCGTTATAACAAGCGAATGGGGTAGTGGTTTCATAGAATAGCTTCAACAGAGCCCTAATAGTTGGAGGCCACTGCAAAGCAAGTCATGCTCTGCATTTCAGCCAGTCTTTCATCCCAGAAAGCGAAGACTAGGGTCCAAGCCCCACTTCCTGACTGAAGTGTATGGGGAGGCACGGAATCAGAGGAAGTTATTCTGAGTTCCCTTATACTGGGAAATGATATATAATGAAATGAAAAGGATGCTTAAAATAACCTTTGTAAAAACAAACAAACAAAAACAAACAATCCCAGAAGCTTTTCTTTTGGAAATTATAGGGCAGAACTACCTAAAATGTATAGAAACTTATTCATGTATGCTACTACAGCAGGTGGAATGTTACTTGCCCAAAAATGGAAAGAAGCAGAAGTCACAGCAAAAGAAGAATGGCTACAAAAACTTATGGAATATGCAGAAATGGAGAAACTTACCGGAAGAATAAGAAATCATTGGCAGGATTATTGTAATAACCGGCAGTTTTATAAGGGTATATATTTAAAGGAGATGAATAAATGAGCAAATTAAGTTAATTTCGATATGCAGAAGATATTAAAGACAAATTTAAGGAACCGCGGAAAGAGGGGGAAGGAAGTCAAGTTTTGAAATGTCGAAATGATTGTAAAATTAGTGAAATGTATAGAATTAGTGAAATGTAAAAACTTGAAAAGTATAAATAAATAAATAAATAAATTGATATAAAAAGAAGGAAAAAGGGAATTCTCTCTCTCTCTCTCCCTTTCTATATATATACTGTCAGATCATCAGACTATCTAATGCAGTATGGGCAATGACCGATTTATGTGCTTCCATTTATTTTATTTTATTTTTTATTTTCAAAAAAAAATTCTTTATTTAATTTTTATTGGGTTTTATAAACAGGAAAAAAGTTATACAAATAAGTATACCAAGTTTTCTCATGCCATTTGTATATCACAAAAAATAGCATAATAAATGTGAAAAAAGTATCTACAACATACGTTTCATTATTAGCGGTCAATGTATAAGTTCTTGGTTTATGAATTGATTTAAACAATTAGGAAGAAGAGGAAGAGAGGAAGAAGAAGAAGAAGAAGAAGAAGAAGAAGAAGAAGAAGAAGAAGAAGAAGAAGAATGGGGGAGGGGAGTGGAGGATGGGGTGGGGACACATGGCTGTGCATGCACACATCATGGTGACACAGAAGTGACTGGAAAGGGTTGGGCAGAATGGGGTGGAATGGGGGAGGAGTGAAACAGGGCAGACCGGTCTTATGTGTGCTCTGCTATTGCACACAATGACCCAGAACGCAATGACCGAACAATGGGGGTTGCCTGTAGTGGCAGCAGTTCTCCAGGGTGAGGAACATAGGAAGCATAGCTATCAACTTTTCCCTTTTTTTAAGGGAAATTCCCTTATTCTGAATAGGATTTCTCACAAGAAAAGGTAAAAGCTGACAGCTAAGATAGGAAGCTTCCTTAAGAAGAAGAGTTTGGATTTGATATCCTGCCTTTCACTCCCCTTAAGGAGTCTCATAGCGGCTAACAATCTCCTCTCCCTTCCTCCCCCACAACGAACACTCTGTGAGGTGAGTGGGGCTGAGAGACTTCAGAGAAGCGTGACTAGCCCAAGGTCACCCAGCAGCTGCATGTGGAGGAGCGGAGACGCGAACCCGGTTCACCAGATTACGAGTCCACCGCTCTTAACCACTACACCACGCTGGCTCCCTTAAACTGAGATGGGGTCACTTCTCCATCTAAGATCAATATTTTCCACATTGCCTGGCAGCATCTCTCCAGGGTTTCAAACACAGGTCTCTCCCACTCCTACTTTGACATTGAACCCAGGACCTTTTGCATGAAAGCAGGTGCTCTACCAGAGAGCTACAACCCTTCTCCCAGAGAGCTTCATGGCCAAGGGGGGATTTGAACCCTGGTCTCCCAGGTCCTAGTCTGACACTCAAATGACTACACCACACTGGCTCCACCACAGAGATCACTGTTCATGAAGAATAGCTAAGCCTAGAATACAGTGGTACCTCAGGTTAAGTACTTAATTCGTTCCGGAGGTCCGTACTTAACCTGAAACCGTTCTTAACCTGAAGCACCACTTTAGCTAATGGGGCCTCCTGCTGCTGCTGTTTCGCCAGAGCACGATTTCTGTTCTCAACCTGAAGCAAAGTTCTTAACCTGAAGCACTATTTCTGGGTTAGCAGAGTGTGTAACCTGAAGCGTATGTAACCTGAGGTACCACTGTAGTTTGAAAGGGAAAACTCAGTGGATGAACAGATTTATCATTGCCAGAGATGCCAAAGTGAGTTTCAGCAATAAAACTGTGTGAATGTGGGTTAGTGGGAGAGAAATGAACACCCGAAGAGATGTTAACGTTAATATGGCCAGTATCTAGTTCGCTTGGGCTCCTCTCCTGATAACGCGGAGAATCTCTCCAATGATTTATTTTCCATCTTTTCACCAACTAAATGCCCATTTTTCTAAATGGGAGATTTAGAGCGCATTTAAACAGATAAACTCCATAAACCCCACAACGATTAGTTCAGGATTCAGCGAGTGGAAATGGATTGTTTAACAAGGTCTGGAGAAGGAGCCCGTCAGAACAGGAAACCGTTTCTATCACTTTCAACGCCAATCTCTCCCGCACTTAGGTGCAAATTGAAGCTGCTGCTTCACAAGACTCACTCATTATCTTTTGCTAATTTTACCCTCAAGTCTACCTGATAATTTATTAGGCTGCTAAAAACATTTTACAGCCAAGCAAAGTACTTTTTTTTATTGCATTGATTTAATCTTTATGCAAATGTGGATTTCCTGTTAAAATAGGCAAGGTTTCATTCACGGTTATGGGGCATCAGTTTTCTGTTCTTTGTTGAAACTGATTAACATGATGAATAATTTATGGGTTGTTTGCGACGGTTGTGTGAGTGGGTGGCATCTTGTACAACCATAAGGGCCCAGAAAGAGCCCTGGTGCATCACAGCAAGGTCCTCTAGTCTACCATCCTGTCTAGTGGTTGAATTATTGCAATGCACTCTATGTGGGGCTACCCTTGGGGACGCGGGTGGGGCTGTGGTCTAAACCACCGAGCGTCTTGGGCTTGCCGATCAGAAGGTTGGTAGTTCGAATCCCCACAACGGGTTGAGTGGGTGCCACTACCGAGAAGGTCCTCTGCCTGGTTCCCTGTAACCTCTTTTCTCACGGTGAGGGAACCACCAGAAGGCCCTCGGCGCTGGACCTCAGTGTCCAGGCTGAACGATGGGGGTGGAGATGCTCCTTCAGGTATACAGGGCCAAGGCCATTTAGGGCTTTAAAGGTCAGCACCAACACTTTGAATTCTGCTCAGAAACTTACTGGGAGCCAATGTAGGTCTTTCGGGACCAGTGTTATATGGTCTCGGCAGCCACTCCCAGTCACCAGTCTAGCTGCCGCATTCTGGATTAGTTGTAGTTTCCAGGTCACCTTCAAAGGTAGCCCCACATAGAGCGCATTGCAGTAGTCCAAGCAGGAGATATCTAGAGCATGCACCACTCTGGCAAGACAGTCTGTGGGCAGGTAGGGTCTCAGCCTGCATACCAGATGGAGCTGGTAGGCAGCTGCCCTGGACACAGAACTGACCTGTGCCTCCATGGACAGCTATGAGTCCAAAATGACTCCCAGGCTGCACAGCTGGTCCTTCAGGGGCACAGTTGCTCCATTCAGGACCACATTCAGGAGTCCCCCACACCCGTCCACCCCCTGTTCCCCCCAAAACAGTACTTGTGTCTTGTCAGGATTCAACCTACTTCCCCCAACAAAACCAGCAGTCCTTAAAATTCTTAACTTTGGTTGAATTATGTCCTTGGAGTTTATAGCGATCACATCTTCATAGTCCCGGGAAGCATGTACTTGACAAAACATGACAAGTTAATGTGGCAAGTGCAGAACAGCATATCTAATTGAAACTTCAGGGGGTGGGAATGGCTGGCATAATACAATTATCCTTTCTGGCCTTTCTCCAGGACACCTGGGTAAGCTCTTGCTGTTACAAGTAGCAGAGTGAGATTGTCCATGACCACATTGGCTCAGGAAGGACATCACCTTACATCCTTTCTGATTATGTTAACTCCATCTGACACAGTGGTCCTTCACCCTATGAGTGGGACACTGAGTTGCTACACTATTTTAGCGGGCTTATTTTATGGTACATTTTTATGGATTATTTTTTTTAAAGTTTTCATGAAACTGTCTTATTGTGCAATTTAATTATGTACATTTTCAAAAATATATATAATTGGTTTTACAATTCTAAACCTGCAATTGGACAAGTAAGCAGTATATAAATTGTATAACACTAATAATAATAGCGTCTACACCCAGAATAAAGAGAAGAGTCCCTTGTCATTGGGTTAATTGGGGCCGCAATTGTATTAAACTTCAGCATAGCAGAGATCTACATTGTATCTTATGACTAGTCTGCAATCTGGATGGGCAAATCTGTTAATTTCAGTCTCTCATTTTTCAAATCTTAAATTCAATTCATCATAGTTCTGCATCAGTTTGCAGAGGCAGTGTGGTGCAGTGGTTAGAGTGTCTTACAAGGGCATGGAAGACCAGGGTTTCAATTTCACTAAGTTCTGAAGTTTGCTGGGTGATCTTGGCTCAGCCACCAACTCTCAGCCTAACCTACATCACATTTTGAGGACATTATGGACAGAGAGGGAATCAGGTATACAACCTAGAGCTCCTCAGAGGAAGGATGGTATATATTGATACAACAATAAAATCAATAAAATTAAAATTAACATCAACATTGTCCTCATTGACAACAGCTCACTATCAATGGCAGAAGGTCAACTACACTGTTGTAAATTTGCAATAAATATTTGGCAGTTAGTTGAGAATTGAGATGCTATCTAGGGACTGGAATCAACATTCTCAGAAGACAATTTTGAGGGGGGCTATTGAGATCAAATTTATTTCACCTCCAGTGGAGATGCCATTTTCACAATCGGCACATGCCATAACTGTTGCTACCCGTCTCCAGGCCCAATTTGCTGTTGCTCATTACACTCACAATTGGCTTAATTGCACATCATGTTCTCCATTCAACAGCTCAGCCAGCAGCATTATACAGCATTGTTGAGCACTGTATGCATAAATTGGCCTTAACTGTGCAATAGCTCGTTCATTCACTTGCCACCGACTCTCCCCCTCACTGCTGATCTGAAAACGCTATTTGCAAACCTGCTCTTTCTCTGACACCTTTATTTGCAAAAATGAATTGTGTGAGCTTTCCTTTGAAATCTTCTCCTTTGATACCTGGGTGGAAGCCTACAGATATTTGTGGAATCCCCAGGCCTCTGTTGCTTGGTGAATACAAGGTGGAAGGTGCGTATTCTACGCATTCTGAATAGGAATCTGTGGCCAGATATTACTGGACTCCAATTCCCATCATCCCTGACCATTGACCATGCTGGCTGATGGGAGTTGTAGTCCAGCAACATCTAGAGGGCCACAGGTCCCCTGCCCGTGTTGAAAAGAGGATTGCCAGACCTCCAGGTCTGAGATGAAGTATCTAGGTTTGCCTGGCCCCTTCCAATGAGGGAGACAGGCACATCACACTAGGGAGGGCATTCCACACATGAGGAACTGACACCAAGAAAGGTCCTGTTACACGTCAGCACCAACCAAGCAGCGTCCAGTGGCGCCACCACCAACAAGGCCTCCCCGGCTGCTCAAAATAGTTGATATTGGGAGATGTGCTCTTTTAGGTACTTGGGTCCCAAGCCATTTAGGACTTGGGGGGGTCCGACTTTCCCTTTCCCCAATTAACCTCCATCTTCAGGACCTGCCCCATGAAATCACTGGGGAATGACTCCATGACATCATCAGGGGCTTTCCTCCCAGTGACATCACCAGGGGCTACCTCTAGGTCTCAATTTTGGACCCTGAAAACTTGAGTCTGGGATGCTCCTGACCTGGGAATCTTAGCTGCAACAACTGTTCCTGTTCACCCAATCACTTGATGGCTGAACAATACTGCAACCTTGAAATTGTAGGCCATGATGTGATGTGACTGTTTTGACTGTGCTTGTTTTATTTCTAATTATATTGTTTTGCTATATTCCTGTTTGCTGTCCTAAGCTCCTTTGGGTGGAAGGGCGAGATAGAAAATTGATACACCATAATAATTAAGATTCAGCTGCCAGTCCAGTCAGCATCAGCCCATGGAATGCTGAGGGGGCGCCATTTTGTCCTTCACCTCATGCTGCAAAACATCTTGGGTTGGCCCTGAGCTTCCCAGAAGCATCTTGGCTGGTCTCTGTTGGATGTTGGCTATCAGACTAGATGGACCTTTGGTCTGATCCAGCAGGGTTCTCCTCCTGCTCTCCTCTTTTAGAAAGGGAAAGATGAGCAGTAGTTCTCAAGATATTCCCTTTGAATTAAACTCACTGACCTATGAAGTGTTTACTGTTTTACTGTAAGCAAACAGCCATCTGGTCTGAGTTAATGATGAACAAGGGAGTTCGAGCAAAGCAATATTTCATGCAAAGGTATTTTATAGCAGGCATATCATAAACATTACACAGTTGGGAAAACAGTTGATGCTTCAACCATTGAGTGGAACAACAGCGAAACGAAAGCGTCCCATTACTGGGAGGTACCACTGGCATGCATTTCTCAACATACTCGGTGGAGTCCAGGTTGTCTATTCTTCGGGGTGCCAAAAGAGGAAAATCTGGGCAGGATCCAAGGAACTGCAGATGGAGCATCTGCTTGTGGAAGAGAACTTCTCCCCTATCCTCTTGGACCTCCCCTCCCATTACAAGCTCTCCAAAAAACTACTCTTAACTGGGATACTTTTACTCTTCAAGTCTCGGTGAGCCGTGGCACAGTTTCAGCAGAGTTGAAACAAGAAATCCCAACGACTGGACGTCAATCTATCTTTGTAAACCACGTGATTGTTTTTATGTATTTTAAACATTTTTATATTGTTTTGCTGTTTTATTGTTCGCCCTTCTGGGCTCCTTCGGGAGGAAGAGCAGGATAGTGATGGAATAAATACTGCTGATAACAGGATTACTGGTGAACTCTGAAAGAAATTAAGACCGCAGCCACTTTAAAGGAGGCTATCCTTTATGCTCTCATTAGATAGTAAAATTCATATTAAACTGCTGTTTTAGGGGTTGTTTGTAAAAGTCTGGAATGGATTGATCCATTTTGCATTACTCTCTATGGGAAAGCGCGCTCTGGTTTGGGAATGCTTTGGTTTTGGAACGGACTTCTGGAATGGACTATGTTTGAGAACCAAGGTACCACTGTACTAGTTGCCGGGAATCACAAGTGGGAAAACGCTGCTGAGCTCAGGTCCTGCTTATGGGCTTCCACTGGGCATCAAGAGGACCATGGTGAGAACAGGATGGCTCTTCTTGTGTTCTCCTGAGCTATGTTCTTACATAGCTGGCAGTCTAGATTGAGCCTGGCGCTATTCTAAAATCAAATCACCTATTCCAAAATTTATTCTAAAATCAAAATAAAGTCAGGCCTATTCTAAAAATCAAATGGGACCTTTGTTATCTACATTTGCTCTCTCTATGCATTCTGCGGTTTTCGTGTTGGTTCCATTTTACATTTCCAATTTTGAGTCTCCTGGCAACTCTCTAAAACAGCTCTTCCGTATCATATTGCATTTTTGTTGGCTTTAAACCCACCGACGGGAAGAGAGGTGGGTACATTCTAAAGGAGTCACTCATCTACCTAATGACATTCTAATTTTGCCCAAATTGGAGTGCAATATAAAATTTGGAAGTGAGAGTCATTTGGGCAAGCCTCACAAATTCATCATTCTTCTTCTTCTCTGCTTGTTTAATGGCAACAGCTTGTGTGCAAGGGAAGGAGAGAACTAATGACTTAGCAATGGCATGCAGACCACAGCGAAAATAGAAAGTTGGATGAAATCTTAAAGGGACCCCTGACCATTAGGTCCAGTCGTGACCAACTCTGGGGTTGCGGCGCTCATCTCGCTTTACTGGCCGAGGGAGCCAGCGTACAGCTTCCGGGTCATGTGGCCAGCATGACTAAGCCACTTCTGGCGAACCAGAGCAGCACATGGAAACACCATTTACCTTCCCGCCGGAGCGGTACCTATTTATCTACTTGCACTTTGATGTGCTTTCGAACTGCTAGGCTGGCAGGAGCAAGGACCGAGCAATGGGAGCTCACCCTGTCACGGGGATTCGAACCGCCAACCTTCTGATCAGCAAGTCCTAGGCTCTGTGGTTTAACCCACAGCGCCCCCCGCATCCCTAGCCACATCTTAGCCAGGGTTAAAATCAACAGGTACCTGCCAATATTAATGCAAGGAGCTTCATCATCTGCCATTCTTTCACCTGGATATGGGCCTCAGATGTGCATATTAGATGCGCTGGTGGACTCAACTGCTCTCGCAGACAGGAGATGTTGGGGTATTTTTATATCTTGTGTGTGAGTTTTACAGAGACATGTGGTTCCTTGCTTTGGGGAACAGGATGCTTAATTAGAAGGAGTAGGAACCATCTGACGAGATGGGTCATTGGTTTGATCCAGTAGGACTATCCTTATGTTCTCAAGACTGGATCAAGCCTAAATAAAGGGAACCCACATTGTTCAGCAGAGCTGATGACATATGTAACTGTTATGAGGTTTGAATTTAGATGGAGGAAAAAGGGGGACAGGAGGAACATGTTGGTCTTCCATCATATCTTCCCTCATGCCTCTTTCAACACCAAACACTCCGCTGTTTCAACCCCAAGTGCTTTTGCCTGGTTGGAATGTGTCCTTGAATTCTGCTAATGCCTTTTGCTTGTCTGAATGGAGGATAGATAACACCGGTCCTGAAAGATCATCATTGGCTCCCAGTATGTTTCCGAGCACAATTCAAAGTGTTGGTGCTGGCCTTTAAAGCCCTAAATGGCCTCGGCCCAGTAGACCTGAAGGAGCAACTCCACCCCGATCGTTCAGCCTGGACACAGAGGTCCAGCTCTGAGGGCCTTCTGGCGGTTCCCTCATTGCGAAAAGCGAGGTTACAGAGAACCAGGCAAAGGGCCTTCTTGGTACTGGCGCCCGCCCTGTGGAACGCCCTCCCATCAGATGTCAAGGAAATAAACAATTACAGTGGTACCTCAGGTTACATACACTTCAGGTTACATACACTTCAGGTTACAGACTCTGCTAACCCAGAAATAGTGCTTCAGGTTAAGAACTTTGCTTCAGGATAAGAACAGAAATTGTGCTCCGGCGGCGCGGAAGTTAGCAGTCTACAAAATGATGAAATTTACCTTGGTTGTTCAGCCCTGTTTTACCTCTGGCACCACCCACCACTTGACATGTGGCCTTCAGGAGGGAAGGTGTCCCTCAGATTCCCCACCTCTGATCTACCTGCTCCTCATCCTCCGCCACCACCACCTGCTCCTCAAATCAACTCTTTTCCTAAACTGAAATGTAAAGATTTTCACATTGTGCTCGGGGAGCGTTCCTTGATTGTAGCTAATTGTGAGCATTTTCTTTGGCTTTTTAAAAGGAAAAGGAAAATACTCATCTGCACAGTGGTGGAGGAAAATCCTCTGAACACACATTCAAAAAGCAAGCGAGAAATGCTGAACGTGAAATAAATCCCACACGGTTGGGTTTTATAGCAGTTGACCTAATAGACTGTTTAGACTCTGCAAAATGCTTGTACTTTTTCATGTAAATCTACGGTAACATGGATTATTGGCCAAAGGGACTCGGTGAAATCCTCTGGGTATTGCTAAGATCTATCATGTCCTTGAGTATTTAGGAACTCTTTCCCACACAGATCAATGCATAATTGCCTGCAAGCGCTTCAGCCGAGCTATTGCTATATATTGTGTTATCGTGTGTGTCATTTTGCCCCATAGGCTACTACATTATCACATTTCTTGTGCATTTTTGAAGCAAGAGGATTAGCTTGCTGAATTTTGCTTGGCTAAAGAATATATGTAGTTTTGATTTATTTCTTGGCAATTGTTTGCAGGGCACAAGGGTTTTTTTTTGGGGGGGGAGACCCTTTTTTGCAGATGTGGGAGGCATCTCAGCTTCAGGTTAGTTAGCGAGGTGAATCCTCATGAGATTTGCACTTCTGCAATACTTCCAACTTCTGCATAAAACCATTCTGCGTTCTCACAAGTAGCTCAAATATCTTGATGCCAAACTAACTATATTTGAGGTGTTGTTTCTTAGCAATAATAAAACCCCAAATGGCTTTATCTGCTGCTACCACCACCACCACTAATAATAATTTATTATTTATACCCCTCCAATCTGGCTGAGTTTTCCCAGCCACTCTGGGCGACTCCCAATCGAGTGTTAAAAACAATACAGCATCAAATATTAAAAACTTCCCTAAACAGGGCTGCCTTCAGATGTCTTTTAAAGATAAGATACGTAGCTGCTTATTTCCTTGACATCTGATGGGAGGGCGTTTCACAGGGTGGGCGCCACTACCGAGAAGGCCCTCTGTCTGGTTCCCTGTAACCTCATTTCTCACAATGAGGGAACAGCCAGAAGGCCCTTGAAGCTGGATCTCAGGGTCCGGGCTGAACGATGGGGGTGGAGACGCTCCTTCAGGTATACTGGACCGAGGCCGTTTAGGGCTTTAAAGGCCAGCACCAACACTTTGAATTGTGCTCGGAAATGTACTGGGAGCCAATGAAGATCTTTCAGGACCGGTGTTATGTGGTCCCGGTGGCCACTCCCGGTCACCAGTCTAGCTGCCGCATTCTGGATAAATTACAGTTTCTGAGTCACCTTCAAAGGTAGCCCCACAAAGAGCGCATTGCAGTAGTCCAAGAGGGAGATAACTAGAGCATGCACCACTCTGGCAAGACAGTCCGCAAACATGTCTATCAATTACAGTAATCAGAAATCCTACTGTGTGTTCCACCACCAAAAGAGGTGAAGATAGCAATAGCCTCAGACAGAGTCTTCTCAGTAACAGCACCCTATTTGTGGAGCTCCAGAATATAAGAAGAGCTATATTCTGCAGATGTTTTTTTCTTCAGCAACTACTATCAACCTCAGCCAGAAAGGGCAGTGGTTAGGGATTATGGGAATCCAAAATATCTGGAGGGCAGCACAGTGAGCCTGGGGTAGAGAAAGAGAGACTTGAGAAAACCAATGTGAAGCCTGGCTTACACATGCAGAAATGGAAACTGAAATAGTTCCCATGTGCTCAAATGGACTATGTTCTTTAACTTTGGGTCCCCAGATGTTGTTGGACTACAACTCCCATCATCCCCAGCCAACTTAGTCAATGGTTGGAGATGATTAGGAACAACATCTGGGGACCCAAGGTTGAAGAACACTGGGCCATTCATTCAATGGAACTGTTCATTCAATGGAACTGTTGGCTAAAGTCTGGTGGACATTGAAGCTATGGGGTCACATCACAGTGGCCATTCTCTCCCCATAGAAATCTCCTAGTTGCTCAAAATTGAACTGTACCAGTACTAGACAGGGTATGCTGTAATATAAGGCCTAATGGAAGGGGCAGAAGGCGCCAAAGGCAAGGGTTTGTTTAATGTTTTGATGCCTAGGACAGCCTTTCCTAACCTAGTATCATCCAGATGTTTAGGACCCAGCCAGCATGGCCAAGGATCAGGGATTATGAAAGTTGTAGTCCAACAACATCTGGAATACGCCAGATTGGATAAGACTTGAGTTTCTCACTATTTAATTGTATATTAAAATTGAAAACAACTGAATTCCATATTTTATAGTATTTGACGATTGGCATGAGAGTGGATAGCATTTTACAGATAACACATGGTGATATATTAGTATCTAAAACTGACAGCTTATTGGATTCTTGTTGTCAAGACTGCCAAACTGAAAAGCATTTGAATTCTGAATTTTGGGGGCAGACGTTCTCACATTTTCAACCTTCAAAATGGGTATTCCAGATTTTTCAATGAAGATATGAAAACTGAATTGTTCTGTTTCACTGAATTGTTAATGTTTCATTTCATCTCTGCTCCTATCTCTGCCCAGCTGTGGAGACAATTTGGAAAGTACAGACCTGGAGGAAAAAACATGACTCCAAAAAACCATATTGCACTGTGACCGCAAACTTGTAATGCCATGCATGATTTGTAGATTACAATAGTCTACACAAGAGTATTCTTAGGAGGATGCAAGGAGATAACAGTTAGTAGAGAATGTGCAAATATGGGACAAATATGAGACAGTAATAAGAATAAAAAACCATGATTCCATGTGATTGTGTACTAGAAATGGCCTGCACAATTTGTAGTAAACAATAGCCTATACATTATGAATATTTTTGGGGAGCATTCAAGAAGTCAATAGTCTTTAGATATAGACTGACAGGAATGCGCCTGTCATATCAAAAGCCAGGTGGTTTAGCTAGCTTCAAGGGTCAAGAAAAAGAAGAAGTCGTGCTGGTTTCATTTAGAAGATGAAGTCATACCATGCAATGAGAATTCGATTCAGCAGGTTGGAGTATTGCTCTCCAAAACCTCCTTGGCAATCAGCTTTTATTCACAGACTTTTAACCTGCAATGATTCGGGTCAGCTTCTCCTTTACAACATAAGAGACTCCCCTACTTGTTCTTTAGACACCGCTCGGCTATTAACTAAGTGTTTCCAGCATCTCTCCACTGACCTTCAGTTCATCCTAAAAGCCTGAACTAGCAGGAGATGCTGTTGCGGCTGTTTCAGAGGAGAAGGCTCTCTTTCGATGGCAGATCTTGTGATGCTGCATTATGGGATGGGTCATAAGCGCTCCTCCTTGGTATTTTTAAGGTCTCTGGTTTGTTCTTTGGCATTTAAAGCCACAAGGTATCTAAAACAGAAGGGCTAATAAGAATGTCTAGATGGACAGAAGAGAGAATACTGAACTAAATTATTCTGGATCCAAATAGGGGTTTTTTCCTGGCATCCTTATGCAGTTTTTAGAATCCAACCTGGAAAAGTACAGTGGTACCTCAGGTTAAATACTTAATTCGTTCCGGAGGTCCGTACTTAACCTGAAACTGTTCTTAACCTGAAGCACCACTTTAGCTAATGGGGCCTCCTGCTGCCACCGCGCCGCTGGAGTACGATTTCTGTTCTCATCCTGAAGCAAAGTTCTTAACCTGAAGCACTATTTCTGGGTTAGCGGAGTCTGTAACCTGAAGCGTATGTAACCTGAAGCGTATGTAACCTGAGGTACCACTGTATCTGTAAGGAACACTGGGAAAATTACAGTTCCCATTGCTCCTGGTACCTGCCTTGCCAAGGGACAGGGACAGGGAGATCTTAATCTCTTCCAACCATAGAGGCAGAGCAGAGCCATTGTGACTAATAATAATAATAATAATAATTTTTATTTATACCCCGCCCTCCCTGGCCAAAACCAGGCTCAGAGCGACTGACATCAAATATATAACATATTAACATAAAATCAGGCAATCAATTAAAATACATCCTAAAATCAAATCAGAATCAAAGTGAAATCCAATCAGATGGCAACCCACAGATTAGGGTTGGGGACCTTAAATGCTCACCGGCCTAACTGTTTGTACTGATCTTATTTGAGCCTGTGAGAAAAGTTGGGGGGCCACTTTCAGACAAGTTCTTATAAGGAGAGAAGGGGAGCCAGACTGGACCCCGACCAAAGGCCTGGCGGAACAGCTTTGTCTTGCAGGCCCTGCAGAAGGATGTCAGATCCCGCAGGACCCTGGTCTCTTGTGGCAGAGCATTCACCAGGTCGGGGCCATGGCCAAAAAGGCCTTGGCTCTGGTCAAGGCCAGTCTAATCTCCTTGAGGCCCGGGCTCTCCAAGATGTTATTATTTGCGGACCGTAGCCATTGATAGCCCTCTTCTCCAAGAATTTGTCCCACCCTATTTTAAAACCCTCTAGGTTGTCTACCACCATCTCCTGTGGAATGAAATTCAAAACATTGTGTGAATAAGTAGTTTCTTTCTTCTGTCCTGAATCTTCCAACATTCAGCTTCAGATCTTTATTTTCTTTCTCTGGCTATAATGCCCTATCTCTGGAAAGAGTTATTTAGTACCACTGCAACTTGTACTGGCAGATCTTTTTTTGTATAACAGTGCAAAACCTTTCCTTAACAGCATACCATCTTTTCTTTTAAAAAAACACACCAGAAGTCCCTCTTTTGTCAATTTCCCTCCATTTTTTAATTGGCTTGGAAGTTAATTGCAGGCAGGATGAGATCTTCAGGTTTATCACAGTTTAATTTAGAATTGCACATGCAGCTGTTGCAAGTGGCAAAGGGAAGCTGAGATCCTCATGGCCCAGAAAAAGGAGAGAAAACCCAACTTGATTGAGAAGCAGCATCACCAAAAGTAACAATAATGCACAGTGAGGAGGAAAAGCCATATGTCAGAGTTGCAGAGACTCCAGGATATGTGAGCGAACATAGTGAAAGGATGACTTCATTGGCAAGGAATTACTTAGCAGAGTCGACAACAAATCCAAGAAACAAAAAATTATCCCCTAAGAGAGCCAACATAGTTAGAAGAAGAAGAAGAAGAAGAAGAAGAAGAAGAAGAAGAGGAGGAGGAGGAGGAGGAGGAGGAGGAGGAGGAGGAGTTTGGATTTGATATCCCGCTTTATCACTACCCGAAGGAGTCTCAAAGCGGCTAACAATCTCCTTTCCATTCCTCCCCCATAACAAACACTCTGTGAGGTGAGTGGGGCTGATAGACTTCAAAGTAGTGTGACTAGCCCAAGGTCACCCAGCAGCTGCATGTGGAGGAGGGGAGACACGACCCAGTTCACCAGACTACGAGTCCACTGCTCTTAACCACCACACCACACTGGCTCCAGAGTGCTGGACTAGGACCTCCTCCTCCTCCTCCTCCTTCTTCTTCTTCTCCTTCTCCTTCTCCTTCTCCTTCTCCTTCTTCTTCTTCTTCTTCTTCTTCTTCTTCTTCTCTATGCCGTCCATCAGAATCGGTTGCCCCAGCCACTCTGGGCGACTCCCAACAGAATGTTAAAAACACAATGAAACATCGAACATTAAAAATTTTCCCTAAACAGGGTGACCTGAGGCCAGTCTTAGTTTCTCGGCCTACATTTAAAGACTATTTACAGAAACATTGTAAAATTAATGAATGTTAGAAGGATGTTGGAATTAAGTTACGTGGTTTTAGCAGAAATGTTATAAAGGATTAAGTAAAAATAGATTGTTAATTGGTGAGAATGTAAAGTTACATTATATTAAGATAAATTATTAGGATAAAAACAAAGATGGTAAGGATTTGCTGAAATAGCTAATTGAACTAGAATACAAAAAAGGGAGGTGTGAGGAGGTCAAGGAAACAAGCAAATGAAAGATAAGTTATGGAAGGATTGATTTGTTTTTGGTTTTTTTAAAAAAATGTTTCTATTCTTCTGGTTTTTTTTGTTCTTTTTTCCCTTCATTTTTGTAATCTTTCAAAACCTCAATAAATATTATTCTAAAAAAAAAAGAAAGAAAGTTTCTCGGCCTACATCGTGGGGTTGTTGTGAGGATCAAATGGGGAGGAACAGAACCATGAATGTCACCTTGAACTGGGCACAAGAGTTTCTAAGGTGGGGGGTGGCAGTCTTGGTCACTGTTTGGATGCCAAGTGCCATTTTGAATCAGGGTGGTGCACCGAAACATGACTTCGGCATAACTTCACCTGTTTTTTGTCGCAGATTTGATTGCCATTCAAGGTTTGACCTCCACCAAATGTGGCATGAGAGTTCCCAAGGTGGGGGTCTTCATTGATGTTTGGATACTAGGCACCATATTATTGAATCTAGATGGAGGACTGAAATGTGACTTGGGCATGATTTCTCCCATTTTTTATTTATTTTTTGGCACAATAGGCCCAAACTCACAAATTACACTATCCATTTTTTTTAAAATAAGCCAATACGTTTTGATTTCTTAAAAATCCTGGGCAGCACCGGGAACACCCTGCTACGGAATTATATCCTAAACCTCTCGCTATGTGAAAACGGTTTTGGATGGCACCAATGGATTCAGTGTACACTTTACAATATGTGTGTTAATTAAATGTTTCCAGCTGACTGAATGGTTTTGTTATAATCTCTACAGACATTTCAGCTCTGCCTTCTTAATTGCCGTGTCTCGGGTCAAGTAGATAATAATGCATTTTCTCTAGTGGAAGCAAAGTAAAAGGAAAAGCTGGGGGAGAAAAATGCACCCCTTGATTCTCACTGCTGAGCACAGTGCATGTAGAAGCAGAGAAACCCCTGCAATATGATGTCAATATAATGAGCTAATTGTTCCATTCAGGGCTATTTGCCTCAAATTAAATACACTCTTAAATTATTTTAATTTCTGCCTCTTCTAATTAGCACAATTTGGTATCTGTTTCATTCGAGCACAGTGGTTGCAGAGACTCACTGCTTTCACCTTCAAGTGTGTTTGTTGCAGATGAGATCTTAAGGGACTTCTTGCAATTACAATGGAATTGATTTGATGGCATAATTCTTTGCCAAAGAACACCCCCTCCCCACCCAAAATTGACTGAGTTTTCAAAGTATTTCTGGCTCTCAGAAATATTCCAGAAAATGACTTTCCTCCATCTTTCATGGGTAAACTAATGGAAGCCTATAGTACGCTCACCTTCCCACACCTAACCACCGTAAGGACCAATTTAACCTATTTACACATCGTGAATGAATAGGTCAAAAATTCCTACTTGGCCCCCAAGCAACCAAATGAATCACACTGTGAATCAGGGAGGGAGGGTGGCTGCCGCCACAAAGAAGAGAGAGTAAGGAGCAGACAGTTGTTGTTGTTTAGTCGTTTAGTCGTGTCCGACTCTTCGTGACCCCCTGGACCAGAGCACGCCAGGCATTCCTGTCTTCCACTGCCTCCCACAGTTTGGTCAAACTCATGCTGGTAGCTTCGAGAACACTATCCAACCATCTCGTCCTCTGTCGTCCCCTTCTCCTTGTGCCCTCCATCTTTCCCAACATCAGGGTCTTTTCCAGGGAGTCTTCTCTTCTCATGAGGTAGCCAAAGTATTGGAGCCTCAGCTTCATGATCTGTATTTTGAGTGAGCACTCAGGGCTGATTTCCTTCAGAATGGATAAGTTTGATCTTCTTGCAGTCCATGGGACTCTCAAGAGTCTCCTCCAGCACCATAATTCAAAAGCACAAATTCTTCAGCGATCAGCCTTCTTTATGGTCCAGCTCTCACTTCCATACATCACTACTGGGAAAACCATAGCTTTAACTATACGGACCTTTGTTGGCAAGGTGATGTCTCTGCTTTTTAAGATGCTGTCTACAGACTGCCCCTTAAATAGGATGCTAGAACCGGTCGGCCCCCATGCTATCACAACACAGCGTCAGAGGGCGCTGACTCTTTCAGCCAGGCAGGCCATAAATATGTTTCCCCACTCAATGCTGGATGGATCAGGGTGGTAGAATGGGGCATCTCAAAGTCCCATTATTTGTGATCAGTTCCTTTTCAAGCAGGGGTGGAGGAAAGAGTTCATATTTTGAGGCCCCCCCCAAAAAAAGCCCAGTTTTAAGTCTCACACCATCTTTAATCTTGACCGGGGTTTAAGACGGGGATTTCAACTTAACAGAGATGGATCCATTTTGAGGGTTTTCTCCACACCAACATTCAGCAGCTGCGGAATGGGAAATCCCACTGTGATCCTCTGTTTGCAGCAGCCATCTGCTTCAGGCTCCCCTTCCACCCACACAAAAACAGAAGTTGGCACAAAAGAAGCCGCGGAGAAAATCTGATATGGTGGAAAGTGGTTCAGAACCATAAGGCTGTTTATGAAATGTTCCAGTAAGGTAAACACGCAGATAGTTCATGTGATGGAACCATGCAAACAATTTCAAGCAGCTTGCAAATCTCGTTTAGCAAACAGCTATGATTGTCTCTGAGTACTGGTAGGAAAGAGCCAAGCGGTGAAGGCCAATCCATCGGAATGCAAGAGGTATTGCCCCATCAACCTCATTCTGCCCTCAGCAGGGGAAAGGAATTAGAGAGAATGAAGGTTTGGTCAGCTGCCAAATGTGGGTTTGAGAGCCAGTGTGGTGTAGTGGTTAAGAGCGGTAGTCTCGTAATCTGGGGAACCAGGTTCGCGTCTCCGCTCCTCCACATGCAGCTGCTGGATGACCTTGGGCCAGTCACACTTCTTTGAAATCTCTCAGCCCCACTCACCTCACAGAGTGTTTGTTGTGGGGGAGGAAGGGAAAGGAGAATGTTAGCCTCTTTGAGACTCCTTAAAGGGAGTGAAAGGCGGGATATCATATCCAAACTTTTCTTCTTCTTCTTCTTCTTCTTCTTCTTCTTCTTCTTCTTCTTCTTCTTCTTCTTCTTCTTCTTCTTCTTTTGCCATGTGTGTGAGATAGTTTAATACTTTTCCTTATCAATAGTTATGATGGCTATGCTGTGTCTCCACAGCCAGAGGAAACAGCAGGAGGGAAAAGCAGACTTGTGCTCAGGTCCTGCTTGTGGATTTCCCAGAAGAGGTATCTTATTGGTCACTGTGAGAAGAAGATGCTGGACTAGATGGGCCAATGGCTTGATCCGGATATGTTCTTAATCTGTGAAGCTGGGGTTTGGTGTTATGGGACAAAGGTGAGAGCACCTCTTCACCAGCAGAAAGTAATATATCAGTGGTACCTTGGGTTAAGAACTTAATTCGTTTTGGAGGTCCGTTCTTAACCTGAAACTGTTCTTAACCTGAGGTACCACTTTAGCTAATGAGGCCTCCCATTGCCGCCACGTGATTTCTGTTCTCATCCTGAAGCAAAGTTCTTAACCCGAGGTACTATTTCTGGGTTAGCGGAGTTTGTAACCTGAAGCATCTGTAACCTGACGTGTCTGTAACCCGAGGTACCACTGTAGAAGGAAAAGGGGGAAGGAAGGGGGTGTCAACAGATTGCCCTGTGCATGGAGATGAGTTGCTTTCAATGTCCAAAAGATTTCTAAGTAGTCAGGTGAAAAGAATCATCTCCTGTGCTTGAGATGGACTCGGAAATAAACATAGAAACAAAGGCTGTAGATCCCATCTTCCTCATAGTGAATGGGTGTTTAAAAAATATTTCCCAATATACCCCCCCCAAAAAACTGTGAACAACAATAGCTGGGTTAAGTAACACAATCTCCACCCCACCAAAATAATTTTAAAAAATGCATTGAGCATGAGTAGTTGGTGGGATAGAATTATTATCTTCTTCTCTAACATATGAAAAGAAAGAAGACCAGGCTTCAGCAAAAGTACCATATTTTTTGCTCTATAAGACTCACTTTTTCCCTCCTAAAAAGTAAGGGAAAATGTGTGTGGGTCTTATGGAGCGAATGCAGGCTGCGCAGCTATCCCAGAAGCCAAAACAGCAAGAGGGATCGCTGCTTTCGCTGCGCAGCGATTCCTCTTGCTGTTCTGGTTTCTGAGATTCAGAATATTTTTTTTTCTTGTTTTCCTCCTCCAAAACTAGGTGAGTCTTGTGGTCTGGTGCGTCTTATAGAGCGAAAAATACGGTATCTCTCTGTGTAACACCTACTGCTACGCTTCTAAGGCAGATTAAAAAAGTTTTAAGATGGTGCCAGAAAGAGTTTATCTTTTTTTAAAAAAAAGTTAGCAAAGTGGCTTGTGGGGGGGGGGGAATTTTTCTGTGGTTCAGGTGAAATGGGGGGGGGAGAGATTAACATATCTTTTGGGCTCTGCTGGGAAGAGCCTCTGGCTATTGAAACTTCTTGATTTGTAACTGTGGGGGAGAGACATGTTGGTGGCCATATCTTGGTTGAAGGAGTCTGATGCTCTTTTGTTTTCTTAAATCTACAAATGGAACACGAGGGATGGCAGAGATTTATAGTGAAAGAAGACAATGAATTTACCAGGTGTTCTTGCAACCTGGAACATCTGAGCCTGGCTTTCTGTAACAGTGTCTTGCCTGAGACCTCTCCAGACAGGTTTGAAACTTCCTTCCGAGGTGCAAGCTGTTATAGCAAGAGCTGAACATATTTTAGGAGTGCTTCATAACAACCCCCAGAAGGCTGATATATTACAACCCAGCAAGAACTTTGATTAGGTTGATTTTGTAAGTCGGTCTGAAAACAGTTAGTGCTTAGAAGAAGGGGGAGGATTTTTCAGTTGATAGGACAGTGATAAGTAGGATGAGTAGGTTTTAAAGTCTAGATGTGTTTAAGGGGGACAACAATTTTGATGTCTGTTGGTAGAAACAAGTCAGAACTCCAATCAATGACTTTTATAATTGTATCTTTAGACTAGTTAACAGTCTCGGGCTATGAAGTTTTCCCCATGCAAACTTCAGGTAATGTAATGTAATACAGACACTGCTCCTTGATGTCTGCAAGTTTAATCAAGGAGAATTGGGCCAAAAGTTATTTACCCAGAGATTATTCTTAAGATGCAAAAAAAATTTTTTCCTTCCAGTAGCACCTTAAAGACCAACTAAGTTAGTTCTTGGTATGAGCTTTCGTGTGCATGCACACTTCTTCAGATACGAAGATTCTTCTGCAAGTTAAGATGCATCTTAAGATGCAGTTTCAGTACCGTGGACAGTTCAGTCTGATATGAATCCAAATGTACTATTTGCATCCTCTACATGAAGATCAAAGTTGCTTGTCATGTGTGCAGTCAGGGGTGCTCCTAAAGTGCACATGTGAAGTCAGACATTATTTATACAGCATTTTGCGGAACCAGGAAAATAGCAGGAGCATCGGGATATATAACAGTGTGCTCCAGATTTGGCTGAATTCTGAACCAAATTGGGCGGAGTACAAAATATTTCTGCATGTATGTCTTGGCCTACATTTCCTTAATCATTTAGTCAGAAAACCATCAGCCAACAATTACTCCCATCTTACAAGTTGAGGCTTGGTATTTGGAGGTGCAACAATCACACCCATGCCCCACTGTGCAGGGCTCACCTAGATGATTTAGAAGACTGATGCTCTGCAGGACCTCTATGTATCCTGCCTTGCAGAAACCAAAGGTTATGTGAAGGCCCTTTAACCAGCCAGTCAGCTCCTCTAGGGGGGTGTAGCCTAACACACTACAGGTCTAGTCAGTCAATATTGAACTTCAACTGGGCTCTAGCTTACAGAGAAAGCTGCTCCTGTAGCAACAAGGTTCCTCGGACCAGTCCCAAGTCCTGAATGTTCCCTGCTTGACATGGACACTGCAGGTGATATGAAAGACATCTGTCCCTTAGAAAGCTGTTACCAGACAGAGTAGACAATACTGAACATGTGCAAAAAAACTAGGAAGCTACCTTATATCAGATAAATCTAGGTGTTTAAGAAGAACCGTGCTTGGAAGACGTTTAGTAGGGCCAATTCTGGGGTGATTTCTAATACTTGCTTAGTTATTTTACATATTCTCATATGGCTGTTGTCCAGAATAGTTGGATTTTGGGGCACTCCCACCACATGTGGAGGTATGTGCCTGTGGAAGTGCACCCTCTCCAGCATTTTGGTGAGGTTCCTGGGAGTATTAGCGCTAGCTTTCTTGGTGTTAGGTACCACCTGTAGGTGAGTTTCAGAGTGAGTTCTTTTCTTTTCATTGATATGGATTTAAAGGGGGGTTTAGACCACATTAAGGGATGTGGGTGGTGCTGTGGGTTAAACCACAGAGCCTAGGACTTGCTGATTAAAAGGTCTGCGGTTTGAATCCCCGCGACGGGGTGAGCTCCTGTTGCTCAGTCCCTACTCCTGCCAACCTAGCCGTTCGAAAGCGCGTCAAAGTGCAAGTAGATAAATAGGTACCACTCCGGCGGGAAGGTAAACGGAGTTTCCGTGCACTGCTCTGGTTCACCAGAAGCGGCTTAGTCATGCTGGCCACATGACCCGGAAGCTGTACGCCGGCTCCCTTGGCCAATAAAGCGAGATGAGCGCCACAACCCCAGAGTCGGCCACGACTGGACTTAATGGTCAGGGGTCCATTTACCTTTACCTTAGACCACATTCTGGTCCATTGAGTGGGGTTAATAGAAACATCACCACCAGACCGCACCCCCACTCATCTTTTTCCCCCTCCACCTCTTTCCCCCTCATCTTCCTAATGTCTCAACAAATCAAACTGATCTGTAAAAAATGTTACTTGGGGGGAAAAGAGAGAGAGATAGACATTGCACATACTTTTGTAAACCAAGAAAATCTTTAATAAAAATACAGAAGAAGAAGAAGAATGTTGCTAGATCAGACCAAAGGCCCATCTTGTCCAGAGCATTTCTTACTGTGGCCAACCAGATCTCTCCAATAAGTCCATGAGCAAGGCTTGAAAAAAATAACCATCTCCTATAGCTGTTCCTTAGGGAAGGCTTTTCAGGGGAAGATTTCCTCTGCACATGGACCTTCTAAATCTCAGCTGGAAGGCCTGGCCTCTATACAACTGCCTCCATGTCCTGCTTCTGCACAGTTAGGTCCTTTAACCTCAACAGGTTGCATACCACCCAATATGGCTCTGAATACCAGTTGCTGGGAGGGCATCACTGCACACAGGTGATGGAGGCTTTCCACAATGGTTAGCCATTGTGACAACATAGTGATAGATCAGATGTGCCTTTGACCTTATCCGGCGAAATGCTTCCTTTGCTCTTCTGAGATTGCCTTCCGTATCAAAAGGAGGTTTCTGTAAAAAGATTACAAACCTAAGACTTCTTAGAAAAGCAAAAGTAGTTGCAGTTCTTTGGATCCCAGCCAATATTTTGGAGACTCACAAATCATTCTTGAAAGCACCTGTAGGATTCCCCGCCTTTCCTGAGGAAGAGAAAAGTAAAAAGTACCTTTGTTTCCTATTGTGTAGTCTACAAAGGACTGTCAGTTAACAGATTGTTCTTTCCCCTCTTTTGTTCCTACCTGATTATTCAGAAAGACCAGCATGATAAGGAGTTGCCCACTTTGTCATTCTCTTTTATTCCCTGCAGCAAGATTTGGGTAGCTACCATTTCTCTCCCCCTCCCCAGTTCTCCTTTCATTTTACAGCTTATCATTCAACAATCGTACCCCACCCTCCTCTCTCTCTCTCTCTCTCCCTTGCTCTATTTTCCCTTCTTTCGGATGTAGTAACTTGATTTGGCTAAAAGCAGGTTTAAAATGTCATTATTTCCCTCTGTCTACATTGGCTGACATGCACTTTGCTGGAGCATGCAAAGGGGGGCATCAACGGGGTGTCAATCAGAATTTCCTTCCTAAGTCATGGCACCCGTATTTCATGCTCAGCAGAAAGTTGCAGCAGTGCAGGTCTTCATTAAGGAGTTTCAGATCAGCTTTTATGTCAGAGGAGAGAAAGAGCCCTCCACCTCTTCTCTCATAGCCCCTCCAGCTGCTAAACACATGGATTTTTCTGCCTGGAGGTGGGAGAGAGGAATCGCCTGGCCATAGCAATTGTTTTGGCTTGGGATTGGCTGAGCAGTGCAAAGAGCCAATTGGACAGAGAATGGATAGAGATATCTCCAGGAATCTCTATGTTGGAAAAACTAAGGAGTGTGTGGGAAACAGAGCGGTAGACTCGTAATCTGGTGAACTGGGTTCGCTTCCCCACTCCTCCACATGTAGCTGCTGGGTGACCTTGGGCTAGTCACACTTCTTTGAAGTCTCTCAGCCCTACTCACCTCACAGAGTGTTTGTTGTGGGGGAGGAAGGGAAAGGAGAATGTTAGCCGCTTGGAGACTCCTTTGGGTAGTGACAAAGCGGGATATCAAATCCAAACTCTTCTTCTTCTTTGTATTTTTATTTTTATTTTTTAGACACACACATATTTCTTAAACTGGTATGACAGTGCATCAGTTACTCTAATGGACCAGCCTCCAGTGCCTTCTTATGAGTCAAATGGTTGTTTGAACTTATTTTTGCAAACTGCTGACCCAGTTATTGCTGTCACTATCACATCCCTGGCCCTGGATGATGACTCAGACTCTGATCGTCAAGATGTGGGGTCAAAGTTCATGTAGTTCCAGAGCACCCAAACTTCTTTCTAGATGAAAGCAGAGGGGCTTCAGTGCAACCATCAGTTGAGGGGAAACCCATTATGGTGGTTCACACAGTCCATGGGCATTCCAAGCCCTGTGAGCTGCCTCACCCATTGATCAAAATCTCATATACACCTCTTTGTTTCAGCTGAATGTTGAGCGCAAGTTTCTTTTGATTCTATATTAAAGGAGAACTCTTTTCAGGCAGTGAAATGGAAGTTGACAAAAAAGAGCTTGGGATCCTTGTCAACGGTTGAATTGGTCATGTGATAGCTTTACTGTGCATCAAAGTCTTGCTGAACTCAGGTTCAACATTCTGTTGTGGCCAGCTGGATGTTGTCGCAAGCCCTTCTCATAGTTACCTGGTACATGGTGGTATTAACAAGGTTCCTAATGCACATTAGCAACAAAAGGTTCCTTTGCTCTTTAATATCTAGCACTACTGGAAATCTGGCCCTTTTCCTTTTGCTCTCTTAAATATAGAATCTCCCACCCATCTGCCATTGGACAATTGAATTGGTTGCTGCAGACAAATGTTCAAGCCACAACAGCAGGTGGACACACTATAAACGTTCAAAACCAGGCTTTGCAGTTTTCCAAATGCGCTTCAAAGATGTTCCATTGAAACTGTGCCTTCCTATTATTATTTTGACAGACAGAAGAGGGGAACAGAAGATTGAAAGGATTGTAGGAAGCTGCCGCTTTTTTAGAAAGCAGCTTTAATAAAAGGAGTTTATTTCTCTGGAGTTTCTTATTTTCTGGGTTTGGTGGGCATTTAAGAATGCTTCTTTATTGCTCTCACCTTCCCTATTCGGAGAGATTGGGGCATCAATTGAGGCGAGACAGTCATGGATCACTATAGGTCGGGTTGGATAGCTCCTAGTGATCAGGGGCTGTCAGAGAGTAGAGCATCAGGTGGGGAAACCCTTGAGAAGGCTGAGACCTAACTCAACAATGGCTATATCTTTCCAGGCAAAGGTAGGGTGCTGCCTGATATTCCTTCCTGCCTGACACCCTGACACCCAGGATTGCTGCCTCCAGTCAACAGCTGTTAAGCAGAGGCATCAATTCTGCAGAATTTAGGATGCTCACATGCAGCTTGTGAAGTGCACCCAAAATAATTGAAGCCCATCCCCATTCTCCATCCCCCACCCCCTCCTGGACATGTGTTTAATCAGGGTCCGTCTGTCCCCCCCGGCCACCATAATTAAAGTTTAGCCCTGACCCCTAACTAATTTGGGACTGGATCTGAGATGGGGCAGGGAGGTCCCTGAGTTGGACAAGGGCAGGTTGTGCTGATTGGGGACCCCCCCCCCCAGACTGGAGCCATGCCGAAAAGCAGGGTGGGGATCTTTGTGCAGCTCTGATTTTTGCGCACCTAAACTGCATCGCAAACTCTAGAGAAGTGTGTGATCCAGCTAGGAGCTGCATTTTGATCTTCAAGCAAATTCAGGAATGGCACATTGGGTAATCCACAGCAAAATGGACTGAACAATTTTCTCCTCCATCCCTATTTATCAAAATAGGCCTTCAGCTGATCTAGAGGGTAGGGACTATTCCTGTTTAATGGGGTCAGGGTATGTTAGATATGCTTCTTAGGAAAATATTTCCATGTCTGCCACGCGTGGAGATAAATCGGTGTTCAATAGCACAAATCTCCATGTCTTAGCTGTGCGGATTCCTTGAAGCCAGTTGAAATAGATTGGGGGCGGAGAACACAGGTTTCCAAAGTGTGTGTCTTCAGTCAAACATCCAGTTCATAGACCTACCCGGGACATTGATTGCAAGAGAGGAGAGCCCTCTTCAGGCCAACCCTTTAAAAGCAGCCAACAAGCACCCTTCACATCAATGATCTCAAATCTCACAGTAACTGAAATTTGAACCCAATTTGCAGGTTCCACTTCAGGCAAATCTCAGCCTGATATACAAAGCTAACTTGCTGCAAGTCTCTTTGCACATGAGCAGAGGCCTCCATGGATAGAGCTTTCCATGCATGTGTGGCGAGACTTAGTCACTTTTCCAAAATCAGTAGAAACCCTTCAAGACTCATGTAAGTTGGGGTTCCTTGTTGTTTGGGGCTTTATCCTTAACCCAACCCAGATCATTAGACCAGGCCTTGTCCCGTGTGATATTTTTCAGGTACATCCTGCATTTGGGGGTCTCTTGAGGGCAACAGTGAATTCTCACATGAATTCAGATATGGATGGACCCTCTTGAACTAACACGCAGAGCAGAATGTTATCAACTCGTTTTCACACTTGCAGAATGTTGTGACACAGTTCTCAGATAGGAAAAGCAAACCGAAGTACATTTAAACATGCATGTATGGAGAGGAAATGCATTTTGAAAGGTTCGTTTGATGAGAAAATGCTTTAGAATGCATATTTCAATGACATTAAATTGTGAATTTTCACACAGTTTGAAACCCCAATGCTCTCAAAGAATAATCATGAGACCAAAGTTTGGGGAAATTGTTATATTTGTTACAAATTATGTTCCTGTGTTTCCAGTTTTGATAATTTGGGCTAGAGAGGAGCTATAAGGTTGATCAGTCCATATCTGGCAAGAGAGAATCAGCCTTTGCCATCACCAGGGCTTACATTCCATCCCTACTTACCTGTTCCATTCTGACAAACAAGCCCATTATGACTCTAGAAAGACAGATTATGCCAAATGCATACTTTTCACCAACAGCTTTACTCCACACAAATGATAACTTCCCAGTAGTTCTGACTAGTCATGTTACTTAGGATGCCTGCCAAGGCAACTGTGTCTTTGTTTGGGTACCATCTGCCACTTCCATCTAATGTCCCAGAAATGAACTTGCTTAGCATCTTCTGTTGAATCGTTCCGAATACTTTAAGGTTTCATAAGAATTATACATTTTTTTGTTCAACTTTGAGACATTGCCAAGTAAATTGTTGTATCCCATCCTGACAAAGTATAGACCATTTGAAAATCATTTTATCAACAACACCCTTAGCTCACCTAGCACAGTCAGAGGTTTGTATTTATGGGCTCTCCCAACACATGAATCGGGCTGCCCTGACTGGTTACATCTGCTGGCATCCATACATGAAGCATGGGCATCTGTAAGGATGGAGCCTTTCCACAAACAACTGTACCTGTAAAAGATTCCATGCAGCATGCAGCCCTAAATTATCAGTGTTCCAGATCACAGGGAAATTTTTGCAGGGATAGTGTGACATCAGGATGGCAGCAGCTAGTGGAGAGAACATGTTGGGAGAACACAGAATTAAGCCTTTGAATAAGGTCTCTTGTAATATACAAAAGTTATAGTGCATTTTCCTGAAATGGGGCAGCCGAGTTCATTCACTCAGGACTGCTTTGTTAAGTAAGTAAGAACGCTGGAGAGAGAGAGAGAGAGTTTACAACAAAAATGAGGCTAACCTGTTGGCCAGAGGGCAGTTGTCTTTCGACAAGGGCCAACATTGATGCCGAAATCCAGCATCTCCTGAGCTCTGCGAGTGCAGCTTTCTCCCGATTGAAGTGCAGAGTGTTTGAGGACTGGGACATTCACAGGGAAACCAAAATGCCTGTTTACAAAGCTATTGTACTATCAACCTTATTGTATGCTTGTGAAACATGGACCACTTATGAACGCCATCTCCAACTCTTCGAAAGATTCCATCAATGGTGTCTCCGAAAAAAATTACACATCACTTGGGAAGACAGGCAAACTATTTCCAGTGTACTGGAAGAAGCAAAGATCACCAGTGTCAAAATAATGACACTTTAACATCAACTTTCTTGGACTGGTCATGTTGTGCGGATGCCTGATGATTGTCTTCCAAAGCAACTACTCTATTCCGAACTTAATAATGGAAAGCGTAATGCTGGTGGTCAACAAAAGAGGTTTAAAGACTGTCTCAAGGCAAATTTTAAATTATGTAGTATAAACACCAACAATTGGGAAACACTGGCCTGTGAGCGCTCCGACTGGAGAACAGCCTTTACCAAAGGTGTCATGGGCTTTGAAGACATTTGAACTCAGGATGAAAAGGAGAAATGTGCTAAGAGGTACACTTGGCACGCTTGGCAAATCCACACCGGGATCAACTCTCACCCAGAAACCAATGTCCCCATTGTGGAAGGATGTGTGGATCCAGAATTGGCCTCCACATTCACTTACAGACTCATTGTTAAAACCCTGCTTATGGAAGACAATCTTACTCAACTATGAGTGATCACCAAAGAAAGTAGAAGACAGACAGAACACCTCCCAGGCAATAATGTAGGACAGAGTGCAGCAGAAATAAGACCATAAAAACCAGAATAAATTAGTGTCCAAACTCCAATGGTTCATTGAGGTACTGCATGAAACTTTGGGGAGAGCTTAATGATAGAAATGTTGAGAAATATCAAACTGCAGTTAAAGGCATTAGAGCAATTCACAGGGGAGGCTTTTCATGGTCAGCTGGCAATCCTAGCTTAAAGAGTATAAGCATGCAGCAAATGATGGCGTAATAGAAATTGACTGTTTAAGCGAAGCAAAATGTTAAGACTCATAGCCCAGTTTCTTATACTGGGAATCTCTCTAATTTTTGTAATTCTCATACCAAATGCCCACAACACACTATGAAATATTGAGGAATCCCCTTTTTTCTCAAATCAAAAAGCTCAAAAGTTGCCCTTGCAGGAAAAGCATTTCTGCTATTCTTCTGAAAATTGACAGGATTCAACCCCTCAGAAGGAGAACCTAACCTGCAAATTTAATCCAATTCTGCCCCCAAAATAAAACAGTTAAGGACTTTTCTTTTCTCTCTTGGGGGGGTCACTTTAGAAGTAACCAGCACATAATCCCCAAACAAATGCTTTATACATTCTGGAAGAGCTAGTATGTCTGTGAATTTTATTCACTCTTATAAAAAGAGAGAGGTTATCACCTTTTTTTCTTTGTTGTTTCCAAATAGATGAAGGGGGAGGGCTAAGTAGACTTGGACAGCCAACAAAGTGCCTAGGAACTGAAGCAGGCTGTTTTCCAATGTGCTAAACTGAAGTTCAAACAAAATCTCATAGTCAAGGCACACCGCTAGCATGTACACACCAGGAAGTCAATGGTTCAAAGACAGGTACACAGGAAAGCTGAAGAGAATTGGTGGTTGTGGGATAGGTTGAACCATACCAAAGTGATCACACAGCCACTTTGCCATGCACGCATATCTACACAACTCACTCTCAAAAGACGTGTGTGTGTGTGTGTGTGTGTACGTATGTGTGTAAACTAGGTGTATAACCTTTCAATTGCGGGTGTGTGGATATTTCCACTGTCCCCACCCTGGCACTGCATCATTGATTTTTTTTATAGAACCTGGATATCCCTAGTACTATTCTTAACACTCTAACCACTATGCCACACTAGCTTACAAATCCCTTGTTGAAAATAACCAACCAGAGTTGATGACATTGATATATTTGTTTGGAGAGTTCAAATCTCTTTTGGAATATATAAGTTTGCTCTTAGCAATAAAGTTCCCAGCTGCTACATTTTGAAACTGCTCCTGTAATCAAAGCCAATCCACAACACACACACACACACACACACACACACACACACACACACCCATGGATTCAAGGGTGCAAAATGAGAAGTTAACCTTTCATGACCAAGCATCTTGTTTTCGGACAATGTCCAAGAGCCATGGGGACATGAATGCCCTTTGAATTCTCACCACTTGCCTTGGCTTATCAGTTGGAATGCGGAGGATAATGGGAGAGCAATCAAAGCTTCTGCTAAAGCAGACAAACTATTCTAATCTCTACATTGTCATGGAATTACTGGGGTGATATGGAAGAGAGGGTATATATATATATAAAATATATCCCAAAACAACTCAGAACAAAGAAAAATTAAAGCTAAAGAACAGCAGGCAGGAGAGCCCTAAACTTAATCCAGTGTGTTGCTATATAAAGACTTGCCATCTGGAACCTAATTTTCAACTTTACTGCTGGTATGTATCATGCTGTTCCTTTTTTTATAAGAAAAAAGCCATATATATATATCACTCATTAGCGTGATGGGTACCCAAAATGCCACTGCTACTGATTATTTTTAATCTTCAGCTATTTTGGAAAAAATCTGATGCAGTCTATAAATAGGGGCTGTCTAGAAACGGTGCACCTGTTTGGATTTTGCAATGCTTTTCTTTCCTCCCAACCTCTCAATTTTTCTGACAAGATGTGTCCATGTAGCACTACTACCATTAATGTAATACTCAGCCTAACATCTGTTGCAGGTAATTTGGTAGGAAACATTATTAAAGAGAGGATTATTAAGTGTACCGAAGAACAAGCCTTCCTGGGGAAGGATTAGCATGGCTTCTGCAACGGGAAGCCCTGCTTCAGCAGCCTTTTAGACTTCCCTGAATGTGCCAATAAACACGTCAATAAATGTGGTCTGACATACATTATGGGAGAAATTCAACGTTGCTCTAAGTTACAAGTCTGTTAGTGGTGCACTTGTTGAGCTAGCAGAATAGCTTGTGCAAGAGAAGGGCAGGATGCCAGCATGGTTCTTGTGCCCGGTTGTGCAACAGATTGCAGTAGCCCCAGCGCTTCCTGTTGCACAACCAGTTACACAACAAGCATCTGCTAATATAGTTGTTTCATGGGATTTCATATCGTGCAAATGTTATTCTTACACTTATGCTAGTGCAACAGTCCTTATGCTAGCAGTCAGAGAAAGCTAAATCTGAGCCTGTAGTTTGTACCCAAAGTACTACTAGGTAATGCATCCGATCAGAAGAAAGATTTCTGCTTGCACAATGGGACTTGCTGCCTCTCCTCCCCCATGTACCCCTTAAATCCATTCTAGAGTTTCTCTGAACACTCAGGAACTGATTTAGGAAGGGCAGGGGGCACATGTGGGGGCAGAAGAATAGGGAAGTTCCATTGCATAATACTAATACTAATACTAATACTAATTTATACCCCATCCACCTGGCTGGGCTTCCCCAGCCACTCTGGGCTGCTCCCAACAGAATATTAAAACCACAATAAAACACCAAACATTAAAAACTTCCCTAAACAGGGCTGCCTTTAGATGTCTTCTAAAAAGGAGAAATCCTTGCACTAATGGGATGTATTAGTTGGATACCACTCAGTATTCTTGGGCTTTGAAAAAGCTTTTGACAAAGTAAAAGGACAGGTCCCCAGCTGAGATAGCAATGTCAAGAAAGAGGATGGAGAAGGGACTATAGCTCTGTGGAAGAGCATCTGTTTTGCATGTACAAGGTTCCAGGTTCAATCCCCATCATCTTGAGTTAAACTGGGACAGACTCCAATCTTAAATCCTAGAGTCACTGCCAGTCAGTATGGACAGTAATGAGCTATCCTAAGCTGCATCAACAGAAGTATACTGTCTAGATCAAGTGAAGTAATAGTTTCACCCTATTCAGCCTTGGTCAGACCACACCGGGAATACTGTGTGTGCAGAGGAACGCGACAAAAATGATCAAGGCTCTGGAAACCAAGTCTTATGAGGAATGGTTGAAGGAGCTGGGTATGTTTAGCCTGGAAAAGAGGAAACTGTAGGCCTACAAGGACAGTTCTTGTTTGGGAGTCAGTAAATCACCCAAAGATCTGTACTGGGACCTGTCGGATCATTCCAAATAATCTGGAATTACTGGTGAGCAGTGAAGTGGTCAAGCTTGCAGATGATGCCAAATCACTCAGAGTAGTGAAAACCCAACTAGACTGCAAAGATCATCCAGAAGATGTCTCCAAACTCTGCTTATGGGCAAAATAAAATGGCAAATGGGTGTCAGTGTAAATGATGTAACCAAGCCCTTAACTCCATATGTATACTAATGAGATCTGAACTGTTGGAGACTAACCAGGAAAGACAGTGTGGAGTCATGGTGGATAGTTCCATGACAACATCAACCCAGTATGGAATGGGAATAAAGTAGCTTGTAATATGATGCCTTAATCAATTGACTCAGATTTAGATCTGGCCTTTCTGCACTAAGTGCTAAATATGAATAGGAACAATAGGTGATAAAATACAAATAGAATTATTGTATAAACTATATATACATATTTAAAAGCCCAGGCGAAGGCAAAGCAGCATTCATGCAAGGAGAGAGTTGTGTCCTGGTTCTTACAATATCCGTTCATCTATACAAACTGAAGAAAGGGGTTGCATAAGCACTATCCCTTTCCCCAAAGATATCAGCAATGTCCCAGGATGCCATCATTGACCAGCCTACTTTGTACACTAAGACAATTATATCAGTTGCCATCCAGATGTTGTTGCACGCCAACTCACATCAGCTCGGTCAGCAGTTTTGTATGATGGAAGTTGTAGACCAGCAATAGGGATCAGTTAAGGTAATCAATTAACAGTATACCCCCAACAAATGATTGTTACAGAGGAAACTTTCCCAAGTCAACTGCCTCCTTCCTATGGGGAGGGGAAAAACAACACCTTACATAATAAACAGTGTTGGTGGTTAAGTCCAGGAAAGGCTGCAGTGTGCATCAGCAATTTTGGGAATTCTGAAGCAAAACCAATATTCCTTCAACAAAAGTGTAGCTTTATATAATATAAAGCCAATATAAAGTAGCCTCACTGGTGTTGGAGACACTATTTCAGCATAAACCATTTGGAAAGATTAGGTGATATTTCCCCACTCAGGACACTGTAAAAGTTCCCTTTGACTTGCTAACCAGGATTACTTCAACTTGCCGGTAGCATTTCAAAGAATCGTAGCGCGAATCAACAAGTGTCTCGAGTTATTTGCAAAAAGTTGAAGCGACAGAGAAATCCACACTGCAAACTCATGCACTTTTGGAAAATTTAGCACGCCTAATCCAACAAACTTCAGTGTACTCAAGAACACTGAGGTTAATATCTTAAGTGCACTCCACTGTGGACTGAATTCTCACTACCAGCAAGACATATCTAAAGACACCGTATATAATCAGCAAAGTCACATGACCAATATTTTTTCTGGGATCACATACCATATCAAGCTAGAGTCAGAAAACCTCAAGCCCAGTCGCTCTTTCTCCATGACATGACATTTTTCTAGTTTGTATTCTGTGGGAGAGCATTCAGACATACTTTGCTGCCCCACCACCATCTAAAGTGGTACAATCAGGTGCTACTTTGGCACTTAATAGTTCTGGTTGTATAACACAAGCCTAACTTTGGGGGAGGGCAGAAGTCGTCCTACTGAATTCAGTGGAGTTTTCTTAAACATTGCAAGAGCATGATTCCTTGAGTACTCACTTTAATGGGACCACAGCAGCATAAGCCAACAATTACTTCACACTGATTGGATACTCTGCCCTGTGTCCAGTAGCATCCCTGAAACCACCTGTGTTTTGGAAAGAGCCACATCAAAGCAACTTCACTGCCTTTGATAGCACATTGCTCGAGTTGCCTCCCCCCCCCCCCCCGCCATAGCCTTCAAGGGGGCCACATGAATGCTAAGCCTTTGATGACTTCTTATTGGTTGCATTTTACAGAAAGTCCACCCTCTCAAAGCTTTGCCTGAAAACTTTTTCGCATCCTGACTTGTGATTCTTAAAAGCAGGCACCACCTAAGATTAACTGCTCTCACCACTCCCCCTCCCTGTTAGAAACAGCAAAGCATGTTGCAAGCTCTTAACAAGATCAAAGTTAATTGAAAAGTCTGCTGATGACAGCCAGATCTTGCTGCAAGGTGTAACAACCCCAGTGCATGGGAAGGGTTTGAAACAAAAAACAAATGAACCAGCTGATAAAACCCTTGTACACAGCTACATCTAAGCAGTCAATTGGAAAATGCTTTGCTTTCAAAGTATGATTTTCAACCCAGTGGTTAGCTTGCCCTGGTGCACAGACCGAACCATCAGTTTGTGCTGAATGTCAACACACCGGTCGCTCAGTCCAGTCGTTTAGCATCAGGGTCTGTGGCTACTCAGGGGGAGACCCTTGGCAATTCCTTCCTACCGCGGTGACTTGCTAAATCCAACAGCTTGCGACAGGGAGTTGTGCACAGCGAGATCGCTCCCCACTACTGAGAAGCAGGCAGCCACAGGCATTTGACAAGAGAATTACAGGCAAAGAGGATGGCAAACATACCTTGAGCCGTGGACTTCCCCCACCTATCAAGGCAGCCAATGTTCTATGCCGGCGTATGCCCTTGATGTGCCTGGAATGCTGCTGCAAGTGCGCTCGGCATCAGTGGCACTTTTTCTGCTATTGACAGGAGGCGCGGAGAGGTCCTTTTGAAACTTGCCTCCAGGGTGCTTGCCGTCTCCTTCCTCCCAGCAGGATCAGACAGTGGCTTCTCGCCCTCAAGCCAGGGAGGCTGGAGTCCTTTTCCCAACTGCAGTTGCTAATGCTCCACTCTCTGGGAAAGCGGCGAAGTATGTGTGTGCCGGCAGTAGCAGCGCACGCTCATCAGCCAGCCACGAGCAGAGAGATGTGAGATGCATGCCGAAAAAGCCACAGCAAGGAGAAGCAGGCTCCTGGAGCGCAGCCTCTCTTTTTAATCCCGCTGCTAATTACACCCTATTGACCTTCCCGCGATAGATCACCAAGGACTTGATCAGTCAAGAAAGAGAGAGAGGTTTCGTACAAGCAGATTCCACCTCCTTTATTGTTACAGACACCTGTCAGAGAGGGGAAAGTTTCAGGGTTGGGTTCTCTTCCCCCCCACCCCCCTTGCTGGGGTTGTGGCATTTCTTATTCATCAAGCCTTTCCTTCTTGGAGTGAATCCCCACAGTGCTCACCGCTGATCTAGCTCAGTTGGTCTGAACAATGGCAGGGAGGAAACAGCCTCTTAGCTTTATAGAAGAAGATTCCTTGAAATCTACCAGGGCAATAACTGAGAGGCACTACAACACATTGTTTGTCCTGGCTGGGAAATCTCGAGGGAAGCTGACTCGCTTGCCTGCAGTGAAACAGCAACTAAATCTTCAACCATGACTGGAAAGGAAATGATCTGGGCTACACTTTTCTCTCTCTGCTTTTTCTCTTCTCTTTCCCCTGACAATGTTGATCAAATCCAGAACTGTTCTGGGCATTTTCCAACCCTCTCTCTGTTCCTGAAACTTGAGACGGAAGTGCAACAGATAGCATTCTGCTCACTAATTTATGGCATTCACTGCCACAAGAGACACAATGATGGTCATCATGGCCACCAAGCTGGAAGACTTCAAAGAGGGATTAGACACTTTCATGGCACAGAAGGGTACCAATAGTTACCCTCGTGCCTAAGGGACCACCTCTCCTGGTATATCCCACAGAGGAACTTAAGATCTTCAAACAAAAACATCTGGGAGGTCCCAGGCCACAGAGAGGTTAGGCTGGCCTCAACCAGAGCCAGGGCTTTTTCGGCTGTGGCTCCGAACTGGTGGAACGCTCTGCCACAGGAGACTAGGGCCCTGCAGGACTTGACATCTTTCCACAGGGCCTGCAAGACAGAGCTGTTCCGCCAAGCCTTTGGCCAGGGCACAGCCTGACTCCCTCCATTGGCAATCTTCACTGAACTCTAGCCCATTGGTTGTCATCAATTTGATTTGAATTAATTTTAGAATGAAATGATTTTAGAATGTTGTATTATTTTATTGTTGTTAGCCACCCTGAGCCTGGCTTCGGCTGGGGAGGGCGGGATATAAATAAAAAATTTTTATTTTTATTATTATTATTATTATTATTATTATTATTATTATTATTAATTATTATTATTATAGCTATGTTCACCAATGAAAACATTGGATAACAGTTGCTGGGAATCACAAGTGGGGAGAGAGCTGTTGCACATGACTTGTGTCTGGGGTTTTCCCATGAGTAGGCCACTGTGAGAACAGGAAGCTGCGTTGGATGGGCATTTGACTTGATCCAGTAGGGTTCTTAAAAGGCCAGGGTCCTGGAATTTAATTTATACCAGGGCTATCCAACCCAGAGGCTTCATATTGAAGGGAAGTCCACAACCTCCCAATCCACAACCTCCCATTCCACTGTTGAACATCTCTTACAGTCAGAAAGTTCTTCCTGATGTTTCTTACAAAGAAATTTGTCCAACTAGTTCAGAATTCTCCTGTCTTAGATTATAACCCTCATGGGGTATAGGACCCCAAGAATTGGAAGGGACTTAAGGAATCAAACAGACTGACCCTCCTACATACACACAAACACACACACACACACACACACACACACACACACACACACACACCAAAGAAACCCCCCACGGTATCAGGAAATAGGCCCTGTCCCCATCACAAGGCATCAGGAACAACCACCCATTTCCCAGGTGGTGCCAGCCCTGTGGAACGCCCTCCCAACAGATGTCAAAGAGAAGAACAACTACCAGACTTTTAGAAGACATCTGAAGGCAGCCCTGTTTAGGGAAGCTTTTAATGTTTGATGTATGACAGTATTTAATATATATTTTTGGAAGCCGCCCAGATGGGCGGGGTATAAATAAATTATTATTATTATTATTATTATTATTATTATTATTATTATTATTATTTAAAAAACCCAGCTGCCCCAAGGAACTCATTGGGCTAAAGAGAACCTAAGAGAGACAGAATCACCTTGCTTTGAGTGGTGGTGGAGGGCAGAGCTGCAATGCTAGGTTCCCATCAGGTGTGTCGCTGCTGCTAACATGGAAGGGAGAAGCCACAGGGAGACTGATACAATGTGGGGGCACCTGCAGAACAAATATGGTACCCCCATTGTTGTGCTCATGCTGCACCAACCTCCCTAACACCTCTCTCCTCCTCCTCTCCTTCACGATAAGTCGCCGTGACACAGGTGTTGGGATGCGTCCGGGGAGACGGTGGGCAATTGGCAGTCCCCCAGCTGGCTCCAGCCCACCGGCCAGCAGCCGAGCAAACTCCGGTTCTCAGAACAGCATCAAGACTGCGACTCAAGCCTCAGAAGCCTTCAGAAGCTTAGCACGCAAGCCAGCAGAGATAAGAACTCTTTGCAACAGAAGTAGTGGACAGAGGCATATGTACGCATATTTACAAGCATTTATTCAGCAGCAGGACAAAGGAAAAACATGTCTGTTTCCCTTCGTGTCCAAGCAAACAGCATAGGCAAAAGCTATATACAACAGAAGTTCCCAGCAGACTGTGCTGGAAGTAAACAGACATGTGACATACAGCAACTCCACATGCCAGTACTAAAGGTGGAATGGAACTATATCCTAACAACAGCTGCTAGGAAGCTAGCATTGCAGCTATGACTCACTGGACTAGCCTCTCATGCAGGCAGCCATTGCTCCATTCCATCCAGTGTTCCTCTCACCAGACGATGAGATGAAAGAGATGATCAGCAGCCCCTTCTATAGCTGTCGGGCCCTCTGGAGTCAAAGGGAGCATCCTTGGAGTGGGGCGTGGCTACCTTTTCACCCCTGCTGCCAGACTCTTGTGGCGAGTTTCCCCTGTTGTTAGTCCTTACCATCTGGTATGGATAAGGGGGGAGGTCCAAATTCCATAAGAGTCATTTGGTATACCTACCCTCCATAGAATGGCCACTACTGGTTTCTGTGTCTTCTCCACCATCCCCCTAGTACAGAGCGTGATGGATTGTCTCATTGAACTGGTTATGGGATTAGAAGGATATTATTAAATAACACAGAATGGTGGGTTTTAATGATCCCATTAATATTTTAGGCCATGTCAGTACTCCCCCCCCCCACACACACACACACAGTGTCATACCGACAGTTCTTGGAATGAAGTTTCACTCTCCAGAGAATCTCCGTCCATGCACTTTCAACAGTGCCATCCTAATCATTGTCCTCATTATCCCCATCTGTGGCTTGAGCTGATTATGCTTGGATGTCAGACTGGGGACTGCTTGAAATGCTCAGCGGAATCATGCGACAGAATCCTAAGGTGGTAGAGTGGACCGTACCATTTCGTTCTGCAGGCCGGGGGGTGCCACTTTGAATATTTCACCATGCAAAAGCTCCCTGGAAGCAAAGCAAGCAGGCATACAGAATGCAGCAGGGGGAAAGGTCAGCTTCCACAACCTGCTGTGCTGGTCTCTTTTATTGTTTTTTAACAAACAAGCAAAAAGAGAGCCGTTAAAAATATCTTTCCCCATGTGCATTATGAAGTGGTACAAATCTATGGTATTTTTCTAGGGAGGAAAGGTGCCGGAACTCACCATGAACTCACCCTTGTTTTCTTCTAACATCAGTGGTGCCCACTTAGCAGGTGCCGGAACTGAGTTCCGGCTGGAAAAAAAAAACCCATTTCCGGCTGGAAAAAAACCCATTTGGAACACTCTGTACTGTTCTGGTTGCCCCACTTCAAAAATGATATGGTAAACTGGAAAAGGTTCAGAGGAAATCAGCTGAAATCAAGGGCATGGAGTTATTCCTCTATGAGGAGCAGAATTTGGGACTTCGTAGTTTGAGAAACTACGGGACGCGGGTGGCGCTGTGGTCTAAACCACAGAGCCTAGGGCTTGCCGATCAGAAGATCAGCAGTTCGAATCCCCGCGACGGGGTGAGCTCCCATTGCTCAGTCCCTGCTCCTGCCAACCTAGCAGTTCGAAAGCACGTCAAAGTGCAAGTAGATAAATAGGTACCGCTCTGGCGGGAAGGTAAACGGTGTTTCCGTGCACTGCTCTGGTTCGCCAGAAGCGGCTTAGTCATTCTGGCTACATGACCTGGAAGCTGTCTATGGACAAATGCCAGCTCCCTCGGCCTATAGAGTGAGATGAGCGCCACAACCCCAGAGTTGTCTGCGACTGGACTTATCTGTCAGGGGACCCTTTACTATTTGAGAAAAGGAGAGTAAGAGGTGATGTGATCGACAGTTATAAAATCATCATGGAATGGAGAAAGTGGATAGAGGACAAATCTTTTCCAGGAACGCTGGAACTTATGGAAATCCAATGAAACAGAATGCTGGAAGATTCGGGACAGATATAAGAACGTCTTCATGCAGCACACAGTTAAACTATGGGTCTTGCTCCCATGGGAGGCAATGATGGATACCAATGTGGATGGCTTCAAAAGAGGACCAGGCAAATTCAAGGATGGTACAGCTATCAATGCCTACTAGCCATAATGTCTATGAGTTATCTCCATGGTTGAAGGCAGTAATGCTTCTGAAAACCAGTTGCTAGAAGCCTCAGGAGAGGACAATGCTATTGTGCTCTGCTTAACAGTTTCCCGCAAGCATCTGGTTGGCCACTTTGTCTCAATGGCTTTATCCAGCAGGCTTTTTCTTAAGTTCTTGTGTACAATTCATACAACCACTTCAGGAGTCTACCTTTTCATTTCCACCTCATTCTACCCAATGTGTAGATCAGGCCTTAGGAAATGACTGTTGTTGTGTTTTCTCGGGCCAGAGAGAACTTTCCAGGCACAGAAGAACCTACCATGAACACCAACATTTGGATGTTCAGGTTGTCAGTGTTGCCCCTCCATTCAGACACCTGCATTCTATGTGTAGACAATAGGTGGAGAGACTACATAGCATGACCCCACTGCCTGCTCTCATGCGGTTGTCAGCCATGAGTAGGACACTTGAATATGGCTGAAGAGCTGCCTAGATGAACCTCTGGAATCTTCCCAATATTATCCTTGGATCGCCTTTGTCCAATAATTGATTGGACCCTGGTTTACTTATAAAATGTGACAAAATCATGGTTCAAGTTGCTTTGGCTGATGGCCACACTGATAAACAGTAGGAAGCAAGCATTAAGGGAATAGCTTCTGAGCAGGAGAAGGAATTCCTTACCCTAGAGATCTAAACTGTTGTTTGATAAAGCCTTTATACTCCTTGCTGGATATGAGGCATACTATGTACCATATTATAAAACAGTATTGTTCTCCTAAAAAGACATCACACAGGGCTGTTCCAGAATTCCCCTCCTCATCCAAAGTTTACCCTGGATTTGTGTGGTTCTGAATTGCCTGGCATGTTTTTACGAAGTGAAACCAACGTAGAAGAACTTCTCCATCATTCTGCTTTTTGATTCATATTCTCAGTTATTCCTTAATCCTGACTCCTGATTTGTTTTGTGATTCTGAATTACTCTTTGGTTTTGATTGCTGGCTGCTCCTATGACTCTTCATCTCCATGTCTCACCTTAGACTGCTGTCCATGGGAAAAAAATTAATTAATTATCCACAGTGTTTACAATCTAGGGTGCACTTTCAAGTACAGTCGTACCTTGGTCGTCGAACGGAATGCATTCCAGAAGTCCGTTCGACTTCCAAAAATGTTCAACAGCCAAGGCATGGCTTCCGATTGGCTGCAGGAGCTTCCTACACCCAATCAGAAGCCATGGAAGCTGTGCCAGATGTTCAGGTTCCAAAGAATGTTCACAAACTGGAACACTCACTTCCAGGTTTGCGGCGTTCGGAAGCCAAAACGTTTGACTCTCAAAGCATTTGGGATCTAAGGTACAACTGTATATGGAAAGAATTGGAGAAACCCAACAGACTTGGTGAATGCTGTTGGACCACAACTCCCATCATCCCCAGCCAGTGTAGCCAGTGATCCAGGATGATGGGATTTGTAGTCCAACAATATCATTAGACCCAAGGTTGAAGAAGGTTGCTTCTAAAACACACCCCAGAACCTTCTCCAAGAGAAGAGATCTTTGGCAGATGAGTCCTAAACTGAAAACTTACAACTGCACTAAGAAGAGATTATGATAAGTGAGGTGAATCTTTCATTCAGCTGCCGAGTTTCCCTTAGCATTCCACACTTGACTTTCTAAAGATACTGTTGACTTTACTTTCTCTTTAACTTTCAAAGCAAGGGTACCTGAATGTCATTCAAGACAGGTTGTGTGTTTAACCTAGTAGACGGCATTTTTCCTCTTTCCCAGGGAACATTAATAATTTACCTTCCAAGATATTAGAATGGCATTAAATTCCCCTCATATTTTTACAAGATTTGTATATGACAGCTACGCCTTCCGAGTCTCTTTCATGAACAAGGCTCTTTTGAAAATGTGTGTTTCTCCTACCGGCTCTGAATAACGAGGAGGCCTAATCTGGAGTAAAGCCCCAATTTGCATTTGTGACAGTTGTTGCCAGCTGGTGAAGAATGGTGGATTAGGAGCCACACCTAAAAGAAAACTTTAAAAAAAATGTTGGAGAAAGTGTAAGTGACTTGTGAGCTGACTGGCTGATGACTTTGTGCTCCTCTGTTGGGATGCTGACCCCAACAATTGATGCCCATGGGCATCTGCAAGGGCCCAAACACTCATCTAGGGTCCATAGAATCATAGAATTGTAGAGCTGGAAGGGACCCCAAGGGTCATCTAGTCCAACCCCCTGTAATGCAGGAATTCTGCCCACAGCCATCTCTGGGTGGGCTTAAACCACCAACCTTCTGGTTAACAGCCAGATGCATCGGGCCCCTGTGCCACGTTCATCAATACTGATGCTTCTTTTCATCTTAATAATAATAATAATTTATTATTTATACCCCACCCACCCATCTGGCTGGGCTTCCCTAGCCACTCTGGGTGGCTTCCAACAAAATATTAAAATACCGTAATACATCAAACATTAAAAGCTTCCCTAAACAGGGCTGCCTTCAGATGTCTTCTAAAAGTCTGGTAGTTGTTGTTCTCTTTGACACTACCGAGAAGGCCCTCTGCCTGGTTCCCTGTAACTTGGCTTCTCGCAGTGAGGGAACCGCCAGAAGGCCCTCGGTGCTGGACCTCAGTGTCCGGGTAGAATGATGGGGGTGGAGACGCTCCTTCAGGTCTACTGGACTGAGGCCGTTTAGGGCTTTAAAGGTCAGCACCAACACTTTGAATTGTGCTCAGAAACATACTGTGAGCCAGTGTAGGTCTTTCAAGACTGGTGTTATATGGTCTCGGCGGCTGCTCCCAGTCACCAGTCTAGCTGCCACATTCTGGATTAGTTGTAGTTATCTTCAGCTAATCTACGTGGGGAAGATTAACTAACTATCTAAACTAACTATCTACACGGGATTACCTTCAAAGGTAGCCCCACATAGAGCGCATTGCAGTAGTCCAAGGTGCTCCCTTGGTTGGTCATGGGCTCATTTGGCAGTGGTGGCTGGGTGCGAGGAGCCAGTCTCACCCTTGAGTTTTCTACACTGCTCCAGATTACCAGACATAGAGTCACTCCAGGGCACTGTGGGAAATTCAAATGGTGGGTGGCTTTCCAGACTATGGAGTCAAAATAAGCTTGCGAATGGGAACTGGGCACCTTACAGGGTCCCCCTGAGAAGATATACAGAGGTACCTTCGTTCTCAAACTTAATCTGTTCTGGAAGTCCATTCCAAAACCAAAGCGTTCCAAAACCAAGGCGCGCTTTCCCATAGAAAGTAATGCAAAATGGATTAATCCATTCCAGACTTTTAAAAACAACCCCTAAAACAGCAATTTAACAATTTACCTCTATTGTTAATGGTTCTCTTGGCTTTGCAGCTTTTATCCATTTCCGCAGTCACACAATCAATCAGTCAGTAGCTGAACTGGGTTCCACACAGTCACAAAAAACAGAACAGAAAGCCACAAAAACAAAAATGCAAAATAAATAGCAAAATAAATAAATAAACAGACAGACTTCAGTGTAGCACTCTGAATGGAAGCGTTGCACACAAAACAGAAGTGTGGCACTCAAATCGGAAGCATAACGCTAAAAATGGCGCATGTTTAGCTTCCAAAAAAAGTTTGCAAACCAGAACACTTACTTCTGGGTTTGCAGCATTTGGGTTCCAAGTTGTTCGAGAACTAAGCTGTTCAAAAACCAAGGTACCACTGTATAGAACCCTAAAAAATTTAGGCCCAAATATCAGGTGGCACTGTGGTCTAAACCACAGAGCCTAGGGCTTGCCGATCAGAAGGTCAGCGGTTTGAATCCCTGTGACGGGGTGAGCTCCCATTGCTCGGTCCCTTCTCCTGCCAACCTAGCAGTTCCAAAGCATGCCAAAGTGCAAGTAGATAAAAAGGTACCGCTCTGGTGGGAAGGTAAACGGTGTTTCTGTGTGCTGCTCTGGTTTCGCCAGAAGCGGCTTAGTCATGCTGGCCACATGACCCGGAAGCTGTACACTGGCTCCCTCGGCCAGTAAAGCGAGACGAGCGCCGCAACCCCAGAGTCATCCGCAACTGGACCTATGGTCAGGGGTCCCTTTATCTTTTCATCTGAAGGAGCACATACTCCCATTCTGAAGATCAACAGGAAAGGCCGTTGGAGTGGTGGCCTTTAAGTTGTAGAGCTCCCTTCCTTCTCAGGTGTGTTATCTCCCTTTCACCAACAAGTTCAGAGGCAACTCTTGGGGAATAGATGAGTGATGCACATATTTTGCTGCTGCCTTGATCAGTATTGTCTACCCTGACCTGCAGCGGCCCTCCAGGGTTTCGGGCAGGAGTCTCTCCCAGCTGTACCAAGCAATTGAACATGGGACCTTCTTCAATCAAAGGTCCTTCCCTAAAGCTAACTCTGTCTACTGCAAGAATCCCTCTAAATCACATGCTCTAAGCTAGTGGACTTTTTCTTTTTCTCTTTTTGCAAGCTTACTGGTCTCTACTGATGATCAGGACTGCTGGTTTCCATGGCTTCCCCTCCAAACAGACTCCTTGACCATCAGCCTGTGAGCACCAAGATCACTGTTAGTATAGAAGCTTAATTGGGTCTATTTGGGAAACAGTCATTGTTTGCTTCATCTATCACAGGCAACCGCAGCACCTTCCTTTATATCACAAAAAAGTGAATTGCTGGCTGGGTGCTCGGGAGAAGCGGAGTAGCTTTATTAATACCCTTGATCTTTTCATCCTTTCAGCCTTGTGTGTAATAAACCCAAAGAAGATCTCATTAACTGGAAACTTTTTTTTTCCAGGGGAACGTCAGGGAATATAACGGAATAAAGATCCCTTCTAGGCACCATCAACATCATTATGAGCAAATGTGGCATCTGTTGTAAGATTTAACAAGGCCGTTTTGGAGCACTAATGGGCATTCCAGAAGGATGAGATGATGTTTCTTCCACCACCTGAGAATGGGTCAGTGTTATCATTACTCCTGGACAAAACCCAACCAGTCCCAGGCACTGGAGAGAGTGTAGACTACAGGTGTCAGGAAAATATCTTTTATTTTTAAGTAGGTCTGGAACAAAGGCTTCCTTATGGAGACGCCTTAGAAACTTATCTTTAGTGGTTAAGCCAGGCTGAATCCTTCAATGAACTCAAATGAAAAGTGTGAGTCTATTCTCTAAATCATCTGAAAGCTGTATATATTGAAGGGTTTGTGTGAGAAGGAGAAGCCTTATGCATGTCCTGGAAACATAATCTGTCTGTCTTCTTATACGAGCTGGAAACCTCAAACAAAAAATATACTTTATATGAAGCTCAAAATCCCTTTTTTTTCCAGCCTCCTTGCTTTCTAAGGTCCCTAGCTTACAATATTTCTGGTATTCTGGATCCTGCCCTTTCCCAGCATCAGCAAAAAATATACAATCTAAATATGTCCTTGCAGAACAGAAGAGTGGTATGAATGGAAAGAGAAGAAGAAGAGGAGGAGGAGGAGGAGGAGGAGGAGGAGTTTGGGTTTGATATCCTGCTTTATCACTACTTTATCACTACCCGAAGGAATCTCAAAGCAGCTAACAATCTCCTTTCCCTTCCTCCCCCACAACAAACACTCTGTGAGGTGAGTGAGGCTGAGAGACTTCAGAGAAGTGTGACTAGCCCAAGGTCACCCAGCAGCTGCATGTGGAGGAGCAGGGAAGCGAACCCAGTTCACCAGATTACAAGTTCACCGCTCTTAACCACTACACCACACTGGCTGGGGTTTCTGTGTTAATTGTGCACAGTAGCAAGCCTTGGAGAAAGAAGGGGAAGGAAAAAAGGTAAAGGTCAAGGAACCCTGGATGGTTAAGTTCAGTCAAAGGCGACTATGGGATGCAGCGCTCATCTCGCTTCAGGCTGAGGGAGCCAACGTTTGTCCAAAGACAGCTTTCCAGGTCATGTGGTCAGCATGAATAAACTGCTTCTGGCACAACGGGACACCGTGATGAGTGCCAGAGCACACAGAAATGCTGTTTACCTTCCTGCCACAGCAGTACCTAATTATCTACTTGCACTGGCATGCTTTCGAGCTGCTAGGTTGGCAAGGTTGATCGGCAAGCCCAAGAGGCTCAGTGGTTTAGACCACAGCGCCACCCACTCCCGCAGGAGAAGCAACCTCAGCACAAGGAGATAGGAGAAGCCCAAAGGACGGTCCTGTGTTAAACAAGCCTCCCAAGGTCTGAGAACAAAGGACACCCCCCCCACACACACACCAGTTCTGCTCGGTAAACAAGAGTGGCTTGGTGTTCTTAGAAACCTAAAGGGTGAGGGTGAGAGGAGATTAAAAACACCCCCTAAAACAGCAATTTAGCATGGATTTTACTGTCTAACGAGTCCATAGGTCCATAAAATGAAGGCAATAATCAATGTCAAGGTAAAGGTAAAGGGACCCCTGACCATTAGGTCCAGTCGTGGCCGACTCTGGGGTTGCGGCGCTCATCTCGCTTTATTGGCCAAGGGAGCCGGCGTACAGCTTCCAGGTCATGTGGCCAGCATGACTAAGCCGCTTCTGGCGAACCAGAGCAGCACACGGAAATGCCGTTTACCTTCCCGCCGGAGCGGTACCTATTTATCTACTTGCACTTTGAGGTGCTTTCGAACTGCTAGGTTGGCAGGAGCAGGGACCAAGCAATGGGAGCTCACGCTGTTGCGGGGATTCAAACCACCGACCTTCTGATCGTCAAGCCCTAGGCTCTGTGGTTTAACCCAAAGCGCCACCCGCATCCCAATAATCAATGTACTATGCTATAAAATAAATAAGACAGTATTGTAGATGAAAAAAATTAACATTTCTTCCCCTTATGTGCACTAAGGGAGGGTGGGCTTTCCTGGCTACAAGCTGGGGTTGGGGCAAGGGTCAGTAAAGAGCTGATTCACTTCGGCCAGGGTCACTTTTTTTTTCTTGCCAGGCCAGGTTCTTCTCTGGACTTCCTCAGGTGAGTTCCTCAGCAGGGTTTGGGGCTGCAGTGCACCCTGCTGTGTTTCTTGCAGGCGGCACCTCTTCCACAGCTTCGGGGGTGGGATGGGGAGCCCTCTCCCCAGCAGCGGAGGCCCCAGCGCTGCCCCGCAGCTGGCTGGGCAAGCTCCAGGCTGCTGGCAAGGCCTCTGTTCATATCTAGAGGAAAGTTCATAAGTCAAAGCACCTACTGAAGGTCGTAACTGGAATCGTACGTAAGTAGAGCCGTACGTAAGTTGAGGTTCCACTGCACTGTCCTCCTGCTCCTAGGAAGATTCAGGATCTGGATCAGGAGCAGGGGGCGGGGGTGGCTCCCACTATTCCTCCTCAGTGCAGCCCTCCACAGCATGGTACCTGACAATGGGGTGGAAGAGGCCAAGCACAGAGGTGAGTGTGATGTGCCTTCAGTGGCTGGCTCCACCTGAGCCTGAGAGAGGAGGACCCGCTGGCCATTGAAGCTGCACCACACTGGGCTCCATGCTTGGTCTCTTGTACCTACAGTGGTACCTCAGGTTACATACGCTTCAGGTTACATACGCTTCAGGTTACAGACTCCGCTAACCCAGAAATAGTGCTTCAGGTTAAGAACTTTGCTTCAGGATGAGAACAGAAATTGGGCTCCGGCAGCGCGGCGGCAGCAGGAGGCCCCATTAGCTAAAGTGGTGCTTCAGGTTAAGAACAGTTTCAGGGTAAGTACGGACCTCTGGAACAAATTAAGTACTTAACCTAAGGTACCACCGTATTTCAAATCCCAAGAGATCCTCTTAACAATGACCAATGCCCGGTCGTTTCTAATAATAATAATAATTATTATTATTATTTATATCCTGCCCTCCCCAGCCGAAGCTGGGCTCAGGGCGGCTAACAACAATAAAATAGTACATTCTAAAATCATTTCATTATAAAATTAATTCAACTCAAATTGATGGCAACCATTAGGCTAAAGTTCTGTGAAGATTGCCAAAGGAGGGAGTCAGGCTGTGCCCTGACCAAAGGCCTGGTGGAACAGCTCTGTCTTGCAGGCCCTGCGGAAAGATGTCAAGTCCCGCAGGGCCCTAGTCTCTTGTGACAAAGCGTTCCACCAGATTGGAGCCACAGCCGAAAAAGCCCTGGCTCTAGTTGAGGCCAGCCTAACCTCTCTGTGGCCTGGGACCTTCAAGATGTTCTAAGGGGAGAATTGTAGGCTCAGTGGAACAGCATCTGCTTTGCATGAAAAATGCAAATGTTCCATTCCACACCATATTCAGAAATGACTTGGACATCTGAAAGCCTGGAGAGCCACTGCTAGTCAGTGTTGACTGGACTGAGCTACAAGGTCTCATTTGGGATTAGGCAGCTTCCTATGAAATATGTTGTCACCAAACTACCCTCATATGGTCAGCAGACCTTAGGGGATAAGCAAGGTCCAACAGTCCTTGGGCACTGGGAGGTTCAGTCCTTTGGACAGCTCAGTGATAGATCATCTGTTTCAATTCCCAGTATCTCCAGGTGGCTGGAAAAGACTCCTGCCTGGAATTCTGGAGGACCACCGCCAGTCATTTTAGACTATATTTAGCTAGATGACCCAAAGATCCAACTCAATACAAGGCAACTCCCTGTGTTCCAACCTAAGCAGTCAACCATTTTCTCATGCAGATGTCCCCAAAGAGATTGAGCTTTTATGGGTAGCAGCCACTGGGTTTCTCTGCAAGTTGCTCCCATGGAGACAGCTTTCTTTCAACAGAGCTTGTACCCAATAAGCTGTGTTAGTATCACAGCTCCAAAGTGCTGTATCAAAGATTGATAAAGACGCCTCCTGCTAGCCCAACGCAATGATTGCCGAACCCTATATCCCCTGAGTAAATAATTTAATTCATGTTTATTGAACTCAAATGCCAAGGCATGTGAATTAGTTTAAACTGCTTTAAGGTGGGTGGAGAATTAAAATAAAATCAATGGCAGGAGCGTTAGGCTTTACTGTTCCTCGAGGTGTGTGCGCACATACAAACACACAAAAGCACTGGAAGTTTTGGAAATTAAATGCTCCATCATTACCTAAATAGGCAGAGGTAACTGTCTGGGTGATTAATATCGGAATCGGCTTGCTCCGTGGAGAGGCCATTCCATGCGGCAAAGTGCCCCTTTTTATCAGATCTTTCCCAGACTCCGCAAGAGTCTCTGGGAAACCAACCAAGCAATAAATACATCAGAGAGCAGCAGTAAACAAAATCATAAAACACCTGATGTGACAAGTAAGACACCCACGAATACATAAATATGTATGAACCAATGGACACTTCCGGAACACCCCGGTAGATTTTGACTGGAGGCCTACTGTTTCGACTGTCCAATCAAATCATTGTGTATCCATAGGCTCAGGTGCATGGAATTGATGTGGCTTTAAAAAGGAGATAATAGAGAACTGGACATGTTGTATATTTCTGGTAGCTTTGTTTGGTTTTAGATTGCCCTCAGTACCCTGGAGAGAAGAGGAGAGAGGGATATATATATATATATATATATATATATATATATATATATAATCTGCCTCAAATATTCTTGTTATCAGAATGAGATTGTTTTAAGAAGGCTTTAAGTGACCTGCAACAAATAATATATTAAAAATTAAATGCAAAACACACGCATGAGGCTATTTTAATTACATTTATGAGATAAATGCCCACCGTTAAGGTTGGGAATCTGGCATAGCATCTCCCACCTACGCACCCAAAAATCCCTGTCCATGAAGGATAGGCTATGCAGAGTGAACAATGATGAAAGTTTGTCCTTTCCCCCATTTCCCCCCCAAAAGCATTGAAGTGTGTTTTTAACCTCTTAACGTCTAAGGGTCATGGGTTTCAGGTCCACGCCAGGCAAAAGATTCCTGCACTGCAGGGGGTTGGACTAGATGACCTCCATGATCCCCTCCAATGCTACAATTCTATGATTCTATGAAAACAGTGACCTTATGCTTATAAGACATT